>NW_027191419.1:0-600000 GCF_041146345.1 Neodothiora populina | reverse complement strand
GGTGTCTCGTGCTGAGGCGAGTCGCCGGCTCTGTTCTTGATCTGCGCGTTGAACCACTCGTTGTCTAGACCGAAGAACAAAGGAATGAATTCCCGAATGAAGGAAGTCAACCTCGGATGATCTGTCGAATGATATCTCTCCGCGTACAAGAGGACGAGATGAGATGCATCCAGTACAACTCCAGACTCTTCGAGCTTGTACTTGAGCTGTGGGCCGAGAATGAGATTGCCCTGTTGGGCCAGGCGCAGTCGCTTTTGTTCTTCGTATTTGGTCTGGATCTCTCCAACGAGAACCTTGGTCTGGAACTGACGCTTGTCGGCTTGCTTGGCATTGACGGCCTGATGATCCAGAGACTTCCAGAACATCTTCTGCGTCTGCTCACGCCAGACCTTCTCCCACTCGCGCTGTGCCTGCTTCCACTCCTCTTGCTTCTGCTTGAGTCGGTTCAAGAGAATAGGCACGACAGCGTACGGTTTGGAGTGAAGCTGCTTGACAACCTCCATGCCCTTCTCGCGTCCGTATAGCTTCATGATGATACGCTTGTGGATCGTCTCGCTCTGTCCGCCGAGACCAGGAGGAATCTCCATGGTCTCCTGCTCACGCGGTGTCATACGGAGCAGCTGCTGGGCAATGGGTTCCAGCAACTGAATGGTGCGACTGCAGGCCTCGATATTGAAATCGTAATCGTGACGCTCTTCTTCGATCTTGTGCAAGCCCTCCTCGTGAATGTTCTTACGATGAGCGATGAAACCAGAGTCCTCGGATGCCCAGGTAGGGTGAGAAGCCCACTCGTCATTGAGAACCTCGTTGCAAAGCTCGTCGCGACCACGGCAAGGCTTGAGACGTTCTCGCTGCGGGAGCAGTCGATAACTCGGGCCAAGCGCCCTGCAGTTGCTCAACGAGACTCTGCCAGTGGGTATTCTTGGTTTGTTCTCAATGGCAACGTCTTTCTCTTCGTGTCCCACCCACTGCTGGAACCAACCGAACAAATCCGGGTTTCCTCCGATAAAACTGCGAGCCTTGTACACAAGCGTGGCGCGGTCGATGAGATCTTGGGAGAACAAGTTGCACAGCTTCAAGAACTCATTCATAGTGTTCTTGTTGCCAATGACCTTCTTGGCGCGATCGAAGAAAGCAAGCTCATCGCTGGTGGGGTTGATGGTCGACGTCGGAGGAAGTGGTTCTGGCAGAGCGGGAACAAGAGTTGGAGAAAGAGGCACAACATCACCCGCGATGCCTTTGCCACCATGGGCTTGCTTTGCACGCTTGTTGGCGTTGGCGACTTGCCCATATGCATTTCCACCCTTGCTGGCTGCAGTCGCGGCGGCGTTGGCAGCAGCAGCAGCAGCAGCCGCCGCTGCGCCTGTGCCATTCGGCTCAGGCATAGCGCTACTGGCCACAGTACCCTGTCTCTCGCCTCGCTTTCGCTTATTGTCCTTGTTCACGGTAGGAGTGGGGGCGAAGTTGCCGACTGGTGGTAGGCGGTGTTCGGTACGTGGGGTTTGATGAGGTTGGGCGGTAGGTGTGTAAAATGGCTCGTTTCTGACATTGCTCATCATCACAGCATCGTCCTGCTGTTGTCTCGCGGCAGCGGCAGCCTTGGCATGAGCGGCTGACTCTGGAAGGAATTGCTTAAAATCCTCGAGCAGATCGGGAGCGGAATGAAAGAGTCTGGTGACTTGGCCGTAGACATCCTGGATAGGCTTTGATTCCCGCTGATACGTCTGGAGAATCTCAAGGAACTGCTTGTAAATGTCGGGCTGAGCAGAGAATCGGTTCTTGATCTTATTCACGTAACTGATAGCGTGGTTGAACTCGACAGGGCCCCGCTTCTCCATTCCCGGGCCCAAGGGTTGGCCGTCGGGACCGATAGCCATCTCTTGACCAGGCATGGAAGCGGGAGAGGCACCAGACGGAGACATCAGAGCCTGTCGGGGCAATGCGTCACTGGCAGCAGCGGAGACCGCGCTCTGAAGCTGAGAGACGTTGCGTTGCTCCTGCTGATGGGCAAGCGCCTGCTGCTCGCGCTGTTGAGCCTCCAGCTGCTGTTGCTGGTGCTGCTGGGCAATCTGAGCAGCGAAACCAGGCGGAGCAGCATGGCGAGATGCTGGACTGAGCATAGCAGGAGGGGGCTGGTGCTGACCAGGGGTGTAACTGCCCTCGTTTGGTCTGAAACGACCAAAGTTACCATCTGGTCCTGCTTCCTGTGAAGATTGAGGGGGTGCACGAGGATTTGACAGGGGACGCTGGGGCACAGGCATGGTGGACACAGTGGTGCCCATGGGTGTGGTGACTCTGATAGCGTTGGGGTCATCACCAGTGCCGCACTCGATACGGTAACCAGGCGGGAGGAAAGTGTTGAAGCCCTGGATGAGCTCAGGGTTGCCGGCGAAAAGAGAGGATACGCGCTCAATGACGCCAGGCGTATCTATGCTGTCGAGGTTGTCAGTTTACTGATATTTATCTCGGGCTCTGGTGCGAACGTACGCTCCACTCTTGAAGTCCTTCATGATGTCCAGAAATCTGTTATACACATCTGGATGATCTGCGAACTGGACCTTAACCTGATCGAGGTAGCTCAGGGCGTCCTGTGCAAACGAAGGATATTAGCAACTCTGCGCGCATGTAGACATAAAATGAGCGAGATGACGTACGTTGAGGATGGGCTGCTGTCCTTGGCCAACATTGCCATTCTGACCCTGGGAGTTTGGACCAAAGGGAAGAAGCATGCCGGCCTGAGAAGATTGCGCAGGCTGCGCAGGAGGCTGCACCGCACCACCGCTGAAGACGGCTGCAGGGGGCGCGGGAGGAGGCAGATGTGAATGGGGGCTCGGAGCACCAATGGCGCTGGGGTTGCCTAGCAGTCCATTCGGGCCATGCACCGTCCTGGGACCGACAGCGACGGGCTGATGGAGATGAATGTGCGCTGGCTGAGGCTGGTGTGGACCAAGATGATCCATGTGCTGGCGCTGCATGTCGCGTTCACGCTCTCGTTCACGCTCTCGCTCGCGATCGCGCTGCTGATCTCGTCGCACGGCGGCGTCCTGCTCTTCCTTGATGTGTACGTCCCTGGGATCTCTTTCTCTCGACTCGGCGAGTTCGCGTGATTGCATGCTCTGCTGCTGACCCAAGCCAGGAACACCGAAAGGCTGAGGAAGGCCGGACTGCGGCTGTTGCGGGTGTCGAGACGAGGGTTGATTTAAGCTGGACAAGCCGCCGAGGCCGTGAGCTGGTTGGTGATATGGAGCGTATGGGGAAGCTGTGGGGAGTATTTAGCATCTTTGAAAGAATACACAAGAATGACGAGTGTGTCTTACCTGAGGGTGGTGGAAGAGAACGCGGGGCGTTGTGAGGGGAAGGCTGAGCTCCTGAATGCGGTCTGTTGCAGTGAAGAGTGTCAGCGGTACGATAGACAGACAAGTAGGGTGAAGCTGGCGACAGTCGACGAAGAGGAAGAAAGGAGGGGCGTAGTCAAGACATCCGCCAGAGTAGTAGAGCAGACGTGGCGATCAGATCGTCGTCCCTCCACACCGACTCATGCTCGAGGAACAAGACAACAAAGCGACTCCTGAACATACCCAAAGCCAGCGGCCTGTGAATCTCTCTCTCTTTCTCTCTCTCTGTCCCTCTCTCGTTCTCTTTCTCTCTGGTGATGCTGCGGATTTGCGCCGTGTCCAGGCGGCCAACCGGCGCCGTCCCGATGAGACGAGTTCATGTGAAGCCCCAACCAGATGTTGGGATGTCGTCTGTGCCTTGCTTGAAGCCCACAGAGTGTAAAAGAAGGATGGCCGAAGGGGTGGGACTCCTTGTCGATGTCTTGTCTTGACCGATCTCTTCCTTGTCCCTTCTCTTGCGTACGCGTTGACTCCTCTTCTTCGCGCCTGCGCTATGCTGGATGTGTCCGAAGGATCAGGTGTGTTCCCAGACACGAGGGGATTACCAGTGAGCCTGCAGTCAGAGTAGATGGTAGGGAAATTCCAGACTGATCATGCTGGACAGACGAATGTAAGGAGAAAAGGATAGTAAGTGACGGGGATTAGATTGTGGAGAGTTTCGGAGCAAGTCTGCATCAAGATGCGAACAATGGGAATCTAATCAGGGCAGGAGCCGTCGAGCAAATCTGGGGTAATCAAAGATGACATGACCCAAGCGTCGTCTGCCAAGAACTTCCCACTCTCTCTTTCCGCCGCGCACGCACACGCACACAACGCACTTTTATGATGTACAATATTTGCATAACTGACCTGGAGAACAATAATTACAGAGCACCACACAACGACTGACATTGCGCATGCAATAGCCTGTTGTGGTAGACCAATACCTACCTTATTGTGGCAAATCAATATCAATACAGCTATGGAGGAGAATAGCCATTGTCCATGCCATTACGTACCTTTTGTAGCTGTACCTATTGTAATTCGAATGTGTCCGAAACGTCCCCTTGTTGCGATAAACTTGCGTCGAATGCATCCCCTCCTGTTGTAGTCAACAATCAGTGCATAACACTGCTCCATAGACCAGAAAACACACAATTCCAACCCATGCCATGCCTTGCCTTGCCTTGCCTTGCCTTGCCTTGCCTTGCCTTGCCGTACCATGTTCACCACCAACGCCTGTTTTCGTGCTATGCAAATTCCATACAGCCCAGCGCCTTGTATTTCACATTACTCTCCATCTCCCTCGCTGCCGAATCCTCGGAAATGCTGATTCATGTCTTCTGGCTCGTCGGCTCCGCTGAGCTCTCGTTCACGTCTGTTGAACGCCTCGGCTGCAGCCCCGAGTCCGTTCTGTAAATCATCAAGGAGTCTGTCCAGCTCTTGGTCGACAAGGTCTTGGTCTGCCATCTCGCCCAGCGCTTCTGGGTCTGGTGCGAGCACGCGAGGGAAGATGGGCATCCTCATGCTGCGACGCGGCTGATAGTACGAGTCAGAGTCATAGCCGTTGCTTGTGGCCATCGTCGTCGTTGTACCACCGGTCCCTGCTCGAGCTCGACCGCTTCGCATGTCAAGGTCGCCATGTGCGCCATCATCCATGTTGTGGCCGAGCGCCGACACGCTGCGCAAAGGCCTCATCCCGGCCATCGGGTAGTCTGCATCGTCTTGTTCAGGCATGTGCACTCCAGTCGGACCAACACTGTCCACGTCTGTGTCGTCAAACGAGTTCATCCGCGAGTGCAGACCCATCATGGGACGGGCAGCAATCGCTGAATCGTGCAGATCATTCATCAGCTGTTCGCGTGTGTGTTCGGTCAGCCTACGATTATAGTCCCGTCCCCAGTTGCTGTCGACAACGTCTGATGACGCCGTTGATGAGAGCGAGAAGCCACGATCTCTACTCAAACGAACAATTGACTCGGTGCTGGGCCCACGAGAGTGGATCGGGCGATCGCCAAGTATGGATGGCGCAGCCAGCAGCTGCGGTTCAGAACGTGATTGGCGGTGGGAAGACCTCTTATTCTCTTCTTCCATCACTCTGTCGACGTCGGCGAGGAAGAAGGGGTTCCGTCGTGTCTCCGTCGATCCAGCCAGGCTGACGGCTGGGGAAGCACCGTGATCGTTTCGGTGCATGGTCATGGTGTTGTCATCGTCCAAGTCAAAGTTCACGTCGAAATTCGGTCCAGAAGCCATGTCGAGATCGATCATGGGCGTAGAGTCACGGACGCTCCTCGTGTCGTTCTCGCTGGTGAGTGTTATTTGTGCTGGCGGGTGCAAGAAGTCCTTGAACTGTCCTATCGGTTCAGTTGCAGTCCTGGTCAGCATAGGTCGAAAGCCCGGGTTGATGTCATCTTCACTCTGTGCTGGCGGAAACGTAAATTCGTTGCCTGCATCCACTGCCGCCTCAGAGACCTCAGCTGTAGCAAACGTCCAGTCTTGAGTGCGACGACTAGGATTCTCCGTGGCAATCTCACTGAGAGGGAAAGACCAGTCTTGGGTGCGGCGATTCTGTGGCTTTTCCGTCAAGGAAGTCTCACCACCCCAAGGCATCTGCCAATCGAGTGTTTTGCGATTCGCATTTTCGTTGGCTAAGGGCTCCGGCATAGGCTCTGGCTCGGGATCCGCGCTCCAAGGCATCTTCCATTCTCGCGTCGCACGTTTACCGTTTTGCGCATCAATTGTGAAATCGTAGTCTTCGTTATCGTCATCATCTGCAAGAAGCGAGGCGCGTGGAGGGCGGGCTGCCTTCAAGGTGGGCACATCACCAAAGTCAAAGTTGAAAGCAGGCTGCAAGTCGAGCTCGGAACCGCCCATGTCGAGGTCGATGAGTGTCTCGCGATTAGCTGCGCCGTTACTTGGCAGGTTCCTCAGGGGTAGATCCGAGAGAGGCTGCTCATCGTCTTCGACCGGCTCGTTGTAGTCGTAAGGCGACGCATCCGGATCGAAGAGTCTCTGCATCGACTTTTCACCTCTTTTCGCCTTGATGTCTTCTTGGACCTCCTCAAATGGTTTGTAGCCCCTGGACTCCACCGCAGGAACTCCTTTGTCATTTCCTGCTTCAGGCAACGCAAAGTCTGCTGTATCTACGCCAAGCTGGCTGTATCTGTGGGCGAAGTCTTTGTTGAAGCTCTCAGTCGTGCTAAAGTTCCAGTCGTCAAAATCACCTTCAGACTCCTCTGAAAGTTGAGGCGCGGCTGCTCCGTATGGGTTAAATAAAGATGCACGCTGTCCGCCTTTTTGCTCCCACTGTACGTAGCGATCGATCATCTGTCTCAGTGAGTTGGTGGGATACTGCTCGTAAGTGTCCGCAATGTAGTGATGTTCTAGGATCTGTCGAGCTGTCGGCCGCTCCTGTGGGTTTTCTTTTAGGCAGAAGGCAACAAAGTCTCGCAGGTCCTGGGAAAAGTCACCGTCACCTAAACGTGGGGCTGCCTTGAGCACCGTCCGCAACATTGAGGGATGGAACTTGTGGTTTGGGGGCATGCCTGTGGCCATTTCGTAGACTGTGCAGCCAAATGCCCAGCAGTCTACTTCGGTGCCGTAACCTTCTTGCGAGTCGGGTTCCATGCTATGCATCTCCGGTGGCATCCAGAACGGGGTTCCTATTATGGTAGAACGTTTGGACGTCTGACCTTCCATGACTCCGGCAACACCAAAGTCACATAGCTGCACGTCACCCTGCTCCGAAATCAATATGTTGCCACATTTGACATCTCTGTGAATGACACCCGCTTCGTGGACATATTTCAGAGCCACAGCAAGTTCGCGCGCGATTGGGATGATAAAGTGTTCCTCCAGACCTGCGCCGCTAGGAACTGCCTTCATCAAGGTATGTACACTGCCGCCTGGGCAATAGTCACTGACGATCCAGAGCTGAGAATGGAGATCGAAGGCTTCTTGGATGTAATTGATGTTCTTTGCCCGACTGTCCTTTAGATGCTTTAGCGTACTGACTTCCTTTGTGAAGTCTGCTATCGCTTCATCTTTCTGTGTGTTATCGAGTCTGTAATCTAGATCATCGACATCGATGATCTTGACGGCCACTACCTCCCGCGTATCGTTTCTCTCACTATAGAAGCTGTTAGATGAGCTCGTACTGAGGTGAGAAGTGCGCATACTTACCACTTATACACTCTGCCAAACGAGCCCTTTCCGATGAGTTCAAGAAAGGTATAGTCTGGTACTGCAGTACCCGTTCGAGAAGCACGCTCCGTGATCATCTGCATCATATCCTTGGCATCTTGGACTTGCTTGGACTTGGTGCCGACCGCAGAGAACGGATCGAGACTATCGGAATTCATTTTGTCGAAAATGAAAGGGGTTGGTGGGGTTCAGGCAGAAGTGTGTGATGAGATCAGATATGAGCGAGACCTATAAATCAACTGTCAAAATTGCTTGCTCAAGATCTTAGACCGACTATGTCCAGGACGGCGGTCTGGCGACATTGTTTATCATGGACTGTGTGTCTAGCGTGAACCGCAGACAGACGCGGCTGTATCCTGCAGAATGAACTCGCCACCAGACATATGGTGTGGTGAGATACCAGCTCTGTCTACCGGATGTGGTCTGCTCCGAGCCCACCTCTGGTGGTTTCTGCAATGAAAGGGACCAAACACAGCGCAGGCTCGGAGTGGCGAGATCTAAGGGAGACGCTTTATAGAATCAAAAAGTAAACAAAGACAGTAAGCACTTACGATATCGAGCAGTAGAGATGTAGCGAATTGGCGGGAGCTATAACGAGCGGACTGGCCTTGTTCTGTGAAGCATCAGCGAATAGAACATATACCATAATAGCAAGTCTCTTTCAATGCTTGAAGAGCCTCTAGTCGAATTGTGCATGCGACGCACGAGATCCAGGGACACATGCTTAGTTAAGCGGTGTAATCCATAAACAAAAGAAAAAATGATGTATTACTCACGTACCAATGCAATATAAATCCCAGACCAGACGGGAAATAGAAAGAGATGATTCCCTAGAAAGAAGAAGAAGAAGAAGAAGAAGAAGAAGAAGGACAACGACCCTCTTTTCTTTTTTCTTCTCCAATATCTTGTGACTTGCTAACACACAGCAAAGCAACAAGACCTAAATAGATGCATCTCTGGTGAGAGAAGACGACCAAAAAAACACCCAACGAGCAGCTGCCACCACTACCACGCCTTTGGAGATTCCAGGATGATCGCACACGGACACAGTGGTTCAGCAACAGCAACGGCAGAAGAGCAAAAGTCCTGTCCACAATGTTAGCTTTGGGGATGCTTGGTTGTGGCATTATCCGTAACAAGTAATGTGGCTTCTTACTTTCTTTTAGTCAAGGGCCGTGTATACGCAGAGCAAAAAACCAACAACTCATGCGAGACCTCTGGAGAAACAACTCGACGTTTTGACGTGTGGATTTGTTACTACGCCCTGCGGATCGGTGGGAACTTTTTGCGGCTCTGTTGTGTTATTTCTGGGCGGGTTCGAGCGAGCGAGCGAAGCAAGAACAGCTGCAGTGCAGTAATTAGCAGCACACGAGTTGGCCTGGGCCAGCCCTGGACGTCGGTCGGCTTTCTCTCTTCTCGTACTCGTTCAAGTTAGGACGCGGGCGCGGCGGCGGGTGAGCTAAAGTCTGCAGTGCAGTGACAGCAACAGCAGCATTAAGGGTTCAGGTACGGAAAGTGTTATTCTGGGGGGGGGGGGGCGGCGGCGGAGGGGCTTGCTTGTGTTGCTTGCCCTGACTGACGACTCTGACCCTGAATTGACGTCGGCAATACTGGGTCCCGATTCTCATATCGGGTTAAGGTTTGAGTGCAGATGTCACTGTTTTGTGCGTTTTGTGCGTGTGCGGACGGGGACTAAGTACAGGGTATGCCACCAGGTCCGTGTGTTCACGCGACGGTATTTTTGTACAGGGATGAGGTGTGAGCGCGGTAAGATCTGACGTCAGTGATATCTCACCCTGCAGCTTTGCCAGAAACGACGTGCGGCAGCAGTACTTCTGTACAAGCAATATGGCGAGCAAGAAGTGGATGATAATGTGGTGACTTTTTTTCGCCTCCTGCAAGGCTGGCTGTGAGAGCTAGCTGGCCAGTCTGTGTGCCCCCGCAATGCTGATCTTTGTCCCTGTGAGGTGCTACGCCAGAGTGATAAACTTGGAAAGTTGTCAAGGTGGAGAGTGGTCATAGTAATGGTTTTCTAACCATCGATCGGTACATATCGTCGTGCTTCTAGACCATATCCACTTACAAGTACCTCTCTTCTACCTTACTGTAAATCAAGTCAGGAAAGGCTTTCTGTATCCGACACATTTATACCCTACATACCAATTTCCAAATATACCAAAAAACAGAGCCAACAACTCCCTATCCAAACCACAATAGCTAAACAAACAACAACTCAATCATGTCAACCCGAACCCAACCCAAAAACCAGCCCCTCTCAACCTCCAAAGCCCTCGTCCCGACCTCCAAATCCCTCACAAAAACCCCCGCCTCAGCAGTAAAGAAAACAACCCCCTCATCAACAGCCACAAAACCAAAACCCAAGACCTCCGCCCCAGCTCCAACTGGCAACTGGGTGAACCAAAGAGTACAGAACACCATCGCGGGCGCCGGCTCCGCAGTAGGCAGCGTAGCCTACGGCGTCGGCAACGGTGTATCGTCGGTCGGACGCGGAATCGGGAACAGGTAAGACTGACTGACTGCCCTGCCCTCTTCCTTCCCACCTCCATCTCCACCAACTGACGACAATGCTGCGAAAACAGTATTGCCTCCACAACGCGCTACTGGGGCCAGGGCGTCGCGGGCTACGGCAACGATATAAAAGACGCCGTGCGCGCGGGTGGGCCCAGAGTTCCTACTGCTGGAAATCCCCTGGGTATTGGGGGTATGGGCTCTGCGAAGGGATTGCTGCCTGGCGGTAAATTGCTTGCTGGGTCGGGGGGGAATGTGCATGCCGCGGGCAGGGGTAGTGGGAGTAATCCGCTTGGTATTTGATGGGGGAGGGGGTTGTGATGTCATGGAGATGATATTGGGGTGGATGGGTGATGACGGCAGAGAAGAGAGGGACGAGAGATCTATGGGGGTGTCTTGTTTAACGAGTATGGATTTCTTTCTTTGGGAACGGTGGGATAGCAAGTCGGTATAGTTACGAAAATCGCAGACATGATATATGAAAAGAATACCACTACGACAAATCGATAGATATAAAGCTCTGGAACCTTGATCAACTCAATTTGGATCATGACATCTCCGGTTCATTTAATTTCTTTATCCCACGCCTATATGCCAAAGCTAGAAAAAGCTAGAATATTGATACAGACCAAAACAAGACCATCAAGTCGTACCATCCCGTATTTGGATTTTCGCCCTTCCCATATACCTTTGTCCCTTGCAAGCCATTGCTGCTGACGAGGAAAACGAAACAATGCACAGCCATGCGCCTGAAACTACCCATGCTTTGTAGATATAACGAAGGTATGGCGGAAAAAAACCCTGGACCCATGTAGAACACCCCTTATACCGCTTCCAACCACACACTATAAGAACGAAACAGCCCCTAGCACACTCATAGCGTTCTCCTGGAACGCCTTACCAAAGCTGCAAACCATAAAAGATAGAAATAATAGAAAACGTACCCTGTGAAACGGAACAATTCAATACGGTCGGCAGAAGGGAACTGAAAAGAAAAAGAGGGTATCAGAGACACAGCTGAGACCAACGCCTGACTTGTACAGCGGCAAAAGGACGGACGACTCGATCAACTGCTGACCGAAGCCGAGTCATCAACCTCGAGGCCACGGACGTCGTTCTCTTCCTCATCATCGTCGTCGTCGTCGTCGTCATCATCACCCTCGTCGTCGCTGTCGGAGATGTCGCTCTCGTCGTCATCTTCATCGTCATCGTCTTCCTGCATTCCCGGCACGTTCCTCCATTCCATATAATCGCCGTCGAGCCAGCGCTTGCTCTTGGGTAATTGGTATGGATCGAATGGAAAGAAGGCGTCGAGCTGATGATGAGATTCGCCGTGTTTGTTACTAAGCGTGGTCTCTCTTCTCCCGGCTCCCATATCGCTTATGCCGCCATTGGTAGACGACAGAGACGAGAGAGAACGGACAGACGAAAGACGCAGACGCTTGTTGGTCTCCAGCAGGGGAATGACGTACATGAAGCGTAGATGATTGGCGATGGTAGCAAACTGGTTGACGATCATCGGAGAGCAGACCTTCAGAGGGTTCAACTTCGAGTAGATGGCTTGTGTGAGTGTCTCCTTGATGCCAGGCATCCATTCTGGATCTCCATCCTCGAAGATGTCGTAGTCTTCGAGGTGATCTTCATCGCCATCGTAGACGATAAAGTCCCTCCACCTGAAACAGAAAATGTAAAGCATGGCCTGGGCGGTGGCGTAGAACAAAGTGTAGCGGCGGAGGTCAGGGCCACGACAAGTGGGATCGGCCACCCTGCGCATCTGATCGAGGTGGTTCGCCAACAGGACAAAGATGTCGCGGATCAGGTGTTTGGAGATGCGGGCTCCACGAGCGATGAAGCTGGCCAGGTATGCGGCGGCGGAGACGGCGGCATGCGAGGCGACGCCTCTGCCGAGGGCCATCTGGACGAGAACAGCGGCAAAGCGCTCGGCATAGGATTGTGAAGCCTGAGAGAAGTGAAAGATGAGGAACTGAGTGTGACGGGAGCGGAAGGTCGGCAGTACGAAGGTGGCGAATTGCGACAGCAAATGCTCAAAGGCTTCATTCACTTGGAAGATCTTTCCCTCGGCAAAAGTGGTAGTGTAATGAGCAAAGAGCAGATCAAGGACGGCGTCCAGCTTGGAGACGGTGTCTCGAAGTGCTCGGATCTGCATCTCTTCGGGAGTGATGCTAAGTTCACTCGAAGTGACGGACTCGTTGTCGCTGTCATCAGCATCTGAGTCTCCGGCACGGACGTCGGCGGACAGCCCAGCTTGCTTTCCCGCCAGGACAATCTTCTCATCAATGTCGTCGTCCAGCTCATCAATCTCTTCTTGTACCTCGACGTCAACCTTGACCAGACGCTCGGTGACAAGAGTAAGAATCTCCGCCTTGAGCTCCGGAGCATAGTCAACGACTCTGAGCGCACTCTTGACGTAGCCGACATAGGACTGGCGTGTGGCCGTGTGATGGTTGGGAAAGGCGGCGCGCAGCGACTCGACCAGAGCACTACTGGCTGAAGGAATAAGACGGAGAAGGTAGCGCAGGGCATTATGCAGACGAGGCGTCATCTGCTGTCGACTGACTTGTGACTCTCCAGGAATGCGGCCGAGCGAAGCGGGCAGATGGACAAAGTGACGCACGATTCTATCGAGGATGGATCTCATGTATCCCGGCACCGCGACTCCGAGAGCTCCCAGAAAGCGAACGTAGAGCGCCACGAGGGAATCGTCCCTGCCCATCCAGTTGACATCGAGAATGGCGACTACGAGGTTAGCGCAGGCCTTGAGATGCCCCACTCGACCGACGAGGGCGATCATGTATTTCTTCAGCAGCGAAGTGCTCGGCTTGTCCAGGCTTGACTCGTCCGCCTCGCGCACTTGGCCGTCAGGACCGGTCGAAGTGCCTGCACTCACAAAGACCATCCTGAGCTGCTCGTAGGCCGTGTCGTCTTTGTCAGCGCCTGAACGATGGTGGCCATCGAGAGCGCTGCGAACCTCCTCCTTGACCAGATCCAGCGGTTTGGACGACCAATCATCCAGTATGCGTACGTCGACTTTATCGTCGAATGCCACCTTCAGTCTCTTGCTCTGTGTCGTCGAGGGCATTATTACTGCGTCCTGTCCTTGTCTCGGAGTCGTTGGCGGCGACGACAGGTGGGAAGCGTCTCTCTTCAGGCTCTTCTGAGGCAGAAACGCTGGAGGAGCCATGGCGGCGGGGGCGCTGACGACGGGCACCATTGCAGAAAAGACCCAGCTTTATCACAGTTTGCTGGTCATGGATGAGCAAGCCGGAGATAGACGTTGAAGTCTTGGATAGATGAAAAACGATAATCAAAGAGTGTCGCGTGAGGTGTATTGCATCAGAACGCACCTTACTCTTTTCACCCTCACCAGAGAGAAAAATGAGGCAACTGCAGACAATCCCGAGATCCACTTCTGCCAAGAATCCCGGGGGACAGCAAACTTTCTTAATTCCGAAATGCCGAGTCTTATCGCGTCGACGCGTCTCGCCCGTCGTCATTTCATCTGGCATGAAACACTTAATTACTGCACCAAGGCGATTAGGTATTGTAGCTGATGATTATCTTACCTCGGCAGTACGCAGAATGACATGACAGTACACACTCAAGCTTGGACGGCGTTATTCAATGAACTCAGATACCTGACAAAAAACACAACCTCTATATTTCGCCTTCGCTATGCTAAACTCCGTCTTCAAACTTGCAATTTGTACACTCTCTCGACCCAAGCTGACTACTGTCCACCGCTCATAACCGGTACCCTCACTGGTAACGGCGCCACTGTTGTTGCTGCTGCTGCTGCTGTCTCAGGTCGTTCTGCTGCGGCGGATATGATTGACCCCCGTACACTGATTGACCTCCGTAAGACTGCTGCTGCTGCTGCTGCTGCTGCTGTGGCTGGGCCGCATATCCCCAACCTTGCCCTCCACTCATCGAGTACATCGACGCTGGCCTGCTTCCGTACATGTTGACCGGCTGCTGCTGTTGCTGCTGTTGGAGCTGCATTTGGTACACCTGAGCTTGCTGTTGCTGCTGAAGCTGTTGCTGGTACGCGAGCGCTTGGGCTTGTGCTTTCTGCTGAGCCTGTAATTGCTGCTGATAAGCTTGAGCTTGTTGCTGCGCGATCTGCTGTGCCTGCAACTGTGCTTGCATTTGCGCTTCCATGTCCGCCTGCACCTGCTCTTGTTGTCGCCGCACTATCTCTTGTTGCACCATACTGCTTCGCATGCCTTCCTTGATTGCCTCTTTCTCACGCTCGCGCGCTGCCACGGCGCCGATGAGTCCAGGTGCTTGGCAGTCTTCCATCTTGTTCCTGTCCTTCCCGGTCAGGCCCAGCATCGGAGAGCCGGTAGCCCGGGCTACGTGCATCTGCTCCCGGGCCGAGAGATGTGGTGCTTGAGTATTGACCAAGACATTGCCCGGGCTCGGCGGGTTGAGATGTGCGCCAGCGGTGCGAGACTGAGGCCTGCCAGGCATCTGGTTTGTCCAGTCACCAGACTGGACACGGCTGAGCGGCGGTGTCTTGCTGGTCGCCCGCAGCTGCCGACTCCAGTCTCCGGAAGGAGGGCGGCTCAATGGTGGCGTCTTACTCGTTGACCTCAACAAGTTGGTACTCGACTGTCGTCGTTTGTGCGACGAGATCGCCCCGGGCCGAGGCTGTCCCCATGGTTGCGAAGCTATGCTAGCGCGATGTTGCACCCACTGCTCCGGAGTGAGACCCTCATCGAGCCCCTCAGTAGGAGTCGATGCAACGGGTTGCCAGGCAATGCTTCTGCGGTTCTCTTTCTTGCGAGGGGATTCAAAGTATGAGCTGCGTCGTTTGTCCATCATCGAAAGCCTTGACGTAGATCGTGCTGCAGCTTGCTCGACGGGTGCTTCTACTTCACGAGGCAGTGACCCAGGCGTTGTCATTGACCCGCCAGTGCTAGGTCGTGCATTCGGCTTATATATCAGTGTTGGACCAAAGTCGATCGTTGGGTATTCAGAAGGATTGATCTTCTCCGCCGGACTGGCCCGCGCTGGGTCAAGCTCACTCATTGTCTGCTCCGTCGGCACAAGGTCTGGGTTGCCGACGGTCTTGAGTTTTCCGGCTCGTGGCCGATTGACAGGTTTTGGTGGAGGAGAGACGGCCTTCTCACTAGAGTAATCCACTGACTCGTCGTCTTCGATGATGGGATCATCCTCTGGAACTGGGCTTGGCGAGCGGAGGGAAGCTTGCGCCAGCATTTCTTGCAGGACTGCATGGTCCATCAATTCATCTCGCAGACTTCCCGTGTCTGAGGGGGAAGGAGGATCATTGATCAGAGCAGCGTACTGTTCTGCCGGATGAGGCGACAAAACTCGTGATGGTACTGGTTTACGACTGATGCTTCGGTGGCTTGATGGCGACTGTAAGACGGGGCTGTATGGAGCTTCGTTGCTGGGAGTTTCGACATCCCTATGCGTTGGCACTGGTGGTGGAGAGCCATGATCGCTGCTCCCATAGGGCGGATTGGGGTTGTAGGGCGAGGCGGGGATGGTCGTCAAGCGTGCATTGTATGCAGATGAACCTGCGTATCGGTTTACCATCCCTTCATTGAGAACAGAGGCGTCAGCGGGCTTTCTCGGATGATGATGATTGGCGACATTAGCTACCTCTCTCGTGTCTCTTCCGTGGCCCATTTGCCCTTCGACCATCTGGGGAGCGTGTCCCGTTGCATCGGCGAGTTGATGCAGTGTAGCTGCGTCCATGGCAGAGTTTGCTCGTTGCAGTGCGCCTTGTGGTGCAAGGGGTACCTTGGCAGGCTTAGAGTTTGGTGTGTGCTCGAATCGCGGCGGCGACTGTACGGGGGCAAGGCGAGGCGAGTCGGCCTGAAGCTTCAATTCTTCGAAACTCTGCGTGGGTGGTGTTTCTTCGTAGGGTTCTGTCTCGGACAAAACGCGCTCGAGCCCGTGTGTTGGCCTCTGCTCACCATAAACACCACCATGTAGTGGCGGCTCTGGAGGATACTCGTCGTATTCGTTGGGAATGCCGTATGATTCGTAAGCGAGGCGAGAAGGAGTCTCTGACTGGAAGCGCTTGTAGCCGATTGCATCAGATGAAGAGCGCTGATGACCACGAGAGGGACTGGATGCCTGAGCAGGGGCGGTTCCAGTCCTTCTGGGAGGAGCGAACTGGATGTTCTCGTTCACCGACACTGGCGAGCCTCGGCGAGTTGTCGGCGACGATGACACGCCATCTTCGCTAAATCTTACCCCGCCGCTGCGGCCAAGATTCAGACTAGTTCGACTTGTCAAAGTGCTGCGGCGTGGAGATGCTCTGAGATCCACAGAGTTCATACGATGTGATGTGAGCTTCTTCATTTCTGATCTCCACTGTCGTTCTGTCCAGTTCTGGCTGCCTTCTGTGTGGATCAGACCAGAAACATCAAGGATGTCCAAATAACCATAGCGTCGATCTCGTGGCATGGCAAACATGAGTCCGCGCTGGTCGAGCGTCTCGGCAATCAAGCGGCCCGGTCTTCCATAAAGAGCAAAGGTATCGAATACCGGAAAGAGGAATCGCAGCATCATCTCGAAACCGGTCACAGCAGGATGCACTTCTGGCATGACGAAAACGAAACCTTCGGTTGTAGTCTCGGGCTTTGCATGGATCGTGATTTGTCCCTCGATCTTGACCAGGGTTGACTGATCGATCAGCGGCTTCGACTGGGGATAGATAGCGTAGGCTGCGTAGGCCTCGGAAATAGTGGCGATGGGCCGCGTCTTCTTCGTTACCTTGCGCGTGTCGTAGAATTTGATATCACCCTTGGGTACGACGACCTTGCGATCGTATGCATCGCGCTTCTTCAGCGTCTTCTGGGCCTTCTGGTACTCCTTCTCATCAGGAGGCGTGATGACGCACCAACAGCGCCGCCACGGCGTGCCAGCACCGAAGCGTACACGTGCCCAATCCTCGCTCTTGAATTTGGACCTTTCCATAATGACGCGGATGTTGTTGAGAAGTCTTCCTTTACCTGCAATGAGCGAGCCCGTGTAGGCCTCCTGGAGGGTGGCGTGCTCGTAGATGGCAAGACGGATGCCCGCCGTCCACTGAGTGAGTGAGTTCAACGAGTTGAAATGCAGCAGGTAGCGGTTGTTGGCTGCAGTCGATATGCTGAGGACGTTCTGGAGAGTGCCGCCTGCGGAGCCATTCATGGGTAAAGACTCAATCTGTCTCAAAAATCAGATCATTCGCGCTAGAGGAGCTCGTCGCCGGGCGGACGCAGTAACTCTTACCATTTTGATAGATGCATCTCCGAGATTGACAAAAGTGGGTACAACCTCGCCCTCTTCGCCAGCTGCATCCAGGGCTGCAGCGTCCCATAGAGACAGCACGGTGCCGACAAGTTGGGCAAAACACTCGTTCCATACTCTGTCTGCACTCGGTCGGCCTCCTGCAGATTGGTTAGCGTACACTCTGCAGATCAGACATTGCATAAACGCATACTTGAGTCCAGATCGTGTAGCTTGAGGAAGTAGCCCTCCTGATACAACTTATTTGAGTGGCTGTTGAGGAAAGTGAAGATGGGTTGCAGTTCAGGCAGAGTATCACCAGCGATGTCCATCAGGGGTGGCTGATAGGTTTGAATCATTGACATGGGTCGTGATGCGCGAGACTCTGATCGTGAGTCTGACCTGAAGCGCTGCTGGGTTGAGGGGGAGGGGGAATCCTTCGCTGATTGGTCCAACGCCGGCGAGTTTGACGCTGAAGATGACGAGGTGTCGATGGCGATTTTTTTAGATGAAGGAGGGTATTCTGAAGAGACAGACCTGTTCTGGTCTTGTCCGAGATGTTTTGGACCTCCCCATGCCGACATGAACGACAACACTGCAAAAAGCATGTAAGGGCGTTGCTCAATACGTAGATTATACCTTGGCTGTTGAAACGAACGTACCACGCGACCTGGGCATCTTCGCCTCTATCTCCGCACAGCTTTCCTTGAACTAGTGCGTTGCTCTGTGAAATTTCCCTACCGTCTTCGAATGAAGATGGAGGTTGATGTTGTTGTTGTTGAAGACTGTAGTCTTGGACTGCGGGAGATGTTCTACTCCTGGACCCGTGCAATGTCGAGAAAGATATTATTAGCGGATGGCCTAAATGATTAATGATACGAGAATGCTGCGGTAGCGCTCTCTGGCGGATGATGACGGGTGCGTGATGTGCTCCGGACAGTTTCACACAAACGAGTGAAGAGGGATTGTAACTATTTACAGGAATGAAGGAGTAGCAGGTATACGACCGGCGAATAGAAGAAGCCAACAGACTGGAGGACAAGATAGAGAAACCCTGCGGTGGAAGAGAGACGATCTACAGACTATACAAGTACGTTACGTAGACAATCTGCCCTCTCGATGAGAGCGGCGGGCCAAGGTTTTTGGGTCCGGATCTCTGGGGCTGCAATATCCACATGTGCCAAAGACCGATGACAACATCCAGTATTTGTGGAGAAAGACTAAACGGACAAGATAAACTGTAAAGTTGCCAGATGCGTCAACCGTCTGGGTCAATGTTTCGTTAGGGACGGGGCTAACACGGGACATTGAACCCATCCACTGCTCTTGTGATCGGACGTGGACGAGAGGAAGGATCAGAGACCAAAAGTCTCCAGCCATTCCATTATTCAACCTGTTCTCTGCGCCGGAAAGCGGCTACGAAATGAGTAGGTAGTACCTAGGCCAGGTATAGTGGGTGTACTGTACATCTATCTCGAATGTACTCTCCGCTTTCAACAACATGCAACGAACGTACCATACCTTGACAATTAATTTCACTGTATATGACTATGATTAATCCAACGTCCATGTCGAAAACGATTCGCGGACGTGGCCCTCATCTCAGACTGTTGTCTCAACCCGTCACACCCGTTGCCCTTTTTACTCGCAATCTGCCCATTCGTCGGCGTCTTGCACAGCTCAGCCATCGAGCAAGCCAAGGACTTCAGTGCTGACGCTAACGAGCCGCCTTCCTGCATCTGCTCTGCTAGTCCACCGCAACAGCCACGCTGGCGGAACAATTAAGGATGTATTCATGATGGTTTTCCTCTTTGTAATCCTGATGTCGACATGTCGTGGTTAGGGTAAGAAACCAAGATAACTTGGTACCTGACCCGGACGTTAATGGAACACTGCCTCAGCTTGGAGTCTTCTGTCGACTTGGCATGCTTCATAACACATGCTCTGCCCCGGCAGCTGGGCAACATGTCTCCCATGATTCATGGACGGGGAACAGCCGAAAGTCCTTCTTGTTGGGGGAGTCAGCCTGCATCATTGCACTGCAAATCCGAGAAGCTAGTTGGCGTGCGAGATGTAGGGGCCAGGCGACGGTGCCCATCACTTTCACCAAGCCTCTGCAAAACCAAGTGCTTGCGCGTACGAGGATAAGGTATATAACGCAAACATATCATGCTTGAGGTAATCATGCGCTCCGCCACAAAAGTATGGCGCAGTATGCGTTCGTAAGTAGGTCACGGAACACTTGGTGATGCGCGGCAAGTTGGCTGGATCATGTCATGTCTTTTCCAATATTGATTCAGCTCGGAGCATCGGTCCGGGAATTGAAGTACAAGTAAGGTAGCCAAAGGGGAATTGACTGGGTAAATCACTTCGGAGTCTTACCGCTCTCTGGAAAGTCAAAATGGAGTTCCTTGTTTTGTCTTATAGGTGCGAGCAGACGGAGAGGGAGAAGCATGTGCGATAATGCTGGCGGCGATCTCTCTCAAGTGTGGGGAAGATCCGCAAACAGAAGGAGACGCGCCACGACGTCTCGGGGTAGACAAAATCGCGTCGAAAGCATTGGCCGCGCCTGTGCAGCAACCTTTGAAACTATGATACAGATCAATCATCGCACACGCAAGTACACATAGCCCTCCAGCGTGGTCATATCCGATCATCTGCGTCATGCCCCAATCTTCTCTCAGACAGGATGATACGCACAGCTCGGCGCACAAGCGGCGGAAGACGGACAACTCTGAGCGCCAAAGTCTAACGGAGGACGCAACCCCGTCTCATGACCGAGACCAGTCGCGAGAGCGGACGCAAGAGTCGGAAGTACTGGAAGCTCTGGATCCAGCCGAGGTTGAACAATGGCTGGACGAGCGCGATCTGGACCCAGAGGTCACCAATATATTCGATGTCACCATATTCCCCGTCTCGGCGACCGTCATGAAGAGGAAGAGAGGCACGAAGGCGCTGAAGCACCTTGTAGAGCAGTTGCATGTCGGGGGTAAAGATCACTTGGTGGTCGGATACCGCATCAAACAAGAAGACATATGGGAATGGCTACCCCGATACAAAAAATGTACGGCGCGTCAGTGTGACTCTTGAACTTGGCTGACAGCAGTCTAGTCACCCTTCCCAATGGCGAGACACATCAGGTCGGCTCTTGCGTGTTCATCAAGCACGACGACAGCCTGGATCCCATCTTTGATCCGGACACGCACTGGAAAGCTCAAGTGCTCGAGGTCCGTGGCTTAGATGGAGCTCACGTGTACCTACGCGTCGTCTGGCTGGAGATACCCAGCGAACTGCCTGGTGGAGCTGAGAAATACCACGCGCCGAACGAACTCATCCCAAGCAACGAAATGGCGATATTGTCAGCGTCGACGGTCAGCGGAGCATTCAATATCAAGTACTGGGATCACACCGACGACGAAGCACCTTTACCAGATCCCGACGAGTATTTCTGGAGACAGACTCTCAACAAGGCGACCGGACGTTTGTCGAAGCTGCGGTGCATCTGCGCCTGCAAGGAGCCACATAATCCGACTGAACAGATCATCAATTGCAATCACTGCGGAGCTTGGCTACACGCACACTGCGTACTCGACAGGCAAGCGACAACTACAACACCAAAGGGAGACGAGGAAGACAAAAGCGCATCCAATATCAACGGCTCAGGGAGCAAGAGAGAAGCAGTAGCTACGGAGGAATCAAAACTGGAAATGCAAGAGCAAAGTGACATCAAGGACGGACGAGATTCTACGACGAATGATGAGAAGCTCACCACCAAAAATACCCGGAGCCTACCAGACAAGATAAGGTGTCTTTGCTGCGAAGAGATTATATCATGACCACAATCCACGAGACATGCGTATTAGTAGAGTCTAGCTTTTCCATCTGCTTTGGACCTTGGTCTCCCTCTGTTTCTGACATTAGCCCATTACTTGTAACATACCATATCTACACCCACTCCACACTGCTGCCATTGGTGACCGCTGAGAAGTGCGCTCGCCTGCTTGCCGTGAAACAACGCTCGGCTCCTGAAACAAGATCTAGCCGTCGCCGATGTGCTCAGATATATGAGTATCTATCTGATTGGACTTGACGTTGTATACTTGTAATACATGTACAGTGTTTTTACCGCATTGGCCTGCTTCTAGCAATGCATTCGACAGTACCTCGCCTACTATAGACAGAGTGTTGTCGTACGTAATTCACGTTCACCTTATTCAACATAGCTTATGCAGAGGCGAAGCCGGAGCCAGAGGCCAGATTAGGAAACGGGCCGCCGACCTCGTGGGACGGCGGAGATGCCGCAAATGTGGTTCTCGGCAAATACATTTATACTGCGCTTTGTTTTGTGACAGGGCATGTTTTGTGATAGTATACAATATCATATTTGTACATTACATGCACAGTACAGCCATGATCGATCTAAAAGCAAGAGGATCGCCTCGGTCGGCAGATAGGACTCTCGTTGTCAGATACAGTGATCCCTTCAGACACCTCAATATCATCAGGCCCACCACGAATGATTGCGAGTGGCAAAGGAATCGGAGTTCGGTAGAACTATATCGGACATAATCTGCACGCTGTGACGGCTGCTGTTGCTGCTGCTGGTAGTGCTCCACAGGGTGAACCGGGAGTCGTTATACCTCATGCATCTATTCTGTGCATTTCATCTGTTGACGTACAGCTACAGCATATGTGCCGGCGCACTGCTGCAGCTAACACGTACTCCAGGCGATCACGGCTAGCATGCATAAACCTTGGCTCAATAAAGCAGAGAAACACCGCTGCACTCACTTAAATTTAGTGTCGCAGTTCATTCTGCTCTGTAGCCCACGAAAAAGGTACCCTGCTCTGGGCGCTGGAAGATCTCTCTAGCCTTCGATTATCTTTCTAGAATAATTGTTCACCCCTCGCTCGCACCCGCTTGTCTGTCCTTCCCCCTGCCCGCTCGGTGCTTGCACAGAACGGTACACACACACCACCCCTTTACATACCTTTACACACATTGAGTGCATTCCTTTCCATAAATATAGCAGGATATGAGTGACACGGCCATAACGACGGCCTCGGGCAAGCCCAATGTTCTGATCATTGGAGGTCTTGGTATGCTTGACTTTCAATGTTTTTTCTTTGATCCGCCAGCCCGTTTCTAGCTTACCGTGTGTTGCCTGTGCACAACGTATACACGTTGTTCCCGCTCTCTTAATCATGTCCTGCCGTCGACGATGTTGCTGAACCTGGTATGGATCGAGTGGATGCATCCTGATTCACATGTCATGATTCACACACCTGGTCAAACACACGACGCGGCGCGCACTCTGTCCATGGTCTTGGATGTTGCCGTCGCAAGCGAGTCAATTCCCTGACATGGCATTGCACTTTCTATACCATATCACTGTCATGTCGTTGTCGCCGCCATCGTCGCCGTCGCAATGCATCAAACTGCCCTCCCGCACCGTTCTCCGTTCCCACAAAGCACATTCTCAGTCTATCTGAACATTCACTCAGCAACTTGGCTCGACTGACCGTGGCACGACTTTGCAGGCTATATCGGACGCTTCCTTGCTCATCACATTCACTCTAATTCTCTGGCATCGACGCTGCGCGTGATTGACAAGCAACTTCCCGAGCTTGCTCAGCTGGCTCCTGAGCACAAGGAAGCTTGCAGTGGTCCCAACTTCATGCAGGCAGATGCCTCTAGGCCGCAATCATTGTCGCGCATCTTTGATCTTCCCGACGATGCCAAGTTCGACTATGTCTTCAACTGCGGCGGCGAGACGAGGAACTCCCAGGAGGATGAGGTATACAAGCTTCGGTCTTACAACCTCTCGCTGAACGTGGGAAGAGAAGCTGCAACTCGAGGTGTCAAGGCGTTCGTCGAATTGAGCACCGGAAGTGTCTACGATGCGAAGCGGGATCCACCGCGGAAAGAAGGAGACAAAATCAAGCCGACAATGAAGCAGAGCAAGTGGAAACTTGCTGCAGAGGAAGACTTGAGCAAGATCCCTGGATTGCCCCTCGTGGTCCTCAGACTGGCACATGTTTACGGTCCTTACACGGGACAGTGGATGGGCACTCAGCTAGCTCTTGCTCGTGTCTACCAGGAAATCGCCAAGGAGCTGAAGTGGCTATGGGGAGGTGATCTCCGTACTGCTACTGTACATGTCGACGATGTCGTCAGGGCCTGCTGGGCTGCGGCAGAGTGGAAGGCGGCACATCCCTCCAGTAGACCTCCTACTACCGCTTCGGAGACTCCTACCTCTCCCACATCTCCCATGTCTCCCACCTCACCCACTTCGCCTCTTTCGCCATTGAAACCATCAACCAAGGGCCCGGTGCCCGGCACGACTGTCTTCAACATCGTTGACAAGGGCAACACCAATCAAGGCACCATAGCCAGCATCTTTGCTGATGTCTTTGGCATTGAAACGGGCTTCCAAGGCACTCTGATCAACACCTTTGCCCGTCTGAACTTGGAGCACGTGGTCGATGACGTGAACGATGAGACTTTGGATCCTTGGGCGGAGCTGCAAGAGAAGGCGGGTATTCAGGCGGCGGGAAGCTCTCCCTTGACGCCCTTCATGGAGAAGGAATTGCTCAGAGATGCAGATCTTTCACTTGATGGAACCATGTTCGAGAAGACTGTGGGTTTCAAGTAAGTTATCTTGTGTCTCTCTTGCTCCTCGCCGCAGCATGCTAAATTACTGTCAGGTACGAACACGAGCGATTGACAAAAGCGGAGGTGGAGTCGGTGATAGAGTCCTACAAGAGGATGAACTGGTGGCCTTGATACCCCCCCCCCCTTTTATGTATACCCGTTACCCAAGTCTGCGATACGCATTGGAAGCATTCAGGGCTTGCACTACCGGACCATCATTCTCGCCGGTCCTTCCCTTTTTTCTCACATCGATAAAGCACCAAGCAAAGTTACAAGACATTTGAGATCCGGTACGGGAAAAGCTTCACTCGTTATATCGATCCTCAAATATGTCAACAGAAAACCATCACTTGCTACACTATCAACAAAAGAAGAAGCAGCAGCAGCAGCAGGAGAAGAAGAAGAAGTAGAAGACAGTCGAGCGGACGCAGCAAAGATACCACCCATTCAAATACAAACCCAGCATGCATCAATCGGAGTTTTGTCCAACTTTTAGTCCTTTGCTTTTCTTCTTTCCCCTTGACATCTACTCACTCATCGTCAATCGTCAATCACCAATCGTTTCGCCGCGCAAGTCTTTCATATCAGATGGCAAGTGACCACCATCCCAATCACGTTTCTTGCGTATTTAACCCACGGTCGCTCCTTCCCTCGGCTGCACCCGTCGTACCATCCTTCGTCATTCAGCGTATGCGTGCAAAACAGATCCCTCTTAGTTCAAACCCTATTAAAAAGCACCGGTACATCCCATCTTAAAACAACGAGTTTCCTTACGGGCCAGCGGTGTCAGAATAAGTACGCCGACTAGCGCTCGGTGGAGTAGAGATGAATAGGCAGGGAAGAAAGCGAGCAAATATTGATCTATACCGTGTTCTTTTTTGCAGACCAGATATATGACCGTTCCAGACAACCAGGGGACAAGACGTCGCTACTTACATAGGTGTTGTTTACACGAGGTACGACAAGCGAGAGGGAATGAAACTCGTTCTATGCCGTTCTGAGCTCCTGTGCCTTTCTATGGATTTCTGCGATCACTTTCCTTGTTCATGTACCAAGCACTGAGTCTATTTCAGGTGCTGCAAGCAGTCTTACTACTGGTCAAGACGATGATTGTTGATTCTACTTATTGGCTTTTTCTTTCTGCCTTTTACTAACTCGTCCTATAAGTTATGGATACGTGATTACTGTGGGGATTATTCCTGTCTGTGGAAACTTCATGTTCGACGGCTCATCTTGTGTACATTCGAGCGGAGACATATCGATGGATCTATCTGCCTTTCAATCTCGAGTGGAGGTGGGGTAACCCTGTCTGTATTACATAACGCGGACGATACGTACAGTTGCACCACATACCGGGTATGATCTACCGTATGTTAATGGTCTAGTTGCTTTCTCATCGTGGTCTTTCGGGTCTCTTGAGCTATAAGGATATGGACATAGGTCTGGCACTTTGGATACGTCAAAGGGAAAGAGAAAGGCGTGGAGTCACCACTCGAATGACAAACAAAGGCACATGAGAAAACAGAGAGAGTCAGTTATACCGTAAAGCACACTTTCTCCGTCAAAAATGCATATTCCATTATTGATCTTCTTCGTTATCCTCATTGCAACATCATCAGTCTCGTGAAATGTGTTGGTCATTATAGAAAGAAAGAAAGAAAGAAAAGAAAAGAAAAGAAAAGAAAAGAAAAGAAAAGAAAAGAAAAGAAAAGAAAAGAAAAGAAAAGAAAAGAAAAGAAAAGAAAAGAAAAGAAAAGAAAAGAAAAGAAAAGAAAAGAAAAGAAAAGAAAAGAAAAGAAAAGAAAAGAAAAGGGTGTGCTACCTGCTTGTCTGCATTGTAGTCGCAAGAGCCCTTGATAAGAGAAAACGCCTGTATCCCACTCCCTCCTGCCCACCACTTACCCCCATGTTCCCAAATTCGCCGAAGAAAGGGAGGTCATTCTCTTTCTGCCAGATGTCGATCGGGGACAGATTGCAATTGATCAGGTCAGTTTATCTCTGGACTGCCGTCTGCGACATTTCTGGCATTTTCTTCCAGATCTGACTCGACTTCTGACGATGAATTGGCGCCTTCATCTTCTTCTTCTTCCCCTTCTTCTTCCTCTTCCTCTTCATCAACATAGTATGTCTCGTCTAGGTCTCTGATGATACGGCGAGGCCTGTATTCATCTGCTGCAATGCCGTTGCCGCCGTGGGACCAGTCCATCAACCAAACCCATACATTCTGGCACTGCTCGAGCACAGCGAATGCGTCGCTGGAGGCCTCTTGCAGATCTACAATAATATTCTCCAACGCCTGGTCCGAGGGTGTCTCGTGTGAGCCTACGTCGTGGCTCAGCTTCGCTTCCACGGCTTCGTTGAATCTCACCAGCCAGTCTGCACATTTTTTCAACGCGTCTATGGCGTTCTCAAAGTTGGCATACTCGCCATTGCGATCGTGTCCTTCTTGTACTGTATGCATGAGCGTCGCTGCTAGCGACTTGATGGCCATGACGTGCACATGGTCTAGCTTCAATCCTTGTTCAGTCAGCGGACTAGTGATTGGATCACTACTGAAGATGTGGGCCCCCATCCATTGCAGAGTGGCGCGTTCCGTATCGGTGTCGTCGCATGCAAGAAGCTTGTTTGCCCAAATGTAGCATGTCTGGAGTACTGGCAGGGCTTGCCCCGGATAGACTCTCTTCATGAAAATCAAGATCGTTTCGGCTGCATCCTCGAACGTGTCAGCCAGATGAGCTACTGCCTTGACCAATGCACATAAGTGATCGTGTGGCATCCTTCCCCGGGCAATGCAATAACGAATGACATCAACGTAGCTGCCATAGCTTCCTTCACGTCCCAAGCCTTGTTGCAGTGACCTACAAACGCCCTCGATCAGAGACTTGTCAACTCGAGTGCAATCTGTAAGAAGAGAGACAAGTCTGGCAGGGCCAAGGTGCTCTTCGATATCTCCACTAGCGTCCAAGACCCGGATTGTCAGCAGGTTGCACCCGGTCTTCCCAGTATTTCTGATGAGCTCGGCTTCATCGTCAATAAGTGGCTTAGGTGTTGTGACTGTAATCTGTCTCAAATCGACCTGACTATTCAAAAGACTACACACGGTCTGAGCTAATACGGGAAGAGGGTAAACCCGGTTGTTCTGCATCTGGTGCCAGATTGCAGCATGTTTGCTCTGTAGCTCTGGGCTAAGTCGTAGGTGGAGGATCTCAAGCGACCAAAGGAGGTAGTTCTTTTCAAAGACGAGGATGGTTTCAGCCAGTCCCAGGGAGGCTATCTCGATGGCAGTATCGAAGTATTCCGCCCAGCCAATCCTCGTGTGCGAAAAGTGCAAGCGGTCGAGCAGAATTGAATGGGCCCGCATCACTAGTTGTACGCACGTGTTTGTAGCTTCCGAAAGCTCTCCATTTGTATTCTGTCCATATCTCCGAAGATCGTGAGTACGCAAGAAGCGTAAAGACTCAACAAGGAGTTGCGCGATGCTCAATCGTACCATCTTCTTTTTGTGGAAGATGAAACGCTCGCAGCCCTCGTGGAGTGGTCGACGTAAGAAGGTTTGTAGAAAGTACTCAGTGTTGGCTGGGCGCGACATTGCCAGGCGCCGCAGGGATGAGAATATCGTATCAAAACGCTCGAGTGATTGTGTCCTCAGTGTCACTCGATGGAGATGCTCGAGTGCCATACGGATCATCGATTGATCCATTTCTCGGTCTGCCGTGCGCAGGGCTTTGGCGGAGTGCTCGCCCTTCGTGAGCAGGTTCTGGATGAACTCGGCATGCTCTGAGGAAAACATGTTTGCTGTCCTGAGATGCTTTTCGTTCTCGACAGCAATATGTAACCCAATATCTTCTGGCACAGCAACCCTTGGGCACATGAAAGATGACGGATCCACCGCATTGGAGAGGTCCACGACTGAGGTTGCAATGGAAGACAGGCGTTCGTAGTAGAGGACGTAAGCATTGTCCGAACGCAGCCACATTTGGCCGTCTTCGCTGGAGCTAACCAACCCTCCCCGTGTCTCTGTGACTACAAAATCAGACGTGACACGGGTCACCGAATGATCCTCGAATTTGAACCATAGCATGGGACTTCCGTCAGGGCGGTATCGCTCTGCAGCGTATGACCAGTAGTGGCCGTATTGTAAAGTCCCATCATGAACGACCACACCGACCAACTGGAACTCATCTGGTGCCATTGGAAGATCGGGTTCAGCAAGCTTGCTCGTCATATATGGACTCAGGTCAATACGTTCTGGAAAATCGAACATATCATTGACTTTTGTGCCTCCGTCGAACGTCTCGTATCGAAATCGTTTGAGCCCAAGTACGAGGTTGTCCGGCACTTTCTCTAAACCTGTTCTGTCGGGTGTTAGTCGGGAATCATGATCACAATCCCTTCTGCATGAACCTACCTTCTCATAGCATTCACATAAATCCCGCCCGAATTTGAGTTGCAAGTTACGCATTTAAATTTGTCCCCTGGACTGTCAGTGATATATCATTAGTTTTGTTAGCAGGGTCACTCACCTCCTTCAAGTGGCGCGCCTTGTACATATTCCTGTAGGCTTTCCTCCAAGGACGCCTTGTCCTTGACCGTGAGAGAGAGATTGAAGTAAGAGTCATAGCTCTCGGAGACGTGACCACATTCCCCCACTGTTTGCGCCTTGTTGAGTCCGGCAAAGAAGTTCTTGAGACTGATTTGAGCCGCTTTGTTCGGCATGCTCTCTTCGAGCTTCCCTATCATTATGGTAAAGAAGATCTGCGCATCATCTTGAACAGTAAAATCGACGTCTAATGCTCTGGCAAGCTTATCGGGACAGAACGCCATTCTGAAGCTATCCTGAAGAGATGCGAAAGCATACTGGAGTTCGTATAGAACAGCCTGTGATCTCATGTCCGATACCCGCAGGTCGAGTATGAACTTGCGGAACTTGATGTTCATGAAGAGCTGCTGGATGAGTGAATTCATGTAGCACGTCTGTTGTAGATTGACAAGCCCAGAGTAGCCACAACCTGAGCGATTATAGTACTCGTTTTCGGGAAATTGAAAGTTCTCGGCAGTATCGCACAGTCGCAGAGCATCCATAGCAAGACTCGCAAGAGCTTTCCACTCCCATGAATCCTCACATGCTGAGCAGACGAGCTTGTAAAGCTTTTGGCGGGTATGCATAGTCACAATGGGAGAGTTGATGTGCTTCTGATCGGACGAATACAGTGAGTCAGGAAATAAGAACTTCTGGAAAACTCGTGTAGCAATGTGACTGTTGCAAGATTAGCAATTGTCCTCAATAAGAGCCACACTAACATATGCTCACCTCAGTTTGAGGGGCTTCGAAAATGATTTCAGACGCTCGATGGATGCCAGTAGAAGTGTGCACAATCCAAGGACTCTCTCGTCCTGTTGGTCGCAGCCAAAATGCTCTTTATGGTCGAGGCGTAGTAGTTGATCACCCATGTTGGCGATGAAGTCTCTTAGGGAGTCCTCACTGGAAATAGTATCGTTGACTGTCGCGAGCATATCACAAGCTAGCTCATAAAGACTAGCACACAATACTGGCTTGTCTTGCGCGGCTCGGATACATGTCAAGGACATGGACCAGAAGAATTCTCTGGCCTCTTTAACACTTTTCGGACAATGTCAGTACTCCTAACGAATCTAGGCCAAGAATTGGCTATGCTTACGTGCTGTTGTCGCGACAGAAGTTTCGAACGCATTGCGCGATTTGGCGGGAAATGGTTGTGTATTTGCTGAGGAGCAGTCTTCTATGTGGCGACATCACGTTCATCGACCTTATGAAGGCACTGCACACGTCAGGACTTAGTCGAACACTTTCGAGCAAGGATTGGTAGAGATATATGACAGCCTTGATAGACTCGGTGACAACTTCACTGTCATCTGAATCTTCCATCATACTCGCAATGTGGCACAGCATGTATAGGCTCGTCTCTACAAAAGTGGACGGGTCTGGAAAATAACAATCCAAGAGGTCCTCTACAGGACGCTCTTCATAGAGATTTCAGCATATTTCCGAGCAAAGATTACTGATAGACATACCTCTAAGAAAGCTGAAGAGAGCTTCGGATATAAAACATAGGAGAAGCGCATCTCTGGAATTGCGATTTGCCTCTTGAGCATCGATCAACAGATGTACTCCATCGAGAATGAAGCTCGCGTCCGCTATGCCAGCAGATAGCTGATCTTGCAGCTCAGAACGGAGGCAGTGAATAGAGAATAGACTCCTCCAACGGCTCTCCGCGATCAAATTTGATGGTCGTCTGACGGTGTGCTGTAGCGCGGTCAACAGCCAGAATACCTATGGTTGTCTGTCAGCTGCAAGTATTACTCATCGGCTACAAAAAGCTCAATCTTTACCTGCTCACTGATAGCACTCGAATCGAGTAGGCAATCGAACAATCTATCGAATCGAGACAGTATGGCTTGCTCAACAGCTGTCCTGCCTTTTCGTTCGGCTCGCCTCTGCTCAATACTCTGCAAAGCGTTGGTTCTCTTGACAATCAGTGGCTGGGTATCGACTTGACAATCCATGATCGTTTTGCTTGGGTCATTATCGAAATTCACCAGTTTGCCACCAGTAATTACAATGAAATCATCAGAGCCCATGACTGCAATCAGTGCAGACCTCAGCGCAGTCACCGGACCGCGCTTATTGATGACGATAGTACGCTGCACCATATCTTCATCAATCCCGTATAATCGAACAGGAATCTGGAGCATCTGGTCAAGATCCTCATCGCCTTCCATAGTGGAGTTGCTATCCTTGGTAGGCTTCTTAGACTCCGTGCCGATAGAATGTACCAAGAGCTGCCGTAGTAGAACCACGGCACGAATAGAGCCACCGTTGACTGGCGAACATAGCCAATGAAGACATTGCTCTGCTACTGCGACTTGAATCGGTACAGTCGCTCGAGGTGGATTATTAGCTTGCTTGTCGAAGAGGATATCAATGATGGTCAACTTGAATTGATTGGCGTCATCTTCGCTAGCCACCGTAAGGTAAAAGCGAACAATATGTTCTCTCAAAGCAAAGACGTATGTTCCTTCCTCGAACTCCTTCTTGGTGGTGCACCGTAATGCTCGAAGCATTGCTGGTGTGGCAAAGGCAGCATCAAGACAAGGAAGATGAAGTGACACGAGGCTCCAGACGTTGTCGACCGAATGTGCCGAAGGCGGCATGCCAGAAAATAACGCGTCCCATGCGATGTTTCGTGCTGGATTATCTATCGCCCCACTACCGATGATGTTTTCCCAAAGGTCTTTTTCCAAAGTCAGATCCCGTTCCTCGTACCCAAGACTCAACAGAAGGCTTGCAAGCTTTATTCGTGAGAATAGAGAGAACTTGATGGTTTCCACATCTTGAGTGCAGCACTTTTGAGACTTCACGTAATGCGACAACTCGATCGTGACTTCACGGAAAGTCAGTATGCTGGAGAGCCACGTTCCACGATCGCTTTGAGACAGGGAAGCCAATAAGTTCAAAGCCATGTGGACACTGCCGGTAGAGTAAGACGTACGTTGCCGAATTGGCAAGGCACAGACCTCGAGTAATTGGCGTGATGCTTCACTAACGTGACAGTGCTCAAGGAGAGTCAGAACTATGCGAGCGATCATTAGTTGGAGGCTGTGTATATCTGCATCCTTCCACTCCGCAGAGACCTTCTGTAAAAGATGAACCGAGATGCATGCGAGTTCGTATCTGGTCTCATTATCAAGCTCCACCACAGGCATGATTTCAACCATGTCTCTATAAAAAATGAGCATAGGCTTGCCTATCTGAGGAGGCGACAGTTGCTCGAATTTCCTGCAAAAGAAGAGCATGAGAGGAAGACTCGCTACGCGGAGCAGGTCGCAGACCACGCGATGGCTTGCTTGGCCCATATCAGTCCATTGGTTCTGTAGACATGCATTCCATAGAACGTTCGCGTCGAACTCCATCAGATTCTGTGTAGCAGCCATGAATTCTATCACTCGGAAGCTTCTTCGAATCAGGTCGGCATGGGACTCTGGGCCAAATAGATATGCCAACATGTCGACCGATCGAAGATAGTCTGCAGCAGTTTTAAGAACCGAGATTTTGTCAGAGCCGTCAGGCTCGATCATAGGCAACCTCTGAAGATCAAAAAGCAATGCACTAATTGAGTCGAGGCCCAGAACCCTCAAGCTCATGATGCTGCTTTTGATGAATCTGTAGGAGAGATCCAGCTTATAAACCAATGATGTGACATGACGCGGGACACGTCGGATGGAGCTATGCATGGGAGTGAATGTGTACCGTAGCTTGAGGTCACTTTCCGAGTTGTAGTGTTCTGTCCTTGTTCCTGATTCAATCCGAGCATAGTCTTGTTGCAACAGTTCGGACATCGCTATCATCATATCTAGCAAACTGCCATGGAATCCGAGAGGCATACAGTCGGGATGAGTCTTAAGCATGATTGGCAAAACTTCCGAAGTGAGCAGCTGGAGTAGTGATGCCAAGAGGGCTCGATTGGTGTCGTAGTCGTCGTATTGGTCCGCAAAACTTCCGTCGTGTGCTGAACTATGAACTCTGCCCTCTAATCTGAATGGTGCACTCAATAGCTGTAGTGAAAGGTTCAGATAGACGAGAAGTGCACTGTAAGACGATTGTACGGCATCAGCATGCACCGCGATGACAGAACAGATGCGGAAAAGGGCATTGGTAGATTTCTGTTGCTTGATGAACATACTCGCAGTAGATCGGTATATGGTGATGAGCGATCCGGCATCATGCAGATTTCGTGTAGGGTCTGTCGACGCCATGAACCTTTCGAAGGCTGTGATATAAGGTCGAAACAGTAGTGTGTACCTCTCCGGTGAAGCCGCCTCTGCCGAGACTTTCCTCGACACATGTTCTTCAAGCTCATCTGCTTCTACTGCGCATGTGACGGCAGTTAGTTTGGCAAGAACAGCTGATAAACCGTAAAAATTTGGTAGACGGAGAGTCTCGTTTCGTTGTGCAAGGTTGGAACTGCAAGATAGTCAGTGTTTGTAGCAATAGGAGGCTTAGTGCTGTAAGCGTGCAACAATCATGGGATTAGGAACCTCATTCGAAGGGTGTAGGCATGGGAAGGGGTCATATCGTGTCTTGTACGTACCTACGTCTTGATAAGCCGTCAAAACACCGTCCAATTTGCATCCAGAAAGCACGATCTCGTGTATATGTCTCAAGTGTGTACATGGCAGGTGAGGTGGTTACATAGTCTTGTACCCAGACCATGAACTTCTCGACTTGCGCTACCGGTACGATTTTGGTCATATCATTGCAATGATCTGCCAGACGGCCTGCAGCTTCCGTGGGAGACTCGCCATTGAAGATGAAGGGGTAAGATTCCAACGGATTTGCGTTCATTTCTTTATCGTCCATGATCATGATCATGGCAGGAGGATCAGGACGATGATCACCTGGAGTCACGATCTCAACGATCAAGGGACTTTGCGGAATTTCTGCTGATGTACTTCCATCGCTGTCAGGTTGCGAAGGAGTTAGTCGTTGCCTCTTCCTGATCAGGGATGTATCTGCGTCCGCGATGGCATCTCTCCCCGGTAGTGAGTAAGAAAGAGATGCTTCGGTAGGCAGGATTGGCACCATCATTTAGTGTTGTAGAGGTTAACAATTCAGCGTGGATTCGATCCTTACCCTTGCGGATATAGCCTGAAGCTGCCTGCACTATGTGTTTGCATAAGGCTCTTACCAATACCTGTATTCAGACTACAAATAAAGGTTGCGAGGTTGTGATGTCAAGGTTTAGGGTACAGCAGAAGATCAGGTACGCACTCCAAGTTGCACTGAAGTAATGAGATTTGGAGCATCCAGCATTTAGTCGTCCCTAATCTGAATGCACTTGCAAATACTCAAGCGGACCAAGTTTGGTACAACCTGATCTAGGCAGACGTACTCTGGTGCTGCAATCGATGCGAAATGCCACAGCAGGAGGACAAGCAGCCCGGTCGTATTGCAATATCAAATAAGGTACTGTATAGCACAGTGATTAGATCGCTAAGCGAGAAAGATGGGCAAAGTAATTTATCGGCCTTAGACGTGTTAAGGTACTGTCAAACGTTCCAGCGCGTCGTCTTGAAGTTCTGTAGTGGGCTTAGACGTGAACTTTAATGGTGATGTCAGGTACCGCACATAACACGTGCGCTTACACTTGACTGAACTAGGCAGGTACCGTGGCCTAGTACAGTACAACACCATGTTGGTCATGGCCAGGATACCTACAGTAGATTTCCTCTCATAGCGACTAGCACATTGTTTAGACAGTAATCTTGCAACAATGGAGACAGTGAAAACAGGTTGTGAGCACAGGACCAGTGTGATTTGGGCGAATTGTAATAACATATAGCTGTTGAAACACAGAGGCAATTTTAGCAGGGCCCATAAGGTAGGCACCGTTCTTCTCTATTTATGGTTATTAAACCTCTTGCTATTGTAGTAAACTCTTCATCTAAGGTATCCAGCGCAACACTTCAGACATATATCACCTGGGAATAGCCAGGCGTAACCATGTAGGTATCTTCTCTGAAGCCGCATTAATGCAAAACAACAGACTCGCAGTGCAGTCGTCGATGGTGGGCCTATCAAATCGAGAAAGTTGAGCCACCTGTGGAATTTGCGACAGCTCGTTCATAATTTGCTTCGTGGCTCACTGACACGTTCATTAGCTCACAAGCGAGCAGTTCCTTGTGAGGAGTTTGAACACCTACTTGCACTGCTCTGCAATTGGGGTGACCAATGGCTTGCCTTGTGCAGCCTTTCTCAAGTTCTCCAGTACAAGCAGCTCCATGTCCTTTTGCGTTTCCCAAGTTGCTGTACCGATATGTGGTAATAACACCACCTTGTCGTCTTGCATAAGCTCGGGATGAATCTTTGGCTCTTCTTCGAACACGTCCAATCCAGCTGAGAAGACTTTGCCGCCCTTGAGAGCCTGGACCAGTGCGGCCTCGTCGATGATAGGTCCTCTGGCGGTATTGACTATCACGACACCCTCCTTCATCAGGTCGAACTGCGATGTTGAGATGATATGCCTTGTGGACGCATTGAGACTGAGATTGAGACTGAGCACATCGGAAGTCTTCATGAGCTCATCGAAGGAGACATATTTGGCATCGCCAGCTTCTTCTGAGGAAAGAGGCTTCCTGTTGTGATACTGAATCTCCATTCCAAATGCTCTCGCACGATGGGCAACTGCGCGACCGATACCACCCATGCCTAGAACACCCAGGACTTTGTTCTTTGGGTCATGACCCAGGCGGAAGTCCTTGCCACGCCATTCTCCTCTGCGTAGTGCTGTCAGAGGAATCGTGGCACGTCTCAAAGCTGCAAGCATTAACAGGATGGCAATGTCTGCAGTGGCGTCGTTGACGGCGATAGGCGTTGACGATATCTTGATGTCTCGCTTGGTGCAGGCGTTGACGTCAATGTTGTCATAGCCAGCACCGTTGTGGCAGATGAACTTCAGACTCGATGGTAATAATTGGACCAGCTCATTGTCGAATGGGCCTGTTATTGAAGTGCTGTCGTTTGAACGGTAAATAAGGGCCACTCCATCGAAGTCGCCCGCCTTGAGCTTGGAAATGAAGTCTTCTCTGGAGCCTTCTGCATACTCCTGCGATGAAGTCAGGAGACCGTCAGTCAGTCGTTACCAAGGAAAGTCATACTCGGAGTTTCAATAATGAGCTGCATTCCTCCCACTCCTTGCGGGCGTGAACAATCTTGCCAATGAGTAAAGCTGCTTGAGAAGCCATGATTACGACCGGACAAAAAAGTGAGATTTAACAAAGTATCGATATTCGATGAGTTGCAACTGGAGAGAAAGCAAGCGGGACCTTATAAGAAAAAGAAAGTTCCCGGAGTAGATTGGGAGACAAACAAAGACGAGGCGGCTCAATCGGCGTTTGAACGAATTAAAGGCTAGGTATGTTACTGAGTACCCCTCACAACGCTTTTTTGTGTTTGTTCTTCCCTCTCCCACCCACTATTGTCAGAGACACCAGGTAGAATATTCATATCCGACTAACATCCGTACCATTCACAAACCTATAGCAATGCCGATTCACGAGTCTACCACTCTCCTGAACCAAATGGCAATGGTCAGGCGTGCTGTATTTCGTCCTTGGGGATTTGTCAAGTAACGGCGGGGCAAGGCCATATGCCGACACACAGAGCAAGTTATAGAAGGATGATCATGTTCGAGCGGGGTAGCGGCGGAACATATCAAATCTAGACATATTGTTATATAGCTCACCTATCGGCATATGAAAAGGACGGCATAGCGCCTTCATGCATTGCATCTCCCCGCTTTATCCACTTTAAGTCAATGTCGGAGTGCGATTTGCATAGCACGACTATGAGCGAGCAATTAAGAACTCAAGATGATGATACGAGACAATCAAATATCAAACGCACAAGTCGTGCCTGTCTGGCGTGCAGATCTCGCAAGACCAAATGTACCTTGTAAGCTACCGCTCATGAGCCCTGCTTGAATGTGTCGGCCTACGAGAATAACTTAATTCCTCAAAATTGACTAGATTCGATGCATCACAGAAGAAATAACTGACCTTAGTCAATAGAGACGCGACCAATGGCGAGCCACCTTGTCTAAGGTGTAGGAAAGAAGACAAAGAATGCGTGATAGGTAGTAGTAATCGCGGTGGTCGACGAATACGACGTTCTGCAGCTGCGAGGAACGCAGCTTCAAAAAGCGAGGAACCCAGTCAGTAAGTCATAACACTCCCCGTACCATTGCGACATGGAATGGCACCCTTTTTAGCCACAAGGTGTTATGTGTGAGCAAGGGACTCGATGGCTATGGACCGTGATTGAAGATCAGAACATCTTGCGTAGATCATAAACAGAATAACACTGAGATGCCGAGGGTTCGCCTGGTTTTTGATACACCAGCTAATTTTGTAGCAATGCGCAAAACAAAGTCGACACTTCTGCCTCCGAGAATCTTCTAGGTACCAGCACTCCTGGATCTAACCTACCCCAAGACACCAACTGCTTTGCGACCGAGATCAATCCTCAATCGGACCTTCTACCCATCCATGTAGGCACCGAATTTGGGGGGAATGCTCATGGCATCTCCTTAGATGCGAGCAAGACAGACAGTATACTTTTCGAAGGCTTACAAAACCCCTCTGATGCACTTGACATATTGGCGCATATTGCGAGTGAAGACGGCAGTCGCACTCGTCAGCGCGCCACACGAGACCTCGCCGACAATACATCGACTACTAGCGGCTTATCTGATATCCAATGGCTCAACGATGGGTTAGACTATCCACTCGTCAACTCAGGACTGGTATCTGCCGCAGATGTCGTGTATTTGTTACAGCGTTACAAGTCGCATTATCACCCTTACTTCGCCTTAGTGTCTCCAGATACCTTGGACCCGAAGAATTTACCATTGGTGGCACAACATGAACGTCATTTGCTAACAGCAATACTTGTCATCGCTTCTATGGATCTTCCGACCGGATCACGCATCTTCGTCGCGTGTGTAGAACACATGCAAGCACTGGTATCTTTGCTGTCCGCTGGTGGTGCAAGTGACGTAGAGGCCGTCGAGGCCTTGTTGTTACTTGCTGAATGGACGCCCTATGCCTCAAGAAGTGCTGGAAACACTCAGTGGGGCACGGAAGATCGTGAAGCGTGGATGTCGATCGGGCTCGCCTTGCGCATCGGATACTATCTTGGTTTGGACAAGTACTCATTTCCTGTTGCGGACGACAAAAAGGACCCTCAATGGAAACGAAAGAGGCTGGTATGGACTTCCTGCTATATCTCGGACCGTCAGATCTCGATAAGGCTCGGTCGCGCGTTCTGGAGTAGAGGCCCAGGGCCTGGACTGGCTTTGAAAAAGGACGACTTTCCGTACCCGCCCCAAAATCTTGGGGCAGATGATCACGGCAGCATTTTCCAGGCAACATTGGAATTGACCATGCTATTCAGTAATGTTCACGATGTTTTGTATAGCAGTCCTGGAAACAGTCTGAGGAGTCATCTTACAGGAGGGTATTATATAAAGATCGTGGATGACTTCCGGAGTGCTTACTATGGTTGGAAAAGTGTTTATGGGTCTTTAACCTGTGAGTCGAGGATATATGAATCCTTGACCAGCCGATACTGATATCTCTAGGCTCACCGAGGCTCAAGGCTGCGCTGCTGCTAAGTTATGACTATTTACGACTATATACCAACGCATTTGCTTTCCACGCTACCATCCGTCGAGCGTTACCCATGGGCGAGGACGGCAAGCCTTCTTTGAGCAGGGTATTCTACAATAACGTCGGCGCCGTCGGTGATGCAAGATTCATCTACGAAGGTCTTGACGCCGCAAAAAGTCTACTCTCCACAGTGACCACATTTATGGATCCTGAAACGTGAGTCCGCAAATTTCAGCCCTCCTAATCTCATCGCGATTTTACCTTGTCATACTGACTTGCGCAGATGCTTGCGATTTATGCCTTTGAAATTCTACCTCTTTGCTGTTTATGCTGGAGTCTTCCTCTATCACGCCAGAGCAGTCGGAGTCATGTCCCCAGACGAGGAGTCGTCTGTTCGCCAACTGGTGGACAAGACGGTGGCCGTGCTCAAGCAGTGCGGCGTCGGCGAACAACATCCTGGCAGCCGTTACTCCGAGTTACTCAAGCTGCTTTGGGAAAGAGTAGATACAAGGATCAGAACGGAGTCCAACAGCATTGCCACGCTCAAGAACCCATACAGACCAGGGACCACCCCAGCCGCAAGTCCCAAGGCTTCCAATGCAAGTGTGTCCACTTATCTGACCCCACCGAGTGCCGCGACGCAGGAACACAGTGGCGGGTTCAGTTGGACCGACCTGGATGCGATCGGTAATTACGCCCTGAATGGGAATGATGGAGGATCTACAGATCTAGAGTGGTGGACAGGATTTCTTCCTACAGATATTGGGCCCCTTGGCGATCTCAATGGCATGAGTCTCGTCGATGAGTGGAACTCGACCTTTTGATGATGATACCCTGAGCTTAGCGAAGCATGTCATAAATGAATAGAGCCATAGTTTGTGATTTCGATAGAACGTACCAACCTCCCATTGTGTTTGTTTACGGTGGGCACAGGTTTCAAATGCTAAAGAATTGGAGGCCAGATTCTCAAGGCTTGTCGAGTCAGATGGGAACACGCGACCACCGACTGCATTGAGATGACAGTAATGAGCACACGCAAGTCATCACGGCGTTTCAGTGGTTGAAAATGTTACGTTTCTCCCGTGAAACGAGAAGATAAAGTTCGGTATATCCAACATTCATCTCCGTCCTAACCTCCTACCACCTTTTCAACACACAGAATATCTCCTCTCAGAAGCCTCCAATAGGTGAATCAAAGTGGAACAGCCGGATTAGATATATTCAAGTAGTCAAGTCGTAATAAAAGTCGTGAAAGTTGTTCTTCCAGGGAGCAAAACATAGTGGCCTGGTAGATGCTGTCGTCCAGTCATGGGTCCGGTTTTAATGCATGTCGTTGCAGTCGTAGATTATCAGTTTATGTTGTTGTTTTTCTCATCTTCGTTTAATCATAAAATGTAGGGAGAGTTAGTAAGACGACCCGCGTCTCTTACTGATGCGTCGTTCGAGCCACTTCCGCTTGCCCACGCGGGTTTCGAAATGAGGTGCTATTGCCGAACTCTCTTTGCCTGAGGCCAGCATTGTGCTTCTCATCTTGTCGCGGTATGCATCCACTGGAAGACAGCAAATCAGATGATTGCATCGAATGGTGTCATCAGAATTTAGAGATACATACGTGATTTCTGCATGAACAAAGCGCGCTCATTGAAGGTCTTGGTCTGGCTCCAGCTCATGCGATAGCCGAGTTCATTCAGTGCCAGCTCCTTTTGCCGCCGAGCTCTGGACATCCGCGGCACTGATAGCCGTGCCTGGAAGCCATCTGATAGCGGAACATATACCAGATTCCTGGCTTTATCGGGCGCGCATGCGACCGCTTGCTCGTCTTCGCTCTCACAGTCATCCCAGTTGCCGGGATGTCCAGGAGAGTTGGGCGGAGAATGCATCTGGCGAGGATAGTATGACCTCGGGAATACGGAATTTGTTCGTAGGTGGGAATCTGGCATCTCTTCCATCTTGACGGTGTCTAGAAGCACACGAACCCTGACCCGGGTGCCCCGGGAGTGGTCGTCTACCAGGATGAATTTCCGTCTCTTGCCTCGAGGCATGTCGCCAAACAAGGCAGCTTTCTTGTCTTCGTCTTCTTCTTTGATCCAAGAGGATGTTGGAGTAACAGTCGACGAGTGTGAGTCAATTGCACCATGTACATTCAGTGTGTCGGTACTAGGAAGACCTGGATGCAGGGTATAATTGGGGAAATTCAGGGGAGTCTGGCGAATGTTGGTGGGGGAGAGAGACTGGCTACTAAGTCTGGTGGGATGGTGCGATACGGAAGAATTGACTCCAATTTCGGCTATATGAAAACCAAATAGAACATTAGCCTCGGGACAACATCAGAAGGTATCCAAGTAAACATAAGTGAGAAAGTAAAAAACCAAGGTGAAAGTGCCCAGCAATGACCCTCGAGTAGTGTACACTTGTACGGAAACGCAGATATCCGCCATGTCCAACATGCTCATCAAGAGCGAAGTCTATGGGCCGACCCAGGAAAGCAGAATTTTGCATACTTCGTCAATCACATATGGAACATACCGCTCACATCCTCATTTCCACTCGCTAATGGACCTTCTGAGCTAGAATGGTGATGATGCAGCCGCCCAGCAGGCACACCCATTTGTGGCGGGATATGCATTGCGCTCATATTCCCAGACGCCGAATTGCTCATGCCTGGATGTCCAGACATCTGAGAGGAAGGCTGACCCACGTGAGCCTTGCGGGTGCTTATTTTGGCCTGACGCCTGACGCGCCTACTGCGAAGTCTTGGGTCTTGGTTGCTATTGCGCCAGCTGTCGACCGCTCGCTGGATGAGTCCACGTTTTTCTCTGAGTACGGGATTGAGCTCGGCCAGAGCCCATCCCACTGCGTTACATTCGCTTTCATAGTGCAGCCGGTTGCCCTTGTACTGGTCTTTGCCACCACATGCACGCGGATACACACAGTTTGCGGATTTGAAATCTTGACCCAATTCATCAATGTTTACAGATTCGACATCACATCTGATGGTATATTCCATCTTTACTCGATCTCGAGAGTACTCGAAAGCGATCCACTGAACACCATTCTGGTCTTGCCGGACAACAAGAGGGGTCGTTGCCGGAATAGGGCCTGGAGCAGCGCTCGGCGTTGGTCCGTTCGCAGAAGCCATGTTTGGAGGCGAACCACCGTGGGAGACTGACTGTCCATGGTTCATTCCCATGCTTCCTGAGGAACGTGGCAGACCAGCTTGTTCCATCTTGAGGCGAGGGCTAGATGGTATTGCGTGAGACATCGGTACAGCATGTTGCTGTGACAAAAGGATATTCGAGTCAGCCGTAGTTACCGTCGGATAATGCTGTGGCTGCGCATGGGCTCCATATTGTGCCTGCTGTGGTAGACTATATTGCGATTGAGGGAAAAAGACTTGTTGATGGAAGCCGAAGCCTTGACCGTACATTCCCCGGTTGTGAGCGTCGTGTTGTGAGGCATGAAGCGCTACTGGTGAATTAGATTGAGGAGGATGGTAACTCCCGATGGGTGGATATATGTGTCGAGCTGCTTGGACTGCCATTTGACCTGGTTGGGCTGCATTCTCGTCAGATGCTTGAACATTTAGACTAGCTTGGCCACATGCCAGTAAGAAGAGCCTGCGGCCAGAGTTGGTACATACCGGAAGTGTAACCTCCTGCAATATCTTGAGAAGTTTGATACGCTATAGACTGCCCCGGATAGCGAGGATCTGATAGAGGTTGGTTGACTATCGAAGCCTCCGTGCCTGGGAACACAGTGCTTCTTGGGGTCGTTGGCACCTCTCGGCTAGGTTGTGGGTTTGGGGCAGAGATATTTGCTGCCAAGGGAGGAGGCAGATGGGGCTCTCGGGGAGAGTCCGCAAGATGCTGGTAAAAGGCTCCGGGCTGTTCTTGTATGACCGCTTGTGAGGGGGAGGCGCCTGACTGACTGCTCCGTTTTATGTTATGCTGTTCAGACAATGTCAGTCCGATCCGTAACATTATATCTAAATAGATGCATAGGTAGTGGTGAAGATCGCAGGCTGTAGTAGAATCAACGAGATGATCTTTGCATGAGCGAGCCACTCGAGTGCAGCCATGACTGCAGTGCTTTGCAGATCATGCTCGATGATGGTGAGCAGATAGTAGACAAACGAGGAAAGGTGGAGGCATCATTGGGGACTGGTCGCATCTTGTCCCAGTGGATATATGGGAAGGGGCTTGCAGGAGAACATACACGAATATCGAGTTCAAGTGCAAGGATTAAAGAGTTATGAAGTTTGCAGATCCAGCCAACGAAAGAGAAAGATAGCTGTGTGTGCTATTGCTCTTGAGGCTAGACAGATAATGCGAACAGTGTGGAGAACACTAGGAACTGATATTATTTCTGAAGACAAGGAAGCGCAAGCGCAGTGCAAGCATGGAAGAGCAAATAAGGGTCGTCTAATAGTCGCGCGAACTAGATAAACATTGGAAAATAAAAGGACAAGCCCTCACCATGTAGCGAGCAGTTGAATGATATGCGATGCCAGGTCTGGCACATGCACGAAAGCCAATTGCAGTGGAGACAACGGGCAACGGTTGTGCAGGGAGAGCTTGGAGATGCGGCTGGAACTAACAAGGATAAAAAGGTTGACGACAGAACATCAGAGGTAGTGGAGGAAGAAGGACGGGCAGGTAGCAAGAGAAAGGAAAACGGGCACTACTCACAAGATCGTCCGCCACATCAGGACCCGGCTCGACCTTATACTCCCCCGGCCGGGGATGCATCGCATGGCTGCGAGGATGAGGACCAGGCATAAGAGTAGTCCGTGCGACCTGCAGTACGCATGTACCGTAATCAGTTATCAAGCCATCGTAATATAAGACCAAAGACCTCGACCGCGAATACGCAGTGTTGTCACTTCTGTGCAAAGGCGGCCCAGAGGACGACGAATCAATTACAAGTATTGGAAGACTAGAAGTACAAGCGTTTCCGGCACGCGTCGTCGCTGCTCCACTCCACGTGCGGAGTGTCAAGTTAAGGCAAGGTAAAAGCACGTCCAACTTGAAACACGCCACGCAGCGCAAGCGATACATTAGACAGCAGCCATGATTCGTGCATCGCGTTGTGATATGTCCTTTCCACCTTGCACCATCAGTGAGTCCTTTTGGATGTCTCCATCAATCGCATTCGGCTGCTTTGAAATCTTCATATCGGGATTGTACTACATTGCTAGAGACCTTCGAGCGCTTGAGATGATACGGGTTGAATACCCAGAGCATAGGCTCAGCGGGTCCCACATGGCTAGTAGCACATGGAGCGCTCCCGTGAAATGGAGGATGTGAATTTTGGGCTGTGATAGTGATTCTCAAGATGCAAATTAAGTTGGGCTGGGGCTTGTCGATTGCGCCAGCCCCGGAAGACGCAACCGCTCCAACGGTCCAACCTTAGTTCAGAGCCCCTGCCAGTCCCAACGTTCCACATTTCGCGCATGAAGTGAAGCGCCGATCTTATTATCAAACAGACTACTATGCAAGCCCGACAGCCTTGGCTTGCGATCTCACCATCGTTAGTGTTGGCATCATCTGTCGGTATTTGCTGGACCATAAGCCGCGACGCAAATCTGCATCAGTTGAGCTATCAGGATCTGAGTTTCTAAGGTGGGACTCGATTGACTGTCATTCGGTGAGTTGCCGGGTAGTTGGAACATAGCCAGCTAGCTCAAGGTCGACCTAGCGTGTTTCTGGCGCGTGGGGCCATGGGCTGACATTTTCGGCCAAGGTGAAGTACATGAAACTAGAACAATCTGATGATTGACAAGCCCGCACCTCTGCTGAATCCGGAGTTGAACGAGTGCTCGCACAGTCGCCCACTAAATTCTTACATCACCTTTTATTCACACATGGGATTACTCACGGACGATATTGTCCATTCACAAGTGCTTCAGGATTGCCATCTCTTCTTCCTTTCCTATCATAGAGATCCAGAAGATTGATTCGAGCTTCTCTGTGGATTCTGCTGCGTTGCCTTTGGCATTGCCCGACACGTCATGCTTCGACAATCGGAAACAAGCTAAGCAAAGGCTTTAGCAGTTAGGCTTTTAACGGAAAGCAAGACAGCTCTGCCCGTTGCATGCCCGTCATCCTACGTTGACAAGGCGAGATCAGGTATCAGCAGTGTATGTGATGCGAAGGTCAGCTGTGGATACGTACAAGTACATTGTCTGTAAACGGTCCGAGCAGTCTGCAGAATTCACACGGCGCATCCCACCACTGAGAGCTTGTTACAGTTATAATTGCTTCTTTCTTTCCAAGAAGAAGAATCGGAAAACTTGTGGACGACAGTTTCATTCTTTGCAGACTAGCATTGAGCATTTCGCATGGAGTTGTAGGTTGCAATAGATACAAGAGCACATCTCCGAGGCAATGTGTGAAGACCATTCTCATCACATTTGCATCATTCTCTTGAGATACTCATCCTGCAAGTGCACTTCGCCATCATTTATGATCCCACTCGACAGCACGCTAGCATCCGTTGCAGCATGTCCAGTGAGCCGTGTACTATGGAAAAGGGCAGCATTAGCCGTGGCTCTAGATCCCTAATCGCTATGATGTACGGAACGCCGTGAGGAGGCATTTACATATGTGCTGTCCCTCGTCACGAGGTACATCATCATCTACCTATACATTCACAGCATCAACGCTGCCTATGGCCTTTACTATGGAGACTTGTTAAGTCCAGCCGAAGGGGTGAATCGTCCAGACACGGCGGGTGAAACGGTACCTCAGTACTCGTTACCACTGCTCACGACCTGCCTTACGTACCTTATGATGGAAGGCAAAGGTTGCCGCTAGGTAGGTATCCTTACGATGTGGGCTGCGGGGGAACTGCCTCAAACTCTATTCTACCGTTTGTCGCTACTTGACGTTTGTCGCTACAAGCTTCCTGCTGCGAACTTCAATCTCGCTCATCTCAACTGGTCGAGTAGATCACATCCTTTCGATCTCGGCACGCCTACGGACGTCGATGAGGAGATGCCGGTGCAGAAAAGATGAGTTCTTCCTACCGAGTTATGTCTAACATGCTTGCTCAGCAGCATCACATGTGGCTCTAAGCCGTGATGACACGAGTTACTCGACTACCATTGATGACAAGTTTGTTGGTTGAAGTGAAATTGTCATGCGTCTGGCTCCTCTTACTGCGTGCTGTCAAGCTAGTAGCAAACTACAGAGCAAAGATTCGGGGGCAATGTTCAAGAGAAATTGTCGAGGAGCGTCGGGCCTTGAGCTTCGTCAGGCGAACACAGAGTAAATTTGCGCTGCATGCATTCTCGACGTTGGGGCGCATCATCGGCATTTCTCCTGCTCTTCGATAACGGGCCAACTCTTCCGACCCAGACTTCAAGCACACAAACCGTGACAGCGAAGTAATATCCTTTATGAAAGCGGCCTCCAATTTCTGAGGATGTGATCGGTTGCTAAGCCAAGCTCTCTTATCGCTGGAAAAGTTGTTGCGAAGTCACCAAAAGCCTTCCGTGCATACCTTAGTGCTAACGCATCACCAGTCATCAACGCCGCCATCTTGCTTTCAGAAGTGCCTATGATGACTACCTTTCCACTACAGCGTCATCTTGTGGACAGTCAACAGCCCCACTTTTGTCTATCAACGTGCGACAGAATCCGTGACCACTGTACTGTAGAAAGACAGACCCGATAGTGGAAGCTGGTGGTAAGCAGATCGCGTGATCGCTGTCACATATTCCGAATCCCATGGCAGAGCGAGGCTACGGTATCGGTAATGAAGACGGTGCGACTGCGCTTGTAGCAGCTGCTGGAGGGTTTTTGAGATCAAGTCTTAGACGGTGGCGAAATGACAATACTATGCAACGCCCTTTGTCAGTTTCCCGCATCTGCTTCCATACGAATGCTGGACTGTGATTGATCCAGACGCAGCTCCGATCAGAGACCACTCTAGCGGTTATAGCGCATTTATCACGGGTCACGCTCTTCATACTAAGGATCGATACACAAGGACCAATCATTTCCCATATGCGAAAAGTTAGATTGTCACTGTACGCGAGATTTCGCTTACCTGGACGCTACTTTACTTGCACAAATTGTACTACAGTACCTTAATGCGATCGCCCTTGCAGGAGACAGTCGTCCTTCAGACTGCCGGGTATTTCCGCCCATCAAACTTTGGAACGGGTTTAATCAAGGTGGCTCTGGTGGCTGTAGCGGCTCAGCAATGGCAGAGCTCTCCACAATTCCCCCCACTCCACTCCGAAGCGCCCAGTGGGTTCACTGTACGGCGAACCTCATTTCGTTCGCTTCGTACCCACAAACCCGGTCACTGAGCTGTTGACATCCTAGAGAGCAATCTCTGGAGATGCGGCCCGCAATCGATCATCAGCCTCGCTATTCCTTGTCATCTTCCCAGATTTTCAACGTCTTCAAGCAACGTTATGATGATCTGCCCATGCCTGGTCTGTCATGCTTTGAGGCAGTCTTGACTACTTGGCCTCACGTACTCCATTCTCAGTACCATGTAGATACAGTACGTCGAGAGTTTCGACTGTGGTGAATGGCAACAATCTAGGACAATGGACAAGAAACCGGCAGGACAGGTTGACATGTGCAGCATGCGCAGACCCTGAGTTCGTGTACCTGTTGAAGTATCTTTTGCCGCACCCAAATGTCGCTCTCGACAGCGCGCGGTGCAGCAGGTTTGGTGAGCCAGCAGAAAAATAAGAAGAGGAAGCAGCAGCAGCAGCAGCAGCAGCATCATCCACAGCAACAACACACGAGCCAATTGGAAAGCGCCGTCATAGTCCTGCTGCAGGGACGAGTGGACGTGACACGCAGACCGATTGGGGCCCAGACAACCCAACCGAAGACTTGGATCAATGCGTTCCTGTCAGTCTTGCGCAAGACCCAAACGACGTGTTGATCGAATGTGTCCTTTTGGGTCGTTGTCATGTACGTGAGGTGAGCTAGAGCACACGCTGCAGTTCGAAGTATGCATGCCCGACTGCCCAACGAACGGTTTTCATCCATCTTTGCATTTCAATTTCGCGGAATCATGTCTCCCTGCGTCCGCACAGATTTCCAACGCATACACAAACAATCGTTTGGCTCAGATTGATTCTTCCTGCTCCCCTTCCCTTCCCCTCCATCGTGCCTCTCCTCCCTTGCTGCCCGGAATTCATTGGACCTCCATATACAGGCAGACAGGTAGGTGGGTCCATCACCAACAACGTTCACGTAGATCGTCTCGAGTCATCACAGCTGCGGGAAGTGCATGTATTCAGAGCCTTTGCATGGCCTTCGATCTGCAGGTCCCACTTTCTACCCGTGACAGTCTCTGAGTAGAAGAAGAAAAACCCCCTTCCCCTTTCTCTCCTCTCTATCCAATAACACACTACAGCGGTAAGCACAGAGAAGCATGTTCCCCACCAGCAAGGAGAAGAGCCTTTCCGTCCGCGTTGCAGGCCACTCTGCAACTAACCAGGAAGCAGAAGCAGGCAGCATCATCAGCATCATCATCGAAGCAAAAGTCGAAAAGGACGAGCCCAAGATGGATTTCATTGGCACATATAACAGCACATACATAGCAGCATAGTTTCACAAACCATCACAATCCCGTCCAAAGAAACCGCATTAGCGTGAACCTGTGCTTGCCACTGCAAGAAACTCTCCTCCCCAGTTGCCCTGACTGTCTTGTCGGCGTTTTTGTTCGTCTGCTTGTAGCAGCATGTTGGCAAATTAACAATACGTTCCTTTCTTCTTCCTTTTCTTCTTTTCGCCAGCTTCCTGATACATCGGGGACGGTGTGTGCCCTCCCCTCCTTGACCTCTTCCTCCTCGCTGGACGGCTGGCAGGCTGGCTGGCTCCGGATGTGCCTCCGTAGCGAGTTGAGTGTTACGTGTATACATGTATGTATGCATAGCCCAAGTGAACAAGCGAATATCTGTGCTGATGTTTCTCGCTTCTAGCTAATGCTGGGGTTGGGTATGTATGCATGTGCGTAGAAAGCGTGTTGATGATGTGTACATGCGTGCGGAGAGACTCAGGCACGCGTTGAGGACTGGGGGATTTTGCGTATCGTAAGGGGGTGCTGGGATGTTTGTTTTGTCTGCTACAGTAGATGGACTGTGAGTGATTCAATGTTCCATGGTCTTTATTGATTGAGAGCAGGAATCATCACTTGGGAGGGAAACAACGTGGGTTAGGCATGGATTAGCGTAGGAAATGTCGATTTGTAGCAAGAGAAGACGTCGTGTATTCAAGGACTCGCTGATGCTGAAATTCCGCAACTAAAAAAGGCAACCAGGCGCGGAAAAGTTGTGAGTTCATATCCTGAGTTCTAGCTAGCTGCGTGGAAACTCTCATTCATTACCAACGTGCATTCGGTCGAGCGTCAAAGATGCTTAGCAGTATGCTAATCAGATTTCATGTTTTCCGACCATTTAGGCTCCACTCGTTCCTCCACGACCGACATAATCCCGATCGCCTCTGTCTCGTTCCCTGTCGCGCCGCCTGTCACCGTTGAAAGAAGAAGCGGTATCCTGAGACGAGCTGGGGGCCTCGAGGAGGCGGGGCTCTTTCGGGGCATACTCGTCTTCACTGTGATCGCTATACTCGTCGCGATCACGCCGATCATGGTCCTTATCTCGTCGTCGGCGATCGCCACGTCGGGCACGATCTACTTCTTCGAAACGAGCGTCTAGCGAGAAGTCAGTGATCAATGCATCATATACGAAAAAGCAAAGCGTAATGGCAGGATACACATACAACGAATGGCTGCTGTACGATCGGCGAGCTTCTGGATCTCTTCCTTGGTCAAGACGCGCAAGACAATCACACAGTCTTCGCGCTCCTCGAAGCGCTCCTTGGCCTCCTCGAGACATTCCGGGTTCACTAGCTCCCGGCTGATCTTAGTCCAGCGTGCATCGTGGGGAATATCTTTGTCCTTTGCCTGTGTGGTTTGTCAGTGGTCGGTCTCAGTGTCATCCAGAAATCTGGTGCCGCCAGGACGGCGTGGTTGACGACGTACATCTTTCAGAGGGGCAACACCTTCGCGGATTGGGTTGGGGTCCTCCGGGAACTTCTCCGTTGGTCTTCGCAGAATGCCCTTCAGAGGCTGTTGGTCCTCTCCTTCTTTCGGTGGATCCACGATACGCACACGACCTTCCCTGGCTGGATCTTCTCTGTCACTCTGTATAGATGGACCACCTGTGGCTCTGCTCTCGCTCGGACTACGTTTGCGAGTACGATATGGTGGGCTCTCTTGTTGGCTCGCATCACCATGACGAGCGGTTTCGCCACGATCACGTTCTCGTCTGCGGCGTTCCGAGTCGCGGTCGGCGTCGGACTCATTTCGGGAGCTTCTCGAAGTGCCAGGCTCGGTGTTGCCAAGCTCCCTCTGGGCTTGCTGGAAACGGCGTTTGAAGTCTTCTTCAGGGTCGACATTTGTTCTAGCTGGGTCTGAGACAGAACGCTCGCGGTCTGTATCGCGTCTGCGTTTCTCCACGTCGCGATACTCGCGATCGGACGACGATGGATCATCAGGAGCACGGTGATGCTCACGGTCACGACGCCTCCTGCCCTCGTCCTCTCTACCGCTGTCGGAGGGTGGAGAGTGGCGGCCACGATCCTTGTCTCTCCCCTTTGCAATGGCCCCGACAGCTGCGGCAGCCGCTCCGAGACCACTGAGACTCCCAACGGCCGCTGGTAAGATGTTCGAGAGACCTTCAGCACTGGTCTTAGGGGTGGTGCTGTACTTCTCGTTGTCGCGTCTATCTCTGTCCTGCTCACGATACGGTGCACTCTCTCGTGCGGGTCGCGGCCTGTCACGGTCTCGTTCGGAGGCGTAGCCCAGATCGTCCCGAGGTCTGTCTCTCTCTTGTCGGTCAGGCTCGCGACGGTCTCGGTCCCGATCTCTGTCTCTGGCTCTCTCGCGGTCGTGTCGGTCTTTTCTCTCAAGCTCTCTGGCGTACTCTAGTTCACGATCTCGGCGTTCCTGCTCCCTTCTACCCTCGTCGCGATTTGGTCGCGGTAGAACAGACTCCCTCGAAGCCGCAGCGGCGGAATTCAAGTACGCATCTCTGCGATCAAGTGACTCGTCCCGAGCCCGCGCTGGTGCTCGAATGCCGAAGCCACGAGTCTCAACGCTATGATCTTCGTATAGGCGTGGAGGAGGTACGCGTGATCGATCAGCATCGCGCGGATCTCTGCGCTCCTCGTATGGCTCTCTTATATACGTATCCCGAGACTGAGGGTGAGTTTCCCGACGCTCGGGAAGTCTCTCCTGGTGCAACGAAGCGGAATGACGTTTGTTGGAAGTGGCATGATGTCGCTCTTGTGAGGTGAGATATGGAGCAGGGACTTCGTGATACACTGACTGGGTCACTGGTGGAGCACGCGCCGAGTCTCTGAGGCTTCCCCCTCGTTGTAGACCCGAGCCCAGCGCTGCACCAAGTGTTGCCCCAAGCCCAGCGCCCAGAACAGGGGCTTGAATGGGCAGACTATCGTTGTAGCGATCAAGTGCTCGTGAAGTTGGCGGGCCACCTTCCCGTGCTGAGGGCCTAGACGGATAAGGATCGATGATCATGCTACTCGGTCTGGGTCTTGCAGCCGCTTCGACACTGTCCGAGCGTGTATGTCTTCTAGGCTTGGTGTCGCGATACATGCCAGCAGGGTCGGTGTAAGAGAAGCCTTGATCAATGTCGACATGGTCTTTGCGAGCGCCGTTGACATGGTAGACATTCCTGTGCGATGATGTGTAGGCAGAGGATCCGTGGGTGCGGTAGCCATTGCGGTCTACGCTGTTCCGTCGGGCTGAGCGCGCTGGCTGGATGTTGATGTCGGCAACGAGATGTGATTTGCCCTCGTCGATACTGTAGACTTTCTTGTGTGTGTTGTATTCTCGCCGCGAGGGTGTAGACGAGGACGAGGCGGGTGTGACGTGATAGTCTGGAGCCCGCGGCTGATCAGAGGGTCCGCGACCAGAACGGTTCAGGGGACTGGGTACACGGTCCACATGAGTATGAACGACGGCGGTCGATGGTCTAGGGTGGGTGTGTGTGTGCGCGTGGGTGTGGACGTGCGCAGATGATGGGCGGCCAGGTTCGGTCAGTGTCGAGCGACGGGGCCTGGTTACATAGCCATCTAAGCTTTCTCTGCCTCGCGGCGCATTGATGAAGGTGGTCGAGGAAATGGGGATCACACGCTCGGTGCTGCCTCTCGGGGAGCCATAGGTTGGGTAGTAGGGATCCGAGACTCGTCCAGGGTTGGCGATGCGCCTGCCCCCAGGAGAGCTCGAGCGATAGTGCGACGACATGTTTTTATTCGCCTTTGCGCGTTTAATCGAAGGAAAGCCACGGAATGGCTTTTGCTTGCAAGAGGGATTGTCGTCAAGCAGAGTCACCGTTGTGTGAGAAGGTGGGTTATGGATGCTGAAAGATGTGAGCAGGTCAAACATGATTGCAATCTGGTGGTGTATATAGTGGGATATAGCAGTGTGTGTGTGTGTGTGTGTGTATGGTGCCCAATGCGATGCGACAGGTACAGTGCAATACAAGCTGCCCGCAGCTATAATAGAAAAACAAACACCGCTCTGTTATGCTGGCACAGCGACAGAAAATGAGACATGAGAAGAGACGAGACCAGTGATGAACGAGACGCTTATTAAAACAAAAAATTGAATGGAAGGGGTTCGAAATCAATCAAGCGCGAACATGAATAACTCACCTTCCGATTCACTTTTTGTGTTTTTCCTATACTCGTCTTTACACATGCGAAACCAACCGTTGCTGCCCCGGGCTGAGAGACGAACAGGGCATGGGGTGGACTGAGCAACGGCAACTGTTTCTCTCCTGAGATGCTGATGGAGAAACCCAAGTGTACTACAGTGGTATTGCTGGACTGTACTGTACACGGTCACAAGTACAACGCTACAGCACGATTCATACCATGAGGTAACGCAGAGGCGTGCACTGTACAGGACGAGGTAGTGGCGCAATCTTCTTGGGTAGACCCGCTGTCAGCGTCACTTGCCAAACGCTGCGCGTGCGCAATGAGGTGCGCTATAATGGAGTCGAGTCGTTTTTGTGAAATAAGGTACTCACTAACAGTCGCTTGGGAAGACGCCTTGAATCTTCTTTCGATTGCACCAAACCTTGCAGGGTAAGGTGTAGAGCACAAAATAGCCAAGGTCCATGTAATAACGAAGGCTGACACTTGGATAAACGTCCCCGGGTGTTTCAAGAATCCACTTTCCTGATGACGCAGTGTTGCCCCCCCTCCCTCCTTCTTTCACACACGGGAGAGCCTCCCTCTCCCTAGACTTCTGTCGACTCGCCCTGCTTTTCACCCAAGCTCGGCCTTATCCGTGACCTCTAGCGCTCGTCTACGGCCGCGGTTGGGCTGCAACGACGACACGAGCGAGCAGAGTGAGCCTTGTGCTACTGTACCTTAGCAGGACCTTAGCATAGTGGGGGCCGCGTTGGTAACTACTGTACTGCAGTTGATCCATCGACAACAAGACCCCACCAGTGTCCACAGGGGCCCAACAAGCCGAGACAACCAAGCGACACAGTTGTGCTCATTACGCCTTAGAATTCCCACCAACCGGGTCAATCGCAAATTTTCTACACGCTATTAAGCATTTATCTTAGCGAAGAAGCGCGCCAGAAGATTCTGCGAGCCCGATCTATAGATGTTTTTGACTCGGCTTCAGCGCTACTCGGTAATTCACTGCACTGTCGTTGACTGCTGGAAGCCGAGATTACTTTTGATGTACTGTACTGCGTGCACTAGAGGATGGAAGGATCAATGAAGACGTGGTAATACTGCGATATAGTGAAAGTGCTTCACAATGAGCACTACTATCACATACTCTCGACGCCCATCGCTTTGAACTACGCCCTGAGGTCCGTTACCTTAGGCAGCGTCGCCAATGTGTCTCATGTTCCAACGCTGAACTCCAACGCCGACAGGCACAAGAAAGCCAAGCTCGACGTATATAAGAAGTCGATCAGACATAATTCGCAGATTTTCGCTCTAGACCACAACATCCCTGTGTCATGTACAGTGCCATGCCGTCCTGCTCCTTGTGGGTCAAACGACTTGCACGCATAGTGGATCATGTTGAATTGTATGCGCCGTATACTTCCACGGGAGGTGTGCCGAACGCGTGTTTTCGTATGCATTTCGATCTGCTACGGTATTCCGGAACGGCTTCGAAAGCCAAGCAATGATGTCGAGTGATGCACACCTGGTCATCATCCATTACTCGATCACGACTCGCTGATTCAATCGCTCGCGACTTTACGTACATTCGAAGCATCCGTAACGACGAGTGAATTTACTCACAGTCCGCGATACAGTGGCTCCGTCGGCATTTCTGAAGTCACGCTGGGTCAAACTCAAACAAGTCCTCAGTGGGGCAAGTATCCTTTGTACAGTCTACTTGATACAAGAAAAAGGAGATTGATGAATTGAATTCTCTGCCGGACCTGCGTCTCGAATTCAACGCAACGTTGCACTCCGTCTCATCACATAATTAGTGCACCTCCATTGCTACTGATCATGGATCCCGTCAGGTTCTTATCCTTCATGGCATATAGATATGCCTCGGCAACGTCCTCGACTTGTCCCACGGCACCTGTCGCCATTTTCGCGACCCAAGGCTTGAACATCTCTTCTTTCTTGGCCTCGTCGGTGATGCCAAAGAGGGCGGTGTTTATCACTCCAGGTGAGACCAGATTGACACGAATCGGCTTCAAGTCCAGCGCCAAGCCTCGTGTAGTGCCTTGAAGAGCAGTGGCATAGCCATTCACCACACTCCAACCGTCCAGGGGTTTCTCGGATACGGAACCAGTAGTAAACGTGATGGAGCTTGCGGTGCTGCTCTCCATGTACTTGATCGCCACTTTGGCGACGAGGATGGGAGCAAAATATCTGACCATGCCTGCTTGCTTGAGCGGACCCAAGGTGACCTCCTTGATGGGAATCATGGCCAGAGAGTCTCCCGCCGTGTAAACCACATGGTCGACCTTGCCCGTCTGCTCGAAGAGTTTCTCGATGTTGGCTTCCAAGGTCTGCTCGTCGCCCATGCTCGCAGCATAGCCCACGACACGGTCGACGGCCGAAGGATATGCCTTTTTCAGTTTCTCCACTGCGTCTGAGCAGCGCTGAGGATTCGAAGACGATATAGTCACGCGAGCGCCGTGCTCGAGGGCGCCCTCGGCCACTCCATATCCAATGCCTGTGGAGAAAACAAAGCGCGATCAGTCATGTATACACCAACACTGAAACACAAAATGAAGCCCTCTCTGGCTAGTATTGTCCAAAAACATACCTGAGCTCCCACCGATGATTAGCACATGCTTATCAGCAAGTTTATTAGTGTATTTGAACTGATCGGCCATTGTGTCTATATTGTTTGAATCAACGCAAGGAAAGATACGAATATGTTTTTGTATATCGTGCAAGACAAGTGTAGCAAGAGATCTGCTTATAAGTACTTGAGTTACCTTAAACAAAAAGGCTTATCCACAAATATAATTAATTCCATATCGTCCAACTTTTTTTTTACACTTTATAAGGTATATCCATACCTCACTTGTATCATGCCCTCGTCATCATCGAGGTCATTAACCCCGTCTCAGACACAGACACCCGCCGGACTTAACGGGCTTACTGCACCCATCCCGCGCGTGTTCCCAACTAACGCCAGAGTAATATGACCTCTCGTCCATCAATCTCGGCATTCGGACGAATCTATACCGTATGCTGTATCTCGCACGATAATACCAAAAGGTTATTGGGGGTTTTAATCACTTCGAGCGGAGGCGCTTGATCACGAGGCTGGATCGTTCGTGGTTAGCTTGCTTTGTCTGTAGCTGTCTTTTCGCTTATTCACTCCTTGCTCGATTGGTTGGAGCTTGGAGAGGAAGGTCACCCGTTACGACTTCCCTTGAGATGATCATAGTATGAGACTAAGATTAAACACCACGAAGGAAGGGCACTACTTACTGTACCTTGACGTATCTTGAGATAGCAAGGTAGTGCAGGACGAGGCAGAGAAGGATCTCTCTCTCTGCTTTCGCATCAAGCTGTCAGGTTAAGCTTGATTATGGTATGGTATCATTTATTGACGGGTGGATTTATAATATTTCTTCCCCATCCTCCTGTATGCCAGTAATCTCTCCCCTGTTATTTTCTCTTCCTTCGGCTTTCGCTCCTGGTGTTCGTCCGAGGAAGATGAGTAGGGAGAGAAGGGAAGGAAGAAGGATCAAAATAGTATTCAATTTGTTCAGGTGATTATTGATCACTAATACTCGTTCAGGAAAATATAATTATATTTCGTAGATGTATCTCGCGGATGTCGCCTTCTTTCCATATCGCTGAGACGGGTGCCTCGTCCATTTTCCTGTATACCCCGCTGTGGACGTAAGAAGCAGAGCCATCAAGCATTCTAGGACATCGCAATATGTGACGTCGCGTGGGACCGCTATCTATAGTTCGTTGTTATGGTCTATTTGAGCATCACATGACAGATTCCATATCTCGTCATTCAATACCTGGCGCTCATCATACCCTGAAGCATGCCATGAAGCAAGTTCATCTATACATAGCCTTGTTCATCTATCAACCGGCAAACTGCCAGCGGGCATTGATCTGTTTTCGTTTGACCTGTAAAATTAATTAGCGCTTGATCGAAATACATGCGGGTATTGCCAAACATACCAGAGGAGCCACAGCCACTGTCGCAATGAACAACGCGACTACGGTGGCAAGCATCTGGAGCTTGTTGAAGTCCTTGCCGAGTATGTCGAATGAGAAGCTGGGGTTCACTCGAGTGCCGAAGATGTCAAGGCCATATGCAAAGACCAAGCTGGTGCTCTCTAACACTGCGGGGCTAGTTGTGATCTTCTCCACTCCGAGAACCTCTCTGTGGTGGGTGAGGTACCATTTGGGGTCGAAACGGAGCACAGGGTCGTATTTCATGAGGCCCTCCATTTGCTCGCCAGGAGTGGGATCGCGACCAACAGGTCTACGTGGATCTATGATTTGGCGAGGGATACCAACAACCGCATTGGAGTGTGGTAACACAGCCAATAGCATGCGCGATGTGATGCCTTGGCGGGTCTGTGTCACGGCCATGTGCGAGATCATGTTGTCGATGGCAAAGGATTTGGAGAACACATAGGGCTCGTAGCTGTAGTCGATGGCAGATGCATTCGAAGATGATCCGTATGGACCTCGATCATTTGGCAATTCAGACTCGTACATTTCTCCAATCACGAGCTGATGGCCCTTGGTGGTCAAAACTTCGCTTGCCGAGGTGAACGAATATGCAAACCAATTCTCGGAGATGGTAGAAGCAATGGGAAGAGTTACGTCGACGTCCTCGTGCAATGCTGTATACAAAACTGTGCCAGATACGGCGTCAACAACAGAGACACTGGCAGTCTTGGTCTCATCGGAGACGGCAGTAACCAGCAGGATATTCGGGTTCAGATACTTGTAAAGTACTTTTCGGTCGCCCAAGACTTTGCCAATGGACGCAACCGGGTCGTCGAGTGGGCGTGGCGTGACACTGATGATTTGCTGACCACCAAAAGGTATGAATTGCCATGAAGATTCTGTGGCGGGCGAATTTCCTGCGAGTTTGCCGTTCTCAAAGGTATACTTATACGCTTTCTGGGAAATCTCAACAGCAGGAGGGGCGAGAGCATCAGACGCGGTGTCGGATCCGGTAAGGGCATCGATGTCACGCAGGATCTTGCCGTCGACGGACTTTACAATGATGTTGCCATCCGGTGAGGCGATGATCTGTGGCTTCTGCGCAGCCTCGAGTTCCGGAAGTGGAATGTTCCACAGAGTCTTTCCAGCGCTGCCGGCATCTAGCGCAATCAATCTGCCATTTGCAGTGGCACAAACGACAGTCTTGTGGAAACCAAAAAGATCCTGAGTGACTGCGCTGTTCTCCTCGTCGCTCGGACCAACACCCAGACTCTTGGAGAAGCGGGCGGGAAGAGCGCTGAGGGCAGCGGGGACCTTCTTCAGGTCGTTGATGTGCCTTGTGACACGGTGAATATATGCCGAGAGCATATTCGAGTGACCTTCGACCTCGAGCTCATGCACCAGATTTCGCTCGACAGCTGGATACGCCCAGGTTGCAGACAGGACCTGGCTCAAAGCTTCCGGTCTGTACCAGCTCAGGACGCCATCACGAACAAGAATCCAGTCACCGGAAGTGAGATAGATGGCGGAACGTATGGCGGAAACTGTGTCGGCCTTGACGGAGATGTCCGAGACGGCATGCAGAGGTACGGCATCGGCCTTGGACAGGCCAGGCTGGGAGATCTTTAGAGGCCATCTGGCTAGCACACCATGGGATGCGGACGAGACAACGGAAAGCTCGCCCTCAGAGATGCGGGTAAAGTAGACATTGGCGTCAGATGCGCTGGTGGAGAAGACACCGTGGCCAGCGAGACGAGGTAGGCTGTATGCCTGGGAAACCGCACTAGCAGCGGCAGAAGGACTGAGATCGATGTGGTATACCTCGGCCCAGTGATCGCCGGCTGTTTGGTAGTGGACGAGAAAATGGGGACGAGCGTTGATGTTGTAAGGAGCGTGCAATATTATGCTCTCGACGGGCTTGGACGCATCAATGGCAAAGGTCGAGGTGTGTTTGCTGCCAACGACATTGACTTTCAGGACAGTGCGCGCCTTGTCGGTCCAGGCAATGATGGGAGAAGCAGTGTTGGCGCCGACTGCAAGAATGGTTGCGGCAGAGGAGAGATCACTCTCGGAGCTCAAGGTGTACTGGTCTATCTTGCGGCCATTGGTGGGATCGAGAGTGACGACTTTTATCTTCAAGCCGCCCAGCATGGTCTTGTGTAGGAAGATGCAGAAGAGCTGAGTGGCAGAAGCTGACACCTGGTGGGCTTCATCGCCGCTGTCATCGGTAAAGGTCCATTTGGCATGACCGTCTGCTCCATCCAGTCTTGTGAGGGTGGTCGTATGCGCATTGGAAGACAAGACAATAGCATCCTTGCTTCCCAGCTCTTCCTTGACACCGGGAATCTCTAGAATCTCCAGATCTTTCACTGTTGAGTCTCGCAGGTGGTGAGACCAGACCTGACGTCCATCTGCGGCGCTCCATGCAGCAACGTGTTCGTTTACTGCGCTGACAACCACGTCCTGGCCGTAGCCTGCGCGCAGGAAACTCGGAGTGGTGTTGGCGACGTGTGAACTTGCGTGGTCGAGCGGCTGGCGCCATACTATCGATCCATCCTTTGGGTTGACCGCACCGAGGACAGCCTGCTCGGACAAGGTGTATAGTAGCGAGGCTCTTGATCCAGCAAAGGGTTGATGGAAGGAGGTGGTGTGTTCCTGGGGAGTGCCGAGTAGTGCGAGGTGGTAGTCGACGTTCCAGGCTTCATCTACCAGCACAGCAGCTGCCGGACGCAGCAGTGCAGAGGACGCTGCAGCGATCAAGGCGACAGGGACACGCATCCCTTTTTAATATTTGGTTTATCTTTCTGTTGATCGTGACATGTGGTGGTGTGAACGGAGACGCTTTCAAGATGCGTGTGGTAGGGAAGAGTGACAAGTCCAGCTGTGCAAGGCAAGAGCATACAGTACAGACCAGCGTCTTAGCTCGAAAAGGCAATTACGATATATGGTGGTCACTGCTTTGATACCTAGCTTCCAGTAAGGTAGTGACAGGAACGCCTGCAGCACTTGACTTGTGGGGGAAAGAGACCGTTTACCTTACCATCTCTGCCTCGAACATCTTCTGTGTCTCATCCATTTCACATCAGTACTGACTGTGCTTTGACATCTATGACCTGTCAGATATCTACACAATTCAAGATCCCTTCCGTCGCAAACGCCCGGTATCATGTCACCATGATTATGACTGCCGGGACCCGTGTCCATCTGAATATCGTAATGCAATGCGACAAGCCATGCAGAACATTGTCTTCAAGAACTTGCAAGGAACTCTAACATATGAAACAGCTTCTCCATCGATTGGCGACCTGCTATAGACCTGCTCACAGCCAAGATGACGTGGCTGCTGTGATTCTGTGATTGATCAAAGGTGGCCAATGTAAGCTAGGTACCTTACCTACTTACCTCCGTACACGTACCTGACCTCACCTCTCCCCTTCTGTGCCTTGGACGTTTGGCAGTCTTGATTGGAGATCGGCAATCCATAGTCCGTGCCACCAGGAACCACAGCATCTGTGAAGGATGAACACACCCCATTTTCCTATAGAAACAAAGCCCCGTTGCAGCACGAGTCAACTCATGCGTGTCCTCCCCATGGTGCAAGTGAGTGTTGCACAAGATCCATGCTGCTGTATCGGCCGAGTGTGTTCAAGTCCGTCAGACACACCTTCTTTTCCCTGTTCCACTGCGCTGGTCTCCGGGGGGCTTCTCTTCCATGGCGGCCGTGCCAAGCAGGGCTTGTGCTTCCGCATGTGGCATGAGTCGCGCGAACCCACGCGCGGCTACAGAGTAACAAGTCCACCGAAATTATTGCTTCACTGTCGCCTTCTCTGATAGCCATAGCGGGTATTCATGACCTCTCTACTAATGTTCATTATTCAATGACCGCCCCGCGCCGCTTGCTCATTTCTCTCCATATCATGCAGATTGTCATTCAATCCCTCCCACCCTTGCCTTGATTCGTCGCTGCCCATCTCGTTGAGGGCGATCCCCTTCCATTAAAAAAACAGCTTCCGTGAAAGCCAAAAGTCCAGACGCATCAAGGGTACGCGACCACATTGACCCTTTTCCTGCCTGACCCGCGACTCCAACACTCGAAAAGATTTGATTCCATCATAGCTTGCAGCCCTCCTCGGTCCCCGTACTTTTAGCCATCGCCCTGCATCATATCTGTACTCTTGACTTGTGCATACCTATTCATCCCTGTGCCCGTGCTGACCAACATCCCGCCGAAAGCCCGCTGAAAGTCCGTGCCAATCGACTTCACCACCGCCTTACTACAGGTTCCGCTGTCCAGCTGAGAGGAAGTCCAGCGGCGGGCGAGAACAATGTCGCGAAATATTCCCCAGAGGTACATTTGGCCCCCTTTGCAGTATTGTTCGATATGACAAAGGACTGTCGGTTAATGAGTGAAACATCAGAGAGTACCATATAGTCGTTTTGGGCTCAGGTGTGTAGCAACGAGCCAGCCCCTTTACCACCTGTAGTATTTACCCATCAACTCACATCTCTCCCCTTGAACAGGTGGTGTCGGGAAAAGTTGTTTGACAGGTGAGCTGAATGGTTTTGTGCGAGCCATGCATGAGTCAAGGCTGACGTCGCGAAGCTCAATTCGTCCAAGGTGTTTGGATTGAGCGATATGATCCGACGATAGAGGATTCGTATCGCAAACAGATAGATGTCGATGTGAGCTCGAATTCTGTGACCGAGTGGATATGGACATGCCTAACTGGAAAATAAAGGGACGACAGGTCATACTGGAAATCCTCGACACTGCTGGAACTGAGCAATTCAGTAAGTTCACGCTACTGCCTCTCTTACACTGCTTTTGAGACTAACAATCGAACAGCGGCGATGCGGTAATTCACAATTCATCGACCATACGGCCGCTGAACTCTGCTGATCTATAATGCTAGGGAACTCTACATGAAGTCAGGCCAAGGTTTTCTCCTCGTCTTCAGTATAACTTCCAATTCTTCGCTGAATGAGCTCTCCGAATTACGGGAACAGCTCGTGAATCTCAAGGATGATCCCAACGTGCCCATCGTACTCGTTGGAAACAAATGCGATCTAGAGGAGGACCGATCCGTCTCCAGGGCTCAGGCTTTCGACGTGTCCCAGAGCTGGGGGAACGTGCCGTACTACGAGACCAGTGCTCGTCGCCGACAGAATGTGAACGAGGTCTTCGTAGATGTCTGCAGGCAAATTATCCACCGTGACCTTGCCAGGTCGAAAGCCTCCGGCGGTTACGAGAGGGAAGGTGGGAGGCGGCGTCGTCTCGGGGACGACGGCTATGATACTGACACCGCGAGTCGAAGCAAAACGCGGAGAAGCCGTAGACGACACCACAATCGATGCGCCATTCTATAACACTGTCGAGATGTCTTGCACTGGTTGCCACTCGCCGGGTTAGTGCAACTTGCAGCGCCACTCGGCTTGGCTCTTCCTCTTTGCGCAATTGCCGAGCCGAGTGCACCCTTTCTACATCCTAAACACACCCCACCGTGTTTCCTTCTTTTCCGCGCTTCCGCACATTGCTGCCTGGAGGCCCATCCCCAACGCCCGTCTCGTGTGCGAAGGTGGTATGATGCCATCGTCCCAGAGTCTAGCGGAGGAGAAGGTCGCCTCACTTTCAAGTTCGATGCGCTCCTTGAGTCTGGGATCGACCGTTTTGCCCACTGCTTCCATGACCGAGGAAAGCTGCTCTGGTCCCATGACGCTGGTCTTTGCCGTGGGCCAAGTCCACAGGAAGCGCGGAGAGTAGGCTCGACCACTGTATCTAGCATCAGCTCGTGTCTTTATCAATCATGGACTGGGTAGTACATACCACATCCCATAGTTTCCGGCCCCCGCCGAGCTACCGAATACGACTGTGAATTTCGGTACTTCGGCACAAGCCACGGCCGTGACGAGCTTAGCTCCATTCTTTGCTATACCTCCCTTTTCTGCGTCCTGGCCGACCATAAAGCCAGATATGTTCTGCAGAAAGACCAATGGAATCCCACGGCTGGCGCACAATTGTATGAAGTGAGCTCCCTTCAGCGAGGATTCGGAGAAGAGGATACCGTTGTTTGCTATGATGCCCACCTGGTGGCCGTAGATCGAAGCAAATCCTGTCACGAGCGTGCTGCCATAAGTCGGCTTGAACTCGCTGAACTGACTGCCGTCAACGATGCGTGCAATCACCTCATGCACGTCAATTTGTGTTTTGAGGTTGGTCCCGACAACACCACCGAGCTCTTCGACGTCATACATTGGCTCTTCCCACGTTGCGGTCTGCACCGCGGACGAGTCCTTTGAGTAGTTGAGGTTGCTGACACATCGACGGGCGAGTATGATCGCATGAGCGTCGTCGACCGCCAGATAATCCGTCACGCCACTGATCTCACTGTGTAACTTTCCACCACCAAGATCTTCTGCACTGACTACCTCGCCTGTCGCTGCCTTGACCAACGGGGGCCCGGCGAGGAAGATGTGGCCTTGTTCCTGCACGATGATGGATTCATCAGACATGCTTGGAACGTAGGCGCCGCCTGCGGTGCAAGGGCCCATGACAAGCGACAACTGAGGTATTCCCATCGACGACACTTTTGTTCAGTCAGCCATGGAATTACGATTGGGTTCGGGGGAAGGTTCCATACTGCGTGCTTGGTTGTAAAAGATTCTGCCGAAATGGTCACGATCCGGAAAGACATCGGCCTGATGTGGGAGGTTCGCGCCTCCGCTGTCGACCATATAGACGCACGGCAGCCTGTTCTGTTGGGCGATCTCTTGTGCCCTGAGATGTTTCTTGACCGTCACTGGATAATAAGTGCCTCCTTTGACCCTTTGCAGGAAGATTCAGCTTAGAGGCAAATTCTCTCCATTACTGGATTTTCTGTTTCCATCACGGACGACTTACGTGCTATCATTGGCCACGATCATGCACATGACACCTTCAACACTAGCAATGCCAGTGACTATACCACCAGCCGCCACGTCTTCTCCAGGATACATATCATAGCCAGCGAGAGCCGAGAGTTCGAGAAACGGCTGACCAGGATCGACCAGCGCCGTAACGCGACTAGTTTTATTTCACTTCAATCAGAAAAATAATCCCACAACCACCAAGCAGATCCCCCAATAGCATAATCTCCACCAAGATAAAAAGAAAAAGTAAGAGAGAAGAAAAAAGAAAAATCCACTCACTCCCTTGCCAGCATCTTGCCCCTGCCAACATGTTTCTCCCTCGCCTTATCCGAGCCCCCCAGCGCGGCCCGCTCATGCAATTTCGTGACTTGCTGCACTAGCCCGTCCATGTTGCGTTTGTTCTCCATGTACTCGGTCGAGTTCACGTCGATTTTGCTCTGGATTATAGAGATCTGCTTCGCTTGCCAGGGAGATGTGTAGGTTGACCTTGTGCGGCGTGTGTTGTTCGTCTGGCTGCTGCTGCTGCTGCTGCTGCTGCTGTATCGTGCGAGCAGTGCAGTCCTCAATAACGTGCTGCTACTCCTTCGTGTCAATAGTCGTGCGTGAGAGGATGTGTGTATCATTCTCGCTAGCCCGGGAGGAAGACCTGGTCTTCTCGGGAGAGGCATCGTCGCCATTATGCTGGTCGGTCCCTTTGGTTCGTGGGCACAGGCTCTCGGGGGTCGGTTTAGATAAATTGAGATCTTGCTACAGAGTAGAGGAAGAGGAAGAACAGATAAAGAGTGAAGAGTACCACCGCGAAGTCTACGAGTGCAAATCTGCGCAACCTGTGTACCTGTCTGCCAATCCACCGCGATGCCGCTCTCCGGGCGCGGAATGGAAGTTGTCTGTCTGGAGAAGAGCAGAAAGGAGTGAAACTAAGGGCGTCAAGCAGAGGTTCCGGGTACAGAGTAGGTAGTCAACTGATCAATCAACCACGACTTCAAGGAAAGCCTCGACGAGACTCAACCACCCATGATATCAGTCTGCAAACGATATAGCATTCACAGTTCACAGCAATCTAGCCGCAGTAGCACAGCGAGCGGCACTATATCATTCTTCGACAATTATAATCCTCACCTGACCCTTGCCCCGTCCGTGGATAAGCGGTGCGGGGAAACCGAACAATAACAAAGGCGGAGGGGACCCTTTTCCCCCCTCCTTGTGACACATTACCTACCTTACTTTTGCACTTACCCCACAATAGAAATGGTTTACCCCGGTTTTATGCGGTCTTCTCACCTCCTCCTCGTCGTGCGATGATCCTTTGTAGGTCACCCTTTTCTGTTTCGGTGGACTTCGGCTATGGACGAGAGAAAAAGTGCAAGTACTGGTATAATTTTTGTTCTTGATTATTAGACAAGAAAAGAGAAGAAAATATTTCGAATAATAATAGGCTCGGAAGTCTCGCTTTTCTGGCTACAGTCACTGCTGCTGCGTTATATTTGGAGTATAGCTCTGGCGAAGGTGACTGTAAGAAAGCATATCTTGACAGAACGTATAAGGTCTTGTTCACGCAAAAGTTTACCCATCATCGGAATACAACACATAATCCTACCATGGCGACAATCAGAGCGGTATTTCGCACCTCAGCAAGGTCCCGTCCGACGATCGGGACTCTTGCGCAGCGGAACTCACCAAGTTGTTGTCGATGGATGTCAAGAAAGCATCCCAAAGGTTTCGTAAAACCAGTGCAGGAAGACCTGGACGAGATCAGAGAACGGACAAGAGAGTTTGCTCGTGCGTCCAGTAGCATTAATCGTAAGTAATGTAGTAATGCTGACATCTGAGATACTCAGGACGTGAGATCCCCGAGAATGTCGCGCGGAAAACGGACCAGGATAATGAATTTCCAATGGACTTGTGGCAGAAGATGGGTGAAGCTGGGCAAGTGCCCTCTACCAAGCTTACTGGATTGACACTGACAGCATCGAAGACTCCTCGGGATCACCGCAGATGAAGACTATGGCGGGTTGGCAATGGGATATCAGGCACACTGTATAGTAATGGAGGAATTGTCGCGAGCATCAGGTATCTGTTCCGAGCTGCAGCAACAAGAGAGTTAGACTGACGGCCCGGCAGGTAGCATAGGGCTATCATACGCAGCCCACTCCCAACTCTGCGTCAACCAGCTGATGCTGAATGGAAACGACGATCAGAAACAACGCTTTCTTCCGGATCTCATTTCGGGTCAGAAAATTGGTGGGCTGGCCATGTCTGAGCACTCAGCCGGAAGTGATGTGGTCAGCATGAAGATGCAAGCCAAGGAGGTCGACGGAGGATATCTCCTTTCGGGCCAGAAGTTCTGGATCACCAATGTAACACTTCCCCATCCTATGTGTGACTTCACTGATCAGCGCATAGGGTCCGGATGCGCATACTATCATCGTATATGCCAAAACGGAGCCAACAGCTGGCTCCAAGGGTATTACGGCATTCATCATTGACACTAGTGTCAAGGGCTTCTCTTGTACCAGAAAGTTAGACAAGCTCGGTATGCGAGGAAGCAACACCGGCGAGCTCGTGTTTGATGATGTTTTCGTGCCGAGAGAAAATGTCCTCGGCGAGATCAACAAAGGTGTCAGGGTGCTAATGGAAGGTCTCGATCTCGAGAGATTAGTCTTGAGTGCTGGCCCACTCGGTCTCATGCAAGCGGCTTTGGACGTGACGCTACCATACGTCCACGAGCGGCACCAATTCGGCCAGCCGATTGCTCTGAATCAATTCTTACAGGGGAAGCTAGCTGACATGTACACGGTGAGTTGTTGACAAAGATACTGCGACTTTAGCTTGCTGGTCCTGATTGATGGCAGAAATACAAGGCATCCTCTGGATTCACGTACTCGGTGGCTGCTGAAATCGACAGCAACCCCGAGAATCCCTTAATCAAGACCCAAGAATGTGCTGGAGCCATTCTTTATGCAGCAGAGCGAGCCACAGAATGCAGCATGGATGCTATACAATGCATGGGCGGTAAGTTCCGTCCTCGACGAGCTATGTGATACATTTAGCTGACTCTTATCAGGAATGGGTTATATGAATGAAGTTGCGGCTGGAAGGATAATGCGAGATGCCAAACTCTACGAGATAGGTGCAGGGACTAGTGAGATCAGGAGGATGGTGATTGGCAGAGCATTCAACAAAGAGTTCCTCCGTTGATTCGAGCGTCGTGTGTGGGACAGTGCTGTATAGCGAACCATCATGATATGAAACATCAGGCATGCGCGTACGAGGTACGGCACACGTCGTCCCGGAGTGAATAGGATAGATACAGTTCTTCGATAGAAACAATGAACACAGAAGAATGGAAACTCTTTCCGAGGACCTTGGAGACGCGCCAGATGGCACAGTGACACATCGACCACGTCTCCCAGCAGTTTTTCGGCTCAAAAGGATACTCCCGCACAAACGGCCGCATTCGTACAGCACCGTGCATGAGGAGGTGGCGTGGAAACGTGAGAATCTAGTGTGCTCTGTACAAGATAGGTACAGTATAGACGCGAAGCTTCAGAATACGGCATTTGCCGCTGGTTGCGAGCCGTCAGCAACGATGGGGTGACCTACCTCGGTGATGTGGGAATAAACCACGATACAAGTAGAGTGTGTGGCCGGCTGGATCGAGCAGGTTGATGCATCGATGGACTACCCACTGACGATCGTAACATTTGTCAGTTTCTGTGCTGCACGGCGCCTACCGTCAGCCGCACTGGGCTGAGGATAGGCGGACAGAGAAACTTACCTTGTTGCACTGTTGAAGATGGGCCGAGATTGATTCGAACTCTGTGTCGCAACTCGATGACGGCAGTTGCCGAGTGGAAGCGTAGTGCATCTCCAAGAAATGTCCGATTACAGCGAAATGACCGATAATGATTCAGAAGTTACAGTGCCATGTCTGGGGTACATCTGAAGTGGCACCTTCCTTACATAGAGAACGTAACGTGCATTTCCAAGACCAGAGACAAAGGGAAGAAGTCCTCAAGGGTTGCATTTGTGTCGCGCCCATTGAATAAATATATCGAGTAGTTTTGGGATGCCTCTAGCGATCCTTGATGGACAAATATGGTAGCCTAAAACGTGGATTGCCATGGCCACGGATAGTTCCTCTCGAATAAGAGAGCTAATCCGGTGCGATGAGCTTAGAAGATTCATGTACCCCATAGCAGATGGAACTAGCTGCGAAACGTATGGCAAATGCCGAAGAGCCTGGCCAATGAGAGGGTTGATTATTCGAAGCGATATACGTGTGGAAGGAATGACTTCATAGACTAGTGCGGCAACGATTCGCCTTCGCTGCAGATACCTTACCCCTCCCGCCTCATCATCAATGGGTACATATATGCTGCCGTGACAGCCCTGGTTTAAGTCTCCATCTTCTTTCTTTTTGCCAATTGTCTATTAGCAAAAAAGCAAATCTCACATCACAATGGCTCCTTCATTTCAAGCTCACGCGGCTGATGGTCGCAAGAACGGTGATCTTTACCGTGATTACAATGACGACAAGAACGCCACATCTGAGGATACTCTCTACACGACCAGCAATGGCGTGCCAATGCCTCACCCTTACGAGACCCAGCGTGTCGGAGAGAACGGCCCCCTCCTGTTGCAGGACTTCCACTTGATTGATCTTCTCTCCCACTTTGACCGCGAGCGTATTCCAGAGCGTGTTGTGCACGCCAAGGGCGGTGGTGCTCACGGATACTACAAGACCACTGACACCATCGACGATCTATGTCTTGCCGACATCTTCCAGCCTGGCAAGGAGTGCCCTGTCACCGTCCGTTTCTCCACTGTCGGCGGTGAGTCTGGTTCTCACGACTGTGCCAGAGATCCTCGTGGTTTCTCTGTCAAGTTCCGCACTGACGAGGGCAACTGGGATGCCGTCGCCAACAACACCCCCGTCTTCTTTTTGAGAGACCCCGCCAAGTTCCCTCACTTCATTCACACCCAGAAGCGAGACCCCGCAACTCATTTGACTGGTGCTGATGACTCAACCATGTTCTGGGATTACCTTTCTCAGAACCCCGAGTCCATCCATCAGGTAATGATCCTCATGGGTGACCGCGGTATTCCTGAGAACTGGAGGAAGATGCACGGATACTATGGCCACACTGTCAAGCTTGTTAACAAGAAGGGTGACTGGGTATACGCCCAGTTCCACTTCAAGTCCAAGCAGGGCACCGGTTTCATCCCTCAGGAGGAGGCCAACAACTACTCCCCCGATGCTCACCAGAAGGATCTCTTCTTCGCCATTGAGAACGGCGATTACCCTGGCTGGGATGTCTGCGTGCAGACCATGAAGCCCAAGGAGGCCGAGGAGCTCTGGGAGAAGCAGAAGATCAACGTCTTCGACTTGACCCACGTCTGGCCCCACTCGCAATTCCCTCTCCGCAAGGTTGGAGAATTCTTCCTCAACGAGAACGTGAAGAACTACTTTGCCGAGATCGAGCAAGTTACTTTCAACCCCTCTCACTTGCCTCCTGGTATCGAGCCTTCGGCCGATCCCGTCTTCCAGAGTCGTCTCTTCTCGTACCCCGACACTCACCGTCACCGTGTTGGCGTCAACTACCAGCAGCTTCCTGTCAACGCCCCTCGTGTCCCATACCGCATGGCCAACTTCCAGCGTGACGGCACCATGGCCTTCTACAACCAAGGCTCAAGGCCAAACTACCTGTCTTCGATCTCGCCCATCCAATTCAGGGAGCGCAGCATCAACCTCGACAAGACGCACGGTCACTTCATTGGCGAGGCTGTCACTTTCCTTTCTGAGATCAGACCTGAGGACTTCGTCGGACCTCGCAACCTGTGGGAGAAGGTGTTCGACGCTGGTGCCAAGGACCGCTTCATCAACAACGTTGCTGGCCACATGAAGAACTGCCGCAAGGAGGAGATCATCAAGCGCCAGATCGCCATCTTCCGCGAGGTGTCTGAGGACCTTGCCAGCCGCCTCGAGAAGGCCACCGGTGTCAAGGGATACGATGGCATCAGCAACCTTCGCTTCAACGGCACTCATAATGGTATGACCAAGGACGCCAGCCTGCGCAGCGCCAACGGTATCAACTCGACCGCGTGTCCAAACAACGGTGCTCCTGCTGCCGGTACCCACAAGGGTATGTAGAGCCGCTGTCTGATGACCATCTATCATTCTGCAAGCATTATTCCTTTGACGAGTTATCCCGTAGCAAAACATGTGTATGAGCCATGAGTATTTAATCCAATTTACATTTTTATCACCATTAATCATGATGTACCTGCACCCTGTCAATGTGCATGTTGATCAGAGGTAATGTAGCCGACGAGAGACAAATCGAGGTATATTTAGGTGCGAGTGCTGTGTCATAGAGTAAAACAAGATGGACCCTGGCCTGTCGCGACGCTAAGCCAAAGATAGGTGATTAGCGTATTTTGGTGTGGATAGGAAGGTGCAGTGCAGCAGTGGTGCAGTGGGAAGGCGGGCACTCTCTCTCCCTCTCTGCCTCTCTCCTCCTTCTCACCAAGATGATTGCTCCTCCTAATACTGATTGCTGACGACAACCTGGTGGTTATTTGTGTGATTCATTGCTCAGTTTGCCTGTCCGGTTGCCTTTGATTTCTCTTTCCGCATCGATGAACCTTTTCACCAGTAGACGGCAAGCAATCACTCTCCCGGCGTCACTGTCCACGACTTGATCCTGCAATTGCCTTCCTCGCACCTCGCTCTATTTCATTCTCAAATCGCAGCCTCTTCTGAGGGATCATTGCTGCCAATACATCACCGATACCGACGTCACCATCTGCTGCAAGCAAGAATGCGTTCTTCGCTCCGCGCAAGAAATTCTCCTCCCAATCGATCACACCCCAATTCACACTCGTCGTCGATGACTGCGACGAGCTCATCTTCGCTATCCTCTGCTCGCCCAGAGCGCAACACCCGATCGCACCACAGAACCTCGCCACGCCACAAATCCATCTCTCCAGCCTCGCTGTCCGACCGTGACGGCGCCATCCAAGTCAGCGGTGCGCTGCCCTTGGCCCGCCGTAGTACCCGTCAGACTGCCGATGACGACGAGCTCGGTGGACATACAGCAAGAGGACTGGATGTGGACATGGATGAAGATGTAGAGGCAGGTGAAGGAGAGGACGATGTCACTCGCTGCGTCTGTGGTCACCAGGAATATCCCGGTCCGCCTCTCACAAGCGACCTCTCTATCGAAGGCGTGTCTGAAGACGCCGGAGGTCTATTCATCCAGTGCGACAAATGCCATGTCTGGCAGCATGGAGGATGTGTAGGTATCATGGACGAGAGCAAGAGTCCCGAAAACTACTTTTGCGAAATGTGCGACAAGAGCCTTCACAATGTCATGTCTGACTCACGCGGGTAAGTCGTCCCACATCATCCACCTTTGCTCTGAGCACTTCGGCATACTGATACGTCTCCGAGCAGTCAACGTTATTCACGCTATCTGCCGCTCTACCCTCACGAGGCAAAATCGGCTCGAAAAGCCTCCTTCACCAAAGACAGCGACGCAAAAGCGACAAAGGAGCGGGAAAATGTATCACGGGCGAGCGTTGACTCGACGGCCGCCAAGCGCAGGTCTACCATGAACAGCCGCCAGACGTATGAAGACGAGGAGACACTACGGAGGGTCATCGAAGAGAGCAAGGGCGAAGGCAATCCCTCGGGTCTGTCCATTGCAAGTCTCAGGAAGGGCAAACGCGGCAGGGATGATAGCAGCGACGAGTAGGTTCCTTGCTTCTGTGATGTTCTTGCCCTCTGTCTCTAACGCACAAAGATACAGACTCAGACATGAGGTCAAGCGCCAGCGCACCAACTCAGAATCACCCGATCCTCCATCCACAATGCACACTGCCTCGAACATGGCCGATTCAGATGACGACAACGCAACGAGGACATCGGCAGGCACATCGAAGAAAGCCAGGAGTGTGGCGGGCGAAAGCCACCGACAAAAAGAGCTCATCGAGCGCGATAGAGCACAGACGCGAGAGGCTCAACGAGTTGAGGCGGCAGGTCGACGACAGCAGAGAGCTGGACGACGGCGAGGAGATGGTCAGTAGCCCTCCAACAACGTATACACCAGTGCTGACTTGTCTCTGCAGAGGAAGCGATCGAAGACACGCCGAAGCCAGAGAGCGCGATCGTACTGACACCGTCCCAGCCTCCGAGTCCGAGAGACTTCGCTCCACCGCAGGCGCCTGGAAGCTCGCATAAAAAGGGTGGCAACAGAAAAACGCAGAAGCGCTCTGGACGCAATCAACACACCAAGGATCGCGACTTCTCACTGAAAGACGCCGACTCTCCGCATCGCCCCACGTCGCAAGCTCGAGCTCAAACAAGTAGTGGTGAGGATCCGCAATCGACCACCGCCGCCGAGTCAAACTCCGCTTCACACTCCAAAAACAGCCCGAGCAGTGTCCATGAGGCTGTTGCGCCTGTCAAGTCCAAAGGCAGCAAGGCAAAGGGTAAGAACGCCCGGCATCTGGCAGCAGACGCAGATGTCAATGAGGAGCGGGAAAAGGACGGAATGAGTTTGAACGACATGAAGAAGGCGACAACGTTGATGATCGACTACATCAACAAAGCCCAGATCGAAGTGACCGGAGTCAGGGCTCCGGCGACGCATACTCTGGCAATCAAGGGCGGTCCCGTTCGAGATCCCGATACTACGAGATCTCAGGATCGCTTCAACGAGATGACGAGCAGAGAGATGATGGATGTCCTGACCAAGCAGATAGTAGCTTGGCAGAGAGAATACAGCGAGGCAGCGCCCGCTATATGAGTCCGAACGCGGGGAGTTCTGACAGTCGACACCACGCGGACACGGGCGCAATTGTTTTTTCTTTTATTTCTTCTCTTACATGGGCATGGGAAATACGTCAATCTCTCCGATGTTTTCAGGATACCTTACCTTTCCCCGCGTTCACCAGACGATCGAAGAGCCCGCTCAGGCGACGGAGATATGTCCAGTCCAAGTCCGAGCACGCTTCGCAAAGTGACGTAGGCGGGGGAAAGCGCACTTTAAGCTTTTTTTGTCACAGTGTGAGCTCAGTGATGCAAAAGGTAAGGTAAGGTACCTTATTCTACAGTATGCGCAGGTATGCGGACCGCAGCCTGCGGTATATCGGCATATATACATTTTATGCGATAGACTGTACTACAAGGACGACGACGACGGGTGAGAATTGACTATATGAAGCAACAAGGACCCAATCTCCCCTCTCTCCACCACCGCAACCCCCAACGAGCCCCCTACCCACGCAAATGACATCCCAAATCTACACCCCCACCCAACTCACGGCCTTTTACGAGCACATTGGCCTGCCCTCACCCCACCGCCACGCCCCAGGCCCCTCCAGCGCAGCGGTCGCAACCGACCCATCGAAAGGTCTAGCGTTCCTCGCCGCGCTGCAAAGATATACGCTGGCGTCTATGCCGTTTGAGAACCTGGATCTGCATTACTCGACGCATCATGCTGTGTCAATTGATCCGGAGGTTTTGTGGGAGATGGTTGTGCAGCGCAGGGAAGGGAGGGCCACAGGCGCAGGGAGGGGTGGGTATTGTATGCAGAATAACGCGCTGTTTGGATATGTGCTTAGGGGATTGGGGTTTGAGGTCTTGGCTACTGGGCCGAGGATTGATGCTGCTGTTGAAGGAGGTTAGTTTTCTCCTTTCCTTCTTTTTCTTGTTGGGTTGGCTTTTGGTGGAGTGTGAGAGGGCAAGTGGAAAGCGGAAGAAAGACAAGACAGAAAGGAAAGCTGACTGACTGTGTTGTTGTGTCTAGGTGACGAGAAGAAATACTCTGGTTGGTGAGTGAAGAAAAAGGATACCTGATGGGTTGTAGGGTATTATCCTTTGCGCATCCTTGTGAATAAGCAGATACCGGAGCACTCTCCTTCCTGCGTCCACTCCTTCCTCGGGAGCAGCCCTCTCTCTGATCAGATACCAGGTCCCACATGCTGAACATCGTCACAATCGGCGACAAACGCTACGGCGTGGACGTCGGCTTTGGCGGCGGCGGACCAACCCACCCTCTGCCCCTCCTCCACCACAACCCGCAGCGCAATATCGGGCCTACGCAAGTCGTGCGCTACTCCCACATCCATCTGCCCAGCGTCTCGCCCTCAGAAGACAAGTTATGGGTCTACGAGAAACAGAACCACTCGTCCGAGGATTGGAAACCAATGTATTGCTTCCCGGACAACACGTCTTTCACTCCAGCAGACTTCGAGGTCATGAATCACTGGACCAGCACGAGTCCGCGCAGCTGGTTCACCAGGACGGTAGTGTGCGTCAAGTGGGAAGTTGACGGGGATCAAGTCACGGGCCAGAGATCGGTGTTTGGGAATACATTCAATAGGGTGGTGGAGGGTGAGACGGTGGATAGTAGAGAGCTTGAGACGGAAGAGCAGAGGATCGAGGTTCTGGAGAAGTGGTTTGGCATCTCGTTGAGTGAGGCTGAGAAGAGGGGTATTAGAGGTATGGGGTCTGCTTTGGCATGAGAGACACATCTGTCTCTTGCCTTTCGATATGAATGACACGATAAGATACGCACGATCTTCAACATAGAATAGAATATGGTACAGTGAAGGAGCGAGGTGAAGAAGTAGTAGATGAAGGCTGTCTATGCATGAAACCTAATTGATTGCGCAGTTATGAGAAGCCTAGATAGACTCGAGGCCTTCTGACTGATTTACAAGGTGGCTGGAGCCGGAGCAACCAATATACATAGCCAAATGACCCATTCCCCTACTCTATGAAGGAGCGATGCAATCAATTTCTGACCATACTGCTTTGCTTGTTCTTCTCTGCTTTCTCCCTCTTCATGCCGCCTCTTCCCGACCTCGTAAGCCACTTGAAACTCACGATACTTTCTCCAGCAAGGAAGAGACCCAAACAACCATCGCTACGCTCCAGAGGAGGAAGAAGAGGAAGACAAAGTGCCACACAACACAACTCCATTCCTGCAGCTCCAGTGAGCAACAACTGGTTGACTGAACAGCGAAACGCATGTGACACCGATAAGAGCAATGATGAAAGCTAACCTCAACAGGCTAGCCACCGCCTAGCTCGCTTTCGACACTCCCGAGCCATAAGTCAAATAACTACGATCCAAAAGTACGAATGAACTGCACTTGCCTCGACAAGCTTGCGTTACCGACCATGATCAGAAATTGAGATGAGTCAGGGGCGGAAGCCATCCTAGGTCATGTCATCGTTCTCTTCTCTTTTTGTAGGATCGCTTGCGATTCATGGTCATCTTCACACTGTGTCTGTCTTATCTCACTCGATTATTGTAGCCGGATGAGAGCTCCATAATTGAAGCGATGCTTTCAAGCGTAAGAAACAGACTAGCCTCATTAGGTTAGCCATCCTGTTTGCTCCATCACCTGCCGTACCTCAGATTACCTTATGTCGGCCAGCAGCTGCTTACCGTAGTCGATCTATTTACCATCCTTGATTCACTGTAGGCGATAGAGAGAGTAGTGCTACATCAGGTCGCAGTGCTGCGATGATCGTCAGGCATTTTCTGTACAGAATGAGTGGGCAAGTGAATAATACCTATTACTGATTTCACTCATTGATGACGTTTTCTTTTCTATATTGTACAATGGACAAGCAACAGCTACCGAACGTGGACTAATGCCTGGTTCTTAGGAGCCAATACCACCTAGTCTTCCCAGACGTTCCGTGACAGCGTCGACCAATGCCGTCTCACGTTGCAAAAGCTGCATTACCTGTTGGATCTTCTGTTTTCTGAAGTCCAATGGCACACGAGCACCATCGAGACCGTCGTTATTGCTGTTTTCGGCATCCCCGTTTTGCCTGTCCTGGACAGCCTTTGCCTTCGAAAGGAGATCTTTCTGCAGTTCCGCGACGGTGTTTAGACGGCTCGATAGCGATTTGGCTTCGCTGCTGTTGTCTGCTTGCTCAACGGTGGGCTCGTCCTTGTCGATGCCGCCGATACTCTTCTTCAGTGCGAGAACCTCCTCTGCCCAGGCTTCTTCTCGTGCTGTGAGCTCCTTTCCACCTAGATTGGTCATCTTCCGCCTGAGCGCCTCGACGCGGTCTTGTAGACGTTGAGAGCGATCCGTAGCCGTGGCCATGCGGCGCTCGATCTTTTCTCTTCCTACCACTCGACCCACGCTTGATCCGCTGTTCTGTTCATCTTCCGCGCCTTCGTCGTCATCACCTGTGACGGACTCGATGCGCTTAGCGATCTCGTCCACTCTGCGGATCTGCTCAGTGAGCTCGAGCTTCATGCGCTCGCACCGACGAAACAGATCAGCAGCAGCGGCTCCCAGTCTATTCGTCTCGGTGGACAAGACACGGTGTGCTTCTGTCAAGAGCTGCAGAGTGGCGGGTGAGAAGCGGACCTGAGCCTTGAGATCGCTTTTCTTCAGTCGTGTATTGGCGGACTGTGTGACCGAGTCGAGGAAGGCGGGGAGCGTGGATGGTGTGAAGAAGGCTTCATCAGGTTGATAATGTTGGCGAGGTTCTGGAGCTGGCAAAGTCAAGGGCGCCGAATCAGGAGCGAAAATGTCGTACATGTCGCTGTCGACTGGAATATCCAGAATGACGGTATACGGCTGATTGCGTGTTGTGCTGATCAAAACAACCCAGCCCAGGTCAGGGTCAAGGAGGGATATGCAAGCATTGAAGTTGACTGTCTCGTCCGATGAGTTTGCAAGCTGCAAGATCTGATCGACAGCCGTTCTCTCCGATTCCAATAAGATATCAAGGCGGAAAGCAGCTCCTGAATCGGTCGGGTTTGCCAACTCCTGCTCCAGGTTCGCGATCCAAGGATTCAGCGAGTAGGAGAACAAGCCATGGCTAAGTGTCATAAAGAAAGCGTAACGGTTGGTGGGGTCTTTGGTGAAAGTGGGCCACGACGATTGAGATGGCAGAGAAGCGCCAGACTTGACCGTCTCCACCAGGACAAGATCGCTATAGGAGATTTCCAAATCCTCGCGTTGAAATTTGGCCTGCTGCTGGTCAATACTGATGTCAACGGATTTGAGGCTGTAAAGACTTACGCGTCTTGAGGGAAGCCATTGAGCCTCGACACCATTAAGGTCTAAGCAAATATGGACATTGCCATCTCTAGTCGCCAAACAAATGACGGCCACAGACAGACCTTCGGGCTCGAAAAAGTCCATCTCGTCCTCGTCACCCAACATAGCGTCATCATCGATCCTTGGAGCAATAACAAAGATATCCGAGACTTCACTAAATTCTGGTTCGGGAGTGAGTTGAAAGGGACCCTGCAGCTTCGGGATGGCTGGAGGACTCGTGGGACGGAAGTAGACATCGGATTGGCGAAACGTGTCCGGGTGAGTGGAGGAAAGAGGATCTTGGGAATCAATGTCGGCCAACCATTTTTGTTGATGCTCGGTAATGCGGCGATCATCTGCTGAAGCATCGGGATCATGGGAGATCATGGTAGCCTTGGAGACGACCGAAGTAGACAGAGACGGAATGGTAGTGGGAGTGGGTTCCCATTTGGAAGGTAGCAAAGGGCAAAGGGCATAGACATCGCCCTCGGTCATGGCGAGCCAGAGGGTCATGGGAGACCAGCCGTGTTCCTCGGATGTGCCACTGCCACCGAAACAAGCAGCAGCAACCTCCATTTCGACCGAGTCGGGGGAGAAGGCTTTGCTGGTGCCGTATTTTGAAGCCCTGAAATCTTCATCTGCTGAAGAAGCATTACCCAATTTCTTCAGATCCAAAGCGAGTGCAGGCTCATCGAATGAGTGACGAGCATCACGATCAAGCTCCCACACACGTACACAGGCATCAGCGGTGACAGTGACGAGACAAGCACCCAAGTGAGCTAAGGGATGCCATAATGCCGAAACAACAGGACTTTGTTCCAAGACATGGGCAGTGGGACCCAACTGAAAAGTCTTGAGGCGTAGAGGCGCAGTATCCGGCGATGAGAGATGAGAAGAGTCTGGAAGGACGGCGACATGAACAGTGTGCGAAGTGAGGATGGCCAGAAAATCTCCAAGAGGGGACACAACAAGCTGGCGAATCTGGCCAGAGACGGGAGTTTTCAGACGTCTGAAGGACGCAGCGTCGGCACCGTCAGTTGACGGTTGCGCATCTTGCTCCTTTGCGCCATCCCTTAACATGAGCAGATTCGACCATCGGATCTCATTACCCACTACAGCAAATATCTCTGTGCCTCTGTGCGCGATGGTCCGCGACTGCGAGTGATGTTCCACCTTCTTTCCCAATCCATTGTTCAGCGCGACGGGTGTTTTCGTCTGCGCGTCTGGCTGGAAAAAGCTGAAACCAGGCGACGGGCGGGACAGCCATGATGGCGTGTAACTGAGGACCTTGGGCATTCTGCTATCTTCACCTGCCAATCATTACACTTTTTGATAGTCGTATCCAAAATGGTGTCGGCGGTGGTCGAAGTAAATGCGAGAAAAGCAGCAAATGGCGTTGTTGTTGTATCGCAGGTTGTGAAGAAAAGAGGTACGAATCACACTCAACACAGATTGGGATGCGCAACCAGATCCTGTGTGTTCTGGCAAGGCAAACACTGTATTATGATCAAGCAAGGGTCGCTGTAGCGAGAACAGTCAGGAATCCAAAATGGTCGAGGTAAAACACGCAGAGCGGCATACAGAGTGTAGAGTAACCATCAGTCGTAAATCATCACAGAGCTCGGGCCACCCGCGCTATACAATCAATTTGTCCGTCAAAGATACAGATTCATTTGATTGTTGTTTTCATCGTTGTTTGATAATTATCCTATTCATCAATCTGACATTACTATCTTCACTTTCAGTCAACTCGTCACATCACCAAAACTACAGGAGGAGGAAGTTACCTACCCAGCTTGTCATTTACAGCTTGTTCTTGTTTGGTCACTCAAATCGTACCTGCCTGCGCAATACTATACTTTCCCTATCTCTTTCCTTCTTCTCCATCTCCCCTGCAGCACACCACACACACAACATGGCTCTCACAATGCATTTGCGGAGCACTGTCGACAGACTCGATAGACCTAGTTCATACACGATTGGCAAGGTACTGCGCCCTTCCCTCTGGAACATCTTCATCTGCTTCTGCACCGAGTCCAGTGCCTGCATCAATCTTCGATCAATGCAATACATTGCGCCAGAGTCACTAGCTAATCTGCCATCATGTACATAGAAGAAGCGCAAGTATGTGCGCGCGCCTGATGACACTCGGGAACCTTCGCCTGAAATCGAGGACAAGTTGAAGGACGCAACAACTCTTTACGTTGGTAACCTGTACGCCATCCCTTCACATCCACCAGTTTCACTCCGCCCGTGTCATGTCCATCGCACTTGATTTAAACTCACCACTGCGAATAGCTCCTTCTACACCACTGAAGAACAAATCCACGAGCTCTTTTCCAAATGCGGCGAGATTAAGCGTCTGGTCATGGGTCTCGATCGCTTCCAGAAGACGCCCTGTGGCTTCTGCTTCGTCGAATACTACACTCACGCCGATGCTCTGGACTGCCTGAAATACATCGGTGGCACCAAACTCGATGAGCGCATCATTCGAACCGATCTAGATGAGGGTTTCATCGAGGGCAGACAGTATGGAAGAGGCAAGAGCGGTGGCCAGGTCAGAGATGAATACAGAGAAGAGTTTGATCCCGGCAGAGGAGGATACGGCAGGGCACTCAAGGAGGACTACGACGAGATGAGGTAGTGGAATCTGCCAGTTCTTGCACGTTTTAGCGACCTGAGCCTTCGATACGCTCGCGCATACAATCTTCTGGAGTCTGGAGTTGCGCCCCATGCGCCGTCTCAAAACACCTTTTCTTCAATACCACTACCCTGGACCGTACATTGGTCAGAAGTCGTTTGATATGCTCTATGTCTATAACAGGAGGAGTAGCCTTGCGTCTATTTTACTGCACACTCTGCACGACTTGCTTCATCCACCATGCGTGAATCCTTGCGTCGCCTGTGAGCTCGGGGTGGAAGCTCGTTCCGAAGACGTTGCCTTGTCTGACTGCCACAATGTCTCCCTCCTCGCCAATCTCGCTTGCAGTCACCTCTCTGTCTCGCAGCGCTTTTGCTCGTCCTGGCAGTCGGCACATGACCTCGACTGGCCATTCTCCGACTTTGGGTCCGGTCGTGGTGGCTGCTTTGGACGGTGCCACTACTGTATCTGCCAGCTGCGATTGTGCTTCTTGTATTCCTGATTGTGGCTCGAGAATCTTCTCCACGACGGGTGCGCGGATGAAGACGCTGCGGAAGGGCTGTTTGTCCGTGCCAGAGTCAGGCCCTACCACTTCTTTCAGGAAGGGAAGGTCCAACTCTGCTTCGAAGCTCTCAACTTGTCGTCCGAAATGGTTGCGATTGACCCGCACGTCCAGTCCTCCGAGGAGCTCTTGTCCCGTTGCTTTGGTTCTGTTCGCCGACTCGGCTAGTAGTATTAGGCCTGCACATGTTCCCCATACCGGCTTCCTAGATACTTTGACATATTCGCGTAGAGGCTCCAGAATGCCAGATCTAGCGGCCACCAAGGAAATCGTGGTGCTTTCGCCTCCGGGGAGAATAAGTCCGTCGCATCTGTCAAGTTCCTCCACTTTTCGCACCTCGATGAAATGCCATTGTAACTGCTGGTCTTGGTAATCGTTTGCCACCAGATCCGACGCTTGTTGCAGCAATTGCAGATGCTCGCTGAATGCGCCTTGCAAGGCAAGCACTCCAATCGTGATGCTTGTCATTGAACGTGAATTTTGTTCTGATATGAATTTCGCGACTTGATCAAATAATATACAAACAGTCGGTGCTAGAAAAGTTGATGACTCTAGAAGCGCATCCCACTTCCAAACCTTATCGATAGTATCGCCCTTGGCACTATGAATTTAAGGAGCATACCTTGTGACAGACGACACAACTGTAATTATCTTTGTTTGTATCTTTAGCCATGGTGATCGATTAAGATATACTGCATCTTCCGACCTCGACCACCCACAGACACTGGCGTAACTCTTCTGTCGATACTGTACATCGCCAGAAATGAAGCACACGTTCATTCCAGGATCCAGTCGTCGAGCATTGATATAGCTACACTAAATCTACTGTAGCGCTTCCACTTTCGGACTTGGATTCATCGGACTCCGGACGAGGCGTGGGATCTACACGCAGCCTTAACACATTTCTCTAATTCTGCCCTTCGACTGACTGACGTAGTGTCTTCTTTTAACTACATAAATACTATGCCCTCTCCTCAGGAACTTGAGAGGCTTACTTACTGGCTACTTGGTGCTCTTGCTCACAGTGTCTGAGGAGATAAGGTCGACGGTGTCGCGGTCATTTTTGCATGGCAAGACCATGAGTGACGTTAATATGTCCTACAAACCCTCGAAGGATCTTTCATGATCGTGACATTGACTACAGCATTTACGCAAACTCGAGACCTCCACTCTTCTTAACGTCAAGTGCCACTGAGTCTCGAAGAGTCAGAACACGACGTGTGTTGACGAGTATATATCTGCTTACACAGTCCTCGGAAATCCTCTATGGACCACGTCAAGTAATCTGGTTGTGTCTACGTACTATAAGTGCTGCGGCCTCATCGAGTTGTACCGGACACTTACACAGTTTCTTCTCCGGCCAGACGGAGGTTCCGCATCAGAGCATTAGACCAACAGTACCTTACGTACGATACCGTTCAATTGCGACGTTCATTTGAGCCCGTCCGGCGAGCCCTTTCATCGGCAAAGCGCGATCGGTGATGGCAGCACGCCTGATGCTCATGGGAAGGGTGTAGACGCGCGATCAGCCGACCCCACCAAACCTATGACGCACCTCCCCGAGGCACATGCTCACGCTCATCTCTATCAAGATCCTACAGGTAGGTACCGTAGGTAGGTAAGGTATTTTACCTCGACTTAGCCATGGAGCTCCGCGCATGGTTTTCACGCTGGTCATTTCGATGCCACTATGATGCGCGCCATGAAAACAAAAGATAAGAAACGCCAAGTCTGTCACGATATCTCTTTGCTTTACATCCATTTAATCCCCTTCCAACCAATAACACACCGTTTCATAGCGGCGCCAGAATAGTAAGGGGTAGGCCGTTGTCAGAGTTTCCTTTTGCTTTTCCAGTGATGATACCCTCGTGACACCCGTTGCCCACGTTTCTCACCTATCCCCAAACCACTTCACATTTCTCCTGCGCAATTGTGTCGAAATGGATTTCTCGAACGCAGCTGAGTTCATGGCGAGCTCGAGTGCAGCGCAGCTTGTTCTTGATACGCCTGAATTACTTGAAAACATTGTCTCCTTTCTCCCTCCGCTTGAACTTCTTGTCGCTCAACGTGTGTCACAAATATGGCGGGGTGTAATCACCAATTCGCCGACCATACAGCGTCTTCTATTCATGCGACCGGACTGGTCACTCGAAACCAAGTCGTACAATGCTCGAAGACCGATCAACAAACCAGGCGAGAGGCCCAGGAACAATCTCATGCTGAGACGGATTCTCGACGGCAGATATCCTACGGTCACATTAAAAATCACAAGTGATGCAGAGCAAGACTCCGGAGCGTCAACCCGGGATGACGAGTCCAGCATTGACGTCCCCCGTAAAGACAAGCCAAGTTCGGGTCATTGGTCCTGGGATGTCAACATCACTTGTCCAGCCGACAGACTACCCTCCATAGATCCAGCAGTGCTTTATGAACATGCGAGTTGGCGCAAAATGTATATGTGTCAACCGCCGTGCACCTCGCTCCACTTAGTCAGGAGATGGCAACGAAGCACAAAGGCCGCAATCACGTGCGACACAGGCATCAAAATGAATCTATTCATGCAGAAAGCCTCACAGGCAAACGAAGCTTGGAAAACATGGACATCATCGGATATGGATTACCATTACGAAGGTGCAATCCAGTGCAGCTCCATCCAAGAGTAAGCTCGCGCTCTTTGGCTATACACTGGGCACTAGCAGGGCTGACGATTGTACTCTTATTAGCTGTGAAGGTCGCTTTGGCAGTCGTGAAGTCGTGTATGATGAGTATGTGCTGGAACGACTTATGGGTATCGGTTATCTGGCATCGCGCGGGGACTTGATCTAGCTTACTGCCCGCGGCATCGGATGGCTGCGGTGACAGTCAAATGTACATGTTGTGTGAAATCGAAATATTGGTCTCCTCGGTCGTCTGCTTCGCCTCGGAAATCGTGATCGGACACCAGTAAGGCCCGCTTCTGGTACACGTGCTGAAGTCTCTATGCATCATGATCTTTTTACGTGTATCTTACACTCCAGTAAAACAGGCGCCTCTCACGAATCATCCTCGGGAGGTGCATCTTTCCCATCTGTCGTCTTGACATCGCCGAACGCGCTCTTTCCAGCATATAATTGATGTTTGGGATTATCTGCACCGGCTTCGATTTCCGTACTCGCGGCGATGGGCTTGTTGCCTCTGAATCTCTTGCGCATATCGACCATGCCTCTCTTACATTCGCCATAGCCCTTCTTCAGCTGCAAGCAGCGGGTCGGTAAGGTGTCAACGAGCGGCGGTCGAAGACAGTCGGCTGCAGAGTTCTGGTACACCATGACGCAGTCGGAGTTTTGAAGGCATTCGGCCAGAGCGGCACCTATTGGTTTTCATTCCTCATCAGGACTTTTGTGTTCTTTTCTTTTCTCTTGCCATGCGTCATGTCGCGGGCTTGAGGGGGAAAGGGTTTTTGCGTACGAATATCTTTGCAGGAAGATGGCATGGTGTGAACGAATCGAGGCCCGGCCGAGGGGCGGGGTTCGATGGAATGAGTCTTGATGAGGTGGGCTGGTGGTCTTTTCGCCGCTGATGATTTGTGTCGGATGTATGACACGCGGATGCGCCAGGTTGCGGAATGCGGATCCGCTTCGGGAAATTTAATCTGTTGGTCGTACGATGAATTGGCCTCCTCTTCCGATATGTTACTATAATGTTGGGGCGAGCGCTCACAGTCGCAACCGAATTATCGACAAGTCTCGATGAACAACAATACCTCGGATTCGACGACCATTAATTAATGCATAGACGTCTATCCGTACCTGCCTTGTCTTTAATCGTCTGTAGCTTCTTTCCCCCAGTATTCTGCTGACCCGAGAAATGCCAAGCTTTGTGGCCGAGCGCTTTCACATGCTGAAAGTGAGAGAGCATAAGGGGAAAGTGGGTGATGATGTCAATCTCGTAGTTGCCGTTTCCACTGCATTTACAGCATCGCGGCTGCTTTTGTACCACAGTCCCCGTCTCATATCCGGCTGTTGCTGCGAAAGAATCCCTGGGTGCATGCATGTCTCGACACCTCACTGCATATTGCTGCACCCGACATGAGCCAATGCTGCCACCTTCTCCGCAGTTGATATCCAAGCACATCGGAGTCGAAGCACAAGTCTCCAAACGCCACCGAGCGGCGTTGCTCTTTGCCGCTATATAAATCACCCACCTCCATCTTCGCGCGACTTGAAGAGTTGCGCAGCGCTTGGCCATTGTCATGCCACGCGTACCACTGATCGGGAGGTTATATCTGTATGTCTGGCAGCCTGTTCTCCTGTTCTGCTCAATGCACGTCGTCTTAGAAAGTAGCGCTATACTGAGACTACCGCCCCTAGCCCTGAATATCTCGCCCTTGTGGGCTCCTTCATCCTGATCGGCTTGGAAATCGTTGTGAGGGTTATTACCCTGGCCCTGCGTAAGGAGATATATAATTCGGCTACTCCTGCTAGAATCGCATCGGTGCTGACAGCAGATAGCCCGGCCCGTCATTCGTTTCTTATATGGTTGTTCCCGAAGAGTATTCAACTACTTGTCTTCCTCTCAGGGAAAGAAGTCGCGAGACAGGAAGAAAGGTGGGCTGCTCTGCTTTTTTCGTTCTTTCATGCCGGACCAGGAGGCTGACCGACACAGGCGTCTCTGGACCAATTGCCGACGCAGCAGACTTCGTTGAACTCTGCGAGCTCTATGGCTATTACGCTGAAGAGCACATCGTGCAGACCAAGGATGGATATCTCCTAGGCTTACATCGACTCGGCTGGCGCAGAGGTGAAGAAGACCAACGAGTCAACAGTGGAGAAGGCAGTTTACGGAAAAGGGTCGCTTACCTTCATCATGGTCTTATGATGAACAGCGAGGTCTGGGTGTGTCTAACCGAGAAAGAGCGATGTCTACCTTTCGTACTGGTAGAACAGGGTTACGATGTCTGGGTGAGTCCGTTTGGCTTGTTCGATGTGCCGCTGCGCTGGTTCAATCTAACAAGCAATAGCTGGGAAACAATCGTGGAAACAAGTACTCGAAGAAGAGCGTTCACCATTCACCTACAAGCCCAGACTTCTGGAACTACTCCATAGACCAATTCGCCTTCCACGATATTCCCGACAGCATTGACTATATTCTGGCAACCACGCATCAGCCTTCTCTCTCCTACATTGGCTTCTCGCAAGGGACTGCGCAGGCATTTGCGACCCTGTCCATCCATCCAAACCTGAACGACAAGGTCGATGTCTTCATTGCTCTTGCGCCTGCGATGGCCCCACCCGGTCTCGCATCAGGTATAGTGAGCTCTTTCATCAAGGCCTCGCCGGAAGTGCTATTCTTGGCCTTCGGACGCAAAGCGATATTGAGTAGTACAACCATGTGGCAAGCTCTTCTCTACCCGGCAATCTTCACCTGGGTAATCGATCTGAGCTTGAAGTATCTGTTCGGCTGGCATGCGCGCAACATCACCGAATATCAGAAGCTTGCCGCCTACCCTCACTTGTTTTCGTTCAGCAGCACAAAGTCTGTGGTGCACTGGCTTCAGATCATCAGGAATGGCACGTTCCAGATGTATGACGATGAAGTACAAGCTCCACTCTCAATATCAGCAGGCGCAAAGTATTACAAGGTGGCCAAATATCCTACACGGAATATCAAGACGCCTATCGTGCTCGTTTACGGCGGCAGTGACAGTCTAGTCAACATCAAAGTCATGCTGAAGGAGCTTCCCAGACATACTGTAGCAAAGGAGATACCCCACTACGAGCATCTGGACTTCTTATGGGCATCGGATGTGGACAAGATGGTGTTTCCTCATGTCTTAGAGGCTCTGGACTTCTACGCATCTTTGCCTGGCAGGAAGACCCTCGACTCTCCTTACAGAGTTTTCCGCAACCAATTCCTTCTCGAAAACCGCCCTTCAACATATTCAGAGGATGGGAAGGGCTCGCCGGTGTCGAAACGCGCTATGCTTTTGGACACAGACCGCACGGCAGGAAACGAGACGGATTCGTCTCTCTCCCCTATCGCTCTTCGTTCGACCACCTCACCTCACTCGAGACCCTCAAGCAGTAGAGTGCCCGTCAGGAGTGTACCCCGCCAATCTCCTCCAGTGCCAGACTCACCAGTCGCATCTCAAATCACTGAGAAGTCCACTACATCCCGGCCCGAAGGGTGGTGGTCATCGGACGAGGTAGCTGGTACCTCCGAATCCCCGTCGCCTCCACAAGCCAAAGATGCGACCACTGTTACGCAACCTTCCTCGACAGCATTGCCGTACAACGGACAGGACGATCGGAGCTCACACGTGTCGAGAAGGAGTATAGATAGCCTGCGATCGGTGGACCACACCAGTGTGGGTCTTCGAGGTATCAGTCTGGGTCAGGGCAAGGCAGCGGCAGCTCAGGGTGTAGTGATTCGAGAGAGCACAGCTGCGCAGACTTTACGGGCAGTTGGGGACACGCCGCCGCCTGGGCCAAAGAAATTAAAGAAGAAGCGGTAGAGGAGTGGTATTCTCAGCCTGAAGGAGGCATACTAGACTTGTGGATATGTAGTCATTATTCGATTCTTTACTTGCATTACGAACGTGTCTTTTGCTGTGCAGAATATTCCAGAATCGATAGCTCTCTACACATCCAGTTTCATGTAATGTTTGTCGTGCATTGTCATCTTCACTATATCTGCCAGCAATACGATTTGCAATCGTGTCGCAATCACAAATAACGACTGTTGAGGCTAGCAGCAGCAGTCCCTTCCACCTCAACTGTGACACGAACAAAGCTAATGTATCTTATCTTTCTCACACCATCAAGCAGACCAAGCATGTAAAAACGCTCAGATATTGTACAAACCTGAGTACTACTACACCGAAGCTCCTTATACCAACGATTGGTAAGGTGTCAGACATGCGGTGTCGTTACGATATGAGACCAGGGTCACCCTACTACCTCGAGGAACTTGGACATGATCCACCAATCAAGAAAAGTCGCCTTGTTTGCAACAAAATTTGTTAGACTTGTGAGCGCAGCCCAAATTTCAAGGTCTTGTTATAAACATATGAAGGTGGTGGAATCGACGACTGATTTGCCATGTTGGAAAGTTGCGTTTTGTTATGATGCTGTGAGAACCAGGGTTACGCACGTGAGATTGTTTTGCATACCTTACAGTATCTCACCTGCTGTATGACGATGCAGATTTAGGATATGGCACAGCACAACTCCTCATCTGGATATATACTGGATTCAAATCATGGACTACTACGATATCAGACACTCGTGCAGTGTTCAACGAACAGGATGGTCTACGGACTCGAACTTCTTCACATAATCGATCGAGGCTCGCTTATCGTGAATCATGCGACGACGGTTGCTCAAACGGTGACTACAACTAAGCTTAAATTCCATGGTACAGAAAGACGAACGTCGAACGTTATGCGTTTTCTTCTTGAATAACAGCTATCTCAATTGATGGTTTCTGGCATACTGTCTGTCAACTGTGTTGTTATTGGGTTTGTGTACATGTGTGCGCTATTTGTTTACGACCAGCTTTGTTGTCCAATCTGCGAATGCAACACTAAACCAATCGCTTGATCCTGATTTCTCCCAAACGCGTGGCTTGCTTCTTATTCCCCCCCCCCCATCCCCCCGCCCCAGCCACGCCCAGCCAGCCAGCCAGCCATTCAGGTATCAAAGCAAGGTTGGGGAAATGGTGGTCCGCTTTTCCGTACGAGCACAGTAGTGCAAGATCGACACATGCAGTCTCAAATTACTCGTAAAGTGAAAACGAGCAGAAGGATTAGGGGTGGGTTCATGCAAGCCGTAACTACTGTATCACGTCCGAGGTCTGCAAGTGGTCGGAGCCCAAAGTACAATCCGATTACTACTTTCCCCAGCCAGGTAAGGTAAGCTGACATTCGGGCAGCCTTCGATCGCTTCGATCGAACGCTTCGAAGCCGCTGCAAGGAGTCTATAATGGCAAATGCTGTACTTGCGCAATCGCAATATCAAGAATCGACGTGCGAATGGACGTCTCTTACTTGTAGCGGTGAATCCGACTATCAGACGAGGATCTCGGCTGCACGTGCATTTCAGGTCCTCTGCTCGCAAGGCAGAATCGCAAACCTCGTTCCTGGATCAACCAGCGACCAACCTTGGGAATAGCATGAGGCTTAATTCTAGTGTAAGACTACTTCACTCTTTGTATCTGTGACTCGAGACAGGTCCATCACATCCGAGGACCTAAAGAGGGCGGGGAGTGTGGCAGGAAAAGGGTTCATCCCAAGGCACCGCAACCACTGGTCACAGTCAAAGCTCCACAGCTTGATAAATTAACAAACCCGTTCGCCGCTAAAAGCGTTAGCCGCTAGGATACCCGGGCTGTTGATTCGAACTGTTGTTCTGCAGATCATCAGTACCCATCGTTATCATAGCTTTATGAAAGAACAGCTCTACCTCGCCGCCTCCAATCGCAGTCTTCACCGCACATTAGTACTCTGCAAAGACCCCATCATCATCACACTCGTCACTCCGCTTCAATCGGCGCTCTTTTCCCATTACACACATCAACAACAACCTTTATATCCCACCCCCAACAAGGACTTCAGTTCGTTCTTGTTGTCCTTTCGAGTTGTTCTAGTAACGATTCGAGAGGTCTTCAAGAAGGAACGCCCTCAATCCGGTAAATCTGGATTTTGACGCAAGAGTAAGTGCCCTAGTAACTATCGTCCTCGGATCGCCTTCGTCCCCTGGATGCATCATCATGCCTCCTTCGTATAGAGCATCAGCGCTGACAGATGAGCAACAGGTCCCCATCCCCTTCAGTGGTAAGTCCGATGAGGGGATACATGCAAACAGCAACACTCAAGAAGCAGAGCTGATCCATCACAGTCTTCCCGTCCTCGTATAGGAGTGATACTGTCAACCAGTCTACAGAGCTCAAGGTAGACGAGCAGGTCAACCTTTCCACTTCGCGCGTCGGACGGGAAGGTCACGAAACTCGTTCACCCTCTTCTCAGCTTCCTGACCCCCGTCAAGACCACCGCTTCGAGGAGGAGGTCAGCGTCTACGAGGAATCAGCCCCTCGCCGTTCCGGTCGGCGCGAAGAGAGAGTCTCTATCCACGAGGAAGACCGCTTCACCCAGCCACCCCGCGACAACCAGAGCCAGAGGTGAGTCTCACGCAATCAGATCAGTTGCTGTTTTCTGTCTGCACATCATTGCCCCCCAACCAGCCCCCTCAATCAATCTATCCTCGGGATGCTACTCCCGCCTTGGCCGTGCAGATGGCTTCATCACTCCACTCACTAGTGTGTTGCCACGTCAACATCATACGTCTGACTTGATTGCTGGTGCTGCTGGTGCTGACGCTCGTGCGGATGCTACTGCTACTGCTCCTGCCTCGATCATCAACCATCAACCCGGACCTTCCATCATCGTCACTGTCAAAGCATCAATATCATTGACACCCAAGCACATCCTTGCTAATACTATTTAACCTATCAGCTACCGTCAGCCATACCAACGCTACGACAACGCACAGATCAACGTCCAGGACAAGACTTGGGACCGTGAATATCCTACCTCTCACCGCCCTGCCACACACTTGGAAAGCAACATTGACGCAGCCGAACGAGGTTATCGTCAACGTACCAGTCCTTTTGCCGACGACTACCCAACTTCCCGTCAACAACGCCAGCCTCCTTACCCGGAGTCCTTTGCAGCTCGCACCGAGAAGTCCTACGCTGCCCCAGCATCAGCATCAGCACCTGTGACTGCTTTGCCCTCGGCACCAGCAACATCATCGCCTGCGGCCCGTAACTCGTTCCGAGCCCAGATCGACACCCGCACCAGCGTCGATCCCCCAAGGAAACGCAGAGGTTTCATGGGATACTACGACGACGAAGGTCACCACCACTCCATCCGCCACGGCCTCCACCGCGCTGCTGATCGCATCCTCCACCCCATCCACGGAGCCGATCACCACCACCATCACCACCACCTCCACCAACCCCACCAACCCCAACACCCCCAAAACCTAGAAGACGTTCCCCTTGAAGAGCACGAGATCACCATGTCTGGCTCTCGTCCCTTTGCTCCCGCCGCCCGCTATGGCGGTTCCTCCCAGAACACCATCACCATCCCTTGCCACCACATCCGCATCGGTGACTTGTTGATCTTGCAAGGTCGTCCTTGCCAGGTTATTCGTATCACCACGTCCGCTCAGACTGGTCAGCACCGTTACCTTGGTGTCGACCTGTTCACCAAGCAGCTCAATGAGGAGTCGAGCTTCATCTCCAACCCCTCTCCCTCTGTTGTCGTCCAGAACATGCTTGGACCTGTCTTCAAGCAGTACCGTGTCTTGGATATCCGTGACGATGGCCAGGTTGTCGCTATGACCGAGACCGGTGATGTCAAGCAAGGCCTGCCAGTCTTGGACCAGTCCAACCTTCTTGCCCGTCTCACCGAGTCTTTCGACAACGGTCGTGGAAGCGTGCGAGTCCTTGTCATTGATGACGATGGCCGCGAGCTTGCTGTCGACTACAAGATTGTTCATGGCAGTAGACTTTAGATAATGTAAGTCGTCGACATGCATGGCGCCCGCCGTTATCATACCCTTTCTAACAAACACAGGCAGAACAAGACCCCTTTCATGACCTGTTACCTAGTCACGATGTACATCACGAACGAACACTGCACATCTACGTTTCTATTATGATCTGACGTCTCTTGTCAGAGACTTCATCTTCCAAAAATGGTTCATAGCTAGTTAGTAAAATGAGACACATTGCTGATTTTAACATGACAAGCTATTGTACCCCTAGCCATGTATGCATGTTCTCGCCCCGATGTGACGCTTCTGGCATCGTTGCAGAAGTAGAGAAACTGATGTTCTGGACGCCAAGAGTGCGTTTGAAGCAAGGGCTTTTGGTCGCTTCGACCGTCGTTCCTTCCAGCCTCTCCTTCCAGCAGACCCTCAACTCGATTGACCCTTGTGATTACCACATGTGCCGGAGAAGTACAAGAACCAAGTAAGTCTTCTATGCATGCCAACATCGATATCGATATTTCTCCTTTCAAAGTAATCCACTGTCTGTGTCATCATGGGGGGTTCACCTCGTGCCCAGTGGCGAAGGTAGGTCAGGTCATAGTGATTCGTTTCCTACATTTCTCAAATTCACATTTGATTTGCATATGCTCCATGGAATGCATGGCTGTCCGTATACGAGGCTAGACCTCCGTTGTTATGTATGTAGGTCTCTTACATTCCTCTGGCCCTCGATTGTTTTTCTCCCATGGTCTCCTTCTCACATGTCTGTTCACCATCTTTCCTAAACCTCAAGGTCTTTGAGATATCCATTCGCTGTCCTACCAGAGTCAATCGCGAACATGGTACGGTCGTTGCAGTCCCTATGGGTTGTGGCCCTCACACTCTTTACTTTGCCTCATTTCTCTCGATCGCAGTCGACTTCTGGTGCTCCCTGTCCAGGGCTGTACAATAGTCCTTATATATCTAGTAACAATGCGAGTTACATCGTGTTTTGCGGCTCGGACGGTAATACCGGGGCTTTCTCGACGATATCGGTCACCGGCTTCGCAGCATGTATGGCCTTGTGCGATACTACCGCTAGTTGTGTGCATGTTTCTTACAGTGCTGGAAATTGCTACTTGAAGAATGGTTACTCTGGAGTCTTCTCAAAGTCAGGCGTACAGAGCGCTGTCCTGTGTTCATACGCTGGCACGCCTCCATATCCCCCTCCCGTTGCGAATTATGCCTTGGCGAGCAAAGGCTGTGGATCTCCTTTAACTGCTGGTATGTCTGCGGGAGGTGCTACTACGTCTATGACCTTCACGGCACCGGATGGCAGGGTTCGCAATTACAGGATCAACATACCTGTAACTTATGATCCGAACAAGGCCGCTCCACTCCTGATCACTTTCCATGGCAAGGGAGAAACTGGTACTGCCATGGAATCAGAGTCCGGATATTCTCTTCCGAAGTTCAATCCATATGGTATCTCTGTGTACCCCAATGGAGTTAACGTAAGCTACCTCTCCGGATCGACTTGCCATACTTGACTGATTTTCCCTCAGGGCACCTGGGCTGCGGATCCAGACTTCGCAAAGTATCCGGTCGATGATATTGGCTTTGTGGACGCACTCATTACCAGTCTCTCTGCCTCCTATTGCATTGATACCGGTAGGATATTCGCTTCGGGACATTCCAATGGTGGTGGCTTCACCAACGTTCTCGCTTGTGATCCAAACATGTCGACGAGATTCGCAGCATTCGGCATCTCCTCAGGAGCCATGTATGCGAACACCACCGACACGACTTGTATAAATAATGTTCCCTATACTGAGCTCACCAACACGATCATACAGCCGGTTTGCAACCCTGGAAGGCTCAATGTCCCATGGATGGAGATCCATGGTGACGCTGATGATACGATCCCATATTTTGGTGGCGGTCGTCGTGGATATTGTCTTCCTGCCCTTCCCCATGCCGTTACTGACTGGTTCGTTGATACGTATGTGCCACTCTTCACATGCTATAACTGACGTCACTTTAGGTCTCTACGCGACGGTCAGTCGTCAAGCAACGTAACGACGACGTTGGTGAACGGACGAGCAACAAAGTATGAATTTGGAGCTGCAAACGGCATTCAGGGCATCGTGACGCACTACAGACTAGCAGCTTGGATCCACGCTTGGGCAAATGTCAGGGCTCGTGATGGTGCCAATAGCGGAGCTCCAATTGACTCTGCGACCGCGTTCCTGAATCACTTCTACAGATTCACGAATCCAAACGGACCGAATGTTGATTACGCAACCTTGAGTGCTGTTTGTAGTATAGCTGGAGTCGCCGTCAGCTCTGGCATGGGCACAAGTTCTACGACCTCTTCCATATCGACATCGGCTACCGGCATCTTCGTCAACACATCTTCCACTATCACAACTGCTACTACACCTGCAACTACATCTGGAACCACTGCGAGCTCCAGCGCATACTCTTGCCCTGCGAACAATCAGAACACGATCGTGGACAGCTATGGCGCTCAGTATCTCATTGGCTGCGGCAACGATACGACTGGCCCTGGTAGCGGTCGCTCAGTCACGAACGGTTTCAATCAATGTTTTGCTGTATGCGACGGTATAGTCGGTTGCAATGGATTCACGTTCGTCGGAGCGGCAAATTCATTTGGGGCGGGTGCAGGCAACTGCTACATCAAGTCTAATATGACTTCAGCCATGAGGTTCATGTCTGGCACCGACTCCTACGTTGGCGCTATCAGAGCGTCACCTGCGACCGGCCTTCCGTCTTCGTCTTTGGCCACAGGGTTTCCGGCGGCAACCGGCTCTACTTGTCCCGGGATGGACCACACTACATTCACAGATACCAACATGAGAGCATATCGTGTATACTGCAGCTCCGATACCAATGCTCCTGCGACATCTATCAAGACAACCTCGAACGGCATCAATGGCTGCATGGTAGCTTGTGACGCTGATAGCACATGCGTCACTTTCAGCTACGCTGCAGACAACGCAGACATGGTGACAGGGTTTTGTTACTTGCACAACATACCCGGCACAATGCAGTCTGCTGGCAGCACCACAGTCTACGCTGTGTACTATGGAAACACTTCGACGACGACAACAACATCTGCTAGCCTTTCGACAATCACCACTGTCCCAGCTAATTCAACGACTGCTGTGAACATTACGAGCGCCTCGAATACGACTAGTGCAACTTTTACTACAGCTCTCGCTAATACTACCAGCGTGCTGAATACAACTAGCATGACCACGACTCGCTCGAACTCGTCCATGACAGGTACATCAGGCTCAATGCCTACTTCTGTTGTTGCGAACACTACAACTGTGATCACGACTTCTACGGTGTCTCAGAATGTTACTTCGACGTCGATATATTCGAGTTCGAACACGACTTCTTTGACTTCGTCCTCTTCGTCTCCTGTTATCAACAGTACAATGACAACGTCGAATGCCACGAGTCTCACATCTACTATCATTCCGACTTCGTTGTCTTTGAATACCACAGGCGCTACTTCTTCAAGTCTGATTCCGACGTCCTTGTCCCTGAATGTAACGACTTCTATGACTTCCACGTCACTGTCATCCTCCGAATCCTCTTCTTCCACTTCCACACTATCGATCACGTTGTCGTTGCCAATTTCGACAGTATCGTTGCCAACCTCCACAATATCCGTGGTTACATCTCCGTCTGCGAACTTGACTTCGTCGTCTCTGATGACAACGATTGTTGTCACGATCACGACGAATTCAACTATCCCTGTCTCGACGACTTCAATTAGTACTTCCTCGGCTGTACCTTCTTTGACAACGACGTTGACGAACAGTTCTACCATTTCTTTGGGGACGTCGATAGTGGTAACGAATACTTCGTCTTCATCGGCTTCGTTCTCCTCTGTCTCCACGACCTCTTCTGCCTCCCCAATATCGGTCATTTCTGTCTCTACTTCCAATTTCTCTAATTCTTTGACGACTACATCCTCTTCGTTGACTATTCCAATATCGGTACTGACTACATCAGCGGAAAGCTCGTCGATATCAACTATCTCATCATCTTCCTCTATCGATACGATTACTTCCGGGATGTCGACGATTACCTCGAGTGGGGCATCTTCAGCTGTCTCTTCGACTGTCAGTGCCTTCCCTTCAGCAACTGGCGACCTGAAGTGTCCATCAATGGTAAATTTAGTCTTGTAAAAGAATGTTCATTGTCACCCTTTGCTAATAGGAAAATACGCAGGATCGACATTCAATCACAGACACCGATGGAGCAGTGTACAACGTCTACTGTGCGACAGATTCCAATGTCGCAGCCGATTTGATCGAGGTGACTAGGACTGGCATCCTTGGATGCTCGCACGCATGCAATGTCTACTCTGGCTGCGTTCAGTTCACATATAGTGGAGATGCCGACATGGTTAACGGCTATTGGTATGGCTTCCTACTACGCTCACATTGATACTCGACTGATTGATTAGCTACCTGAGAACTAGCTTTGGAACTTTGAACGGCGGCAGTAACACTACCGCATATGCTGTGTTGGTGTCGCCAAGTCAGCCGTCTCCTTCTCCCGACACTTCCTCGGCGCCATTGACGGACTCTTCGTCGTCCTCTTCGATAACCTTGTCACTGTCAAGCTCTGAGGTCTCGGCCACAAGTCTTACCACTTCTACCATCACTGCTACTTCTACGAGCATTACCACAGCATCGTCAAGCTTCTCTTCTCTGATCTCCTCGTCTTCGAGCTCGTCATCGACGCTGGAAAGTCCAATATCATCAACCTCTACAAGTGCTGTCACCGAGTCCATCACTACCTTGTCTTCGTCTCCTACGAGTACTACATCGTCAAGTACTGAGTCGATAACTTCCTTGCCTTCGTCTCTTGCTAGCACTACAGCAGAGCTTGTATCTACCTCCGTGATAAGCTCACTTAGCAGCATTAATATCCCAACGACGTCTATCTCTAGTAGTGGAACTGAAGTACCGACGATTTCATCAACCAGTGTATCGGTCTCAACAAGTACAATCAGCTCAACTCTGGGAGTCACGACGATTGTGACATCTTCCCAGACAACGACTACTTTTACCCTTCTTGAAACGTCGTCGTCCGTACCGGAGTCGCCTTCATCCGGTTCGAGCTCATCGAGTACATCTACCCTCTCATCGTCCTCTTCGTCCTCTGTGGTTTCTTCGGTCTCTTCATCAGCTCTCTCGCTACCTGTCAGTACAATATCAAGCACTACAACTAGCCTGACTATCATTAGTGAGCCGAACACGGGGACCACTTTCATTGTATCGACCAGTTCCTCGACTGGATCAAGTTCAAGCTCGGTAGTGACTCCAAGTACCTCCAGCAGCAGCAGCAGCAGCAGCATCATCAGCAGTAGTATTGTCAGTAGCAGCAGTAGTAGCAGCAGCATCAGCACCACGAGCATCACAAGCATCAGCAGCAGCTTGAGCACTGTATCCAGCACAGTTCAAAGCACAGTGACAATCACCAGCGTGTCACAGCAAACATTAACGATAACAAGTTCAGCGTCTGTGCCATCGTCATCCACATCGTCCACCTCCACCACCCCACCAACCACCCCACCAACAGCGACTTTCAGCGGCACCACAGCTCCATCCTGTACAGCCAGTCAGAGTCAAGTCTGTCCCTCGGCAGGTGCTGAAAAGGCATCGAGCGCAGACACTGAATCGCAATGTTCTTCTGATGACGGAACCAGTTACCAACTAAGCTGTGGCTACGCATACACAGGTACAACGATCAAAACCGATGACATCGACGGCACGCGCAAACGAGCTGCACTGGACGCTCTGAGTTTCGTGATGAGAGCCGTCAAACGCGCCACTGAGCCGACCTACCAAGCATGTCTGAATCTCTGTAATGATTTTGCGAATTGTGTCGCTGTCAACTACCAGGGGACGAATTGCACTTTGTTCAGTGAGGTCACTGGAGTAGTGCCTGATCCTACTAACGTCGCGGGTATTGTGGTGTCCCCTGCACCTCCACCGGACAATTCGACGCTTTCGACGACTAGCCTATCGACCTCGTTTGATCCTGGATCGTCTTCCTCGAGTGCTTCTTCGTTGACTTCCTCTTCCTCGAGCAGTCTGTCGACATCATCTAGTCGCTTGAGCTCCAGCGGAACGTCCAGTTCGACTTCATCTACAAGCATCTTCTCCTTTTCACCACTATCCTCGACAACAGCATCATCGTCATCGTCTCTGTCGTCATCGCCAGTATCAAGCCTGACAACCACATCGACCATGACCTCGAGTTTGAGCACTTCATCCGCATCATCATCATCATCATCATCATCTTCTTCTTCTTCTTCTTCTTCTTCTTCTTCTTCTTCTTCTTCTTCTTCTTCTTCTTCTTCTTCTTCTTCTTCTTCTTCTTCTTCTTCTTCTTCTCCTTCTTCTTCTCCTCTCTCCTCGATCCCACCTTCGTCCTCATCCTTATCATCCCTACCAACTACATCTTATCCAACCTCATCTCTAATCCCAAGTTCAGGAAGCACATCAAACCAATACAGTAAGTCCCAAGCCCCTCCATAAGCAAAAGAAAGCAATTGACGCCCAACAGCAACAACCATAACCGTCCGCCCATCGACCTGCCCCGTGCCAAGATCTTATTACACCACCGTCTTCACTACCGGGACTGTGACTAGTTGTCCGCCGTCTGCGTCTGGTGGGGCGGGTATGATTTGTCGGTGATGTGTGGCTTTTCTGGTCAGGGGGGAAAAAGGGGAAGGTGTTGGTTTCCTGAGGTTGATAAGTGATGGGGAAGGAGAGGAAGGGACGGAGGGGATTCGGTAGTTGTTCGGGGAGTAGTCAGGTCGTTTGCTTGGATTTTGTTTTCGTTGTGGGCGTGTGTTTCTCTCGTTGGTTTTGAGGATTAAGGGTACGGTAAATGGCAGGATTTCGACGACGAAATAATCAAAAAAAAAGACGCGTCCAGGAAAGGTGAAATTGGTCTGTTAGGGAGAAGGGATTGTTGGAGAAATAGGTTTGCAATTTAGGGGTTCCTTTTGTTTGGTGTTTTCATCATGTTATAGTTGTCATATTAGAAATAATGGTGAATCGTTTCCGGCATTCAGCAGCTGTTATGCTCTAGTCTTCCAGCATGAGCCCTGCAGCACAAGTGGCCCGGTAAGTCGTCGACAAAGACAAGTACGAGCACAAGAACAAGAACAAGAACAAGACATAGATAGTAGCCATCGAGTCTACTCATGAAAGGAGTCGATGCAATATATATACTGCAACTCCGTCTGTGGACAGGGTCGCCAGCTGACCACTCAACCCTGCTTTTTTCGCGAACATCCCTCCTGTCACCGCATCACAATCCTTCTCTAGCGATCGGGCGCGGACGCCGCATACACAGAGTATGTTTCCTTCTTCTGCCATCCATGATCAAAAACAGGCAACCCCTTGCCGCCGGCTCTAGCACTGATGATTCCGCGACCAACGTCCCAAGCAGTGACTTCTCGCTCGAGCCATCGAGCCAACCTCGCAGTCTCTTGATCGTAGTAAGCAGTGCAGACCGCGCATTGCGCATCACCGCTTCCGTTCCTGGGTGCCAAGCAGACTTCGCACTGCTTTTGCACGTGTGCTGTGTCTGTTGCAGACGATGAATTGACGAGATCGAGAATGATCTGTAGGGATGTAGACGTCAGAATGTGATATTTTGCCGCAAGACGGCCTTTGCAGGCTGCGCTGTTGATGAATTGTCGTTCTTGAGGCACCCAGGTCTGGCTCGTGTTCAGATAGGCAATGTTTCTCCACGCCCCCCGCCAGTCCGGTCCTCTGGGCTTGCTTTGTCTCGTGCTTGATTCCCATTCGGAACGGATTGGAAAATCATCTGTTTCTGGAGGTGGGGCTTGCCATGTGAGCGCGGCTAGCCATTGCGAACACCCTTCTAGATCGAGCCAGCGTAGACAGTAGGTGTTCTCGCTGAGCTGTCGGAGGATGATTGCGGACTCCTCGAAGTTCCTGTCGAGCTCCGAGTAGAGTGTCGTCGAGCTGGCGGCTTCCTCTGTGCCCGTGCCTGTAATGTATGATGCTGTCTTCATGTTTGGTGTCCTCGTCGGCACTGGCCAATGTGCCAGTGAGAGGTGTGTCAGGGTACCCAAGTCTTTGGAGAGGGACAAAAGATCACCCCATGATATTGTCGATGGAGGATATGCCAAAGACAATTTGGTAAGAAATCGAATTCGAGAAGTCAGAGCCGGCGGTATAGCTGGCGCGACAATGTCGTCGGTCGTTTCTTCCTCCCAAGACTCTACAACTTCATCACCACTCGAGGCCGAGTCTCCTGAAGTAGACGCGGGGATATCCTCCACAGGTACTGTTAGCCATCGCCTCAATTCTTTCAAAGTGAAGTTCCAGCCCACGAATCCAGTCAGATCTAAGCAAGTAGCATCAGATAACCCAGGGAATAGAGCGGTCAGAATCCTAACGTCGACCCCATTTAGTGGGCCATACGTTGATAGATAGCTGAGCAATATTGATCGCGAGTGAAGTGGCAAGTACTCTAGCTCCGACAAGCAATCTTCAACTATGGCTTCCCAATTCTCAGCTGCGCTCCGTAGCGCGCAGTGCAAGAGGCTGCCATCTCGCACAGGGGTGTTGCCAACGAGCTTGATGAATCTTAAGGCTAGCTGAGATCGCGGCCTATCGACATCCGGTTTTCGTCCGAAAGTCCTACCAGCAGGTCGAGCAAGTCTATAGACCGAACCATGATGACTTCGTGAAGCGGCCGACCCGCTTTGCCAACTTGGTGGTGGAGCGGGACCAGGTGTCCGTAAGCGAATCCTCGATCTGACTCCTGGTCTGGGTCTCGGAGCAGCAGTCGGTGCTTGTCCGAATATACCCTGTCCTACACTTGGAGGCAGCGATCTTTGGTTGGACGCTTCTGCGAGTTCTCGTTTCCGCTCCAAAGATGCAGGCGATGCTTGTGCTAGTCTGAGTTGAGATAATCGCTCATTCACTGTAAGATTTGGTGGTGTAGGTGACGATGCCGCATCCACAACGGCACCTTGTTTGCCACCTTTCAAGGAGTGAACATAATTAGGCTTGGTGTTCAGATATGCCTGCCTATGCTTCTTTGGCATGTCCTAGCGACGATATGATAGATCCCAAACCTATCATTTACTAGCTTTTGTCAAAAGTTATAGAGATAGTCTGACCTGGGTGAGTCGCGATACATTATATATGGCAGTGTTCCAGATGCGGAGATGGCGTGTGCCTTGACGGAACCTAAAGTCAGCTCTTGAAACGGACTATTCACTGAGTCATCCTACGCCATCCAAGTTATAATATATTCACTGAGTCATCGCGCGCCGTCAAAGTAATGTTCTGTTTGCCGAGTCATCCTTCGCCGACTAAATTGTAGTCTACTGGTCAACAGGGTGAAGACGACTTTCAACAGGAGTGATGTTCTCGCGGAACAAGCACGATACTTGTAATGGACTACCTTCTGGCGGTTACACCTTATCGTGGCACAGCGACGCCAACCACAGCTTGGGTTGTCTCTGGTTGAATGTCGTCATTGAATGGTCCAGCGCACCATTAAGGTAATCCAAGATCTCATGCATTCGAGACCTTGGAATGGTAGTAGTCAGAATCGCTTGTACATACTCGAGTACACTGTAACATATTTGATTCTTTCCAAAAGCTCCTCTCGTCTCGCAAACACCTCGAACCCAACATGTCTTCACTAAAGGATAAGCTATCAAAAGTGACCGGCCGTTCAACGACCGAGTCGCAAGATGAAGACAGCTCATCTTCGACAACAGAGAAATACCGTTTGAAAGTAACTGCTGGTACCTCTTACGAGAACAGTACTGCGAACACAGTTGTAGTGAACAGTGACGACTGCATCCTCGATCAGGGCACCCGGGTTGCAGTACGAATTCGCGAATACCAAGGCATCCCAGGCCACTCGGTTGCGCAAAGTGCTTACTTTGAAGACTCGGCGCATCCGAAAGACACGTATAGTATTGCATTCTCATGGGTACCGAAAGAGGACGTTAGTGCAGACGACTTGGTATGGGGAATCGAATTGGTAAGTCACAAGCAGTACATGTTACGTCTATATTGTCGTTGATCTGGTTCAGGTCAATCCTATACGGGACCGTATACCATCGAGGTTCATCACAACAGCATTCGAAATCTGCAAACGATTCGTCGACTCTAGTCTCAATTGCGATCCATATGCAGATCAGCCATGGGTGAATGGAGCAATTCTATGCGGAAGCGCAATGACGTTCAGTCTAGGTGGGAAACGCAAAGAAGCTGTGGCTCCTGCGAGTGTTCTCGTAGAGGGTGGATTAGAGGATGGCGAGTCAGTCCGTCAAGATGCAGGTATACCTGCTGATGAAGCCAAAAGACGAAAGTTCTTCGCGATTGAGGAGAACCGAAAGAACTTCACATTCGAGCAAGGTAGATGTTATCAGTTTGATTTTCATAATGGGTACATTGATTGGAAGGACTATGCACTAAAACTGCCCGGTTTCTCACTCAACGTCTTGCGATGGATTGACGCGAGGACTCATACCGTCAGATTCGTCATGAAGAATAGGAAGTCGGGGTTACCGTACTTAGTGGTGACGATTAGGCTTCTGTTTGGCGAAGAACTTGATGATGCCCTTGAAGGAGAGGAGCATGTTTCTAGCCAAGGAGTGGCTGAGATGCCCACCGCGACAGATGCATCTTCTAACACAGATCAAGGCGCCACCGCATCCAGCAAGTCCCCAGGGACTGTAGCAATAGAGTCGGATCACGAGCAGGCCGAGATAAAACCCGGCAGAGCTCGATCGCCAGGTCGAGTCATTGAGCATGCATTCTCAGGGAGGGAGAGCAGGGCACCTTCGGCACACGACAATCAGGTGGACAATTCGATATCTACCCAAAAGGAGCCAGATGTTGAGCGTGAGGCCACAGCGAGAGAGAGCCGCGCATCTTCAGCACATGACGTGCATGCGGAAACTACTGAGCCTGATATAGAGGAGCACCAGATGGCGGCCGAAAGCGAGCACATCAGCAGCAGTGAACCCATACTTGACGAGAAGCGCGAATCCGATGCATTATCAACGGACAATACAACTTCAGAACTCGAAAAGTTAGAGATCGCATCGCAGGAAAGGGGCTTCAAGCATTCGATTGAAGAAAGCCTTTGCGGCACGGCGTCTGTGGACGGTCGCAATCGACCATCCAATGTGCTTGGTCTGTGATTATGCTACAGGACAAGAAATGGACATACTCGTACAATTCCGAGGCTTTGTATGATGGCAATCTCAAGAGAGGATGAGATGATGTTCAATACTTAGACCGGCCTACGTGACAATAAGGATAGCATCAATCATGTCCATTGACACACTGCAGTAGGGATGATAGAAATGAGATACGGGAGAAACGATAATGGAAACTGGCTCAACTTAATTGTATATTCTAGTTACATAGACTTGCCTGAGACAGCCTTGAGCGACCGCCGCAGTGCAAGTGTGAGAGCTGGCGTGTCGCTACCGTGCTGATACGCGCAGCAATCAAGTTGGCCTTCGAGAGTTGGTCTTCATGTTCATTTGCGTCATCAATGGCAAGGCTTACGCTTCGCTTCGAGTAGTGCTAGCAATGATGCTGACGGCAGAGTCCGATGCTTCCAGCATGGAGTCGATTTGTTAGTGCAGTAAGAACTTAGAAATCCCAGTCCTCATCAACGGACGCGACAGCCCATGCGAATTTTTCGCGCAGCGTCTTCGAGAAGAAACGCTCGATCGGAACGTCGAACTTCTTGGAGAAGACAACAGTCAGGCGAGGATCAATGTAGTTCTAGGAAAAAGTCAGTAGAGCCGATCGTGCTCACAAAGTGTCTGCTTATCACTCACGATCTTGGAGGTGCCCAGAGCCACCTCCTTGTTCTGCTCCTTGTCCTGGCTCTGGATCTTCATGGTCTCGATGCGGTTTTGTAGCTTTTCGACCTGCGCCTCGTATTTCTCAACGGTCGGTGCCTTGCCCTCGGCTTCGACCTTGCCAGTCTTCTTCTCCTTCTCCATTTTCTTTTTAAGCTCGTTGGCAGCCTTGAGGCGATCGTCGAGTTCCTTCTGCTTCATCTCCTTCTCACCATCAGCGACACGCTTCTCATTCTCTTTCTCGAACTTCTTGGTAATCTTGACGCGCTCTTGCTCGTAGAGATCCTCGATGTGCTTCGACACCCATTCTTCCGAGATGTCTTCGGGGAGACTGAAATACTCAGCACCCCGCTTCTTCTTCAGCTTGGGCTCGATGTCGAGCATCATCAGCTTGGTTCGGTACTGCTGATAGCGGAGAGCATCGAGTCTATCTTGCAGCTTCTCCATCTGAGCAGCGTGACCAGCCGCGACTGTGCGCTTATGGTTACAGAGAATGGCTACCTCGCGATTGGCGTCGTTGTACGCTTTGACCTTCTCTGGGATGGTACCTGTGGCTTTCATTTTCTTCAGCAGCGAAGCCATGGTCCAGGAAGCGTTGTAGGTACGGAAAACTTTAGCAGTGAGACCAGGCATGTAGTTGCTCAGATGCTTGTTGAGGGCACTGGTTGTGAGACGATCGAAGATCTCATCTCCTTCCTTCTTGGGAGCCTTCTTGAAGATCTTGAGGTTCTTGAACACTTGAGGATCTACCGAGACCTCGTCATAGAACCTGATAGAGTCCTTTCCGAGGAAGTCAAAGATGACTTTATTTGGGGGCTTCAGAGTGACATGCTCGAACTTGAGAGAGCAACAACCGACCGTGTCGGCCTCATCCTCACCCTTTTCATTTCCGGCTCTCAAGGCAAACTGATCAATGAGGTAGACAGCAGTAGCACGCTGGCGATCAGCCATGAGTTCGGCTTTCAAATCTCGCTGGTACTCCTTTCGGATCTTGTCAATGTGCTTCTTGAGTTCACGAGCCTTCTCGAACTTCTTGTAATCCGACTGGCCCTTGACATCAGAATTGGCGGCAAGCATGACATACTTGTAGGCGCCGTTGATGTTCTCCTGCCACATCGCAAGCCAAGTTCCTTCTTGATCATGGCGCACTTCCTTCCATCGATGACCTTCAGGCGGCGCCGGAACTGTGGCTTCCTTGCCGATGTTGATGGTGATTTGCTCGGGGGAAACGCGTTTCTTGACCATGCCAGTCTTGGGATGTTCACCACGGCCTCGGAAAAGACTGGGTGGTTCAACGCGGAAGTTGCCGACCTTCTGCTTGCGGCCGTCCCAGACACAATATGTGAAAGGTGCCTCGGCCTCATCCTTGGCAGCCTTGATAGCCTTCTTCTCGGCAGCGGAAAGATTCTTCTTCTTTTGTCGCTCGCTGTCGTAGTACTCAAAGATGGGCTTGAAGTCGCACTTTTCGAACTTGGTGATCTTGACAGTGTTGCCGTCCTTGTCCTTGCCGTGATCGGTCCTGTCGAGAATCTCCTTGAAGTCGTTGAAGAAGTTCTTGTTGAAGGTCGGGTTCTCGACGTTGTGTGTCGAATTGAGCATGCCGCCGTAGAAGCCAGCGACTTCTTCAGCCTCGGGGTGAAGAGTCACAGGAACACCATCATATCGCATCTTGACGTTTTTCGGCAGAGGCTCGTATTCCGGGGGAAACACAACGCCGTTGTGCTCAAGTGTGGTCCACTTCTTGGTGCCGTCACTCTTGCCAGGATCTTCCCACCAACGGTACTCTTCCTCTTCTTCTTCTTCATCCTCTGGCATCTCGCTCTCCTCCTTGACGGCCTGTTTTCCTTTCTTCGCGGCGACAGGAGTTGACTTTGCCGATCTTGGAGCAGGTTTCGTGCTCTTCTTCGCCGCGGCGGGGGCTTTCTTGCTGAGAGGCACATCGTCGTCATCGGACTCCTCTTTCTTCACGCCATTCGTCTTCTTTGCGGCAGCAGGCTTTCTCTGCTTCTGCAGCGGAACATCATCGCTGTCATCGTCGTCCTCAATTTTGGCCTTGGCACGGATCGCCTTTGCTTCCTTCTCGGCCCTCTGCTGGATCAAAGCCTTCTCTTTCTGCAGCTTCTGGCCAAGAGGACCGTCATCATCAGGTTCTTGGCCAATCTGAGCAGCTGTCGCCTCCGGCGGTTTCTTCTGCTGAAACGTTCTTCGTCGCTTGGTCTAGATTTGGGTCAGCTCGGGACGGTTGGCGAGGGCGGGACATGTAGCGGATGCCACATACCAAGGGCACATCGTCTTCGGAATCGCTGGCGTCCTTGTAGGTCTTCCCGTTGGTCATCGAAGACTTGCGTTTGGTTCCATTGGCCCTGTCATTCTGAGCGGGTTCGTCGCTATGCATCTCGTCGTCAACGGGACCATTGCGGATGGAGATGCCGGGTTGAACATTGCCGTTGGTGCTTGGACGAGAGTCGGCAGCGTCGACGATCTTTGAGGATTTGGCTGAGATCATTTCGTGTCAGTGTCTTATTTCGAAGATGTGAGCAGTGCCGAGAGAGAGTGTGCCAGTGCGGTCCTGATGACAGCAGAGTGAAGGATACACAGGCAGGGTTTAGCTGTGTGAAGGGATCAAGGACCAGCGGTGGATGGGAGATGAAATGAGATAGATGGATTGGTGAGACAAGTTGGTGTGAGATGACGACAAGCATCCCAGGTGTGAGCGATTCCCACAGGAATGTTTGGAAAAAGTAACAAGTGAAAAGCGCGAGTGCGGCGCGAATGCAAGTGAACAGAAATGTGAGATGGCAGTGGTTGATGCACATGACATACCCTTGATTAGAGGCTTATCGTCCTCCGAGTCAGACATTATGCGAGTCAACAGTGATTTATCAATGTCGATGAAAGGCCAAGGCTTGCGAGCAGTTGCAAATGAAAAGTGATCGCGTCTGCCTGTTGACTGGCGCGACGCAGACCAAGTGGCGCAAGCAGTCGAGAGATTTGCGACTCGACGCGGCTGAGGAAGACGCGAGGCACAGGAGCGGAAGAAGCTCGAGGATAAGTTCGAGAACAAGTGAACTTCCCGGAACTTCGGAAGTGCAGAGATGATAACGATTGGATGCAGGAGACGAAGAAATGAAACCGAGGTTCGGGAAGAGTCAGGATGACGAGAGGAGCAAGAGCTACGGAGGGGGTCGAGGAAGAAGGAAAAAGCAAATAGAGAGTAAAGGAGATGCACACTCAGAGACAGGAAAGACGTAAAGAGACAAGAGTCGAGAGAGACAAGAGTCCGTCCCACACTGTCCGTTGATACTAACTAAGGTAGAGTACAGCACAAAGTCTATCCACACATCGTACCTGACATCGACGCTAAGATGCACTGCGATTATCAGTGTACAGTATTTAAGTACAATAATTACGGTATTTCTACGTGACGGCAAGTACTTGCAGGAGGTTGTCTCTGTGGTATAATGTGGAACAGTGGTAGAGCTCAGACCGTTTGCCAGAGCGGGAAGAACCGACGGGAGATTCGGGCAAGAACGCGACAGAGAGCAGCGAAGGCGAGGAAGGAGGAAGGAGGAAGAAGGAGGAAGGAGGAAGGAGCAGGCTCTCTCGTGCCAAGACTCAGCGCAGGGTATGGGACTCTTGGTGTGTGTGAAGCTTGCGGTGCTCTCGTCGTGGATTGAATTGAATTGAGACGCCATCAAGTCCAATTGACCTTGACACCAATCTCTCCCACTCTCCCCTCCTTCTCCTCGTCATTTTCGTGCTCTTTTCGGCTTGAGCTATACACGATGCTGTCCAGAGCTGTTCGTCCCGCCGCCAGGGCCGGTGCCCAAGCACTCAGGTATGCCGCATCCGCCAGTCCGACACCATTCCGACAATCTTCTCTCGTGTGTCGCCATGTCTTGTTCTGTGTCGCTCTTCGTCGCTGTGTCACTTCTCTGGTGCCGGAAAAAGAATAGAGACGTTCCGTGGCCTGGTGCAAGAGACGGATGTTTGGATGACGAGCAAGATGGCGGAAGTAAGAGAGCCGGGAAGGCGGAACGAGAATATGCGGTCACGAGGATATCAGAATCAAGAGACGGAACAGAAGAGCGACAGACGACAGCATAGCAGATGCACGAGAAAGAGCAAGAAAGCACGCTGTTGACTCCAATTGATCCTTGACGCTCACCATGACCTTTTTGACAGACCCACTGCTGCTGCTCCCTCGATGACCGCATCGGCATCGGCCAACTATGCCACCCTCCGCGAGATCGAGGACCGTCTCAAGTCCATTCGCAACATCGAGAAGATCACCAAGACCATGAAGATTGTCGCCTCGACCAAGCTCACCCGCGCCCAGCGTGCCATGACCGAGTCCCGCTCCTACGGACAGACCTCCAACCAGGTCTTCGACGAGGCCGAGACCAAGGTCACTGACGCCGAGGGCAAGAAGCAGCTCCTCGTCATCTGCTCTTCCGACAAGGGCCTCTGCGGTGGTATCCACTCCGGTCTCTCTCGTGCCACCCGCAAGCTCTTCAACGAGCCCAACGCCAACTACGACCTCGTCATCGTCGGAGAGAAGTGCAAGGCCCAGCTCAGCAGAAGCAGCCCCAAGAGCATCAAGCTCAGCTTCTCCAACTTCGGCAAGGACATTCCCACCTTTGCCGATGCCAGCGCCATCGCCGACCAGGTCACTCTTATCGCCAACTCTGGCGACTACGCCGGCGTCAAGATCATGTACAACAAGTTCGTCAACGCCCAGAGCTACGAGCCCACCATCATCGACGCCTTCAGCGCCGAGGCAATCGCCGCTTCCCGTACGTTTCTCCCCCCTTCTCCTTTCGCTGTAATTGATGCTGACATATGTTTCGATAGCCAACTTCTCCAACTTCGAGGTTGACGACTCCATCCTCGGCAACCTCCAGGAGTACGCCCTCGCCAACGGTCTCTTCTGGGTAAGTGGACAAGCGCTTTGCGAAGTATGCAAAAACCGTGTGACTAACAATGTTTACCACAGGCTCTTGCCGAAGGCCACGCTTGCGAGCAATCTGCACGTCGCAACGCCATGGACAACGCCTCCAAGAACGCAGGAGACATGATCAACAGGTTCCAGATTCTTTTCAACCGTACCAGACAGGCCGTCATTACCGGCGAGTTGGTCGAGATCATCACCGGTGCCGCTGCTTCCGAAGAGTAAGGGAAGGAAGCAAGGAGAAAAAAGAGAGAAGAAAAAAAGAAGAAAAAGAAGAGGACGAAGGCACGTGTCTGTTTCTGCTGCCCGTGTATATACTCCCCTCCCCGAGACCCTCTTCTTTTTTCCCGTCTTTCTTTTCGGCACAAGAGAGCAAGAAAAGAAATGTTGAAATGAAGAAAGAATCGCAGAAAGAAAATGCTCGATTTATTCCCCCTTCCCTCATCGGGTTCTCTTGAGAAATACCGCTTTGCTGCGTTATCAGGGGGCGGTATGCGAGAAACCGTTCTTTCCTGTTTCGTCTTTTTTTTTTTCCTCTTCTTCGCTTTTCGTTTCGAAAAACTCTCTTGTATGTAGCATAGACAAATCGACCATCTGATGTTCCCCCTTTATCTCTCTCACAAGCTACCGTGTCTTATCTCGTCCAACGTCTCCGCGCCCTCTTCCTTCGCGACAATAATCGCCTCCCGGACGGAATCCTTCGTCTCTTTCCATCAATTGTACAAAGCTATGGACCTGCATGACATTATTGTATGTCACCCTTCGCTTACTCCAAGTCTATACTTGCTCTTTTGTCAGCTTCCTTGTGATCTGGGAAGAAAGTTTATGGGGTGGTGATCGAGTCCGGTGTCTGTGTTTCCATGTGCCGAGGGAGGGAGATATCGCTTGCATTACTTTGGATACGTATAGCTGCCACTTTGGCTTCTTCGTGTGTGCGATCAACTCAGGTAGAAAAAGTTTCGGGATTCGTGGTCTGACATGACGATGTTCATGGGAGATATCTTTTGCTTGTCTGCGAGTACTAGGTGACTGACTACAGTATGCGTGCGACAATCACGTCTCGGTCGAGAGATATTTTCTATGTATATACGCAGGTATGGTCTTTGTCAATGTTTTTATTCTCCTCATTTCTGACGTCTCTATTCCTTTTGCTATATTCATCCATGCCCAAATGGTGTCCTCTCATTCGTGCCAATCATGTCCGTCTACAGCAGCAGCACAATCATTTGCTAGCTGCATTTAATCGCCGTGATCGCTGTGCTTGCCTGATTCGTCCGTTGAGAAGAACAACTCCGAGTTTCTCGCGAGACTTTTCCCGCCCTGAGCGTCCAAACCCTAATGTACTGTCCATACCGAAGCATTGCCAATAGTGGGGGTTTTTGGTTCGTCTCATATTACGGTGACGGTGTTTGCTAGAGAACGCACGAGGCAATAAAGTGTTCGCGGATTCTTTAAAAGCAGAAGACCTGGTCGTCGAGCTTGCTGACAGGTCTGGCCTTGTTGTAACCGAGACCCTCGGCAGCCTTCTTCATGGCCGACACCATGGGAGGAGGACCGCAGACGAGAAGCTTCATGTCAGGAGAAGGCGCGGGAAGGCGTTCCTTGATCATATCCGCAGTGACGAAACCCACGCCGCCGGTCCAGCCCTCGGGAGGGTTGTTGAGGACATAGTGGACCCTGAAGCCCTTGTCCTGCGCGGCCAGCTGGTCGAGCTCGTCCTTGAGCAAGATGTCCTCTGGGTTGACATTCGCAAAGATCAGGTCGACCTCGGTCTTGTCGCCGCTGCTGCGTCCGCGGATGATGGCCTTGGTGATCTGAAGCATCGGCGTGATGCCGGTGCCACCGGCGATCATGCCGAATCGCTTGACCATGTTGGGAGAGTAGGACATGGCTCCCTTGGGGCCCTTGACCTTCATCTTGTCTCCAATCTTCATCTCGGCCAGGAACTTGCTGATGTTTCCGGTGGGGTAGCTCTTGACCAGGAGATCAAAGTGACCGGGGGTGGTGTCATCGGTGATGGGAGTGTAAGAGCGGAGGATTTCCTTTTGCGCAGTGACGCCGGTCTTGGGGTCGGTGACTGGGAGGGTGGCGCCGAGGGAAATGTGCTGGCCAGTGGGAAGACCGAGGATGGAGTTTGCGCTGGGGAGCTCGAAGCGGTAGATGGCAGTGTTGTGAGACAGCACCGTCTTCTCCGTCAATGGGAACAGCTGGAAGTTGGCCGTATCAAGGACCTTCTTGGGCTCTGTTTTGGATGTATCAGTATGGTGACGAGAGACGCTGTCTTAGGGTGATTTCACTTACTGCTAGTGCCATTGAACAGGAATTGGTAACCTGCCAGAGCTGCCGAAATGGCAATCGCAACAGGCAGGTACTCCTTCTTCACCAAGGCAGTTCCTACGATGAGGACTGCCGAGGGAAGGTATACAGTCAGAACGGCCGACATGTTTTGCGAGCGCGGGAGGGACAAATTGCACTGCTGCTTTCCTTCAAGCCACTCGAGCAATGAGGAAGACAAGAGAGAGTTGTGAGGAAGAAACAGGAAAAAAGAAGATGGACAATGGCGGAAAGGGAAATCAACCAGCAGTTATGAAGCTACTACCATATGTACGAGCGTCACAGCATATACATATACAGTATTCATTGCTCCGATCTTCGCTAAAGCGATCTTCGACCTACCCAAGGCTTTTGTCTCTTGTTCAAGCGGGGTGGGGGGTGGAGCGGGCCCGACGACTCCAATTCGCGGCTTATCTCGAAACGGGGCGCTTTCACCGACAGCTTGCTTTGTGTCATTGTACTTACTTGTACTGACACTGAGTATCAAGGGATATTCTTTCCATCCTTGGCAATAATGCCACTTTACTCAACACCTTGACTGCGACATTGTTTTGTTGTTTTGCTAAACCCGACTTGTCACTGCCTCTCTGCGTCTACTGTGCTGTATTCCATAGACAGACTGTACAGTACCATTGTTGAAAAGTGGCAGCGATCCTTCTGAAAAGCACAAAGCGGCAATCGTTTGCGACATATACAGTAGTCACACTATAACAATCACCCCCATCCTCGAGCTACTTCTCTCTATCTTGGCCATGAATGGGATCGCCAAGTCCGACCAGGACAACAGCAAGAACTACAATGACTTCAGTGCCTTCCCCCTCACATCAACCGACAAGAAGATCCTCTCCATGACCGACTCGGAATTCGCCCTGACGACATGGAGCGAGCTAAGTGAAATAATATGTACTGAACTTCCTATCCTCTCTTTCTTTCCATCTATCCCTTTTCCCAGTCTTTCCCCAGCGTTTTTTTCTGATTCCTGTTTCGATTCGCACGAGAAACAGCCACCAATCACTTGGAGGAACTGAAGCGCAAACCAAGCGACCTGCGCCGCTACCTGGCGTGGTCGGCAGAGATCAAAGCGCAGTACGGCGGCATCACGGACTTCGTGGTCAAGGAGCGCCTGCACTGGACGCCTTTGCAGCAGCAAGAAAAACAACAACAGCAGCAGCAGCAGCAGCAGCAGCAGCAGCAGCCTCCGCAGTTCTCCTTCTCAAACCCCACTCCCTTCGCGAACACCGACGACTTCCGCATCCTGCGTAACGACTGGCCCTACGGTCTCGACCACAACATCACGCATCTATGCGTGTGGAGCAAGACGCCGATCGCGACAGATGCGAGCTCAGGCGACGTGACGGCGGCCTCGAGACGTGTCATCGAGGATTTCGTGCAGCGGACTTTTGCCACGCCGCTGGATGCGCTTTTTGGAGAGGGCAAGGGCCGCGAGAATGTGCTTTGGTTCAAGAATTGGGTCGCGTTGCAGAGTGTTCGGGGCGTGGATCATGTTCATGTCTTGCTTAGGGATGTGCCGGGGCATGTTGTTGATGATTGGACTGCGAGGTAGGTATGTAGGCGGTGTGCTTGTTTTCTTGAAGATGGTAGAGGAATGGATAGAGTAGAGATGGGACTTGCCCTTCTCGTGCATTCAATGCTCGTCGTGCCTGTCATGTGGCAGTGTAGATCGAGTAAATGCTAAGCCTAGCGCTACATGGATATCATAGTCTTGCATATACGAAACCCCGAAGCCTCTTTTGCGACTTTCTGTAATTCTCAAAGAAGGGACAATCAACAGCGTCAATAACAATCCAGATGCACACGACGGACGTTCCATCTGATTCATGTTGCATTGACCGTCTATCCTACATGATATATATACACGTTCCTTTCCCCCGCAACGATGCGTAGTGTCAAAGACCATCTCACTCGACGCTCGTGGGTATCTTGATGACGCCGCGCTTCCTGTCGTTGTGCGGGTTTCCGTATCTCCAGCCGACAGCGCGTCTGCCGCGACCGTCCTTGCCGGCCTCCTCGACACTGATGTTGGTGAAGTTGAAGTCCCACCGTTGGCCGGCGACGGTGCGGCGGTTCTTGGCCTCCCATTCGGCTTGCTTGCGCTCCTTTTCCTGCTGCGCCCTCTGAGCCTTTTCGTCTCTGGCTTTCTGTGCGGCCAGACGCTGGTCGCGGTCGACTTCATTCGCTGCCTCTCTTTCTAATTGAACGAGCTCAGGGTGAGGGATTCTGTCGTCTGCCGGTAAAAGGGTGGGCGAGAAGACCTTGGCTGCGTCGGCACGTGTGAAGTGTCGGGATTCAGAGGTCGGGTAGAAGATTTGTTGACGGGTCCAGGGGTGGACTGGCAGGTCGTTGATGGATTCGTGAGGATAGATTTTCTTTGTCGGGGACCATCTTGTTTGGGGAAGCATGGCGAGCACGGCGGATGCGTATGGAGTGGCGAGTTTCTCACCCTGTTTCGTAGATGGCTTGTCAGTCACACGCGGTTGATGGCGCAGAAGAAGTTGAGAAAGCGTTGAGGAAGGGATATGTGCAATCAGAGAGGCTCGCATGCGTAAATTTTGTAACCATGTATTTGTCTTAAAGACTAATCGATTTTTTTTGGTTCATCATCATTGGACACGAATGGAGAAAGGAAACAAGAATAGACAAACAACGTACCTTTGCGACCCACTCCTTCTCAACCGTCGTCAGTCTCACCACAGCAGCCACTCTTCGCATGTCCACACCAAAGACAGCGCTGACGGTGGCCACACTCTGCTTGAGCTCGACAACCTGCCTCCACAACTCCTCGCGCAGGCCTTCGCTCAAGACGGGCTCACTCTTGAAGCTGAAGTTCAGGGGAAACGGCCTGAAGTCAGCCGCGGTGGGTTTGATATGCATGTTCTGCTGAGCCTTTGCATCTTCCAGCTCGGCTTTCCGCTTCTCCTTCAACTCCTGCTTCTCCGCATCGCTGAGGCCCTCGTCCTTTACATCCTCCTCTTCTGCGGCAGACGTCGCCGGACTGTCCATGTCTCGGCCCTGGTTCCTGCGAAGCTTTCCCATCTTGTCGTAGGCTCCGAGGTAGTTTGTCGACATTGGCTGAGGCTCCCGGAACGCTCGGCCGGGTCCATTCAGCCAGGCAAACATGTTTCGTCTCAGGCGCGTCGCTTGTCTAGACGACGGTTGGAAGGATTGTGACGAGGACTGAGAGAAGTTGCGTGCATTCGATGGTTTCCGCTTGCCGCTGCATACTGTCTGGTGGAGGCACTGTCCACAAGATCTCTGGACATGTGAGGCGCGGGACCCTAATCGTGGAGGCATCGTGATGTGTGTGAGACGGAACTGCCACAATAGGTTGTACAAAACGCGGTCGACAGTGAATTTGTTGCAGCAGCTGACAGCATCTGTCCACCCAAGCAAGGCAATTGCTAGAGACGACGGCCGAAATTTGAGCTGCCTTGGCCCGTGCGCCGACTTGCCTACTCCTAGTACACGTGACAAGGTCCTTTATTCATCACACATTATTATATCTCTCTGGATGTTACTGTATGCCAGTCCTGGAAGAATCAATGTTTATACCATATCCATAATCCCTGTATAATCATGATGAACAGCAAACTCCTCCCTCCCAGCGCAGCTCCATGTCGAACCATCGTCGTGAGTCGCACCTGGCTGTGGAAATACATGCTCAAAGAAAGAAACAATGGCAAAGAACCCCCCCTCTCTGATGTGACCTTTCCCAAGATGGAATCAAATGACTGTGAATGCGCGCAGCCCAAACATATCAACTTCTCGGTGTTTCCTGCTTGACAATGCCCCAGAACCCCATACCAAAACCAAATGATCTCGGTCCATTTAAAAAAAACGTGCACCTCCCTTGCGCCCCGAAACAATGAAAGTTCACGTACATGTGACCCTCGGGGAAACCAAACACTCTGCGAAAAACACTCGCTCATGGGGAAATCTCCGTGGGTATTGCTATGCAGAATGCAGAACCTGACCCACCGAATATTGCCAAGTGTGTTCCGCGCACCCCTCCATTGCGCCAATGATCCTCTTGTCACCCTCAAAACGCCCCCTCCGCTATCCCTGCATGTATACTAAAAATTGTCAAAGTTGCAAGATTATTAAGCGACGCTTAGTATCGTGCAATCGTGATTCCAGAAGTAGGCCCAGTCCCGTGGCAGACAGAGAAGTCCAGCTCTGTCGTGTAGTAGCACAGATGCCTTGATCTGACAGAAAGGCTGATTTTGCCAGTGAGCCATAGTATGAGCAGACAGTCTGCCGATGCACTACTAGATCACATGTCCGTTGGTGACTCCTGCAAATGGTCCACTCATAGGACTCTGATAGCCGCCGAAAAGATGTTGCGGCCCGTTAGCCATCCCAGGAAACTGGTTGCTGACTGGGACATTAGAGTACGGTGCAGCACCCGGCTGCATACGTGACGCTGCAGCGAAGGGCTGGCTGCTGGAAGTGATGCCATTATGGTACCCTCGCCCTGTGCCTGCGTGAGCTCCGACATTGTGGGAAAAGCTCGCTGGTGCGCGTGGGTTGGGAGCCGGCAAGCCGGGGGGCGGACCATTGGCAGTAGCAAAGGACCCGGCCGGACCATTATTAAGACCGCTCAACATAGTCTGGGAGCCCATGGGAGAACTCGGCGAGCTCTGGTCACGACGAACTCCCAGTGGATTCTTCGAAAAGCTCAGCCTGATGCCTCCCTTGACGCTGTTGGTCAACATTGTCCCGTACAAGTTGTCGAGAGTCTGCGCGGCATAGTTAATGTCTTCAAACTCAACGAAGCACATGGGTCCATTATTCTTAGTGCGGAAGCAAAGTCGTCTGTATCCTCTCTGGCGCGAGAAAAGCGTCTTGAGCTCCTCCTCATGAGTATTCGGAGGCAAGTTTCCAACGTAGAGTGTGTTGCAAGGAGGGTTCTGGTCGGCGGGATTGGCGGGAGGCATGCTCTGTCTCGGACGCCCCATGCTCCAGCCACTGTTAGTGGTCGCACTCGCTGAACTGGAAATGCCTGTAGGAGACTGGACAGCTGAAAATGTTCGTGGCGAAGTCAGGGTAGACTCGCTTGTTGGAGAAGTGAAGCTGCTACTCATACTCGTGTTCAACGACAAGTTGCTGAAAGATGAGTCGAAGCTCTCTGCGTCGAGACCTCGGTGCAGGTTGGAGAAATGGCCGTTCGGGGCGTGCGGGAGACACTCATTAAGCAATCCATCGTCATCGCCATGATCTTCGTTGAGTAGTGAATTGCCAGAAATGCCATTGGGAGAAGTGGACGCGAATATGCTTTGCATCCGGGAAGTCTCTACCGGGGATCTGAGAGGGGGAGAGCTGTCCTTGTTGCCCGAGACACTGAAGCTGTAGCGAGAAGAGCCTGGTCGCATCAGAGGGTGATTATTCGAGGAAGCACTGGATGCGGCAGAGACTGAGTTATTCCTGGCACTGATACCATCAATAGTCATGCGCCGCGAACCAAGGTGATCCTCGTCCTCGCTCAGGATCTCCACGATCATCTTCGCACCATGGTTGGGAATCAGCCTACCATTGAGGGCTTCTTGCGCAGATCTAGCTTGGCTTATGTCCTTGAATGTGGCTATGGCCATGGCGCAAGACGTGCTGTCATCGTTATTGAGTATGAAACAATCCTGGTAGTCGACCGAGAATAAAAGCATGCGCAATGTCGAGATGTCCAGGGTACGTGGTATGCGGAGCCGGATACGCGCTTGACCGCCAATGTGAGCAGGATCAGAATTGCTGAGGGTCAGCGGAGGGAATGCTCTGTCCTGAGTGCGACGTTCCAAAGTTGGGGATAGGCTCGAGGACTGCGATATTGCGTTGGGACTTATGGCGTATGTATCCAGCCTCATGCCTGGATTCGTGGAGCCTGATGCAAAGGAATGGAGCGAAGGAAGCCCGATGAGTCGCGAGGGAGGACTGTTTTGGAGTGTACGTCTATCACCCATAGCCATTGAGTAGCCGTCGCGCACGCGACTGTTCACAGTTATGCAAAAGGCGATGGATAGCTACACGATCGCGATATACTCGCGAGATTGCGCGTTGCGACAGGAAACTCTATTTGCTATCACCAATCCTCGATGAGTTGACCTGATCAGGCGAATGCAGCAGTCTCGGTGGAGCGTATCGTGGCCTCGAATTGATTGATAAATCCGTGAAGTGACCGACGTTGGGACAGGTTCGACGACGAGCACAAATGATAGGCGAGCCTGGATGCGACGCTGATAGGCAAGTCAAGGTGCGATATCTTAATACCGAAAAAAATATCCAAATCAGGGGTCGATACCGAAGCGCGACAATATCTGGATCAGTTGAATTATAACAAGCTTACGCAGTCCGGCGACCGAAGAGCAATGTGATAGATATGGACGAAGCGATGACGAAGAGCGAGAGTTAGGAGGATGGGGAATGGTGAGATGGGATGAGATGAAGGCCCACCCGTCGAACCTCCTCCACACTATAGTCTGGCTACCCTAAGACTTAGCGCCACTTTAACTTTCATCCGCATTCAAGGGGGCCCGGATGCCACTTGCATCGCTACAGATACGACAGTCTCCAGAATGGCGCGACAGAGCGCTGACATACACTTTCGGTCGTGCAGCTCGGCTTTGTAAGAGCCATGATCAGAGGAAGGGGCGGCAATTCTGATGTCCACGGACGGAAGTGAAAACGTACAGACAGGCACCTCAGTCAGCTACAGTACCATCAAGAGCAGAAGCAGCCTCTTGGATTTTCACTCGACGCATTAGAGCTCCCAGCCCGGCCAATCACCTAGCTTGACGGGGGGAAAGCAAGCTTCTAAGCCCATGGATCCTCTATAGACTTGGGGGACGCAGCACGGCTAGGATCAGGTAGGCGAATGCGAAATGCCGCATTATCCCCTGACCGGCCCAGGGAAGACAATTGGATAGGCCCATCTTCGACGGCACTGTATCACTGTTGGAAAATAAATCACATTATTGAACGACGCGCGCTAGACCAACCGAGCAGTCGGCAGTCCTACAACCTTACCCGGATTTGTGGGAAATAAAGCGTGTTCCCCTTGACCCGTCTCGCCCTACTTGCCATCTCGGGACAGATTTCCCACTTTGCTAGCCGCTGGCTGGCTGGTGACCCTGGCTCCCATTGTTCGGCTAAGCGCGCGTTGACTTGGCATGTGAAAGTCGTCGTCGAGACACGAATCTGTCGCCATTACTGGCCTTTAATCAGGTGTTCGAGTCTGCGGCAATGGAGTGTGTTTCATTTATTTTATAATATACGATGCCGTGGTATCTACGTCGTCTAGCATGAATCCAGCGAATGACTGCCTGGACTCTCATCCAAGTATGCATCTACAGGACTCTGGTGGCGCATGAATAGGTGTCTACATGTGCTCGTTGACAGCGCATCGCAGGCAGATAACCCCTAACCATTGGATTTTCAAGCTTACAGTGCATGCGCTGTGGTTATTGGAAAAGGAAGGAGACAGTCTATTCGAGTGCCCAAGGCTTCCACCTCGCGCAAGAGCGTTGTGAATCCTGATTGTAATCACTCAAGGATAACATCGGAACATTGCATGAACATGACTGGTACACATATGAGTCATGGACATCACGGGTCGACTTGCCGCCTCGAAAGAGAGGATATGAAGACAATATTTGAGGGAGCGGGCTAATGTTATGGCGTTATAATAACCGCGCTGTTAAGCAGCAGACGCATCAAGAAGATCTAGTATTTCGTGAAAATCATCATATCATAATGGAAGTGCTACAAGATGCTGCGGGGCTGCAGAAAAGTCATATCTTCAATCATTGTTGTACGACAACGCCAACGACAAGATGTGAAACACACAGTGCGCTGCACTTCTCGATCGTATATCGTGATAACCGAATTTTCGTACCCGCGACTTTTGATTGATGACCAGGATCAGTGGCCATCATTTACACATCATTTACTTGGTGCGATTAGGGAGACTATGCTGGATGTCAGTGTGGTAAAATAAGGGCGTTGGATCAGACTGCCTGACCTACTTCTCGCCGGCTTCTTCTTCGGTGGGGGGAGCACCTTGCATATCGACGTCTAGGACATCTTTTCCCCCACTTTGGCCCACAAGGGTAAGGACGGCCTCGCAGTTGTCCTCAGTCCTAAGCGAATTAGACCACGGAGCGATTGTGAATACTTGATGTTCGTGCAACTTACAGGACGGTATGCTTGGGGTAGAGTCTGGTGTCGCGACCCTCGGTGGCCCACCGGACCTACAGTTGCTAGCTAAGCTACAATCCTGAGCAATTGCATGGGAGAAAGTGGCTGTACCTTGATTGAGGAGACCTTCTCGGGCTCTCCCTTCTTCTTGTACTTTGCAAGAGGTTCTTGGCAGTTGACAGAGGTTGAAGCAAGACCTTCTACTTTCTTGCTGATATCATCGATGGTGAAACCTGGGTTAATGAAGACAATTTCGTGGCGAGACGAGCCTCCAATGGTGAAGACGACGGGGAAGTCACTGGATTTGGACATGATTCCGGTTTATTCTTCTTGCTTGAAAGCCCTGATTTTGCTGTTGGAACCTAGACTCACGTTCACTGCGATGGTTTGCTATTGTCCTAGCGAGGGGCAGAGTGCTCTTTTGTATTTGACGATCTCATCTTAAATGCATGTTGCACAATGCCAGAGCAATCATCAGAAGCTGGCAGTGTGACGTAGTTTCGCAAGAACACATGCCCTGCTTTCTTGCAGATTACGAAACTACATCGGTACAAGTTCCCCTCTGACCATGGAATAGCTTCGCACACCACACCTAGAGAAGTTGGTGCATGGTGATTGTTTACTGTGCGAGGAAAATCCCATGGAGATATCAAAATGACCAGAAGTACGGATGATGGAAACAGCGTTCGTACGAACCGAATCTCCGAGGTCAAGGTCGGATAAGAAGTATTAGAGACGGAGTCGGCTGAAGCTAAACCTGGGCAGATGCGGCTTCTCAGCCTGTGCTGCAAACCTCTTGCGACGAGCCTTTGCTGCCATGAGCTTTGTCTATTACTTGCTTGAAGTAAGGTGTTTTCTCTCTACGGAGTATCTTCGATTCTTCCGACTGCATCTCCATCCGTCGATAGTACCGTGGTCCTTGTAGTAGCACGATCAGCGCCGTACTAAAGTTTCCGGCGGAGGGGACTCTTACAGGCTACACGTGCGAGCACCTGCACCTGCATGTGGAAACTAAGGCAAGGTAGAGCGTCCAGCCCTACCTGTTCTGTACAAAGTAGAGCACAGACGGGAGACGATGGAGTGGAGCATGTGCAATGTTTGTACACAGCAGAACATCATGGCGCAGCGGCAGAGATCAGGCTATGCGCTAGCTTTATGCTAAGATCATTACCTAAGGGACAGTATTGTGCTGCGGCGCCGTCTGTACTGCAAGTGGGAAGCGTGGAGCAGAAAGCACTTGCAGCAAGGTAGTCATTTTAGCGTAAAGCAGCATTATTGTTTGACTACTTTGTACCTCGATCTTGAACTCCTTGGACGTGCAGACGAAGGCATTTCTACAAACCACTTATTTCACTACAATTTCAAAGGATACAACGTCTGTGTTCACAGTCCCGGATCCCAACAGCGCCAATCCCGGTCTTCTTACTTAGTCGACATCTGTCGTCTCGAGGACCTCGCAGCATTGTAGAAGTGCAAGACAACCAAATCAGCCATAGTAACAGCCACCCTCTCTACAACCACCAAATCGCAACAATGGATCGCAGCCTTGACGAGATTATCAACTCCCGCGATGTATGTCCTCTTGGCGCATACCTTGGAGGCGCGCATCTGATGACACCCATGGCTGATCTATCAACAGGCACCTCGCGGACGCGGTAGACGGCCCAGAGGCGACAACCACAGCGCAGCGCCTCGAATGGATGCTGCTCGTGCTCCTCGCCGTGACGATTTTCCCAGAGATGGCGTCAGAAAGGTATGCTATACAATTATGTAGTATTAATGTGCATCACTGCTGACATGTCTGCCACTTTACCAGGTTCTTTCTCCCTCCTCCTTGTGTTCTTGATCGGCCGACAGCAATCTATTCGCATCACCAACAGCTTTGGGATCCATGATATTCGAGAATTCAAGGCAAGCCGCAGAAGACATGAAGCTGACCAACAACCTCCTCAGTCATACCGAGATAACGGCAGAGACATTGATCGGTAAGCACATGTCATCTTCCAACTAAGATGGTCACATCAGCTCACACAACTCCTAGCGACTGGGTCCACGATAAGTACGAAGACGAAGATGGTCAGTAACCTTCTGAAGTGCAGACCATATTTCATATATGCTTACACGTGTGCAGCTGGACGCCCAGCAAGGAGACCAAGGAACGATCGATATTCGCGCCACAGCCCTGAACAGTCGAGGGAGGAGTATGTTCCCCACATCGAGACTTTATTCTCTGAACGACCATGACTGACTCCATCAGTGTTGCACCCAAGGTCATCAGAGCTGACAATTTGCACTACGACCTCACCGAAAATGATCTCAATGTATGCTCGCAATATTCATATGGCCAAAAAGCATATTCCTGACATTCATACAGGGTCTATTCAGCCGCATTGGCCGAGTGCAAAACATAAGATTACTATATGATCGTGCAGATCGCTCGCAAGGAATCGCATTCATCACCTATGTGCACCCCGAGGATGCGCGTGACGCAATGCGCGAGTTCGACGGCGCCAATGCCATGGGCCAACCTCTCCGTCTGTCTCTACAGAATGGGTCATCGACCAAGCCCAGCAGAAACCCCTTCGACACCGCCGAAAGACCCACCCGAAGCCTGTTCGACCGCATAGAGGGTGACGAGCGACGTGGAGGAGGCGGTCGAAGAAGAGGCCGCAGCGCCAGCCCCAGACGCGCGCCCGAGAACGTGGATCGATATGTCCCCGGTGCACGCGGCCGTGGATCACGCTCTCCCCGCCGACGCGGTGGCCGCGAATTCGGACGTGCGCCAGGCGCAAGACGTGAGGAAAGACCCAAACGAGGAGGCGGCAGAGGGGGAGCCGGAGGCGCGCAGAACACAGAGGGAAGACCCGCCGCCCAGGGAAGAGTGAGGAAGACGGCCGAAGAACTCGATGCCGAGATGGACAGCTACTGGACCAACACCGCCGGCGCAGGTGCTGAGGATGGTCAAGCGGCCGAAGGAAGAGACGATCAGATCTCCACGGCTCCGCAGACACAGAACCCTGCTGCGGGAACCACTTCTGCCATGGACGACGACATCGACCTCATGGTTGAGTAAGCGATTCTCTTTCCTTTGAGAAAAGAGACGACACACTTTCTCGGGTTGTTATTGTCGATTATGCTCGAGGATATATATTCATGTCTGAAATACAAATACAAAAGGCTCATGAAAATACATTGCGAGTTTAAAAAGAAGAAGAAGACGAGAGACAGCAATGTGTACTACCTTACTTGTCGGATGTCTGTCTGATGCAGCCCAACGTTGTACTCCACTCCACTCGTGGAGGCACAGAATAAATAACGAAATATGAGGGTATCATTTGAATTCGATTTCTTCTTCTCCTTCGCGGTCTCAATCAAATCCGAAGTTTTGTTTGCCGAGTATACATACCCGCAAGACGAATCTCAAGAGACACAAAACAGGATGTTTTTTCGGTGCTTTGGAGTGTGGGGATTTGTTATGCAGCGGTATGACAGGAAAGAAAAGCCAGGACTTTTCTTTAACATGAGAATGCAAATGTGAGAGATGCCCGCCTTGCCCCAAGTTTGATCTGACGAACACCATCCGTTGACGGCCTTGCCCTCGCTGTTAGTCCCTTCCCTGCTTGTTCGTTATGGGAACCTGTGATGTGATCTTGTTGCTCGCACCCATGCCAATGTGCCTTCTTTTCCGCGATGATTGCGAGTGCTGATGCATGTAAAAGGCCCGATGCGGACTCTGGCGAGTTTAGCTCACCTCTGTGAGTGTTGGTGTTTTCTTGTGTCTTTATATTGGGAAATCACTATGGGGTTCATCGCCAAAGTCCGTATGGCTGAGCGGTGGCTTTCCATAACTTGATCGTGCCGTCCTCGCTACCGGTCGCGTGCAGCTTGCCGTCGGGTGAGAAGGCGGTCGTCCATACAGGACCGTGGTGTCCTTTTCGCACATCTGTGTGATAGTGAAATTAGTTCCTGATTCAAGAGGTACACGACAGGATGTTTGCTGCTCTTACCGAGTTCTGTTGCCGTGTCGAGATCCCACACCCGGACGAAGGTATCGGCCGAGCTTCCCGTGACATATCTCCTCTGACTGCCACATAGTGCGACACACGACATTTCCTGCTCCGTCTTCTTGTGGTCGAGCAACATGCCCGGGTGGCCCCCGTGGAAGAAGTAGAGGTTCTTGCCGGCGGCGACGCTTATGGTGCCTTCTGGGGCGCCGTCAATGCCGTCGGTGGTGAGCTCGCAGGACCCTATCTGACCCTCTACATCGTACGAAGCGATGGCAGATCTTGTGCGCAAGTCGTACCATCTGATCTTCCTGTCGTCGCAGGCGGTCGTCAGGATGTTGTTGTCCGAATGAGACCAGACGATGCTCTTGATGCTCGCGCCGTGATCGCCCTGACCTATTTCCCAGGAATCGTCGTCGGCTGTGCCTGCACGAGTCAAGTCCCACACGCGCAACTTCTTCTCCATGCCGCCGGTCGCCAGCACATTGGGCTTCTCTTGGCCTCCGGGGAATGCGACGGCACGGACAATGTGGTTGTGAGAGAGCGAGTGGAACTGCTCGCCGGTAAACGTGTCCCAGACTTTTGCGCTGAAGTCGGCTGAACCTGTCGCTGCGAGCGAGGCGCAGGCGCTCAAGCGAGCTGACCAGACCGCGCCCTTGTGGCCGATGAAAGTGCCTATCCAATCGCCGGTCAAACCATCACGGAGCATAGGGTTGTTGTCCTTGCAGGCGGAGATGAGGTAATATTGAGGGTTCGTCGAGGCCGAAGAGGGGTTCTGGAGCGAAGAGAAGGAGATGTGAGTGATTGGTCTCGAGTGGCCGTGACAGGTAAGCGGCACTGCTTTGCTCGTTTCTGTGTCCTGTGAGTAATTGTTGTCTGTATGATAGGTTGCAGACACAAACCAATGCCGTTCCTCGCGGGAGAGTCGTATCCTGAAGCACTCATTATGGCAGGTGCGGGTATGCAGATGTGATATAACGTTATGGGGTATAATGTAACAAAATCGGAACAAGGGCGTCTGGGAGCGAAGGAAGGTGGAGGATGCGAGCTGCGGCAAATGAACGACCCAACGGAGCGGATACAAGCAAGAAGTAACAAGATTCTGTTCAGTGACAACAAAGGCGTGCGACTGAAGTCAAGCTGAAGTAACGACAAGAGAGATGATCAAGGAAGGTACTGTAGCTGCAGCCAGACAAAAGCCTGTCCCAGAGGATGCGCTGGCTGTGCACGTGTTTGAGAGATCAAATCTACTTTACTGTATTGGTATAAAAGTATAAGGAGCAGGAGCAGGAGCGGTTGTTTGAATGGAAAGAGAAATAAATATTGAGCAATGACGTTGACCTCAGAAAAGAAACAGCACCGTCTCGGTGGAAAAGTCGAGTTGTTTACCTTTGAGATTTGTACAAGTAAAGGCGATGCAGCAGCGATTCCCACCTGGAACTCAAGTCATTGCCGAACGTCCTGGAGGGGGACGACAGGACGACACCGAACAAGCTCGGATCATCTCCGACGAAGAATAATGCGGGCGCCCGCTGAAACAGTTTGGTAGACACCTCATAGACCCTGTACTGTACTTGTATCTTGGCTGCTCGATCGTCTGCAAATACCCATTGCTGGGAGGTGAACCATGTCCTACCTTACTTTACCTTTTGTTGCTTCTAAACCACATCGTTGTCTCGAGCCTGCATCTCCTACTACATACGCTTCGCCCTAGATCTTCTTCGTAAAAGATACCGCGACAGACGTGGACCATGATATCATACCAACCGACAACGACATTGATGAATGCAACATCTCTTCGGTAAGGTCTTCATCGCCGCAGTTCTCGCCAGCATACTTCGGCCTGGATCCGTTGCCTGAATCGATAGTGGTGTCACACTGCTCGGACTTTGGGCTTTCTAGAACAAAGCTACTGCCACTGGTACATTTTCACAAATTGCAATATCTCCGATGTCTGATGTATGCCTCGTATCGAGGTACATTGTCGTATCCTCTATGCATAAGTCGAGTAGCTGCATCTCGAATAATTAAAGCACACCTCGTACAGTGCCTTAATTTGGTGCCCTGATCTTAGGTAAAGGTAGGTAAGTACAAGTAGATGCCCAGTCCGAGATCGAAAACGTGGGGGTCGGTTTCCGTACAGTAGGGCAGAAGCTCGGATCAAGTTATTATGTCGCAATTATGCACATCAGCATGCGCGTTAAACACAAAAGCACTTGTACAAAGTTATTCCCAGGTGAGAGTGAGGGTGAAGCTGCTCCTAAAACGGACAATCAGTGGTCCGAGCTCGCGTTGCCGCCGCCTTTCCTTTGTTATGGTCGTGGATTGTGGTCATGTCAACCACGACATTCACTCTTCACCCAGGTATTATTTACCTTTCAAAACGAAATCCTACCAAGAGCTTGGCTAGCACGGATTCACCTGTGAAAGCCCAGAACAACACTACAAGGAAGACCTGTGCACCTGATTCCTCGACGTCACTGTGCTCGTGGCGCATTGTATTCGGCTTTGGGACAATTGTTAGAGTCGGTCGTTTAGGACTATCTGTCGACCCTCACCCACGACATTAATCAACATCATCCATCACTTATAACTAGACTTGGAACTCACCTCCGCCCGGTACTGTTGACCCACGCGCATGGCCCATGTGCCCACTTCGAAGTGAAGAGCGAGGAAGATCAGACAGCCAGGAAGGGACATTCTGGGTCCTCTCTGCGGGAAGGAACCGCTGCGACTGCAAGCAATTGAATCAAATCTGAGAGGAGACTGCTCACTCCACCGTACACTTCACTTTGCTTTGCTTAATCGTGCGCTCTGACTTGGGTCGACAAGCCCTCAGGCTCGCCTTGCGCTCGTCCATGTATCCTGTCTCGACACAGCAGCATACCACATTGAGATTCTGCTTCATCTGTACCATCTCTTGATATTGGTAATATCCATTACCATTCACAACCTTCGTCATGTCGCCGACATCGACTTTCGCTGTGTCTCAATTGCAGCAGCTTGTATACTACCATCTGGACAACGAGGCACTCGAGAATGCGAACTTCATAGCTGGCCGTCTGCACGCCATGGAACCGCGGAATCCGGACACAAGCCATCTTTTGGCACTCACCTATCACAGACTACGCCGCTCAAAGGCCGCTTTTGATTTCGCGCACAAGCATGGCGCAAATGGCAGACATCTTGGATGCGCTTATGTTTTTGCTCTGGCCTGTCACGATCTCGGCAGACACACCGAGGGAATCTGCGCTCTGGAAAAGTCTCGTCCCTTGTGGATCGGTCGCAACTACTGGGGTTGGTGTTTCCGTTCTATTTTTGCTATCTACTTCCTCCCGCTGACTGAAACCCAACCGCAGCCAAGAACAGTGAACCCTCGAGACGGCATATTCCAGATGCTGCTGCGGTGAATAATCTACTAGGACACTTGTGGCGCGGTCACGGCGACGCCAGACGTGCTGGTGATTGTTATATAGAAGCACACAGAGCCAGTCCTTTTGCATGGGAGGCCTTCCAGGCGCTCTGTGACATCGGTATACCTTCGCCGCCTGCCCTTTGCACGACATCGATCAGTTTACTGACGCTATCACAGGTGCCGACATGGACATAAGCAAATCCTTCAGGCTCTCGCCCGACATGAAAAACAGCATCTACGGAGCACCCAATGTCTCTGTTGTAGACGCAGCGAGAGCTAATGAGCAGTTCGTGCAAGCGAGCACTGCTCAAGCAGGCGTGCTGACCCCAAGCAATGATCCGTTCGGCACGACTGCGAAACACGACGGCGATTCATTACACCCAACTAGTTTTCTTCTGCCACGCATCAAAAGCAAAGCTCTGTTCGGAAATGGTCTCAAGGCCACTAACCTGACATGGGAGACCTCAACAGCGAACGGTCCAGCTGCCGAAGACGATGATATTGACATGGATGGTGGACAGGCTGCTCATGCGCCGGCGCAAGAAGAGGCTCCAACTGCGCCTCAGCGACGAACGGCTCGGTCGACGCTGCAAAGGCTGGGCCTGGATGCTTCCAAGGACGCACCTCGAGCGCGGACAACACAGCTCAGAAGTCATCTGCGGTCAGAAAGTACAGACAACGATGAAGGTCCTGGGAAGCGCACACAGACCAATCATAAGAGAACAATATCCGGACATGCATCGCAGTCCACCATCACCTCGGAACCGGATCCGACCACCTCGCAACCACGCAGAAGTAATCGCCTGTTCAGCCAGATCACAGGTTCCAAGACCAACGCTACTCGATCCACGACGGAGGCACCGTCAACACTGAACAACAACAAAAGAGACGAAGCGAAAAAGGCAAGAGCGACCGGTGCCAAGGGTAGAGGCACATCTACTGTCGGTCGCGTTGTTAGTGGCAATCGTAAAATCATTCCTCCAAACCCGAACGAGAAGGAGTCTCGTGCCCCCAGTCGTAACAGCGCCGCGCCTGCGGTCCTTGCGCCGAAGCAATCTGCGGATGCCATGAATATGCAGGAGATCGCAGCTTATGATGCGTTGTTGACGATATTGCGGTCATTAGGTGGTGCGTATTATGCGCTCAGCCGATATGAAGTGCCGACAGCGGTCGAGACTTTCAAGAGTCTACCTGTCGCCCAGCGTGAGACGCCGTGGGTGTTGGCTCAGCTCGGAAAAGCATACTACGAAGCGGCGGACTATGCTGCGGCCGAGTCATGTTTCGCCCGGATGATGAAACTACAACCCACACGCCTGGAGGACGCCGAAGTATACTCGAATGTCCTGTGGCAGCTCAAGAAGCCCATTCAGCTTGCTTTCCTCGCGCATACACTGAAAGACGTAGACTTTGATGCGCCGCAGACGTGGTGTGCTGTGGGCAATGCTTTCTCACTCAACAGGGAGCACGAACAAGCCATCGCCTGCTTCAAGCGGGCGACGCAGGTCGATTCGGGATTCAGCTATGCCTGGACGCTCATGGGTCATGAGTTGCTGACGAATGAGGAATTCGATGAGGCTCTGTCTTCCTTCCGCAAAGGTATCGGCAGCGAGAGACGAGCGTACGGTGCATGGTATGGTCTTGGTAAATGCTACGAGAGGATGGGCAAGTGGGAGGATGCAGAGCGACACTACAGGATTGCTGCCTCGATCAACCCGAGCAATTCTGTATTGGCTGTTTGTATTGGCGTGGTAAGTCACACTCTCCATTGAGCAGAAAGCTTCGATTGCTGACGGTCACCATCAGATTCTTGAAAAGCTTCGCCATCCCAAAGCAGCCCTCACACAATACACGCATGCCTTGACCCTGGCACCTGACTCTTCGCTCGCGCATTTCAAGAAGGCAAGAGTGCTTCTGAACTTGAGGCTCTACGAAGACGCGTTGGTGCAGCTAGAAGCGCTGAAGAACCTGGCAGCCGAGGAAGCGAACGTCTGGTTCCTATTGGGCAAGTGCTATAAGGGACTGGGCAATCGCGCGGCCAGTGTCAGAGCCTACACCACGGCTCTGAACCTTGACCCGAAGGTATGTTGTATTGATGAAACATCGGATGTGGAATCTTGCTGACTTGACGTGCACAGGCTGCCCAGTATATCAAGGAAGCAATGGAGTCACTCGATGACTCCGAGGATGATGACGTGGACGACGATTGAGCTCTCCTCATTACCTGGAGGGCATGCTTGCATATGGGCCGAATCTCCATTTGGCAGGCACTTGTGAGTGTATCGAGGGGCCTCGATCAGAGTGCGATTATTGTATAACACAACACGGAGCATCCACATTATATCAGGGATGTTGGTCTTTGCGACTGGTTTGGAACGGGTTTGAGAGTCTGTGGCATTGATGACCTACTCTAGCATTGGCACGGCGTTGCATCTTAGTTCTTATGGGTTGCGGTCACCCGGTCCCGCACGAAAGGGGAGCGACGGTCAGTTACGACTACAACGCGCTCACAGCATGCCTACTTATGATACTTTTGAAGCGTAAAATGAGTGGCTCTTGCCTATTCCTGCGAGCCTCGAATAGTCCTCGTCTACATGGTTATTATCAACGTCGACCACAAGTCACTCGTCCGTCCTCTCGCAGAGTGTTGGGAACGCTGCGAGATCTTGATGCAAACTGAGTTTGTGCATGGTTGGTACAAGTACAGTAGCATTTGTAAGCGTGATTACCATATACAGCGGGCGTCTCGAAGACACTGTCGTACAGCCCTTTTCGAGAAATCAACTAGTTATACAGTAACTGTCAGAAACGACGATGGCGTCAGACGCAAACAAGACAAACATGGGACATTTATCAGCTTCCAATCACTTTTCCAGAAATATTCTTTTTTTTCCCAGCACGACAATCATTTGTCATATATCCCGAGCATTCTCTACTATCTTGCCGGGAGCTGAAAGGAAATCAATCCTATAGAACCCTACACAGCAACCACAATGTCTGCACACCAGCCCCACGACGAGGGCGACGACATGCAGGACGAGGAGGCCGATGAATACCTGAACCCCGACGAGATTGGAGAGGAGATCCCCGACGACGAGGACATGCCCATGGACTTTGACGACGACGACGGCATCCTGGAGGAGTTTGCGCTGCAGAACGACAGCGTCGCACACTTTGATGCACACAAGGACAGCATTTTCTGCATCGCGCAGCACCCCACCAACCCCGCTCTTGTCGCAACCGGCGGCGGCGACGACGTGGGATACATCTGGGACTCCACGCCGCCGCAGGGGCCTGTTCTGCCAGCTTCGTACGAGAGCGACCCGCAGCCCGTCGAGCGAAAGAGCTTGGAGCCTGTCGCGAAGCTCGAGAACCACACCGATTCCATCAACGCCATCATCTTTACCGTACCTGCCGGAGAGTTTGTCGTCACTGGTGGTCTGGAGGGCAGAGTCAATGCCTACAAGACACCGGCTCATCCTCAGGGCACCAGTGTCCCCGTCACCGCAAGCGCACAGGAAGTCGAGGAGATCAACTGGCTGTCTCCTTGCCCCAACCCGGAACACCCCAACACATTCGCCCTGGGCGCCAACGACGGCAGTGTCTGGGTCTACACAATCAACGCTCGGGACGGCACCCTGGATGTCGTGCAAGCCTTCTATCTACACCAAGGCGCATGCACAGCCGGCACCTGGTCTCCCGACGGCAAGCTGCTCGCGACCGTGTCGGAGGACGCCAGTCTGTACGTCTGGGACGCATTCGGCGACGCCGCCGCCGCCGGCCTGACCAACGCACAAGGCGGCCAAGCCGTCGTGGGCCTGACCGAAGCCGACGAGCGTTTCTTCGTAGACGGCGGACTCTACAGCGTTGCCATTTCCCCAGGCGGTGCCATCGTCGCCGTGGGCGGAGCAGAAGGCCAGATCCGAATCGTCGGTCTCCCACGTCTCAGCATCCCCCAAGCATCCGTGACATCGGGCGCCAAGGGCGGCGGCGCCCGCAACAAAGCCGCAGGCGGCAAACAGGCCGGCGGACCCAAAGGCGGACATTCGAGCGCGGCATCAGGCCAAGCAGGCGTCATCCTAGCCAGTCTGCAAGCGCAATCCGACGGCATCGAGACGCTGGCCTTCTCGCAGCCGCCGCTGGCTTATCTCGCCGCCGGCAGCGTCGACGGCAGCATCGCCATGTTCGACGCCGCGCACAACTTCGCCGTCAGACGACACATCAAGGAGGCCCACGAGGAGGAAGCCGTGATTAAAGTCGAGTTTGTGCACGGAGGCGACAAGGCGCATCTGCTCACGACGTGTGGCAACGACGGCGTTGTTCGACGATGGGACGCGCGCGGTGGCACTGCGGCTGCGAACCAGGGGCTCGCGGGCGAGTGGAAGGGTCATCGCGGAGGAGGCGAGGGCGGTGGCGTCCTGGGATTCGTGCAGGGAGGCGGTGGTAGAGCTATCGTCACTGCTGGCGACGATGGCGTTTCGCTTGTTTTTGCTGCTCCTTGATGTTGTCGAGCGTTTGCTCCTACTACTTCCCTTCAACGAACCCAAAAAAAAGGGAAGCACATATGTGGATTAGAATATGCAACCAAAAAAAAACGAAGAAAGACATAGTCACATATATATAGCTCTAACTTAGATATCACGCTCGAATGATGAGATACCCCCCAAACGCCCCGAAGCGTGCCCCGAAGAGGCAAGAACTCATCGACATCTACCTGATTTCAATCCAAGTGAAATGCACCACCTCCATCACCACTGACAGACCTACTTCATCACTCCATGAACTCAGCCTTATAACCACACAACCGATCCTGCACCTCAACCGTATCCGCCAGCCTCGCACCGGCCACCCTCTCCTCATGCGGCAGATACGCCCTCGGCAATCCCCCGTCCCTTACAGCATCAGCGACGACACCCTCCGTACTCTTCCCACCACTCAACACCCCCAGCACCATACCCGCGACCGCGCGCCCGCACAACCACGCATTCGGCATTCCATGCCCCGTATACCCCGCGGAGAGAAATAACCCGTCTCGATGCGGAAGCGGTCCGACGAAGGGTTTGTCGTCGCGGCTAAAGCCCATGATGCCAGTCCACTCGTGCGTGGCTGTCATTTCCTCTTTGCTGTCGCCGCCCAGTCCAAGGAGAGTATTGAGTGCGGTGCGTAGATAGACCGCTGTCTCGGCCCCGATGGCGCTGTCGTCTGATACTCCCATGCTGAAGCCTTGGCTGCGCCCGCCGCCGTATAGGAGCTGTTCGCTGCCGCCGCCTCGGGGTCGAGAGTCGCGCTGGATTAGGTAGTCGTCTTGGGCTGGGCCGAGGAAGCCGAAGGAGGTTTTGGTGCGGTTTGCTGGACCAGATAGAGACGGTGGGGGGAGCAGGGAGGACATTTGCCCTCGTACGGGCACGATTAGGTCGGAGTAGTCGCGTAGCAGGTAGGAGGTGTAGGCGTTTGTGGCGAGGATTACTTTCTTTGCGGTGATTGTTCCGCGGGGGGTCGTGATGATCCATGATTGTGGGGTGGAAGGAGATGGGTCGATGGATGTCGCGGGCGTGTGGGTTTGGAGATTGAATGCACCGCCGCCGGGAAGGGTGGGCGACGTCAGTAGTGTTTCGAGGATGTGCGCCACGAACTTATACGGCCAGAGTCTGGCAGCTGTGTCTGAGACGATTGCGCCCGTCGCGGTGGGGATGCGTAGGTCTTGAAGCTCGCTGGCATCAGTCACGAGACGAGCGTGCTTGGCCAGTCCGGCATCGAGACGCTCGAGAGACTCGAGGGAGGCTGCGGCTGCGTCGACGTCCGCTTGAGAGTACAAAGCTCGCACACCAGGCTGTACGTGGAGTTCGCAGTCGATGTTTAGCTTCTGACATAGGGACTTGATGGCTTCGAGGTTTGCTAGTTCAAAGTGTCCGATGCTTGGGTCTTGGGCATGTTGGTAGATGATGGGTTGGCAGTGGCCGCCGTTCTGACTTGCTGTCAGTATTGCACTATCAATTACTCATAGTGCTTGCTGGGTTTCGAGTATCATCAAACGAAAACGCGATGACTTCGAGATCATGTATCACGAAAGCCTCCCTCAAGACACACAGGAGAGATGGCTATCCAGGTATATATGCCTAGTACCTCTTTCCATGGAAACCGAATCGATAGACCATTGACTCCGCCAAACCATTCGCCACTCATTCACGCAACATAAAGGAGAATAAAGATCGAAAACCAGAAGAAAACGGACTCACCCGACCCGTAGCCCCCCAACAAGCCTCCCTCGCCTCAAGCATAACAACATCGAGTCCAGCGAACCCCTCCCCACAATCACTCCCCTCTTGCTTGCCGTTGTCATTCAGTAAATGCCAAGCCGCACTCGCCCCGGTGATACCACTTCCGATGACCACGACATCGGCGTTCTTGGGCAGTTCTCGCGTCGAGCGATGGCCTAGCAGTAGAGGCGAGGGCTCGGCGTGCCAGAAGGATTTTGTCGGGTTCGGGGATGGGAGGGTGGATGTGGTTGCTGTTGACGGCGGTGATGGTCTGGTGTTGCTGCTGGTGGACATGGTGGTGGGGGAATAGTTGTTTCTTCTTGTGCGTTTTGACCAAAGTCTCGAGTATTGAGACTTCGGTTGATGGGTCTTGTTTCTTTATGGGAGTCTGATATAGAAGGTATTGGTACTCTGGAACAAAGTGATCTTCTCTGTCAGGTGTTGTCGTAGATTAATGTACCTTGATGCAGCGTTATAGATAAGAGAAGTACCATATCGGGCGAATGATTGCCTATCAGCCCTCGCACGACTTGCATGAGTCGACCACCATGCAACATCACCATATAATATATCCCAGCACTTCATCGAAGACACTTGTGCTGATCACAGAGTCAGAATCTACATGATTACAGAAAAGTGACCCAAGAAGTCTGTGGTGGAAAGTTCATTAGAAATCTAGCTAGGCTACATGGCCTCCATCAAGTGAATCAAAGAAAAGAGACCTTGCCCATATAGGCCATCACTTATCGGACATTACCTCCGCGATTAATCGTACCATATGGCTTGTATCCGTAGGATCGTTAGATCAGAGCCATGCTTATTCATTCTTGCCGTCATTCATTCTTCCCATCCTTCATTAAAGACTGCTTCGAGAAGTCACTTCAGGTTGCCGCCATTGTTTCATTGCAAGTTGCTCCCATCATAGGTCCCTTCATCTGGAGGCACTTCCGGCCGCATAGCCGGAGGCAGATGGTTCGGGAGGATCTCTCTGCAAGTGTTGGCAAATCTTACACCGTGGCCCTGCATTGGCTCGACCTCATGCTCATAATACTTTTGGATCTTCTCGCCGTGCATGATGATCTTGTCGCCATGCGCGAGGTGAATGCTGATCGCTTGTGGCGGAGCAGTCCCCTTTCCCTTGCCAATCAGATGCAGTTCCCGAGGAAGCTCACGGCATCTTTGATCAACTTTCTCGCGGGAAAGCCCTTGCAGTGATTCAAACGCTTTGAGCCGAGCGTCAAAATCCAGTGTGTATGGCAGTGGCCTTTCAGCTACGAAATAGGGAACCAACCCACTGAGCCTCTTCGATGGTTTGACCTCTTTCGTACCCTTAGTCCCCGTCTCCACGGAGGTATCCTCTGCAACGGCATGCTCCTCTTCATCTTCGTCTATTTCTTTGCCCTCTCCTGTCTTCATTGTGATGCCGCAGTAATACTTGCGCTTCATCCTGAACTTCATCTCTGCTGGTGCGCCTAAGGAATAGGTAGCAACGGTTGGGCCAAGTCCACTCTCACCATCATCGTGGTACTTGATCTTTTGTCCTTCGAGGTAGCAAAAAGTCAGCAATTCGTTGAAGGCTTTGTCGGGGAATTGGTCTTGCAGAGCCAGCTTAGCAAAAAAGTTCAGCTGAGTTCGTGTCTCTGTGATGACCCACGATGTGCCTTCGAACGGACGACTTTCAACTGCGGCCACGAACTTGTAAGGGTAACCATGATTGACAGAGAAAGCTGACATTCGACCAAATGATCCTAAGGTCCTGCGTTCGAGACCTATGTCTTCATGCTGCATTGCATCTAGCATCGCATCGGGTCCTCGGATCTCTTCAAGGACTTTCTGGTTTGCGATCATGTGCACTATGACCTCGTCCTCCAGACCAGGAAGCGTGAAGCGGTTGATTCGGTGGCTGAACTCGTACTTGTGATCCATCTTGATGTGACCTTGAGCGGTATCGTAGGAGATAGGTTGGCCTCTGCCTATCACTCTCGTCAGATCCCGCATCAAACAGGAAGGTAGCGACTTTGCCGCCGGCGTGTGACTGAAGTCGCATTTGCTTTCATTTTCGTCACACTTGTCTCCAGGTCCTTTGCTACTACACACCCATCCCTCATATTTGTAGCGTGATATACACTGGCCACATTTCGGACAACACAATCCACGTATGACACTGTGAGGATACAAGGCGTCTAGGTTGGCCTGGCATGTCAAATCCGAGAGACGTAGGTCGAAAGGGTCGTCCTCGTTTGCCCAGCGCGTTCTCTTCTTCAGCCACTGAGGATGGAAGCACTCGATGTCCAAGTCTTTGGGTGCGTCTCCTCGGACAGTCTTCCAGTAAAACCGGCAAGCGGGGTTGAGACACATCCACGTCATATACACATGCTCCTGTGAGATTCCACAACAGGGACAGGTCAGCGTTTGTGGGTTTCCGAGTCCCCCAAGTGGTACAATTGGTTCGACATTTGTCGGACTCCACCATCCCTTTTTATCGGAATTGAGTTTCTCGAAGCGGAACAGAATGATCTTCTGGTTCGCTTTGGAACTCATAGTGACAATCATATCGGTCAATTTGAAGAACCCAAGCACACAATATCGATGTGGCATGTTACTTGGACAAGCCATGTTTTTCTGTCCACAGATGACAACGATAGGGATCTCATGCAACATGTTGTTACGCATAGATCGAATCTGCGCGTTCTCGCCTTGACTTTTGACTTGGATCATGGTACCAGCTTTGTCTCGTGCCATGCCACCTCCCGCTCTGGATACGATGACATCTGCATCCATGAAATCCTGACCTTGTCCATTCTCGTCGAACATCATGCTACGGACAAGTCCTTGACTCATATAGCACGCACCTTGGTAAGCGCGGTAGTATGGCAATGTTTCACAGAGTGGTTGGCGATCCGATGCCCAGATTATAGGTTTACCCAGTGGTGCAGGCTTTTGGTCGGCAGAAGTCTTCAGCATAAGCCTTTCTGCAAGGCTCCTGAGCACCTCATTTTCACGCCGTTTCGCTTCTGCATCTTGTAGTGTTTCTGGTCTGAGTCTGAGGATGGCTACATGCGATGGTTTTAGCGCTTCTGTAAGGTAGGATCTTCCAGATTCGATAGACATAGGGTTGGAATTGGTCATTGTGCCCTCATGATTCTCAGGGATTTCCGCGCGTTGCTCAACTGCATAGATAGGAATGGGCGATACAGGTTGTGTAGGCTGAGTGGGTGGAAGAATCAAGCTGGGATGACCATGGCTGATATTATCCATTTTTACAGGAGGTTTTTTCCCGTTGACTTCGGTGACGGCGGTGAAGCCATGTACAATCCCGTTGTCTTCGGTATTGACGGGGAAGTCAGGTACCGGACTTTCGTTGACTTGACCATTAGAGATTAATGCTCCCTCTGGTGAGCTGATTGGCCAGTTCATAGACTGAGTATCAGAGCCGATGTTTGTTAGGCGTGTTTGGTTCTCAAGGGACCGTCCCTCTACATGGAAGGTGCTAGTGGATGAGATTACATCGGAAGTAGCTACTCCAGTTACGAGTCTGCTTCGCCTCTTTCTGAGCATGGAGTCGACTGGACGGTTATGCAAGACCTCTTCATCGACTGTTGTCGTTCCCGGTCCAGGCTTCGTCTCTGGCATAGCTGCAATAGCAGTGTCGGGTAGTGGGGAGTCTATGCGTCGCTTCTTGGAGGATTGAACAGGCACATCACTCTTCGTTGCCAAAGACTTCCGTTTCAAGGCTGCCTTCGTCTTAGTGCTATCGGTGGGACCCTTAGGAGTGACTTCATCAAAGGGGATGGGTTTCTTGATCGCACGGGCAGAGCGACGAAGTAAAAAGTCGCCTCTAGTAACGACGGGTCCATCAGGTAGTACCATGTGCAATGGACCAGGCTGAGTCATTAGAGGAATAAGAGGCTGTGTTACTACAGGAGCGATATATGGAGCTACAGGGGTGGGGATAAATGTGAAAGCATTTGCAGCGTCAAATCCAGAGAGATCGGATGTTGGAGCAGAGCTTGCTGCGCTTTCTTGAGTCGCGATGCAAGAGCGGAAAGACTGATCCATTAGTGAGCTCATCACTGATGAACTTTGATATACTGAGGCAGTGGCGTTGCCAGCAGCAGAGCGTAGCTGCCGTCCTGAACAGGGGTTAGCAGAGTCCAAAGAACAAGATGAAGCAGTATTGCTCATCATACCACTGCCTGCAAGACGCCCGGAATCCGGAAGTATGCTGCTAGATCGTTGCCTCGTGTTCTGTGACACCATGAGGCACAGTCGCTATATAGAGCCACCTGCTCCGCGACTTGGGAAACTTGTCAGGAGCAAACCTCCAGCAGATGAGTGGCTTAAAGGAAGGGGTTTGTTATATGGCCTGCAAAGAATGACGGGTGAATAATGCAATTGCGAGCTATACCAGAGCCTGCCCTCATACAAACTCTTGCTGAGGAGTGAGGTGACTGGAGAAAAGGTGAGATGGATGGCCTCCACAAAAGGGCATTTGAATAGGCAGCGACGAGCACCTTCCGATTCAAAGGCTCAGGTCCGAGCTCCTTCACTCGCTGTCTATATCCACGTCCACGTGGTAGTGGGTATCGATACCACGTGTGAAATGATGAAGAGAGATATATAGCTTATGACGAGTATCGTAACTCGTGAATATATGGACTTTGTACTACAAGATCATGTTAGTGCGACATACCGCGTAGCAGAAGATCTCGTGATACTCACAAGTCACACGCGACTCGGTGACGCGCCCTGGAGACTCCCTGTTCAGAGCACATCTTGTATATAGTAGGAAGGAGCAGTATTGCCCAGCTGACATGAGTGCCCGTGCGCACGGACCAGGACGGTATGAGGGAGCATGTTGAGGAAGTATGTTGAAGGAGGACACGCTCCTCTACTTTTATGTCGAAATAGGCAGCCAGGAACGTTTGATGAAGTGACGAAGTTTGCGATATCTGAGCACCTGGAATCAGGAGAAAGTATTGCGATTCTATCTTTCTCTTTCTTGCACTGAAAGCTTTTTTGAAATGACTGATTCAAGATAGATTATGCCTTTCACTCATCTATCTTTCAATTGAGGAGCAAACCAATGGTCACATCTGAATGCTTCTCACTTCAGCTCTGGATCTCGGTGCATCATTGGATCATGAGAGCATCACTGAGGTCTTGATGTTTCTGTCTCGGTGCCCTTTCATATGCCTGATGATATTAGTATCCAGTTGTATACACACATCAAGCTCGCCTGCAAGCAAGATTGGTCGACATATGAAGAGACGATTTCGAGTCTCAGCAAAAGACGAACCTAGCCACAAATACGTACGCCGACGACAGATTATTTAGCTCGTCACAAAGCATTTTGGCAGCGCCAGCTTTCAAGTGATGATACCATCTCAAGTGCGGAGCTCAGTCCGGGTATATGGCTACTCACTGGTAGCGATCCACATGCACGGTATGAAGACGGCTACAGCTACCCCACGGCGGCTCTGCTCCCCACATTCATACCCCACCTTGTCCACTCGTGCCAGACGGTAGTTCATACCACACCGTAAATTTGTACGTTTTGGTCGACTACCCCGCTACGAAAGCCCCGGTCTAGCAAGAGAGCATGGTTCAAGCATGATACTCGTCCAGACTGGATATCCGGCAGGCCGAGGCAACCCACATTTTCCTTCGGAAGCAGTCGAAGATGACTCGGTATTGTTCTTCTCGACATTCAAACACCACACAAGTCTACGGTGTTCTATGAACAAGCGTTACTGCATCAAAGATGCCATTCTATCCGCCGTCATGGGTGCCCAAACTACCGTTCGATCCGCCGGACTCGATATCCGTTGAGAGGTTTATGCTCGATGAGAACTATGACCGCTATCCTCTTGGATACTCGAACCCCCCGTTCACATGCGGAATCACGGGCAAGGCGTACAGCGCGCTCGAGGTCAAGGAACGTGTCGACTTCTTAGCGAGGGGATTGAGTGCTGAACTTGGATTTCACCCAAATGAGGGAACCGAATTTGACAAGGTCATCGGTCTCTTCAGCGTCAACACGATTGATACTTTGACTCTGGCATGGGCAACCCATCGCATTGGTGGCATCCAAACGCCAGCCAATGCGGCATATTCGGGACCAGAGCTTCTCTACCAGCTACGAAGTTCGAAGGCGACTTGCTTGTTCACTTGCGCATCCCTTCTACCTTTGGCTCTAGAAGCTGCCAGCAAGGCGGGAATCGCAAAAGAACGAGTATATCTCTTGGTGACTCCGGACTTTGAAAACGCTGGCGATGCTGTGAAATCCCACAAGACCGTCGATGATCTCATCAAACATGGCGCAAGGCTGCCAAAATTGGAAGAGCTGAACTGGACCAAGGGCGAAGGAGCGCGAAGAACTGCATTCTTGTGCTACAGTTCAGGCACATCAGGGTTGCCCAAAGGTGTGATGATCTCTCATCGAAACGTGATAGCGAACGTGCTTCAGATGCGTACCTTCGACTCGGTGTATCGCGAGACTTTGAAGGATCCTCGTAATCAATCCGATTACACAGAATATGTGCTTGGTCTTCTACCATTGAGCCATATCTACGGGCTAGTTGTGATAGCCCACTTGGCGGCGTACAGAGGCGATGGCGTTGTGATCTTACCGAAATTCGACTTCCACACGTTTCTGGACGCAATCCAGAGGTTCAAGATCAATTTCTTGTACCTCGTCCCACCGATCATCATCCAGATGACGAAATCGAAGACGAAAATGAGCAAGTACGATCTTTCCAGTGTGAGAGCCGTGTTCACAGGCGCGGCGCCCCTGGGGTCAGAGACTGCCGAAGACCTGCAGTCCATCTTTCCAAAGTGGGACATCACTCAAGGCTATGGAATGACGGAGTCTGCGACTGTCACATGCATGACTAGTCCTCAGGATGTTTTCTTCGGTTCGTCCGGCAGTTTGCAGCCAGGCGATGTAGCGCGAGTGGTTACACCTGATGGCATGGACGTCGAAGATCATGACACGCCTGGCGAGCTGTGGGTCAAGGGTCCCTCGATAACACTGGGCTATCTGGACAACTCAAGAGCAACGAGAGAAACCTTCGTAGATGGGTTCCTGAGGACAGGCGACGAAGTGATCATAAAGAAGCATCCCAAATCCGGCCATGAGCACATTTTCATAGTCGACAGGCTGAAGGAACTGATCAAGGTCAAGGTGAGTTTCTTCTTCATTGAGGACTTACAATTTCTTCACAAATCACTAACGACAACTCGCACAGGGACATCAAGTAGCGCCCGCGGAACTAGAAGCGCACCTGCTAACGCACCCAGCAGTCAACGACTGCGTCGTGATCGGAGTGCCCTCAGACGCCGAAGGAGAAGTCCCCAAAGCATTCGTCGTCAAATCCGAATCAGTCGGGCTAGAGGATTCCGACCGTGTGATCGCTCGCGAAATCGCAAAACATGTGGAAAAACACAAATCGAAGCCCAAGTGGCTCAAAGGCGGCATTGAGTTCATCGACATCGTGCCCAAGAGTCCAAGCGGCAAGATCCTTAGGAGACTGATTCGGGATCAAGACAGGGAGAAGCGCCTGAAGGCCAAGGGCGCGAAGCTGTAGATGCCCGATTTTTTTTGTACATACTGTCTATCGTCTTGGCGATCTTGACGGCGGTCAGAATGACCATGCAAATTGTGTTTGCTGGTAGATATGCAGGGTATATGTCGATAGCAAGTCTTCAAGCAGTGTTGTACATGTCTTATCCATCATCACAACAGCAGAGGAGGACCGCCGCAGCAGTAGCAGCAGTGCAGACAAGACTCCTGGGGATTCTCCTTCGCGTATACTTTCCTACAGTATCATACCAGCAAACGCATACTCGTATCTATCCAAGCAGCACTTGACTACTGATACCCCAAGACCAACCAAAGAACAAAAGCCCCCCCTCACCGGCCCGGAACCGAAAAAAAACAGAATATTCGCGACAGAGCATCAAGTCCATTTCCCCATCTTCCATTTCCACCAGGAAATCATAAGCAAGCGAAAAGAAAAAGAGAGGGGACTTCTCGGAATCGAACCAAGGACCTCTTGCATGTGTGATTGAGATACCCAAAGCAAGAATCATACCACTAGACCAAAATCCCATGAGGTTGATCATAAATGATTTGTGAAAAACTGTGTTGGTACGTGATATATATACTCCAAGAGCTCTTGATGGGGGGTTTGGGGTGGAACAACTGGCGTGGGTTGGAACGCAGGGAGTTTCACTGGAACTTCGATGCTGGCTGTTATGATGATGGGGCTCGAAGTTGTGTGGTATAATGTGGTGGGAAATGGAATGATTGTAGGAACGGAAGTACCATGTGTATCAGTGTGCGGAGAGAAGGCCTCTTTGATCGGTAGCACTATAATGTATAACAGAGCAAGTCAAAACACTATTTCTGACGATTTCGAAAGGTCGAGGTGAATTAGAAAGAATATTTGCGGATTTTTGGCCACCGTCACGGTATGTCAAACTAGTCAATAAGCCTCTGCACGGAATAGTAGATAAGCTACAGAAGCGGGAAAAAAGGAAAAAGGTCCAAGAACGCCATCGCTGTACGGAGACCCTGTCATTGCCCTTTCCTTAGCGGGTAAGCGTAGTGCTGTCTGTCGTCTCATAACGGTAAGACACGAAGAGAAAAAGAACGAAAGCGAAGTCGGAGAAGGATTAATGCATCTCAAGCCCATTTTCCTATCATCGGTGCTGATTAGGTCCGCTCTCTGGGTCCGCGAACGGCGACCGTACATCCATATCCACCATGAATGGCCCGCCTACACTCGTGCGCATGGGTCTCGCCTCCACCAAGCTGGCGTTGCTAGAGTATAGCGTGCTTGTGATAGATCTCGACATCGAATTGCTCCGCATAGGGCTTGGTGGATCGTCGAACGGCGATCTCTCCGCGACGATGCTGCTGTCTAGGGGTGACAATGGTCTCTCGAAAGCATGCAGTGCAGGTTGAAAATGGGACACGGCAGTATCTGCGGATCTGACAGACGCTGGTCGAGGGGTGGCATCGCTACGTGTACGATAAGGAGGTGGAGGATCGTCATTCGTGGGTGCGGCAGGTTCTGCCGACATCATGGACATGGTCTCGAGGCCAGTGTAGTAGGTGGTGTTCTGAGGAGACGTAATGAGATGAGGTTGAGGCGGTGTGACCTGGCGCACCTCGACGCTCGTCGCTGCCGACGGACTTCGCTTGGTGAACACCTCAGCTCGACCCTCGGTGATGGGCTTGAGGGTAGCAGCTCGAGCGCGTCTTCGACGTCGGATACAGAGCAGTAAAGCAAGACCAACGGCTAAGACGGCGACTATCGGAACAATTATCGCGGCCAAGATAGCTCCATCAAAAGCATGTCTGTTACTGGTGATTGAAGAGCCATTAGGAATGGCCGAAGCCTGGGCCGTAGACTGATACGAAGTGGCGGATGATGCTTTCGAATTGGACGTCAAGGACTCATATGCTTGCGTGGGTCCTGGCTCAGACTTTGGATATCCAGCGCTAGTATAAGATGCAAAATCAGGCGCGAAGCTACCAGTGGACGTGGGCACGTAACTATCTGGCGTGGATGATCCCGTGATGGCTGCTGCCTGAGGTAACATGCTAGCCGACGAGACAAGCAAATCGATACTGGAGCTGCCTAGAGACACGCTGGTTATCAATGTTGTGGGACTCGTTGCTACCTCATATGTGGCGGGCACGCTGCTCGTCTCACTGCTCGTCTCACTCTCTGATGCTCCCCTGTCATCTTCGCTTGAAGCTGAGGCGCTGGCTAGAGCAGTTGCAGAAGCGGCCGAGGCCGACGCTGAAGCTGAAGCTGACAAGGCTGATGAGACCCATGGAGGAACTGGATGATCGAAAGCATTTGGGGGCTCATCACGTTGGTCTAACATGTCTATACTTATGAGAAATCAATCCTGAGAGATTGTGTGGACAGTGTGAGTTGAAGGTGTCTTGCAGTCATGGTAGACTCATCTTAGCTTAACTCGTTTGGCTTCGCGGCTGGACTGGAGCGGGGTGCCGCACCTAGATCCTCCGGAGTATGGATGAGGCCAAGAACGACACCCATTGCACGCTCACCTCATCCCTGCTGCAGCCGTGAATAATTACAACATTGTGCAGCATAGTAATTAATTCAGGTCAAGGCGCAGTCCGAGCCTCGTCTGTAGTGATGAAACAAGGCTGGCTTTAAACCACGAGTCAAAACATGGTATTCATTTTCAGATGCATGTACTTGATATTGACGCGATTCCCAGAGATGACGATATTGTCGTGTGCATAATATCCACTTCGTATTCGCACCTTCTGCAGACCGCATGTCTTCAAGATTGTCGTGTCATAGGTAATGCAGTGTCCCAAATCGTAGCTCAGTGAGGCGCAGTATATGAGCCATACCGACACGGACCAGCTGATGTGTTGTCAAGTTGCACGCTTTGTACATATCAGCAAGCTCTCAGAAACCGTAGGAATGGAGATTCTACTATGGGTCGCAGTTGACATGACATGTACTCCATTGCGGAGACCTTACACTCTGCTGGTGGGGTTTTGTAGTGTCAATGTCTGTCCCCGCCGGCCACACCGAGGCCGAGCGCGAGCCCCAAGGCGTTTCCTCCCGATGATGATGATGATGCGTTGTTGGTATTTTCATCTTGCTCAGGCTCGGCACTTTGAGGATTGTAGACGGATCGGAATGCACCATTGTTCCTCGCACCTGCTCCTGCGCCGCCTTGGCCGCCGGCAATATTTGTCGCTTCTCTGCTGAGTAATCTCAACAAGTCCATTGCGTGATGGCTGTCCTCGGTCTCCGTGCGCTTCGAGAACGAGATTGATGAGGCGCCGTTTTGAACCTCTTCAGACTCGTGTTCGAGCTGCGCATTTGGTGCTTGGTTGGAGTGCGTCCTTTGAGACTCCTGAGCTTGCATTGACTCTTGCTGGGCATGGTTAATGGACATGGACGCCTGAGCTTGCTGCTCGAGTTCATTGCGACGGAGCGGTGGAAGATTTTGAGCAGCTGTGCCGCCATTCTGATCATTTCTATCATCGATTGCCATTCGTTGGCTGTCGGTGGCACTCGGGGGACCCGGGTTGTTGTCATCGAGGTTGTCGGAATAGCTGTGGGTGCCATTGTTGGAAGTGACGTTGCTTTCATAAGCATGTGTGTCGTTGAGCTTTCTGCTTGTGACATCGTCTACGAAGCCTTCTAGCCCTTGGACTTCCTCGAGACGAACCTCCTTCCAGTGGCATCTGGCGTGTTTCTTGGTGCAGCCGGCGCAAGAGCTTAGATTCTTCAGACAGTCCATGCGCAAGCGGCGACACCTATCACAAGGAGGCAAGACACGAGAGCCTCGAGGAAGTCCTTCCATGTGTGTCTGGCATATGCTGCGATAGGGCTGCGATGATTCTTGGCTAGGGGGTAGGGGACGAGAGAAGTTGTGTCTCGGTGTACCATCTGGGGCTTGCATGTTGGCAGGAGTGAAGGAAGACGGTAAGAAAGGGTCATTCTTTTCCATATAATATGAAAGCTGTTCCAAGCCATGTCCAGTGGGAGGTGCAGCAGCGGGCACCGGGGAGACCGACGTCGACGGTGGTCGAGCGGTGTCTACAGTTGCAGAGGAGATCAAAGGCTGTGGCGTGCCATGCATGGGCGAAGCGACTTGCATTTGAGATGTGCGTCTGTTTTCTGGCCTCATGGCAGGCTGGTTATGAGGCAGGGACTGCAAATGCTTGAGCAAGTCAGACCTAATGGTTGCGCTAGCATCTGTATTTACCGGCGGATTCACACTCGTGCGTGCGGGTGTTGAAAGCGTTGGGTAAGGAGTGCCTGCGATGGCGCTGGGGGGCGCAGAGACGGTAGGAGGAGTGTGGGTTTGTCGCGGCTCCTGCTCCGAATTCGACGCCGCATACTGAGGGCCCTGTTCGGATCTTCTCTCCTGGATAGCCATACGACGCCCTTTCAGACGATGTCCGAGCTGCCTTGTTCTCGCAGCGACCAAGTCGGCAGCGTTGGTGACTTCCCTGAGAGCCCTTTCCAAGATCTCGCATGTGGCCACCTCCTTCTCCTCATCCTCCCAGATGGGCAAGGGCGGGATGAGATCTTGACATCTCCCGCTGCTGATGAATAGAAAGTCCTCCTCGCTGACCTGGACACGGACTTGCTTTTGCGGATAATAGAATTGACAGACGCGACGGCCTTCGGAGAACGTAGCTAGATCAAACTGGGCAGGGTGAGCCTGGGCGAAATGCACGACATCGAGCCAAGTCACCGTCGGCGCAGCTTCCTCTTCGCTGCCAGCAGTGGTTCCTTTTGCGTGAGAATGCGAAGCGATGATTTTAGGTGGGCCGTCAAAGCAGCGCTCGAAGCGCTTTATCAGAATGGGACCCAGAGGGCGGGCGCCGAGGTTGCTCGCCAGGCTCTCTTGTCTGTCGAGAACATGTGTGTAAGAGGTGAGCACCTCGAGCAGGTTGGGCAGCGTATCCTCCTTGCTGATAAAGGGCAGGTCATCGGCACATTGTCGTGCGAGATAATTGATCTGCAATTGGTTGCCGGGCGTTGTCGTCGTCCTTGCCAACTTGGTGGAAGCCGGGGTGGCGGAGGGTGCGGAGGGACTCCGTTTGCGTTTGCCCGCATTGGTGGTGAGAGACAGCGCGTCGGCCATGATCACGAAATCCACGCAGTACTAATATGAAGATGGAACGGAGAGAGAGAAGAGCGAAAAGGCACGGAGCGACAGAGTAGAAGACTAGGGCAAGCGCGTAATACACAACGACAGGACAGCGGACAAGCGCTATATTTCTCCGTCTTGGGGGATTGGGGATGGGGGGGGAGAGAGTGCAGCTCTACCTTGGCAGAGGGAGGGCGCGCGCGCGACGGGGGAGAGCGAGAGACAGTAATGGCCCGCCTGAAACAGAGGGCCAGAAGTGGGAACTAGGTATAAAAAAGGCTGCGCCAGCCCGTCACACTGAGGTGTCCAGGCTCGATCATCCCGTGAGGCGAGGTTATATGTACAGTATACAGTGACACCAGATGCAAGCCCCACTGCATTCAGAGATAGGCCTTGCGTATGTGGAATGTGTACCCCGGTGTGTCTACTGGATGATTTGGATTATGAGGGACGGCAAGGGCGCAGGCCAAAGTGGTGGCGGTGCCGAGTATCCGGGCTGCGTAGGGGGTGCGGTGTCAGTGTCAGCTGAAGGGATGCACGCGGCGGCCAAAAGTCTGCGTAAGTGGGTGACGTCTGGGGTAACCCTGTCCTGTATTGAGTGATTCCCCCACACTTGGTTGGCCCCATTTTGTCACTTTCCACCATCGACATCCTCCTCCACTCCGAGCTTCAAGCGTGAGGTTAACTTAATGGACTGGTAAAGCCGATACATAGTGTTATTGTCATTGTTGTTGTAGCGCATATATCTCAGCTCTCCTGAAGTCGCATTCCTTTTCATCACCCTCAATAAGCACAAAAAAGACATGTCAGAGCGAGGTCAATTCCGCGGTGGTCGCGGTGGTGGCCGTGGCAGAGGAGGTGGAGGAAGAGGTGGTGGTGCTGCCGCTGCTGCGCAAGGAGGAGCAGAGCAAGCGAGACCGAAGAAGGAAAACATTCTCGATCTGAACAAATACATGGACAAGGAGATTATGGTGAAATTTAACGGTGGTAGAGAAGGTACGGCTGCCAATGGCGATCATCGATATGCGCATTCTCTGCTCTGCGCGCGCACTTTCCTCATACATACAAATGCGCTGACTCCATATCACCTCTCAGTAACGGGCACTCTCAAAGGCTACGACCAGCTCATGAACCTAGTGCTAGACAACGTGAAGGAAATCACAAGAGGTGCGAGGACTCCCCGCTCTGTTGCAACTACGATACCCATGCCATACTGACCCACATCCCATCGCAGACGAAGAAGGCAACACCTCATCCCGACCTCTGGGCCTGCTCGTCGCTCGTGGAACCCTGCTCGTCTTGATTTCGCCGCTGGATGGCAGCGAGGAGATTGCCAACCCTTTTGTTCAGCCTGAGGAGGAATAAGCGTGTGTATATCCTCGGTTCCCTTGACAGAGATGGAACTTCACGCCTGCTTACTGGACTTGGCCTGATCCTTTACCTGTGGACATCCGGGGAAGAAGAAAACGACATGTGCCTTCAAGTACGGCTCCTGCGCAATCCTTGCCTCCGTTGACAGATACCGTTCCAAGGTCAGCATGAAGCGCATTGTACGCTAGACAGGATCTTGGGAGCATTTGATGGACGGTCTGACGAAAGTGGTTGGTCACTGCGGCAGAAATCGTTCATGCTGGAAGGCGCAACGACTCACCAGGCCGGTTCCCCTTCGACAGCTCGCTTCCCAAGTGTTTACGCGAACAGTGCGGCGAAAGGCAGTCTACGTAGTAACGACCATGCGTCCTGCACATGAAAATTATGGACGCATGTTGCATATATGATTATTAAGAGGTCTTCTCACAAAATTATGTGGCTGCATTAATCCGCAAGGCCTTTTGCGATATGTCAAAAAGATACTGATTTCTCATTTCTTCGTTCAATATCATGTCCTTTGTCGTCTGACCAATATTCGCTAACTTCATACATAATTCCCGAATCCCCATTAGAACGTCGACTGCCCATTGCCACCTGTGCTCGTAGTAGCAGCATTGGTCGAAGCTGCGCTCAATCCGCTTTCCTCGCGAGCTCGTTCGTCCAATTCCCTCTGGACCTTTGCAGGCGGCTCCTTGTGCAGCTTGTGATGGCCCTTTCCATCGACACTGACCCTTTGAGGAGAAGAAGGGTCTGGGTGCACCTGCTGTTCTCCTAAAGTCGGCTCGAAAGACGCTCCGGCCTTGTCGATAGTACCAGCATTGGCTGCCTCCTCGAGCTCGCGCTGATGGCGCAGGTGTGCTGCTTGATCAGCTTCGCGCAGGTTGCCCTGCTCCTTCATTGCCTTTTCCTCGGGAGTGTCCTTCTTGTCACGGTGCAAGAAGCCCAACAGACCATGCTTCTTCTCGTCCTTGTCGGCACTCTTCGAGTTTCGTCTTTCCTCCTTCGCCGCCTTCTCGTGTGCCTTGTCATGCGCCTTCTCGGCCTCCTTCGGGTGGCGTTTATCCTCTTTGATGGCCTTGTCGTGCGCCTTCTCTGCCTCCTTAGCTCTCTCTTTTTCCAGCTTCTCTTGCGCCTTCTGGTCAGCAGCCCAACCACCACCAACCTGGTGCTTCTCGGGCACCTTCTGGGTCTGGTCAAATATGCGCGACTCTTCGGGCGCTCCAGTCGGTGTCGCCAACGGCTGTTGGCCGCTTTGAGGGGCTGCAAGGTGATTTTGCTTCGTGGCCTCGTACCCAGCCAGCCCGGCCGCTCCTGCGCCTCCAGCTACAGCAGCATCGCGACCGTAGTGATGGTCCTTAGTCTGCTCAGACTGGACCCCAGTACGTGGATCCGCGCGATTCAGGGTGTCGCTTTGGTGAGTACCAGGCGTGCTGTGCTCCTTCATCTTTTCGGGTTGAGGCTTCACACGAGGGTCGACAATGTTGGCAATGTTGCTCTGGTGAGGTCCGGTAGTAAAGCTCGCGGGGTCTTCCTCGCGTGAACCAGCTTGGTGAGTAGCACCGTATGCACCTGCACCTGCACCTGCTGCACCAACACCGCCTGCGATGGCAGCATCGCGACCGTAATGGTGTCCAGTGCTCTGCTCAGGCAAAGTGGTCTGATCATAAGGAGTACTGCTTTGGTAGGTACCAGCGGTGCTGCTGCCTTTCATCTTCTCCGGTTGAGGCTTGACACGAGGGTCTAGGATGTTGGCAACATTGCTCGTGTGGGGACCGACAGTGAAGCTCGCAGGGTCCTCCTGGCGAGATGCGATTGGTTGGCCAGCCTCGTAGGCACCTACGCCCGCTGCGCCAACACCACCAGCGACTGCAGCGTCGCGTCCGTAGTGGTGAGTGGACTTGTCCGCTTCAGCATCTTCACGTGGTTCCGCGCGGTTCAAAGTGTCGCTTTGATATGGAACGGAGGTGCTGTGACTTTTCATCTTTTCAGGCTCAGGCTTCACGCGAGGGTCCACAATGTTGGCAATATTGCTCTTGTGAGGTCCAGCAGTCTTTGTTGCAGGATCGGTTTCGGTCGGTCCACTGCGGTGACCACTGCTGGTCTCGTACGCACCGATACCAGCAGCGCCTGCTGCTGCGGTACCAAGTGCCGCACTATGGCTGTTGTGTGGCTGGTCTGTGGTGATCGCTGTCCCAGGTGGATGAGAACTCAACGAAGGAAAGTGAGTATTGGCTTCGCTCAGTGGTTTGTGGCTGGATGTAGCGGTGGGATCGAAACGTTGCTCCTCAAAGCCTGCAGTGCCGGCAAGTGGGCCATCACGGATACTGCTCTGATGTTGAACATCTGCAGAGGATGTGCCAGGAAGATCTGCAGATCCAATACCTGGGTTCAATGCGGATCCAGCATTAGGTCCTGTAGCATCATTGAAGCCCCTGTTCATGCTCGAGGCATGATTGGCCGAGGTATCATGAACATCGTAGCCGGACTCGGAAGGGAACTCTCCCGGAACGTGTGGGTCCAGGCGATTCGCAGTATCCGTGCTGTGAGGACCTGAGAAGTGGTGAGGGTAACCCTTGACCTGAGGCTCATCTCCTGGAGGACATGGATCTCCATCAAAGTTGTGACCTTGACCTTTGTGTTGGTGAACACTGAGGGGATCCATGTCCGAAGTCGATTGGCTAGTCGATTGTGTTGTGTTCCCGCTGTGGCCCAAACCTATATTAGATGGGCCAGCAGGATCACCGCCAACGACGCCCGACCTTATGCCCACGACGCTTGCATTGTCGTCTGCGCCGAACGACAAGTGAGACGGAATAGCTGACGCAGTAGGTCTTGACGTGGAGACCGGGTTGTGTGTGAAGCCTTTTTCGTGCTGCACTGGGTCTGTCCTACTGGTATCACCTGTGGTAGACGTACCCGTGAGGGGTCTGTTATCACTGGCAGCGGAGCGAGTGGCCTGCTCCTCTTCTCCTGACCCGTGACTGCTGTACACATGTTAGCCTATCGCTTCCAACATAGGAGCTCCATTGGCATTACAGTATCTTCTTGATCTTGTCCATGATGACAGGTCAAGACTACTTCTCAATGTATTATACGCGTGTGATTAACAGTGACACAATGCTCGAGGAAGTATTGATTGAAATTTACGTAGTGGGATCACAAGAGAATTCAATGTAGAAGTAGATGAACAATGTCAAGAATAGGCATGGCAGTTGTGGCTGATACATATCGACGGAGCTCCCCCACGAATGGACCAGACCATAAGCAATGACATAACGCTGCAGTGAGCTTGGAACATGTGAACGTCACGAGGGATGAGATTTGGTCGTTATGCGGCTGGTGGATTGGCCAGGAAATACGAAAGCCAGGTCTGCGTGTTGGCTTCCTGCCTTGATCTGCTTTTCAGTTGACCATTAAGCATTGTTGCTTCCATTCTAACGGGCGCCACATCCGCCTCTTGCCTCAGATCTCTTGTGAGTCCAGTGTCTATTTAGCTTAGGTACGCATACGGCAAGTCAAGTCTCGATTTGACCTCTTATCGCAGCCCGGCGGAGATGTGAAGCAGGGATCTTGATTGACGTCGCGCAATGACGCAATGTATGATCGTCGACACTTGTGGTCCATGCACAGGGCACTTGTAGTTGTGTTTGCGGGGGACGAAACGGTCTCGACGCCGTCGCAAGCCTTCGCCTGGTGAGAACTGGTGATGGCAACGCCATGTCGAATATCATGTCTGCCTTCCACATTTTCGCGTTCTGGTGTCCCACAAGGTCCACTAATCACGGCTGCTCCAATTGGGTACATGGCCAGACCTGTTTGCTGGATGTTCAGTCATGTCTGCCCTAGTCCCGGGGATCTAGATATGACCGATAAGGCTGCTGTGACCCCAGGTCTAGATCACTCGTGGGTCTTGAATGTTCGACGCGACCCTTCAATAAATCCACGAACAGAAAACACTATGCAGCGCGGTGTCTCTGTATACGAACACCATAGGGTCGAGACCGACACGAGACCGACCGAGGAACTGGGTGACATTATACTCCAAAAGGATTGCCAAGGTCGACTAGTGGTGGGCAGGACCAGGTCCAAGGGGGGAAAAAGGTAAGGTAATAAGGGCAAAGGCGGAGGCAAGCGCGGAGCCTTCGGCACGTCCCCTCGGCCTCCGCCATTGTCAGCTCAATTCCCCCAACGGCCAAGGTCGTATTCACATGAGCTAAGGTGGTGTGGACTGTTTTCCATGTGTTTTCCTAGAAAAAAGTATTCTTCGTTCTGCCATGTGCCAGCACGTGGCTCTATTGTTCATATAAACATAACACTCTTGTACCATACCGACATCACAACGCACACGCCTCGCCACGGTGCATGCCTGGGATCCTTCGCAACTGACTGCAACCCCGATTACCGCGATTCCTCGACACCTCTCTGTCCTCGGTGGACACTTGCTGGCCTTGCTTCAGGATTTATGATTTTGCGGAAGACCTTCTCTGTACATACGGCGGAAACCACATCCACCGGATCATCACTACACAACATAATACATGATGCCTCTCCGTGAAAGGCTCAGGCGGGTGTTTGGGGGCTCCTCCGACGGCAGCGATCGCAAGACATCGAGTCAGAATTCGGAAAAGTCAGCAAGAGAAGAACGATGGCCCTCGAACGTATATGCGCCCGGAGAGCCAATGCCCCGGCCGAAATATCGGGCCCCGGTCAAGAAGGAACACAAGGAGAAACTCGAATCATTCAATTGGGGCACCGCATGGCGGCGGCAGAGTTTCATCAGCGAATACAGCCCCATGGGAAGCAGGATGCCGAGTCGGAGGAACAGTCTGATCAGCCGGAAAAGCTTTGGCGGAAAGAGCAGCAGACGGAATAGCATTGGCGACAGCGGCAAGGAGGTCGAGGGTGTGCAGACAAAATCAAGACACGCAGCGCGTGCGACAAGGCTCAGTGCGGAGATTGAAGCCGAGGGGGATGACGACGTGACCAACGGTAGGTTTTCTCGAAACTTGCTCAAATGAAAATCCATACTGACCTGTCTCACAGTCGGCCTATCACGAGTCCAGTCAAGAGACAAAGACAAAGCTCTATCACGACAATTATCCCTCGATCACCCATTACCAACTTCCGGAGCGAGGAATATCGCAGAGGCAGCGGCTGGAAAATCTAGCGACGGCGTTGCACAGAATGACCAACCATTTACAGAAGAAGAACTAGCGCTGGCTTTGAAAAAGAGCCATCTCACAGTACCCGACAACAAATAAGGAGTGTACCGCGGCAAAAGTGAGGCCTCATTCATCAGGTTGTCAATAATGTACCAAAAAACATGTGGAGAGAACAGTCATGTTTTTGCGTTTTGCATCTATTCGTGTTGGCGATCAGCGTTTGGCGTTATTGGACATCTGATATCGACAAGGAGATATCAAGAGGGGAGCAACTACTGGAAAATGGGGCGTTGTGTTCGTCGAGTTCTTCCTTTTCTTTGTTTCTGTTCAAGTACATACGTTTGTCTGCTTGTCTGACGACTTACTCTACGATTTCTATATGTACATTACAGCATTTTCTTACCGATTTTTAAAAACTCTGTATTCATTGTACATCTGTTACAACCTAGCGGGAACAGACCTTTCTCCCATCTGATAGCAAAACATTGCATTCATTTCTACTCCACATTCGACTCTCTGTTGGTCGAATCCATGGACTCTCTGGCACACTTGACCAACTACAGAAACCTAGGTAACTACATGCTGCTCGCAGACCAAGCCATCTCATCACTCCTTGACATTCGAAGACTCTGCTCTGTGCTACCATTCAATGCTTATAACAATCACTCTATATATACACTTTGACCATGACCACATACAATTACTGGAGTAATCCCTCTTCACAGCCCCAAATTCGCTGCGAAGCTACGAGTCCATTGCTGTAGATCAGCATCAATAAAGACTGCCAACAATGAATAAATGTGCAGGTGAGAGTAGGGTATACATCTCCGTTCAGATCCACTTCTGTTCTTATTGACTGGTAACGAAAACATATCTGCTTTCGAGACGACGGCAAGTCAGTCCAATGGTCGAGACATGGATGTCATGTCATATCTCGCTGAAGAAAGACTGCGGGGTTCAGTGGGGTAAATATTCCACCTACCTACCTTGGGCACAACGAACTCCCCAACAGGTGATGACTCCAAGTCATAGACGGCAAGAGTCCACGTGGTTTTTACAAGCAAGTAAAAGGATACCATGGGATATAGGTACACTAAAGAGCAGGAGTCGAATGAGAAGAAAGCCCGATCCCAGCCAAAGGAGCAACGATGTACTGTCATGGTGCGACTGACGCAAAAAGATCTGATGTATAATTGCTGATTACAGGAATTGAACCTGTGATCTTCGCATTTCGTGAGACAAAGCTCGTACAAGTGCGACGCGTTGCCACTGCGCCAAACCAGCAAGTTTGATGATGGCAATTATGTTGTCGTTTATATCCCTTCATGCTCTTTTGCTTTTGTGACTGGTGTCGCACTTCATTCCTGTTTCTATGGTGTATATCTGGATATTGTATCATGTTGTTCATTTTTTTTGTCCGATACTGATCCTAAGCGTCTGCTTTCGACGCACAGGAGCGGTGAATAACTGTGTGCAAGAGACAAGCAACCGGACATTGCATCTCCCGTCGCAGAGCGAAGTAGAGAGGGGTAACCCTGCCTGTGTATCACAAGCAGCAACTACTCTCACATGCTGGTGCTGTTGACCTGGTTAATGAAGGGTAAAAGAAACATAACCGATATTGAATAAAAGCACAGTGCTGCTGCTTCTCCTCATATTGACCACTATTTTGTAGAATGCACAGTCTTGTTCTCGACTGGTGTTATTGCCTTCCTTCATCTGAATTACACCCTAATTCAGGCTGAGCAGCGGCGTCACCATCAGAAGGACACGATTTGTACGAACTGAGATCTCGCCGAGAGGAAAAATAGATACGCGCATTGGAATTCAGGCTAATTATAAAAACTCACTCTACTCAAGAACGACAGGTGGTATCTCTTACGGAATTTCAGACGCCCATCCATCATGATGACACTTTCAAAACACACACTCAGTAGCGGTACGTGACTGGCGCCCGAGCCTCGATGGGACTGACATCGCCGGCGTTGTGTTGTTGCTGCTGCTGGCCCTGTTGCTGTTGACCTGCCCATGGGTTGTGTCCGATTGATTCGGGCTCATCGACGCCGCCGTGCATTGTTAGACCTTGAGCTGCACTTGATTGTCTCCCCAAGTAACTCGGCGTTGAACCTTGAAAGTATGCTCCTCCGGAAGCAGGGCGCTCGAGGTGTTGAGGAGCGGGTTTGCGATCCGGAGCAGAGTCGGTGAAGTGGTCGGACTCTTTAGGGTATGTATAAGCGGCGTACGTGTTGCTCGGGTCTTGGAACGGGTTTGTCTGATAAGCCTCGGTCTCATACGCCTCAGCTGATTTAGAGGGCGGAGGTCCAGGCGGCGCGTGGAACGTCTCGTGCTCAATAGGCGAGACGGAGTGTACACTCGCGTCCGAGTAGTTCATGTTGTTGTCGTTGTTGCGCTGAGGTACTGGGGGAGCAAACATGCTCGCAGACTGCTGTTGCTGGGGTGGGGGTGCATAGGCACTGTCTTGCATTGGAGGATGTGGACTGACGCTGGTAGCTCCTGTCGCTCTACGTGCGGAGAGAATGGCGCGCTGATGCCTACTCAGCGCCAGACTCAGCTGCTCGTTGACCTCTATGAGTGTCTGCAGGGTATCGTCGTCTGGCGGTGGACTATCGCAGTTGATGTACTCTTGTACGCTCCTCTGCGCTGTCTGACATCTCTCTGCAAACTCTTTCATAAGATCGTTACTCAAAACTTCATCCGGTGGGGTGCTCTGGAGCAGTTGAAGAAGTAGCTTAGCCGTATTCTTGGCTTCTTCGACTCGAGACGCCAACTCGTGAGGCGGAGGAAGCTGATTCCTACCAAACACACGCTGACTGGGCTCCTGCTGCGACGGGGCAAGTGGCGGGGCATGGGGGTTGAATGCAGGCACATGAAAGTTGTTGGGGAAGTTGGAAGTATTGCGGGCGCCAGCCGAGGGCGCAATGTGTGAACTCCGTCCCTTCTCCGACCTCCACATAGTGATGAGACCTGCCAGACCTTCATCGTAAGACTTTTCGGCTTCGAATGAGTCCAGCGTCTCGCGGAGTATCTGCTGTACGCTGGCATCTCTTCCGTTCTTGAGCAGGTCCTTCACGGTAGCGACGAACTTGGCATCGATGTTCCTCGTGAACGTCTCTCCAGGATTGTCCGACAGGATGCGTATCAGCATGATGGCATTGTACTGGATGTACGGGCGAGTGGCCGAGTTGTCCTTGGAGAGGAACTTCCGTAGCTGGTAGGCGGCAGATGCTGCTGCCGAAGGCGAAGACTCGGCGGCTTCCACAATCACAGGAAGGTGCAGCACCTCCTCACCCTAGACGGGTCAGTGTCTGCGGCAAACAAGAGTCGTTCGTGGGGTTTGCGCTCAGCGTACATCGTTGCTGTTGGCAGCTCCGGACTCGCAGAATGCTCGCTGCACAGAACAGGGCGTCGTCAGTCACCGGCAAGCAGAGCACATATACCGTACAGAGACTCACTATCGCGTTGACCACGTTGGCCTCGGGAGAATCAGCCGGCGGACTGTTACCGTCGTGACCTATTGATCCCAGTAAACAACGGAACTTCCGATAGAAACCTCGAGTTTGGCATCGACTAACTTTTCGAGCGGTTCAGTAGACCTGCTGTGAACCTCTTCATGATTTGACCGTACGACCAGATGTTGCTGAGTAGAACGGAAAGACAATATCCTGAACTTGATATAGCTGGACGGTGAATGCGGTATGCGACTACAGCGGACATATGAATGCTCGAGCCGACTTGTCGCTTCTTGGCAGCATCATGATGCTCAGCCTCCCTTGCTTGCTGTCGGGGGTTGTGTGCAGGTGCCTTACGCGTCAGGACCACCGCCACCCATGGTTGTCACACGACAATGGCCTTTCCAGCATATAGTATCTTGGCCCTTCGTAGCATGCATACGTACTCTGTCGTGGTATTCTTGGTTGGCTGAGATAAAGAGATGCCTCCGATACTGTATACTAAAAGTAGCTCCATCACAGACCAGAGTTTAGAACATTCAAGACAAGCGCGCGCCCAAAGTTGTCTGCTTTAACGTGATTAATCCTAGTGGTAAAAGCTAAAGCATGAGGCAGAGGAAGAGCGTGACCAGTATCCCAAGCTCATACACACATACAACCCACGTTCTATGCTTAAAGTACAGTCTTGATACAGTGGTATAAAAGTTAAACTAACGCTTCGTGATTATAACTCATGCCTCGTCATCATTCCTGTCAAATATGCACAAGATCCATCCGTCTGCTTCCCTCGGGAACTAACACTGTCTACCCCTTGGCTTCATCTTCGTCTACTTTCATTTTCTCACCACTCCAATTGTTGTTGTAGTTTTTGTTTTCGTTGAATGATGGCGAGGCTGAGCCAATGCCACCCTTGACATTAGCTCAGAGCTCATCTCTGATCATGCTGCTGACCGAGGTAACAACGCTTGTGACGGAGCTTGTGGCATCTTGAACGTTATCCTGTACCTTTGATACAGTGTCATCTACGACACTGCTGGCACTGGCACCAAAGTCGGACATTCTGCTTCTTGCACTCTCCATGGCAACGCTGATTCTGCTCTGTGCACTCTCGAAAGCCCCCTTCTCTGGGCCATGAATGGCACTGCTTACGGCCGAGCTGGCGGACTCATACCCGTCGACAATCTTGGTTCCTGCAGCATCGACGTTCTCAGAGGCGACCGAACTCAGCGAGGTGTACACCGACGCCGCTGCGTCTGTGACAGATTCAACATTCCCAGTTGGGGTCGGGACGCCGAACAAGGCAGAAGAAATGGCCTCCTGAGCGGAAGCAGCAGCATCGGCAATCTGACTCTGGGCTGCTGCGGCATAGCCGGTCTGGGTACCATAGATGGCCTCACTCGCTTTGGACGAAGCATCCTCGTACATGCTGGCAGCAGCTTCGGTGGCCTGCTCATAAGTGCCCTTGCTGGTGCCATATATCTGAGCACTGACGGCGTCTACAGCCGAGTTGATCTGTTCCTGAGCACTCTCTAGGATGACCTCGACCGTAGGTGGAGGTGTGAATGCGGAAGACACGACCGAGGATGCTGAGGCATAAGCGTCTGAAGCGTAGCTAGAGGCGCTCGACGCGAAGGCGGGCGCACCAGTATAGTAAGCAGATTGAAGTCTGTTCATCACGCTCTCGGTGAAATCAGGCTCACGACCAATGACAAGCTCGGAAAACAGAGCGGCAACAGCAGCGTACTGATCTGCTGCAGCGTCCGTTGCCTGCGCAGCGAAGTCTCCGGCTTGGCTAACGATGGAGTCTGACCAGGGTGTTGGGGAGCCATATACCTGCTCACTAGCACGAGAAACGAGGGCTTCCCAGTTGGCGCTTGCTTGAGTCGCCATGGCTTCAGTCCAGGGCGTCTGGGTGCCCGATATCGCCGAACTGAGTTGACTTTGAGCACCGGAAAGCACACTCTCGTAAGCTGGAACGGAAGAGCCGTAGACGGCGTCGCTAGCCCTCGAAGAGGCAGATGACAAAGATGCCGATGCAACCGAGACAGCGACACTGTATTGACTAGAAGCAGAGGCCATCGCAGCAGAAGGGTCGACATCGACGATCGAGCTGGCCGAGGACAGCAGGTTTTGCATACTGCTGGAGGCAGCTACGGATGCTACACTATACTGGCTGGATGCAGCCGAAAGCATACTCTCGTAAGCAGGCGTCTGAGAAGGCATGATACTCGAGCTGGCTTGCGACACGAGATCGCGACCGGCAGACTCGAAAGCGCCATATCGATCGTGAGCGAAGCCAATAGCCTCGTAGTATCGCCTTTGTGCTTCAGCCATGTACTTTTGCTGAACGGGTGTAGGTGCCAGACCAGCGGCAATCTTGGCGCTGCTGTACTGTGCGGATGCCATACTCAGGCCTTCGGACAGTCTGGAAGAAGCGATGGAAGAGACAGACGACAGAGCCTCGAAGCTACCCGTCGGGATAGAAAGCACAGATGTATAGCTAAGCGCAGCTTCAAGCTTCTCGCTCGCGACCGACACGGAGTCCGAATAAGCCGACTCGACCGAAGACGCCATTTCCTCGTGGACGGGCTTCGGTGTGCCCGAAACCTGAGTTGAGACTGCCGACTTCGCCACGGAGTAGTGAGATGCAGCAAGGCTGGAAGCTTCACTGAACCGAGAAGAAGCTTGGTGTGCTACCTCGCTGGTCAACGAGGAACCTGTTACAGCGATGCTGGAAGCCAGCGAGGATACAGGGCTTGGAGTGCCGTAGATAGCGTTGGCGGCACTACGCAACGTTAGCATGATGAGCATATAGGGCCTTTGGCATAGAGTATCGGGAGTAGAACTTACGCTACCACAGCTTCCGAATATTTCTCACTTGCGACGCTGGCAATACTTTCTCCTGTGCCTTGCTCTGTGCCAAAGAGTACACTGCTAGCAGCCGAAAGAGCACTTTCGTACTGAGCGCTGGCTAGAGAGGTAATCGATTCGACAGAGCCTTGGGTAGGTGTCGGGTTAATTGCGTCTTGGATAGCCTGCGTCAATTCTGCGGCCCTGTCTCCGGCCTTTGAAATCATTGCCTGCGCCTTATGGGAGTACGACTCATCGTCGTCGACGATGTCATCATCCAGAACGATTGAGCGACCACTTGGCACGGCTTGCGCCATCGCACCGCCCCAGACCTTCTTAGATACCGTCTCAGACGCAGTCGACACAGCGGGCATCTCTGGAACGGCCTCGGAGACTTGCGACGCGGCCGAATCGACACTAGCCGAAAGTTCAGAGGCGCCTGCGGCAACGCTGCTGGAGATATCAGATGCGACAGAGCTAGGGTCTGAAGCTACAGAAGCGATTGAAGCACTTGCAGCACTGCCTTGCGACTTGGCCGCACTCAGGGCACTTGCTGCTTTGGGCCCGAGGCTAGCCTCGTTTATGACGGGCACGTCTTTGACACGCGAGCTGATGGCAGATGAGACGCTTTCGATGATGGGAGTTTCGCTACCATAGATTGCTTCAGAAGCTTTGGTTGCAGCCTGCTCGGCGATTCCTGGTTCGGTACCGATGACCGTCTCAGATGCGGCCGAGGCAGCGCTGCGAGCGCTCTCACCAACGACAGCTGCGCTTTCGCTAATGACCGATGCAACACTCTCAGGGCCAGATTGTTCAGTGCCAATGATCTTAGCTGATGCCACAGAGGCAACACTTTCGATAGAGCCAGTTTGTGTACCCAACACTGCCTCAGATGCGCTGGAAGCTATGTCCGCGGCCTTCGACGAGGCCACAGAACTTGCTGACTCGACCGATCCTTGGGATGAGCCGACGACAGCCTCTTTGACACCCGATGCCGCAACGCGAACGCTCTGCTTCGCCTTGACTGCTGCCGCGGGAACGTACTTGGTCTCGAAATCATCCGAGGAGTCTCTGGCCTCGAGCTTCCACACGGCAGCGTCTTTTAGCCTGGCCAGCTCCTTGGCGGCGACCTCAGCAGCGGCAATGGCTCTTTCTTCGATATCGGTGGCAGCTTTTCTGGCTTCGGTTAGACGAGGATGCTGGAGCGCAACAGCCTCAACATCGTTGCGCCATTTTGACGAGGCCTTCTTGAGTTCGTTGTACTTGGCCCAATCCTTGTGGGTGATTGCGCTGTGGGAGGCCCACCGTCTGCCAATATCCTGCAAGCGGAGATCCCTAATGTTATCAATGGTCTCCAGAGTAGAGTTAGCAGCGGCCTCGATGGAGTTGGTCGTCTCGCTGTCATATGCGTGCCTCCATTCGCGCACGGACTGAGCCTTCTGCTTCACGGTCTGACCTGCTTTGCGGACTTCGGACATGATCTTATCCTCAGCAGCAGATGTCTGCTCCTGTGTCGCATCCTCTGGGAGGCCGGCGATGACCGTCTCGACCTTGGCCTTGAGAGATCTGAATGCTGATGCAGAGCCTTCCTCCAACTGGATGATGAGAGGCTCTCCAACGTTCTTGACTTGAGCATCAACAAGACGATGGCAGATCTCGTCGACCCGCTCCTTCAGATGGTCAGCACCCTCACTGACAGCTTTAGCGACTTGATCCTCCCAGATCTCCATATCTTGGGCAAACAGCTCGGCTGCTCCTGCCGACTCTTCTGGTGCGGCCATGGAGGGGGTGGCTACAATGGCACTCGACGCTTTGGTGACGACAGATTCGATGGAACTGGAGATGGACGAGGCTATCGAGGTAGAGGCAGTAGGGATTGAGGAGGCGGCAGATGAGCTTGAAAGAACAGCATCAGCTGCAGACTCGATCTTCTTCTCATCGCGGTAGCGTCCAAGCCTCTGGCTGATCTTGAAGATCTGGGGCTCGACATTCTCTCCGTACAAAACCTGCAGACGCGGCCAGATCTGGCGCAAGATGAAGGTCCTGGTCAGATCAGTGCTCCACTGGGCGTATGGCAGAGCTGTGTTGATGGCGAAGTAGCTCACGCGAGTATAGAGCTTGTAAGCGTGAGGAGCAGTGTGCTTGTAAGCTGGGCGCAATTCCAACTCGTAGAAGTCCGTAGTCGAAGTTTTGACAGAGTCGTAGTAGGGCCTGACGCGGTCGCTGACCTTCTGAACGTGCGGGCCGAGAGAGGCGTCATATTGCTTGATCAACTCCTTCTTGGCGGACTCGACTCGAGGCAGTATCGTGCGCTTCCACTCCTTCTCGCCGTACTTCTGAGCTTGGGCGAGACGAGGTGCACCATGCTTTTGAGCTAGAGCTACGGCAGGGACGTAAACCTGGGTCCTTGCCTTTTCATAGTAAGGCTGGGCCTTTTCAGCATAAGGGGCGAGATAAGTATCATAGTAGGGTTGGACATGCGGAATTGCGGCGGCACGCAGGTTGAAGTATGGTTCACAGATGGCGGGTGTCTCAGCTGTCAAGTCCTTGGGAGAGCTTGGACAGCGGAAGAGAACAGTAAGTGCGCTGTACCAGATGAAGAGTCTGTCGGAAAAGGAAGGAGGTTAGCTTCTAAGAGGAAACGCATACTGCGTAGAGTCCAAGACAGTGCACAAACATACCTGACAGCTATGCTCGTGAGACGAGCAAGAAAAGATTGTCTCGGCTGGGGACGCGATCTTGACGAAGCAGTTGCTTTGGAGGCGTTTGGCTGCTTCGCCTGGCCATTAGCCTGTACTGCCATGGTAGTGGCAACAGCTGATGCACGAGCAGAGAGAAAGTTGCGATGCAGCGGGCGAGGGACTTGGTGAAACCTCACAGCAACATCAAGCAAATTCGTAGATTGACCGTGGATTGATTATCAACTTCAGCGGAGGGAAGCTGCTAGACGCACGGGAGAAGCGGAATCACTGTACAAAGACAAAGATATCTTCACAACACAACAACAAATCTACGATTTGATCGCTATGAGGAAAAAGCAGGAAGCAGGGCGCACTCTGGTGAGCTGATTGGGAAGAATAACAGGGGAAGCGCGGAGAAATTGCTTCTCTGTGCCTGGGCCTGCGATTGTATACGTAGGTAAGTTTGATGGACACAAGAGCCCTTATGCCGCAGCAAAATGAGGTAAGGAAAGGCAGTCTTGGAACGGACCTGTCGAAGCCTGTTTGGTGGCTTGCCAGTAAGTTTGGGGAATTGTGTCTTCGTACTGATCATGTCGCGTGCGGCTTGTGACGTCAACCCGCGTCTGCTTCTGATCCTTCGAGCTCGTCCACGGTTGCTTGACCTTCCCACTTATAGCAATAGCAGGCCACTCCCCAGGGCCTAGTTTTCCTGGTGGGGATGGCTCAAGATAGGTTAGATTGAGAGCGGGCTGACATGCGCTAGTCCGGCTGAGTGTGCTTGTGCAAACCTTGGTACACAATACATAGGTTCATAGATCCCTGTAGGCAACACAATTAAGAGGTTCATCTCCCTATATCTGCTATATAAGGAGATAAGTAAGGTACCCAGGTAATGGCATTGTGCTATCCACGCTACATCAGAAGGGCATTGAAAGGTCTTCTCGGCCTCGGTATCGCATTTTACTGCTTCAATCTCTATGGAGTCTTCTTCATCTTCGCGCACGGCGCTACCATGCTTGGACCTGGACGCCCTGCACAGGCCCGTCGCCATTCGAACGATTATGCACAGCTTCCAAGACAAAGGTTGCCCAGGACTTACTAGTCGTAGTCAAGACAGGGGGCTCAGAGCCCAAAAGCAGACTTCGTTCTCAACTTGATACAATTCTTTCCAAGATCCCCCGTCAGAATGTCATCCTCTTCTCGGATATGGAAGATCAAGTAGATCTGTATCATGTTCACGACGCCTATGCCGATCTCTCGGCGGAAGAGCGCGCAGGCTACCCAGAATTTGCCTTATATGACGCACAGCAAGAGTATCAACATCAAGGGAAGGATACAAGATCAATGGAAGGCGGATGGGATTTGGCCAAGTGATAAGTGCCTTATCTTCCCTTACTTACCTTACCATTTCGGGGAACGACGGCATTGCCAAGAGCAGCGACAGTCAAGGTTCAGAAGAGCCAATGCTGACTTCCCGTCCTTGACAGCATGAACCTAGCTATGAACCGCAAGATCTGGAGAACGCAGCAGGATGTTGTCGACACACAGTGGAAGAGATGGTTCGTGTTCATAGATATAGACACATTTGTCGAATGGGACAATCTTCTTGTATTGTTAGAGCATTTGGATGCCGAAAAACAAACCTATATTGGCAGCCCGGTATGGCTGCCAAGACTGCAATTCGCACATGGCGGCAGCGCCTATGTCTTGTCGTATGGGGCACTAAAAGCACTGAACAGCCCTACAAGTAGCTCGCGTGAGCCAGTACGGCTGCTATACAGTCAGTACGGCCTGAACACGACTACGTTATGTTGTGGCGACGAAGCTCTCGCGAGAGCGCTCAAGGCGAAAGGAGTCAGTCTGAAGGGATACTGGCCAATGTTCAACGGAGAGATTCCAGCTACTGTTTCATTCGGGAAGAATACTTGGTGTGAGCCAGTTATCTCGTTACATCACCTTAACGGGGAGGACATGCAGGGACTCTGGCAGTGGATCGAAGATTGGAGAGCCAGAACGATAGGCACAGTAAGTTTGATGTCCTCAATAACTTTTGTACTTTTCCTTTATCAAGTGTCAGCATCCACTCTTGTTCAAAGACTTGTTTCAATACATTGCCCCTCAGATTATTACTGTCATAGAGGACTGGGATAATACGGATGAGAGCGGTAAGATCTATCCAACGCAAGGGATCGCCCATACTTCCTTCGAACATTGCAAGATGGCCTGTGAAGCGAACAAGCTTTGCCTCCAGTTCGTTTACGATGGTACTGCCTGCGCGTTATCACACTACATCCGACTTGGCAGAAAACGAGAAGAGACTGGGCAGCAGAGGTATACATCGGGTTGGAATGTAGAGAGAATCCAGGACTGGACGATGAAGAACGATTGTGCAAGCGCGCATTGGGTGAGGTCCAACCCCTGAAGGTAGGATAAAGTAAGCCAAGTAAAAGAGAGGTAGCTAGAGATGGGGAGGAAGGTACCTCAGGTATCCTGTTCCTATCCTGTTCCATGCTCCACAAACTCACACGAGTCAGGTAGAATCTGTTGAAGAGTCAGTGAGCTCTAAGCAGGGGGGTGCATAAAGTCCCTTCCCTTGTACGGGAGGTGTATGCTTGTATCAGGATACCTGCAAATACTCTGACATGTGAAAACGAGAGTATAGATATAGTAAGACAATTAAGAATACACTCATCTTGCCTCTATATCTTCACATGCAAGCAGGATCCGTTAAGCTTGACAGAGGAAGCTCGGGACAAGCAATCATCGTAATCGCAACAACTCCGTAACGCCAAAAGTACAAGTAAGTTGCGTTCGTCACTTCCGCCCTGCACTCCAGACTCCAGATTCGCAATCCGAACCTCGACTCGACTCGCTCCTTCACTCGGCGCTGGACAAGCTCGCTACATCTATCATCGTCGCGACCGGCCGCCCTCTCGCATCACAACGACTTCTACGACTTCTGCGACTTCCTTGGTAATACAGGTCACTGTCCCCTCGCCTTGCCTCGTGCATTTATCGATGCCACGATGATTCTGCCTCTTGTAGGCGCCTGAACCCTCACCACAACAAAGCATCTACCTGCACACAGAGGCTGATCCCTCACACACCGGCTCTCCTTTCCCAGGATGGATCCTCAATATCCCTCGGCGCTGGACAACGAAATGGCCATCTCGCCTGGTCTGATGAACGACACGACATTTGATTCTGTCGATAGTACCACAGCCGATAAAGCACTCAGTGAAGCAGACACTTGCCGGATATGTCGTAGCGAAGGCACACATGCAGAACCTCTGTTCTTTCCCTGCAAGTGTAGCGGAAGCATCAAATACGTCCACCAAGACTGTCTTATGGAATGGTTGTCACACTCCAACAAGAAATACTGCGAGCTTTGCAAGACTGCATTCCGCTTCACCAAGCTATACGACTCGCACATGCCCGCCACACTACCACTGCATATATTCTTGCGCAAGGCTGCACTACATACGGTTCAACACCTTCTCACATGGGCCCGCGGCTTGGCTGTCGCTACTGTGTGGCTGCTGGTGCTACCCTGGTGCATCCGATGGTCGTGGCGAGGTTTGTTCTGGCTGTTAGATGCTGGCTGGGCGAGAGACGCATGGCTCGCCAAAGAGGAGAACACAATTGCGCAGACCGCGTCATCGATCAGTCTTGCCGATTCGGTAGAAGCTTCGCTTAATGCCACCACAATTACCTCGCCTCCAATCGATACCTCCCCGGAACCTGTTGTTCTGAACTTGTCCAAGGTGATCATCACAGCCTTGCTTGGCCCATGGCGCCCTTTCTCTTCCCAGAAAGTTGGTGATGACACAGACCCTGTCTCGCTTATCGCCCGAGCTGCTTCCTCGTCCTTGCTCTCTGATGTCAAATCGTTGAATTCTTTGACCTCGTCTCCTTACCTCAACAGATCCATTCTTGACATCCTCGAGGGCCAAATCATCACCGCCCTGATCGTCGTCGCTTTCATCCTTGTCTTTCTGATTCGTGAGTGGGTTGTTCAGCAGCAACCTATCATTAATGCAGCCGCCCAGCTGCGGGATGCGCAGATCCACGTCGAAATTGTCGACCAAGCAGCTCAGCAGCTTCGAGACGCCCAGCTTCGCCAGCAACGTGTACCTGAAGAGGATCTTGCTCAATTGATCGACCGGCTTGTGCAGGACGCTCCGAATCGTGACCGCGCCCCAGATGACGTCGGGAATCCTGCTACAGATACGGACGAAGCTCCAGAACAACCATATGACCGAGATGCAACCACAGAACTTGCAGATGCACAAACACCGGGCAGTGAACAGCCTTCGCCGTTTTTGGCCTATCCGCCACAAGCAGATGCTGAGGGCGACAATGCAAATGAGAATGCAAATAGACCCCCTGTTGATCCCCCAAGAGCCCCTGCGTCCTCCCAGGAAGAAATGTTGCATGCCTGGGAAGGAGACGGCCAAGGCGCTCATGAAGTAGAACGTAGGAGTAGCGAGGATAGCTGGCAAACGGTCGATCATTCAGCCCAGGATCAACGCGATGGCACTGTTACCCACTCAGATGACGAACATGAGCAGAATGCAGGAAGAGGACTCCAGGACACAGAGCACCTTGATCATGAACCAGCCCAATCGTCAGACAGGGATCCTCATGCATCTCCTGAAGTGCCGGCGCCTACTATCGATGCAACATCATCATCCAATCAAGTTGACGAGCCCATAGCTGCACATCAACCGCAAGTGGTTGACGAGGGAGACTCTCAACATAATGGCGAGCCAGTTCATGATTCAGCTCAAGGTACAGACCCGGACGCTTATCCTGAAAACTCGGAACAGACTTCGCCAGCCCAACCGGAGACTGCTGTCGATGCGCCCACTGTAAATGTGCTGCAGAGCATCTACGACTACTTCTGGGGCGACATCACTGCTGATGCTGATGGCCTGGGACAGCAGAATGCGGATGCGTTCGTTGAAGCTATCATTGGCAACGAAGCAGAAGAAGAGCCTTTTGTGCGTGTACCTGGCCCTGGAGGTGATGTTCCCGCGGGTCTCGACAATGACGTTCCCGCTCAAGACCCGGAAGTTGCTCAGGCTGCGGCCGATGTTGGTCTTGATGCCGATGCGTTGGACGAGGCAGAAGATCTCGAGGGAATCTTGGAACTTATCGGCATGCAAGGTCCACTGGTTGGGCTACTCCAAACAGCCATGTTCTGCGGTGTCCTCATAACGACAACCCTGTGGGCTGCCCTGGGTGCTCCATACATGTTCGGCAAGTTTGCCCTCTTGTTCCTTGGTGATCCAATTGTCTTCTCCATCATGGCGCCTATCAAAATAATTTCCCTGGTCTCTGACGCTCTCATCGACTCGACCATATATCTTGGCGGCCTGGTGACTTACTTTGCTGCGCAACTGTTATCTCATGTCTCAGCTTGGATCTTTCGAGTCACATACACGAAGGTCGAGGCAAAGTCCTTCGATTTTGTAGCTGTACGCGCCCACAATGCAATCACCGCGGCTGGCAGTCGCTTGTCGGGTCTCTTTGCCAAAGACAGTCCGTTTGAAGCTGGAGTCTTCGTGGTATCGCTTCATGCACACCAATCTTTGCAAACTTTGCAAAAAGAGGCCGCCCAAGTCGTGGCGTTCTCAGTGCATGTCGCTGCAAAGTTAACCAATCATCTACAGCGATCCACGACTGGGCAGATCCTAAGCTCTCTGATGACATGTTTTGCGCGAGAACTGGCACAAGCGAAGAGGTATTACTTACTCGCTCAAGGTTACCTGCGCAATAGCTTTGCGACTAGCATCGACAACGGCACGTTGATCCTGACAGATCATAGAGCGCCCACGCACTTGGATCCGTCGCTGGCATACTGGAGCGCAACCGACCGTTGCATGACTATTCTTGCGGGTTACATTTTCCTCGCCACAATTGGCACGATGTATTTGCTGAGACAAGAGCCATTGTTTAGCAATCCTGGCCTACAGAGAGTCGAAAAGGCTTTGACCGACTTCCTGAAGCAGGCTGGTGGCGTATTGAAGGTCATTCTCATCATCAGTATCGAGATGCTTGCTTTCCCGTTGTACTGCGGTATGCTTCTCGACTTTGCCCTCTTGCCTTTGTTCGGACAGGCCTCTATCGGCATTCGAGTGCTTTTCGCATTGCGGTCGCCTTGGATGTTCGCATTCATCCACTGGTTCATCGGCACTTGCTACATGTTCCACTTTGCACTTTTCGTCTCAGCTTGCCGAAGAGTGATGCGCAAAGGAGTACTGTACTTTATCAGAGATCCAGATGACCCAACCTTCCATCCTGTGCGCGATGTTCTCGAGCGGAATGTCACGACTCAACTACGCAAGATAGCCTTCAGTGCCATGGTCTATGGCGGTCTAGTCATCTGTTGCCTAGGAGGGGTTGTTTGGGGTATCGATCTTATCTTCACAGGGGTCTTCCCCGTACGGTGGGCGACTCCTGAGCCACTACTTGAGTTCCCCATGGATTTCCTGGTATACAATCTTGTTGCACCTATCGTGGCGCGCCACCTCCTACCGTCACAAGGTCTCGAGGATATCTTCAAGTCCTGGTTGCAGTACTGCGCAAGGGCTTTACGCCTGTCTCATTTCCTCTTCGGTGACAGAAGGAGGGATGAAGAAGGCTACACTGTTAAGATGCCTTCCTCAACGGCTCCTGGCGATTCGCGGAAGGCCGAATTCGTGCGTGATGGCAAGTATGTTCGCGCGCCAGCCTCAGACCAGGTCAGAATCCCCAAGGGCGACAAGGTTTTCCTCGAGGTCACTGCGGATAACAGGCGAGTCGACGGCCGACCAGATCCTCGGACTGGCCTGCATGGACGTAAGAACAAGAATTTTACCAAGGTCTACATCCCACCTTGGTTTCGCTTGCGAATCTCGCTATTCATCTTCAGCCTCTGGCTGTTCGCCGCTGGCACTGGTGTCTGCCTGACAGTATTGCCAATGGTGTTCGGTCGGCTCACGCTAGGTATGATGACCCCAGAGCGCATCGACTTCAACGATCTTTATGCCTTCTCTGTCGGTCTCGTCGTACTTGGAACAGTACTGTGGATTGTCCTGAGAAGCAGAGCGGCATATGGAGAGCTTCGTGGAAACGTGTTCCGAGAGATGGTCATGGCTGCGATGACGAGAGCCGGTGATGTGGCAAGCCGGGTGCTAAGAAGCTTGTATGTCTATAGCTTCGGCGTGGTTGTGGTGCCATCTCTCCTGGCTCTTGTCTTCGAGCTATATCTCATACTGCCTCTTCACACCTATACTACGTCTTGGTCGGCTACTTCAGACGCGGAAAGCTCAGGGCCTCCCAGTGGTATAAAGTCCACAAGCATGTCGCTACTCGCAGGCCACAACATCCATATGCTGCAAGCATGGACTCTCGGGCTACTCTATTTCCGGGTCGGCCTTCGCATCGTCATGATGAGCCGCAACTCCCGGCCTGCCACAGCCTTGCGACTCATCACAAGGGACGGGTACATGAATCCCAACGCCAAGCTGGCGACAAGGGCAGTCATCGCTCCCACTCTACTCCTTTTCTCCGTCTTGTTGCTTTTCCCACCCGTCTTCGCAAAAGTCACGAACGGTATCCTCCTCGCCCTGAATTTCCCCATGGACTCTATGCCCCACTTGCTTCACGTTAAGATGTATCGCTACAGCTACCCGCTGTGCGCGAGCCAAGCACTCGTGATATGGGGCGTTTGGGAACTAGTCAAGGCGACCCGCAGATGGAGAGGCAGGATCAAGGACGAAGTGTACCTGATTGGCGAGCGGCTGCATAATTTTGGCGAGCGACGCGCTCCAGATGGGAGTAAGAGCACCATGTTACGGTGAAAGGAAGCATTATATAGATTGGGAAATTGTGTTGGTGATTCCTGTAGCACAGACTATATGTTATACTTTTCTCATATCTTGGATCATCGGAAAACCAACAAGTACTGCTTCCTCTTCCTCTTCCTCCCCATTAGATAGTCAGTTCCAACTCCGACTCGCGCGTCCGAGCTTGTCGAGTATCCTATAGACGAAATTGGCAGTTACGGGAATGAACAGTAAGAGGCTCATGCCTAGATGATAGAGCACCATGACCTTGTAGACTCGACCTTGTGATTCATGTCTAAACGCGAACGAGCCATACCTACCCCAGAAGTGGATTCCTTTTCTTTCAATACAATACAAGAAACAAGTCCCATCCACAGCATCCCAGCCAGCGCAGCTCTCAGAATTGCGGGTCATTCACACGACATGTCCCGACACGACCATTGTGCTAATTTTATTTCGAATCTTTCTTGATTCTTGGAGTCTGACCGAAAAAGAGTTCCCATAGGAAGAAGACTCCACTTTGTATGCAAATGTTTATAATACAGTTTTTGTGACCTGATAAGAGGGCATTTGTTTGATCTGAGTTTGTGAAATGAAAAGAGACGATGCTTGTGTCTAGAAACCGGGAGGGTTGAGTCTTTGGGACACTCTTGTCCATTTGGGGAGCTCTGTGAAGGTAATGCGTTAGTAAATGCGCGCGTGAATTGGGTTTACTGTTTGCGCTGATTCCAGTGCTCGGGGAGGAGGGAGTAAGCAGAAGACGAGCGCGGCGAGCAGTCCTGAGAACAAATATGGAAAGGATATTCTCTTACTGTGCACGCCCTTCCTGTAATGTTTCGCCTTGCGATCGAACATGGTGTATTTATCCCTCGGGAGCATCTCGGCCTCGGTGGGCATCTCGACCTTCCACCTCTCGAGCAACTTGATCGTGCCGTTCGTCCTGGCGTGGTCGCCCAGCATCGTCACTCTGCCAGCGGGCAGGCTTCCACTGAGAATCTCGCCCTGTCTCGGTCCCCGGCCGTGTCGTCGCTCGTTCAGCTCGGCGTTGGCTTCCGTGTTCAGGAGGCGCTGGCCCTCCGCTGTGGTGGCAAGTTCTTCGGGCGTCACTTTCGTCGATCCCTTCTGGGCCTCGAGGGTGTTTGGGACTTTTGAGGGAAGCGAATCGGTGACTGGGGTTGTGGAGGAGGATGATGATGATGATGATGATGATTGTCTGGTGGCGGAGGAAGCGACTTGCTGAGCGGCTCTCTGCAGCGCGCTATCTAGCACGCTGACGACGTTGTCGACTCTTCGCATGCGTCTGCGATGGCGCAGCTTTTGCGGTGGAGAGAGTCGCCATGGTATTTTCCTGCGCAAGGGTTTAGCTGAGGCTTCTTGCTACTGCCGCTGCGCCTGTCTGGGCAGCGGCGAGGGTTTTTGTGTCGAACCATAAGAGACCGCCGGATAGAGCCTGTGTGGGTTTAAACGCGCCGAACATCGTGGCTGTGATTGTGGAAGGTTGATGTTCAATGGATGGACATGCAAGCCTTCAATAATAATTGCAACGAGATGGACGATGCCGTACCGCAAGAGGACGGACGACGGCCTGTAAATTCACGCCTTGATCGACTTCCCCATGCGGTATAGCGTCCCCGACGCGCCGCATCCATTCAATGTGACTACAGTATATTCTTATCTGATCATACAAGTATATATAAACACAGTCCGGCGATAACGTGCTAATTATGGAATGCTGTCTCTGTAATCACCGGCCTAAGATGCACAGTGGAGGAGATCATAATTCATTCTAACCAGCTTGAGGATTGCCATCCGATCAGAATAAGTTGTATCAAGCGTTCGCGCACTGTACAGACATCAAAAGTCCGAGAAACTGACCAATTCTCTGAATGAATTCATCAATACTTGACATATGATACACAGGAGATTAAGCCCCCAATGCCATACTAGACTTTGCACCAACGCAACAGCTTCTGCTTCTCCGTGATGAACTTGACCATTACAAGAGATGCCACGGATTCGCAGTTCCATATCTCATGGCGTCGAACACCACTTTGTGGGTTGGCTGCAGGTCATCCGGATCGAAAACGACCTTGTCCTTTACATAATCGGCAAGATGGCACAGACGTGACATGAAGTAGCCGTCGTATCTGTCGTCTCGTTGAAGAAAGAGTACGCATGCTTCAGCGAAGCGCCAGCATGACAATATGCGCACCGGATATAGATCTGAGGGAAATCTGCCTCCCCTGTCGAGCCGATCGGCACCGGGGAGCCTGTTAGGATCCGAAGCCAGGATAAGATCGGGCTTGTTTGGATTTCGGTTGGACATTACTGATAGAGGGGGGCATTTGCCACAAGGTTTCGGATTGTTTGTACAGCATTACAATCATGTTGTTCGTGATATGCAGATTTATATGCAGATGAGCAGCTGGCGCTGGTGTGACTCGGTGTCTTTCAGGGGAACACATGCAAGTGTCGCCAAGTTCACAGGGCGTGAATGCAAATCCAGCTCCGTCGAGGATGTTGTACGCTTTCTGAAATGCATCGTCGACTACAACAAATGCGACGCCGAACGGTAGTGGTGCGTATCAGCAAGGAAACCAACTCACAGATGCGACCTAGGCAGGAACCGGACAGACATCAACAATAGTCGGTACTCCATGTGATCTTAGAAGCCACTTGTCCCATAAGACATGTGGGATGTCGCCACCATCTAGCAGAGCGGCCAAAGAGGCAACGAAATGGGCGTCCACAGTTATGGGCGCACCAGGAAGCGAGTCACTTGGGTCTGCGGGAGTCATGTTTCTTGAACGCTGGAAAGCCGGATGTGCAAAAGCAGAACCTTGATTGCCTATATCAAGCTCGAGCCAGATGTCTATATTTCATGTTACAAAGACTTGCTTTAGGCACGACACCTTGAAATGGTGTGTTCCTGTAGTGGATAGGTAAGGTAGTTGCGCTGTGGGTGCAGGACATACAATTGGCGGAGGCATGTAAAGGTGGCCAAGGCCATAATCTGGGGTGTAATGCAGACTAATCTGCTTTGGGCAAGACTACATTTCAGACGTCTCCAGTATCAACACCATGAAGCACCTCTGCATTCTGACATACCTTACCTTTCCACATTCCCCCGCTAGATCCTCTAGATCTCAGACGCATATCATCGCATCTTGCCCACTCGACTTAGCTCATACCGATCTTGCAAAAACTACTCAATCTTGTCAGATCATGTCTTACTATTTCACAATCATCGGCACCAGGGATAACCCTCTTTTCGAACACGAATTTGGCACTTCCAAGGCTGGTGGCGACGGTGTATCCCGATTTCGGGAAGAGGCCCGTCATATGAACCAGTTCATCGTGCACAGCAGTCTTGATATTGTCGAAGAGGTCCAATGGGGCAATAATGGCTTGTAAGTCTGCTGTGTTGTCTGCATTTGATTGCGGTCTACCGCCTCATTTGAATGAAACAAACTTCGCATTCAGCAATATCTAACTGGCGAAGATACCTCAAGAATGTCGATCGCTTCCAAAACAACTACGTTCACTGCTTTCTGACTGGAGGAAATGTCAAGTTCATGCTCTTGATGAATCCGGATCCTAACTCAACGACATATTCATCTTACCCAAGCCCGAGCTCGGCGCGACCCACTACTGCCAGCTCGAGACACAGCACTTCTATTGCTAGTAATCCGACTAGTCCCGTTACCGAAGAGGCTGTGCGCACTTTCATGACCGAGGTCTATGAGGCTTGGGTGAAGTGCATCATGAGCCCCTTCTACATTGTCAACAGGCCAGTGACAAGCCCGGTCTTCCGAAGTCGGGTGGCTGCTGCTGCGAGGAAGTGCCTATGATCGCACTTTACACTTCTTCAGACGGCATTCTGTGTCACTCTTATTGTACGCTTGTTGTGCTGTACAAGAAGATACGTTGGCCGAATCAGCATATTGCTCATGTACCACCGGTCGATCTCATCCTACCTGTTGACGCCGAAGGAGTGTTTTCCAAGCTCGACAGAGCAGGCCCATGATCGTTATCAGATGACCTGATAAAGTTTCTAAACCTGATATCTGACCAGGTTTCGCATCGTTCCTGCGCACAACCAGCGCAAAGTCTCCATCCACGTCAGAGATCTTCGCGAACCATGATCTGTGCACTTAAGTCCAGGCGGAGCGGTGTCCTTTCACAGCGTCCGTCCTCGATCATCGATAAACTCCTGGGAACCCTTGGGAGCCAACAATTACGACACCTAAAGGAACACCTATACACGGATATCGGATCGGAAGCTAGTATAGTGCTCGCTGCCGCTTTGCTTGTTAAGACAGTCTTGAGGCCTTTTAGCGCGCATACGGTGGGCAGATACCATCAGTGCAAAGTCGCGGACGGGAGTGTTCGAAAGGTCATAATGGTGTATGAATCATCATCCAAATCTATCCATGCTCGGGCGATACTGAATGAATGCAACATGAATTCATGACCACAGAGCGTGCTACGATTCTATCACGTTTGATGCAATTCGGCTGCTCAGAGACTCATCGCCACCTCTCAGCGTCACTGCACTTCACCCGTAGCAGGTGGTTGTTGAGAATAGGAATGGTATGGAGGAACATACGGTGATCGATTGCTTGATTCTTGTAATCAGGGGGAATAGGCCTTGATTATTACATACACTAATTGCTCGAGGTCCAACCCCCTTGTTGGCTTATCCCTTCACAGCATGGCTCGAGTCCCTCGAGTACCAGCCTTCTCAGAAGTGGTACCATCCACTTGCTCGGTATAGATAGAGATGAAAAACATATGACTTGAGCTCAATACATCTTCAAACTGTGGATCTTGCGACACGGCTCAAAGCCAACTGCATTGGATCATCATGGAAATCATGTTCACATAGAACCCCACAAGACCCTATGCCTAAAGTCAGACTATAGGGGTATTATCAATGCAAAATAATTTGTGAAACGACGTTTCGTGGGACTTACAATTGCTGGTCGAATTGAGAAGTGACAGCTGTAGTCGCCCCCGACCACACTAGCCTATAGAGGCTAGCCGGTTCATTGAGAGTCTGAGCAGCTGTCAATCGAGTCAATCGGTTTGCAAAGTGAGTTCCACTGTACTTGCATATCTCTCGTGTCCTACCTTGACTCTGACCGAAAGAACTCTCACCGAAAATGCCATTGAATAGGGAAACCCCAAATCAAAGAAAAATGAGAGGATATTGCTGAAATATAAGGAGGCTGGAGGATTCAGAGCCTCTGGACAGATCTACAGAGGAGGCTGGTACTCGAGTAATTCTAGTGTATATAGTCAAGGACCTTTCCCCTTCCTTAGGAAGGAATAAGCAATCAATCAATATCTCACCAACTGTCCCTATACCTATATACTTCAACAGATATGGGCAATAAATGCGAAAGAATCAGAAATGTCGATGTCAGCATATTCGGCTGATGACAGTCACCAAGTTGAGAGATGTTTTAATTTTGTGTTCGAAGTGGCTATATACAATACATACACTAAACTAGACCCCGTCTGTATCGCTTCAAAGACCGAAAAAAATCCATGTGAACAAACAGGATTCGCTCAGAGGTATCATCAGAGAGAGCCACAACACATTGATCTTAAACTTACCCTAGCTGTCTGTTCAGTCGGGTAAGCAGCCCTACGCAGAGGGCTTTTCAGTTCTCGGATCAAAAATCAGAGAAGCACTGAACCAAAAAAAGAGCAACAAAGAGTGCCGCCGCCGCCAAACATGTATGCATGCTCAAACCCCAAAAAATATCATAGGTCTCCCAAATGCCAAAATAAAGTTAGGTGAAAACACTGTACTTCCAACCCATTGTGAGAATGTCGAAGATGCAGTTCCTTTTTGCCGCCCATTGAACACCATTATACGCCGCCCGTGTCGAGGTTTGCGATTTCTGCTCACAGGTCTGCCCTCGACCGATGCATGATCAAACAAACAATGCGGTCTTGGTGTTTACCAGGTTTCCTTGACTAGTGTTAGCGGCTTGATCAGAAAATAAGACAGTATCAGTCAACTTACGGCAACATATTGTCCGCTCTCGGCCTTCTGCGTCCAGAACTCTTCGGCCTCTTCTTTGTTCATGCCGCCCTTGTCCATTGCTACATCAACAAGAGCGTTGTGAACACCCTCTCCCATACCTCTGGAGCTACCGCAGACGAAGATACGGCCATCGATGGCGTTGCTGACGAACCAGACGATATCTGCCTGGAAGCGAACCTCATCTTGAACGTACTTTGCGACCTGGTTAGCCTTGTCGGCGCTGACAACCTTGCCGCCACCTTCGCTTTCGGTCGGGGAGATGCTGACAACTCCGGCGTCTTGCTCGTCGACGGGCGGAGCGCGTGCACGGGACTGCACCACCTTCTTGATCTCCTTCTCGTTGTCGCCAAGCTCACCAGAGTAAATCTCGTCGAGCATGGAGTCACGAATACCCTGGATGAGCCAGATCTTGTTGGCACACTTGGAGTTGCGGAGACGGTTGAGAATGAAGCCTCGGAATGGTGCCATGCCGACGCCTGCTCCGATCATGATCATCGGGCCATCCGAATCAAACTTTTTCGACAGAGGGTTTGCCATCAGTCCACGGAACATAGGAATGCGTAGGTCGGGCATCTCCGATTGGTTGCCACTTTCCTTTGCCTTCTTCTCGGCGGTGACGAACTGACGGGCAACACGCTCAAGATAGCCGGATCCGATACCAGTACGATGAGAGCCATCCCAGTTCTGAGCTTCGTGCACAGTGACAGCAACCTCAATCAGTCTTCTACCAGCAAGACCCTGCCTGTCGGATGACACGTGTGGATCGTTCGAGAGCGAGTAGAAGCGGGGCATGAGTTGGTTGAGTTGGGTCAACAAAGCTTCGAGAGGAGGCCTCGAAGATGGGAAAGCGTGTAGTAGATGAGAGAGTGTGAGGTTGGGTCCGGTGCGAAGGTCGCAGAACGCTGCCTGACCCTGTGCACTTGCAAGGTACATGAGAATCTTCTTCTCAGTAGGCTCAGAGGCGTACTCGGCAAGTAGTCGGAAGAGTTGCTTGGTTGGAGCGGTGGAGGAAATGTCGGCACACCAAGTCAGAAGCTCTCTCCGCGTCGTGTGCAGTTCTCTTGGCTCATCCTCTCCCCAGATTGTTGGCCAGCGGCCGCCCTTGGTCTTCAGTGTGATGGGCTTGTCACGCACGTGCTTTGGAAGGCCCAATTGATTGAAGATGTCGTCGACAATGTCCGGGTCATTCGGCGGGCAGATACCAACAGCACCACCAACCTTGAAATCGACGTCGCCTTCGTCAGGGTAGTCGGTGACATCGATGTCGAAGTGAATAGTCCGCTTCTCGGCGCCCTCTTTGGTGAGTGAACGAGCGTGGAACACGGGAGCGGAAAAGACGCTGTGTGGAGGGTGAGGCTGGACAAACTCTGGTGGGTGAATTTGAGCTTTTGTGATTTTGTGCTCTTCCACCACAGGCTCAGCGAGTTGGATTATGGACATGTTTGACTCGGGCAGATCCACAATGTTGGAGAGACCGGTGTCGAGGGTTAAGAGGTCGATCTTAAGGTTGAGGGCACGGAAGGCGGCGTTGTCTGGAGGCTGCACAGAGCGGAAGCCAGGTTGGGTGGTGTCTGGGGGGATGGCCTGGACCTTGCAACAGCCTCCGCCGCAGCAGAACTTCTGAAGGAACTTGGTGCCGGTTTCGCCATCGCCCAACAACTTTTGAATGTCCTGCACGTTCGAGCTCATCTGCACCGTCGACCCACGGCGGGGTCCTGAACTCTTGGCTTCGACTGCAGCATCAGAGTGAGAGGCCTTTTGCCCCTTGGGCGTTGTAAAGTCGTTGAATTCATCGGCGGTTTCGCAAGAGGGTGTGGTGATGGAAGCAGCATCTGACTCGGACGAAGACTCGGAGGGAACCTCTGACCAGACCAGCGAGGCACTCGAGGAGCGAGGCGATTGTGACGACGCAAATGAGCTTTTGGTGTGCAGAGCCATCTTCTGGTCGAAGTCTGTCGGCTCAGTCGGGATTGGGTTGTCCGGGTGTGATGTGCGGGTTGTCGGACATGTCGTGTGGGGGATTGTGTGTATGGCCGAATTCATGGCCAGCACGGATTCTGGATGCATTGTAGCGGGCACTGTAAGAATTGTCAGAAAAACGTCACAGATCGTCGTCGTGGGATGGCTGCAGCATCGATCCGGTCGGTCGATCAGTCGGCATTGGGACACGTTTTATGAATCTCGTCGACAGCTATGGTGTGACAGATGTAGCATTCGTGACATTCGTGACAAGATGGCAATGACGGCAACAATACCGCAGCGGCGGGGTTGTGAATAAGCCACTCACGTTTTGGGCGATTGATAAATTTGATCAGATAATCTCGACTCGGCGTCCTCCTCCACCAAGCAGTGCGCAATGCGGGATGCACCTTCCAAATAATTGTGGTTGAAGTACTTGGTACCGATGTGGCGGATATTCACAAACGTCCAGGAGTGGGGGCGAGTGGTGATATGGTTGAGAGTGGACTGTAAGAGTGTAAATAGAATTCAATGTCGGAGAGGCAATGGAACAGAAGAGAGGGCAAGAGAGGGAAGAGAGAGAGCGAGAGAGTCCAAAGTATATTCAGTGAGACAGTAGAGAGTGGGATGTGGAGAGTCTCGGCGGCCGTCGTCCGTCGTCTTTAATGGAACCCAAGCCGTGGCAGCAGAGTCTCGAGATCGCCGGCATTTGTGAACGGTGCAGTCGAGAAAGGCGAACACGGCCGGACCAGCGCTGTGGAAAACCCGCCGGGGTTGATGTCAGATAGTCTGGGTCTGCTGGGAACGAACTATTGCCTGCCAAGGCAACTTTGCGATCCGATCGTGACCAGCTCCGGCAACGGAACCGCGTCTTGAGCCTCGCTACCTACATTTTCTTAGTGGCAACTTGCTTCATATGGAAGGTCAACTCCGTCACTAGCGCACTTTCATTGGTCACAGATCCGGGTCCGCCCTGACCTGACGATTATTCGCAGAACCTTCCTTATGCACCGCACTCCCGGCCGTCGGAAATGATCAATATCAGATCTTTTGATTTGATTATCAAAAGAATCTTTCTAGCGCCGTTCCAAGCCACCCGATGTGCCGCATGAACTAAGATGCTCAGCTTACGTGCCAAAAGTGCCACAACAGCTGTCGTCGTTCCAACTAGACAAGTGTAAGGGGATAATCTCACTAAGTTCCTTGCATTCATCCCTGGTGCTTCTTGGCCCCTTGCTATGTTTTGGAGGGTTACACAGCTCGGTTGCCCTTTTCCTACTTTATGTACAACATTTTTCGTCCACTTCATGCACCAGAAATCCTGCCCGACCAAATGCTCAGAGTCGCGTCATTCGCGCGATGATACGCTCCTCCTCAGTCACTAGCATTACACTTTTCTCGCCGCCCATCTGTGCACAAAATGCCCTCCTGACTACTGACTTGGCAGTTGTTTGTCCAGTGGTGATCGACACTGCTACTGCGCACGCGTACAGAACCCTTCGCGGGTACAAGTACAGACTCTGAACGGCTGCATCGGACGAGAACTCTCGTACGCGAGCATGTCCCGGGAATATGGGGGTGAGTTCGTCACATGTATATTTGATTCGTCGACGTGATCGATGTTCTGCATCAGTCCATGCCAGGGTCTTCGTACTCCTCGACGACGTGTCCCGTCCCTTGCTCTTCCCCTTGCCCAGGGAATCTCCCTGTGCGCTCAATCTCTTCCATTTGCTTCCTGCCCTCATCGGTGGTGGCATCTATGACGCCCTCCTCCATACTCAGCATGCCGGCGTTGCCCAACAGGCCAACAACCTCTTCTGCTTCATCAAGACTCATTTTGCCCAAGACTTCATTCACCCTGTCGAGGCTTCCACTCTCCAGTGCGCGCTGTAGGCCAGCTGGAAATGTCTCAAAGATCTGGCGGGCTTGTTTCGTGTCTTCATCGGACGAGTCGGCTGGCGGAACTTGGATATGAATCGTCGTGTTCGGATCGACTGCGTGAAGCTGAATTTGTTCGACGCCACCAGTTCCCTCGGCCTCGTCCCTCTTGCTCTGTTCCTCAAGTTCTCTGCATCGTGACCTGATGCGTGCGTAGGTCGTGTTTACATCGTCCATGAATAGCTTCTGTGCCTGATGACCGGGAGTCATGATGCGCTTGAAGAATAGCTGCACGCCGTCTTTACCCAGTTGTCTGCAATATTGTAGTAACAAAGCCTGGTGGACGCATTGTCTTGCATAGTCGTCCTTGTGGTCGGTCTGAGCGCTGAACGCTTCGACAAGCAGGCCGTCGGTGTTCTTCTCGCCCAGCACCTCCAGGTTCTTGGAGATGAACTCTAACGAAGAGCGGTAATCACCAAACCTGATCTTGGCGAACTTTTTGGCCACAGGCGAGGCCTGCATGTCCTCGTCGTCGCTGTCGGCGTTCGCTGGAGCTCTGGCGACTATAGAGCCTTCCTCGATGTCACCGTCGGCCCCAGAGGACTGGCCAGTCTCGGCGGAAGCCAACGAAGGTCTGCTCGGATTCAGGAGCTCGGGTTCAGATGATTTGCTCGCGGACGGGGCAGACTTGCTCACGAAGGAGCTGTCGAAGCCGGTGTGTATACTCTCGCTGGTGATCTTACTCTTCTCTTCCTTTTGGAGCTCGGCAAGCTTCTTCAGCAATTCTTTTTGCAGATCGTCGACCTTGGTGTAGTGAGAGGTGATTTCGGTGACAAAGGCCTGGTAGCGTCCATCGGTAGGATTGGTCTTGTCAACCGCGGTCTTGCACTGATCGACAAGGGCTGCCATCATCTTGGTATAGCTGGGCTGTTCGACGCCTGCGTGGATGCCGGGTGGTGGTGTGGGCGGTGTATCCTTATCTTGACTTCCACGATTTGCCATGAGAGCTTCGAAGACGAGGCTCTCGGCACTGGCGCCTTGCTCGGCTCGCTCTTTGTGTGACTCCAAAGACTCGAGAAGGCCATCGATGCGGGAGAGGAGGCCATCGTTGATGATCTTCTCATACTTGAGCGTCTCGATCTGGTGTTTTCTGCTCAGGCGTTCCTGGTGGATCTGGCTTTGCTTTGCACGAATGAAGGAGCGCTTGTCGACGTTGGGATGGACTTCAATGTCTGAATCGTCCGAAAGTTCGAGATTGTCCTGTTGTGACGCGATTAGCTGAATACGAGTCAGGCTCGTGGAATGGGAGGTGAGCATACCCATTTGCTGTAATCGACGGGCATTGTGCTTTGATACCCGAGAATACAAACTTGCAGAGGGGAGAGAAGCGATCGGGTCTGGATGGTCTAGTGTAGATTATTCCCTTCTATTGATGTGAAGATTCACAAGATTGAGTTTCGCAGAAGTTATGTGCTTTGTTGTATCGAAGACAAAAGGCAGTGGATAGTCGAGGATGGAGGGGTATGGAAACATGTACAAAGTCCGTGCGAGCTGTGCTTGATTGTACTGGACAATTAGGAAAGCACAGCAGCGGACGGAAGGTGCTGTGCGGATACAAGCACAAAGCACAAGGAGCCGCGGTTTGAGCACTGACCGCACCCTAATGTCGACGCAAACGACGGAAGCCAAATTATACCGTCACCATCTCGCTGGTGCAAGTTACTTTAGGCAGGTACGGCAGGCAGTGTGTAAGAAAGGAAGTCACTGCGACCCGAGCTGTCTTTCTGAAGACCGCAACAGAGCGACACTGATCCTGTGCACGACAAACACTGTGCTTCTTCTCATCCCAAACGAAGAACTCCAATCCGGCTGTGACAGTCGACCAAATTGTCCGATAGCGGAACACAGCTGCTGTCCAGCCATACTACGCTCACTTCTGTCAACCTACCGCTCCCCGGCATGGCCATCTCCCTATCGATCCAAAGCACACGGTAGACTCAAGAGACACATCCAAATCCAGGACAAGAAGAAGTCCGTCCATCCAGGCTGCGCTGAGCCATGCGCGGCTCACACGAGTTGGCAGGCAAGGCTGTGAATGCCGTGAATTCCTGCTTGTCTCGCTCTCTGCTCCCTCAATTACCACAATCATCCTGGACCTGCTCGAAGCGATTATCGAGCTCAGCTTCACCAAAGCAGCTGTCTCGGTCAGCATCGCCCACGCTCCGCTTGACTGCTTCGACTAGTGTCTCGCTATGGTCGGCCTCCGGGTTGTCTTCCGCCAGACCATTCGGCCTGGCTACTGCCGTCAATCCTCGTCATCAGTCTGTTGTACCTCTGGCTTACCGCGCTTTTACCACTTCTTCGAGTCGATTCGCATCACAACGCGCCTACAAGGACGAGATCAAAGACAAACTCGACCCGGACAAGGAAGAAGAGACGGATGAATCGCAGACCTTCAAGCGCTCAGAGAAGGCCTCGCAGGCTGCTCAGCTCAACCTCTCGGCCAAACTGAGCCATGAAGGCTCTAGCAAAGGCGGCAAAGGAGAAATCACGCGTCTGCTGAAGATTGCTCGTCCCGAAGTCAAGACTCTGTCATGGGCTGTCATGTTCCTCCTGATCTCTTCGTCCATATCCATGTCGTTGCCTTACTTCATAGGCAAGATCCTCGACTCATCTACCAATCCTGATTTGGACAAGCTCTTCGGATTGACCGTGCCCGCCTTCTATCTCGCCTTTGGTAGTATCTTGGCTGTCGGTGCTGCCGCTAATTATGGCAGGATCATCATTCTGCGCATCGTTGGTGAACGCGTTGTCACTAGGCTGCGATCCCAGCTCTTCAGGCGCACCTTTGTGCAGAACGCCGAGTTCTTCGATGCCAACCGTGTGGGTGACTTGATCTCGCGACTCGGCTCTGACACCATCATTGTGGGCAAGAGCATCACCCAGAATGTTTCAGATGGTCTTCGATCGCTGGTTTCTGCCGTAGCCGGATTCGGACTGATGAGTTATGTCAGTCTGCAGCTCACAGGCATCCTGGCACTGATGTTCCCACCCGTCGCCATTGGAGCATTCGTCTACGGTCGTGCAATCCGCAACCTCTCGAGACGTATCCAGAAGAACCTCGGTACCCTGACCAAGATCGCAGAGGAGCGTCTCAGCAATGTCCGCACCTCGCAGGCATTTGCTGGTGAGCAGCAGGAAGTCCACCGGTATAACACCCAGGTGCGAACCATCTTTGACCTCGGAAAAAAAGAAGCATACATTAGTGCGATATTCTTCAGCTCCTCCGGTTTCATGGGTAACATGACCTTCCTGGCCTTGTTGTATTTCGGTAGCAGTATGGTCAAGTCGGGTGCCATCACCCTCGGAGATCTGACCAGTTTCTTGATGTACACGGCCTACGCTGGATCCTCCCTCTTCGGTCTTTCGTCATTTTATTCCGAGCTTATGAAGGGTGTCGGTGCGGCCACTCGACTGTTTGAGTTACAGGACCGGAAGCCGACCATCAGTCCGACCAAGGGAGAGCCAGTCAAGAGCGCTCGTGGAGACATTCATTTCCAAAAGGTCAACTTTAGCTATCCTACTCGTCCGGCAGTCACTATCTTCAACGACCTAGATTTCACCATCAAGCAGGGCACCAACGTTGCCATCGTCGCTCCCTCCGGCGCCGGCAAGTCCACCGTTGCAAGTCTGATCATGCGCTTCTACTCTCCTACCAGTGGTACGATTTTGATCGGAGACCGAAACATTGCCGACATGAATGCCAAGGCACTGAGGAGAAAGATTGGTTATGTCGGGCAGGAGCCGGTGCTCTTCTCGGGTACTATTGCTGAGAACATTTCGTACGGACGTCCGTTGGCCACCAAGACGGAAATTGTCGCAGCAGCGAGGAAAGCCAATTGCACCTTCATCTCCGACTTTGTAAGTTGCCTGTGTGACGCATTCTTTGTTTTCGGAGAACTAACTATCTGTAGCCCGATGGTCTTGAGACTCACGTAGGAGCTAGAGGCACCCAGCTCTCGGGAGGACAGAAGCAACGTTTGGCAATCGCACGTGCCCTGCTCAAAAACCCAGACATTCTCATCCTCGACGAAGCCACCAGTGCTCTAGACGCGGAGTCCGAGACGCTCGTGAACGAAGCCCTGAATTCTCTACTGGAAGGCAACAACACGACGATATCAATCGCCCATCGTCTCTCGACCATCAAGCGATCAGACACGATCATATGCATCGGCAACGACGGCCGAGTCGCCGAGACAGGCACCTTTACGGAGCTGAGCAACAAGAAAGAAGGCGCCTTCAAGAAGCTGATGGAGTGGCAGCTTTCGGGCAACGAGACGAGATCGCGCGAGAGAGGTCCCGCGGTGACGGAAGAAGAAGAAATGGAATACGTACTGGAGCACGACGCCGAAGGACAGGATCTGATGGAGGAAGAAGGAAGCACGGAAAGGAAAGACGACATCACCAAGGCCGAGGCTGTTGCCGAAAGAGTCCAGCCCGACGACAGGAGCAGCGGTATCCGGTAAATGGTGTTTCGTGTGCATAGAAAGGGGTATTCTATCTCTTTTTCTCCGCTTCTCTACTTGTTGTTCACACCAAAATACCTCTCTTCTCTCTCTTATCTTTCATCTTGCATGTTTTCTCTTTAATATCCTGGTAGATCCGAATCATAAAAGAGGCGTCAAGCCCGACAGGACTAAAGGAAGGCAAAAGGAAGATGAAGCAACATAGATGATGGCAGGTGGGCTCACACGGACCTCTGAAGGCGGAAGGGAGGATGAAGGAGGAACAAGGGAGCTTCGTTCTGGAGTTTGTCTGCAGTATATACTTATTTACGCATGTAACATGATCTTATACAATACAGTTCTGCTCTGCTCTGCTCGGTATCACTTCTGTTTCTTACTCTTCTGTTGCCCCTCATAGGGAATGTTCAAGTTTCTCAACCAGAAGAAGGAAAAGAATGAGGCAGGAAGGAAATAGAACATGTATTCGGCAGTGCGTTTCGTATAGAATTAATTGAATGTGGTTTTCATGGTTTTACAGAAACCACGAGCTTTCCCAAGCCACGCCTTGTCTAAAGTCCGACGGAGAGGAGAGTTGTGTGCGAGTAGAAGAAGAAGCAGGACGCGAATGGGTATGGATTCCGCTCTCTTTCCTTTTCTTTTTCTCGCTACACTGAGATCTCTCCTGGGGAACAGACGTCCTCTCTCTCTCTTTCCTTTCTGTATCCCTGTGCGGGTGGATAGAAACGAAAATCTAAACGCCAGAGGCTCCGGGAGCGTTCTCGTCCTTGCGCAGACTGATCAACATCTCCCTGAACCTGGCCTTGCCGGTACCCTGGGCACCGCCGCCGACGCCCTTGCCGCTGAGATCGACGAGCTTGGCTATCCTCTCCCAGCTGGTGCCTCCGGCAGTGGTGTCCTCGCGCTTGGCGAGGAACTCGTCGGCGTCCTTCCGTGTCTGGGCGAGCGTCTTGTCCTTTTTGTTGTTGTAGTTTTCGTAGAAGTCGTCGATGGCCTGCTGGGCGGCCTTGACCGTCTCGGCCTTGCGGTTCGCCGAGACCTCGTCGCGGTGCTGGATGGCCAGGTCGCGGCGCTCGCGCCATTCGCGGATGACGCCGGGCTCTTCCTCGTCGGCGAACGAGGCTTGTTGGAACGAGGGGTTGATGGGGAGCGCGGAGCCGGTGATTGTGCCGCCCGGTGCTACTGCCTGTGGGTTGGCATACAGAGTCAGTCTTTTTCTCGATCGATAAGCAAAGAGAAACAGGGCAGAACATACCTCGTTGCCTGTGTCGATTACTGGGAAGCTTGACTCAAAGTCTCCCATGTCCCTTTCCCCCATTGACTGTGCGGCAGGAGCTGATTGGAAGTCGTCGCCGCCGCCGAGTAGGTCGTCATCGTCGCCGTCTTGGACAGTGGCGCTGTTGTCTGCTGGACCGCTGAACTGGTCTGCGTCGTCGCCGAGGATGGCGCGCTCGCGGGAGAGAAAGTCGGAGGGTTCGGTGGATTCTAAGGCGTCGAAGTTGGCGTCGCCCTGAACTTCGGTGTTGCCTGGCAGAGGGTAGAGGTCAGCAACGAGAGGGTCGCTGTCGCTGTCGCTGTCGCATACATGACACAGTTGTGTCCTTACCGGCATCAATGTCCTCGAGTGACGGGAATCTGTCGGCCATGCTGAGGTGTGTGTATGTGTCTATGTGCTATGATTGAGGTGTCGTGGTTGGCAAGAAGGGATGCGCCCAGATCGGCTGTCGACAGACTTCACGAGTTGCGTAACCTCGGTTGTGAAGCGACAAGCAATCAGACAAGTGGAGACACAAGGAATTGGAAATGTATGTAATTGAATCGCTGTATGTCTGTATCACACTGAGTGGCATCTGGCTAAGGTAAAGTATGTATGGGACACACATGCACCTGCCCTGTTGTTGCTAGGGTACGTTCCTGCCAAGCTACAGCTCCGCGGCCGTGCGCTCCGCCCCGCTCCGCGTGAGTAGAGTCCACTCTCTCTCTCCGCGTTACTGCACCTTTGCCAGCAGGGTCTATCTATCTTGTGTTCGCTGATCATCCACCATCACCAGGATAATTCCATCTAGAGAGTCATGGCCTACGCAGACGACGGCGTCAGAGCAAAGCTGTCTGCTCTCAACGAGACTCAGGACAGTATTGTCAGTGTTGCGCAATGGGTCATGTTCCATAGGTGAGTGATCATGTCTACCTCACCTGTACTTTTAGCCAAAGCTCTCCCGCCTTCTCCTCCGCGAAACGCGCCAAGAGCTTGCTGTTGTCGATATAACCACAATATCATTGCCGCTGACCACACATCTCTGCTCGCAGGAGACATGCAGATCGCACTGCCGAGCTCTGGCTTGAGAGACTCAAAGAGTCAAACACCAGCAAAAAGCTGAATCTCATATATCTCGCGAATGGTACGGGGAATAGTCTTGATCGACAATATATCTCTTCCGTATGCTTGCTGACACGGAACAGAAGTAGTCCAGCAGTCGAAAGCGCGCAAGAAGGAAGACTTTCTGCTTGCCTTTAGCCCAGTATGTCATGCACTTCTGAGACGCTGCATTGCGAGTCTGTTCGCTAATCCTTGCAGATCATCGCCGATGCGGCTGCAACTGCCTACAAAGGCTCTACCCAGGAGGTCCAACTCAAGATCAGGCGTGTCGTCGAGGTGTGGAGACAACGGGGCATCTTCGAGACTGCCATTCAGGATGCTGTCGAGAAGCGAATCGACGACATTGACAAGTCGCGCTCCTCTGCCCGTCCCGCTGGAGCCCGTCTAGGTGGCTCTCTATTCGGATCTACGTCTTCTGTGCCTTCAGAGCTCCAACCGCTGGTGCAACCACAGAACAACATCGCTCGCGCAGAATCAGCCATGCGCCCTCTTCTCAGCACCGCCAGCACCGAATACACCAAGATGACGGATCCTGCATTTCCAGTACCCACTCCCCCTGTCCATGCCGCCCGTTTGTCTACGCTGTTGAAGAACCTTGCCAGTGCAGAGGGAGCGGTGAACGACAGCATCAAGGCCAGACAAGAGCTCATCACTGCTCTGGAGAAGCTTTTGGATGACAACACGACGAAGCTGGCAGAAGATCAGAATACCGCCACCGAGCTGTCCACCCGTCGCTGCACCACCGAATCCAAGAAGAAAGAGGTCGAGGATGGCATCATGCGCGGCTTATCCGCCGGGACCTTCAACGCTCCTCTTCCTGGTCAATCCAATGGTTCCGAGGGCAACAACAGCGCGGACACGAGTCCTGAAATGGAGGCCTTCACCCCTCCGCCCCCTGACGTAGAGACGTTCGCACCGACCGCTTCTCCCAGACCTGAGCCTAGCTATCCTGCCGACGACAGAGCGTACGGCCAAGATTTCCCGGAACAGGACTCGTATATGCCTGACCCTGTTCAAGAGCAACATCCCTCCTACAATGAGCCACCGCCAGCCTTTGAGCCACCACCGGCTATGCAAGCCAATGCCGCTACGCCTGACGTCGAGGCACTGCTGAAGACCCTGGCTGCACCACCGCACCCTGTCCGGACATCAAGTGCTCAATCTGCAGATGCGCCTGCGGATCCCAGATTAAAGCGGAGGAAAACGAGCCACAAGCCTTCCGACATGGACGATGACATCTTCGGAGGAAACGAGGGAGTCGGCATTGACTCGGATGTTGCAGCTATGCTAGGTGCGCAGTAGAGCGCTTGATTTTTGTCGCCCAGGCTTATACCCATATTCCATTGACTGTATCAACATAGCCTTATTTTGATCTTTTGCTTTATCGAGCCATTGACCCGGACATTGTTCCAGAAAGGCCTTGCAATCAGTCGATTGTGTAGACATGATACCATGCCGAGGAAGGAGAGGGAGAAGATATGCGGTTCATCGTCATGCAACTCTCTCTGTCCCTTGCAAATCAACACAGTGCACAATGGCGCGACTCTCGCGCGAACAAAGTCCGAGAAACCACTCATCAAAATGGCATTTCATGAATCGAGGGTACGGGACGATGACCTTATCCCCCACATAAGCTTACCCCGGTCGAACGTCATTACTTGCGTCCCGAATCTCAGGACTGTGGACCTTGCCTTGACTTCTGCAGTGCCTTTCGTGAACCCCCCATTACAAAGTATAATGTCATGGGGTGATGGCGAGGTAGGGGTAAGGTGAGGTAGCGTAAAACCGGCAACCAAGATATCTCACCTCATCATCACTGAAACAGATCTAGTACGCTTGCGTAGCTCGATTACTCGTACACTACCGCTCTACTGTTACTCGTTGCTGCATCACCAGGATAGCTCTTCGAAGACAAATCAATAAGTATCTATCTCGTGACATTCCTTCTTATATCTCTACTATTGTTCAATCCCCCTCTCACTCCATCTCAATGCTTTCCACTCGCGCCATCCAAGGCCTCAAACAAACCATTCCAACTCGTCGCATCCTCCAACCTCTGTCCTCATTCTCATACGCATCAGCAAGAACCGCAAGACAAACACTCCGGCCCCTAAGCACCACACCCCCCAAAATGTCCAAAGACGCAAAAATGCCCACCACTCCACCGCCACACTCAATGGTCTACTTCCCAGGCCTAACCTCGACGGTGCGATCGTTCGGCGTCTTCCGCAAAGTCATGCACACAGGGCTCTACTCGCAGCTGGTGACGATGGAGATTCCGCCCAACGGCGAGATCGGGGACGAAGTGCATCTCGTGGACCAGGTACTCATCTTCACTTCCGGGGAGGGGCTGGCCATCGTCGCCGGGAAAGAACAGGTAAAAATCCCCTTCTTTCTCCATACCATAACCTAGCGCGCCAGGGAGCTAACAGAGCAACGACGTACGCCAGAAAATCAAAGCCTCAGACGTCGTCATAGTGCCTGCTGGCACGCAGCATCAGTTCCTCAATACTTCGGCTTCATCCCCTCTCGAGCTCGTGACGGTGTATTCGCCCGCCGAACATGACCCGCAGAGCGTGCACCAGACGAAAGAAGAGGGCGACGAGGAGGAGGAGAGCGGTAAGGACGAGGCGCCGGCGTGGAGTCGGGTCTCGAAGAAGGAAAACGAGAGCCAGGGACGAGTGCTGGAGAGTGGTGGCCCGTATAAGGATGGGGATGACGGGAGGCACGAGAAGGCTTAGGGTTTTCGCGCCGTGTATTTCTTCGCTTCTTGATGTTTGTAGGCTTGCGCGCAAGGAAATAAAGCTGTTGCCTTGCTGTTTCGTCCTGTCGTTTTGTGCGCTTGGTACTTCGCCCCTTTTGCGGGATCATGATGATCTGGGACAGGTGACATCCATGCAGCAGCAGCAGCTGACGCATCAATGTCTGGAGCAGACGGACACCAGACTCATCTTCGAGCACGTCAGATATGCATAGAACAACATGTATCAGCCACATGACGACCCACTCGAACAGTTGACAACAGCGCGACAACCACCATCAAAGGGGGAAGAAAGATGGCTCCACGCAGTAGCGCTGTCCGCGCAGGACATTCGACCTTTCGCTCTGTTTACCTCTACCTTGCTTTACTGTACTTTGATGAAGAGAGGGCTCCACGCAGTGGCGCCGTCCGCGCAGGACTAGTTCTCCGGTGACTTGCCTGTAGAGCATGGGTGCGAATGTACGGGTTTAAGAAGAGATGTGGACAAGTGAGTGAAAGTGGGTGGTGTGGTTCACAGTGCAGTGAGGAATAGCTACCTTGATCTATGGGATAAGAAACGGCCTTCATCGCTTTGGGCCTCATTCACCCTACTTGCTGCGTTTAGCATTGAGCGACTTCAGCGGATCCACCTTCTTCCCTCCGACACCAGGCTTCCTGCCCCCTCTGCCCTTGATTCTATTCTGCACTCTGGCCCTCCTGATGCGGTTCTCGCTCGTCTTGCCGAAGCCGACCATGGCGGAGTCGGTCTGCGCGACGCCCTGTTTGCCGCCGGGCAGCAGGTAGTCGGGCACGTGCTTGAGATGGGGCTGCACCCTGACGGCGTGCGACTCCTGGTCGTGACGCAGATGCTGGAGATCGGTGGGGTTTTCCTCGAAGTGGCGCTTGAGTTTCTCGCTCTTGAGCAGCTCTTGGCGGATCTCGCGCGTGCGGGCTTCGCGGATGGCGATGCGGGTGACGGATCTCAGAGCGTCGGTCATGCGGTAGCGGAAGCCGTCTAGTCGCTTCATGTCGAAGTGGTACGGTTGCACCTCCTGGCCCTTTTTGAGTTGGTGCTTGGTGATCTTGGCGAGGACTTCCTCGTCGTGCTCGGCGCTGGGGATGCTGGTGGGTTTGTGCTTGCGGTAGAGTTCTTTGATGACGACGAACGACAGAGCCATGCCAGTCTTGCCGGCGCGTGCTGTCCGGCCGACGCGGTGAGTGTATGATTTGGAGGTTGTGGGTAGGTCGAAGTTGAGGACGCAGGCGACGTTTTTGAAGTCGATGCCTCTCGATATGCCGTACTCCTTGTCGAGTCTGGCCTTCTTCTGCTTCCTCCTCGGCGCTGCTGTCACTTCGGCGCTCTCGTCTGCGTCGGCGGTTGCCTCGTTGTCTCCGTTGACGTCTTCTTTGCTGGCTTTGTCCCCCTGCTCCTCGTCTTCTTTGCTCGCTCCAGCCTCCTCTTCGTCCTCTTCTACTTCCTCGACCTTCCTGCGCTTCCTGCTCTTCTCTTCGCTGCCAACGACCTCGTTTTCGTCGCTGGCAATGATGATGTCGTAGACGTTTCTGTTGAACTCTTCGACGACATGGATTCTCGAGTTGACGGGCAGCTCTGAATTGAGGATGCAGCTCTTGACGCCGAATTGCTCGAGGAACAGCTTGAGACGGTAGCATCGGTCAATGTTGTCGACGAAAACAATGCATTTGCCCTTGACAAGCTGGAGCTTGAAGATGGCGTAAATGAGCAGGAACTTCTCGTCCTCTCCACACTTGACGACGTACTGATCCAACCTGCCCGTGTCCTGCTCTTCCTCATCCATCTCCAATATCGTGGGATCCTTGCAGAACATGCCCTTCAGCGTGTCAATGTCGGTCTTGAGAGTGGCGGACATGAGGAACGTCTGAACGCCCTGGGGAATCGACTTGGCGAGCTGTTGTAGATCCTCATCGTGGCCGTAGGAGAGCACGAGATCGGCCTCGTCAATGACCAAGTGTGCGAGCTGGTCCAACTTCAGGGCTTCGGTGTTGACCAGAATGTTTGCTCGACCAGGAGTGGCAACCACAATGTCGGGCACATCGAGCAGACGGGCGCGCTGGACCTTGTCGTCTTCCTTGCGGGTGAGGTTTTCTACGCGGATGGCTTGGCCGCAAAAGGCCGAAAAGGAGTGGATGACTTTGGTGACTTGGCCAGCAAGCTCACGGGTGGGAACGAGGATGAGAGCCGAGGTCGCCTTGCTGCTGGACGCAGAGGCGCTGGATTTGCGATGAAGAATGGATTGAAGAACAGGAAGGACATATGCCGCCGTCTTGCCTGAACCTGTCTTTGCGCGAGCTGAGAGCAGAAAGAAAGTCAGTCGAGAAAAGAAGGAAAGAATGACAGCAAAGCAGCCTACCTAGAATGTCCCTTCCAGACAAGGCAAGAGGAATCGCTCTTGCCTGCACAGGCGTGGGCGCAGCGAACTTCTCGCCCGTGATTGCCTGTAAAATCCTCGAATCGAGGCCGAGTTCTGCGAAAGTCACGGCTGTTTTCTTGGTCGATTTCACCGTCTCGGACGTCGGCTCCGGCACATCGTTCTCGTTCAATTTACGCTTCATCTTGAGTTCTAATAAAACGTGGTTGGGTATAATTGCTTGATGCTTGGGAATTGTCAAGAAATATTTCTTCAGCGTCCTTCGAAGTTTCTACCTGAGACCGACGCTAACTGTCAAAAAAGTCCGGGGGTTGAGTCGCGCACGAGTCATTTGCCAAGCCCTTGCTCTCTTCCACTCCGCCTCCTGTTTCCTACGTGCAGGTGCTCTGTAAGGTACTTGTCACTGTAATCATTTTTCATTTCGTCTAGTCAAAAAGCAAAAACGCTGTTGTTAGAAAAAGTCCTATCTTTGTCCTCTGGACACCAGAGTCACTGCTGCTTTGGCAGATGACCCTGTCGGGCTGATGTTACATGAAGTGTTGTCGGATATCAGTCCACCTCCAGGGTGCACACTGAACTCCACTTTTTCCTCTGGACTGCCTTTGCATATGCACCTGATCCCTGTCCGTCTCGTGTTGCTCACATCACGAATCAATAGTATGCGTGAGGGGCAAAGTGCATCTGAGCGGAACCCACGTCGAATACGGCGATGACGTTGCGGAGGAACACGTCGCCCAGGATGTTCACTGCACCGCCACCGTTCTGCACACCGCTGACACACATGCCATCCTCCAGTCCAAGGTCCAGGATCATGTCCTCGGCGTTGATGGGGAAAGTGTTGCCTCCAATCACTACGCCGAACTCGGGTGCGGTGGCGTTGCATGGAATCGTGTCGTAGCCGTATTCTTCGTCGTAGACACTAGGGGTCGAGAACGCAGAGTTGATGTACTGCACCTGAGCCTGAGGTAGGTAGATGAGAGATGTACCCGAGTCGACAATTGTCGGATAGGTTGTGTTCATCGTCTCTCGTGTAGGAAGAATGCCGCTGATGAGAGATGCATTTCGGTACTGGAACCCCTGAGGGGTAATGGTGTAATACGAGTTATGCGTCTTGTACTCCGAGTTCTGTCCAGGGTTCAGCTGCTTGATTTCGATATCGACGCTGGTAAAGGTAAGGTTCTCGTAGCCGGGCTCTGCAGGAGGAAGTCCGCCGAGGGCCAACGTGCTGTTGCCATTGCCGCGTTCGAGTGTGAGTGTGAACAGCGACTCGACGCTTCCCTGACTGTACATGCTCGTGAAGATCGGGCTGTATTCGACCTTGGAGGCCCGGGTGTCAGCAGTGACGTTAGTGCCGTTGTATGCGGATGTCAAAGCAGGGTATGCGAGTCCGATAAGTCCCGAAGTAGAGCCATCACCCTTCCACGCAGCAGTGTCGACCACTCCGATGGTCTGGTTGTACACAGTGATACCGCCGAGCGTCACTTTCTCGTAGCCCATGATTCCTGTCAGGCCCTCTCCGTCCGCATAGCTGATCTTGAAGTTTTGATCGGGGATCGGGGTGAAGGTCGACGAAGTGTTGTACGATGGGCCGAATTTGCAGTAGGCCTCGGTCTCGTTGCCGCCCAATTGGTTCTGGCACTGGAAGCCAGTTCTCACGACCCAAGTGTCACTGCTGCCAGTATCGACAACAGCTTCGTATGACTCGTCTCCAACTTGCACACTTGTGATCAGGATCTGCGAACCAGGTCAGAAATCATGGTCAGAAACGAAGTGAGCAGTGGAATTGACTTACTTGACCTTCCTCCGTGGTCGAGAGCTCGGCAATGCCATAGTCGCCGTCAACGCATGATGCATTTTCGGCACGAGCTGCGCGAAGAAGTCTGGAGCCGCTCTTGCTCTCCTTGCGGGTCAGAGACAGGACTTTGTTAGTTCTCTGCAACGTGGCCGAGGATCTCTTCTTGATCAATTCCGGATGGAATGGAGAGAGGTATGGACCGGCTTCATCAAAATGTCAGTTACTGTCTCCATTGCGTCGAGGGTCGGAGATAAAATCCGGGTGTCAGGTCACTCACCAGGAGAACCAGGAGAGACAGGGTGTCTCTTAGCGAACTCGGCCAGCGGGCTAGCCGCAACCGTGGCCGCGAAAGCAAAGACTCCGAATAGCATTATTTTTAATACAAATAGAAGTAGGAACGAACGTTCGGGAGACCTGTAGTTCAGCGAGTGTAGAAAGGATTACTATGTTCTTCTGATCTCAATGCGAACCGGCAAATGAAAGGCACGAGCAAGAGCGAGCGAGAGAGAGAGAGAGAGATAGACAAGCCAAAGTGATCACAAGTAACGCACTTCCGCAACTCTTTATCATAAGAGAGAAGAGAGCGAGAAGCGTAGAAGTGGAAACCACTCCACCTACATTACATAGCCTACAGTGCGTAGCGTGTGTGTGCACATGAGATCAGCATCGTGATCGATCACTCATGCGCGCTATGGGCAATTACAGCGGGGCGGAAAAGCGTGAAACTTCGGAGGTAGCGATCGTCACACAGCAGAGGCAGGACAACGTTTGGTTCCTGCAGCACAGCACAGGAGGGAATGGGGACAGGTGAAGGCTGGGTTCACGAGAGTATATAAAAAGAAAAAAAAACTTGGTGGTGGGTTTTGTGGGTACGCACGCGCTACTCGCTGTACTATATCGTACTCTGACCACGACAGTAGCATGGCAGGAAGAGGCTAATCTTTCACCACCGTTGGTGTAAAGGTTGGTCACCACGCGGGTGCGTGTAACTGTTTACGCGATCGAATCCTCCAGCAAAACGGTTTTCCTCTCCCAATTCCTTCTTCCTGCCTGATACTGGATACTGACACTGTACGCTGTTCACTCCCGTCCGCTGGGTACTCGATTACGTACCTTGCCTACTGTTGTACTGTAGAACTTCGAACAGTACCTTGCAGCAGCAGCAGCCCTTGTAATTCCCGCCCACCATTCCACCGGGAGACGAGATAACCCCACCGTATCATACCTACTGACGAAGACGCAAACACATAAAACACAAGCATAGAAGAACCTGCATACTCAACATCCACTGCACAACCTCACGACTCTACTGTAAGGGCAGTGATCCCATTGTGACTCCACTGCACTCCCCTGTACTTACTGCACAGAACAGCCCGTAATACATGTCACAGCGACAAAAGCAACGCAGGTACCGCATAATATTCCGAAGACATGCTGGCGACCTGCAACGTGCTGACGTGCTGAGACGCGGCGCGGCGCGGCGCGGCGCGGCGGGCTGGCGGGGGGGCAGCGGCGGCGGACGTCGTGGTGGCTGGGCGCGGCGTTCGTTTGACGTTGTTTGCGCCTCTGGAGACTTGCCCTGTCTGTACTTGTACTTTACTATATGCGTATGCGTGTGTTGGGGGGAAAGGGAAGGGTTGGGACTGTTTTACTGTACCTTTACCACTTCGCGTGTGCTTTGCTTGCCTGCACGGTACCTTACCTTAAGGTAAAGGACAGAGGTAGGTGGCCGGCTAGCAAGCCATGCGACACGTATAGTACATGTTTTGCTGTTGCATATCTTATATATAGCCGTACAGTAGGGTATGGTAAGGTGTTATATGCCTTGTGTATGCATTCACGTATGCATCATGCATGTATGCGCGGCTTCAGATTGCGCTGGCCGAGACTCTCTGGTACAGTCACCAGCTAGCCTTGATCAACGGCAGTGGATATAAATATAGACGCGAATGTAAGGAGTATGGTGGAAGTACAGTACCGTAGTACGGGATTGTCTCGTCATGCTACGGAGGCTTCGTCGTATTATATGACGGAGGTATCCAAAACTCGCTCACAAACGATGCACGTAGTTCATTACTCTTCATTTTGATACTCAATGCTCGGTGGTGCTATACCCATAATGCACACCCGCTCGTCATGACCGAGCGTAGATACCACTTCTGCTGAAATGTGTTAACAGCAAGGACAACGTGAAATCTAACAGTCCTGTGGGCTTGTCCGGCGCGGCCTTTCTATGGTCCTCTATGCTGGCTCCCAAGGCCTATTACTGTTTTGTGATGACGTTGATCTCCTTCGTGTGGACTTGTTCGAGTGCACTCACTCGACGATGACTCGGAGTTCGTTCAACCATGACCTTTCCGCTGGCTTTATGGGCTCAATCGACGCCCATCTTTGCACAAAGCTCTGTCATGCGCTCCATGAGCTCCGGGATGCGGAACGGTTTGGGCTGCACTGCATCGAGACCGGCCTGCAAGGCAGTCTCGATCTGTTCACTTCTGGCGTTGGCTGTCACTGCGATGATAGGAACATGCTATTTCACGATGTCAGCAATGCGTGTGAGGACTTCGGGGTGGCGATATTCACCTTTAGCATTTCACCAGATCTCTCTAGCTCTCTGATTTTTCTGGTGCAAGTGAGACCGTCCATGACAGGCTGGGAGAAGGTCAGTATCTGTCAGAATAATTGGCCAAAGAAGAATCCACATACCATCTCTTGGTCCATGAGCACGACGCTGAGCTCGATTCGCTCGGCCACTGGGACCTTGGGGTTTGTGCCGTGATTCCAATACGTCGACTTGGCTAGGACGTCCAAAGCTTCTCCTCCGTGGTTCGCCTGAAAGAAATACAACTGAGTCAACATGATCAATAAGAAGGTCACCCGCGCACACTCACAGTGTATACAATGCAGCCAAGATTCTTCAGCTGCTTTGCCATAACTCGTTGGTTCACAAGGTTGTCCTCGACGATCTGCGCTTCGTTAGTGCTCTGTCAAAGCTCGGTAGGGAAAGTACGTTGACATACCAAAACTTTGAGAGGCGATTTCGCTGGGGTCGCCTCAGCTATCGCTTGCTTGTCTGCAGCAGGGTTCCTTGTCGTCGATGATGCATACACTCTTGTTCGACCATCATACTTGTTATCCGTTGGCGGTGCTGTGCGTCTTGCCTTGACATAGAACGCAAAGGTACTGCCCACACCAGCTTCAGACTCAACCCCTATCTCGCCACCTTGCAGCTCGCAGAGTTCTCTACTGATCCACAAGCCCAAGCCACTCCCACCATACTGGACGTGTGTTCTTGGCGAAGCTTGAGAGAATCGGAGGAAGAGCATTTTCTTCTCTTCGGCGTCCAAACCTCGACCGGTGTCTTGGACGGAGAAATGGATATAGATCTCTTCGCCGGTTCCCCAGTCCTTGTCATCAACGGGACCTGAGCTCTTCCGTCGCGTAGGGAAGTAGTTTACTACCCTTTTCTCTGCTTTGGAAGGCTGACTTAGAGATGCGCCGATCGTCACCGTGATAGTGCGCTTGCGTTCCATTGTTGTGAATTTGATGGCGTTGGTGGTGAGATTGATCAAGACTTGTAGGACGCGCGAAGGATCGAATCTAACCCAGCCCACTCCTAGAGCTTTGTATGACGGGTCAATAACAAATTTGAGCTGTATATCTGCCGTTTTCAACTCTCCCTCGTGCATCTTCAAGGCGTTTTCGACGAGACGTAGGGGTTGCGCATCGACCGGTGTCACCAGTAGTAATTGCGAATCGAGTTTCGAGAGCGTCAAGACATCGTCTACGATACGTTTCTGATTTCGAGGAAGAGAGAGGTCAGCAAGGGCAATGAGGGTTCAATATTGTTACACATTGTCTGCTTACCTGATGCTGCGAGCACAGCGTTATGGTCTGACTACTGTCAATGACAGAAAGGACGGCATCTTTGAGGGATTCCTTGCCGTTGTTGCCAGAATATGGAGTATCATAACCTCGTTCCTCGTAATGCGTCTGTAAACGTGTCATGGTATTAGTGATATCGTCGGCGCACTGTAATATCGCCGACAGAGGATTGCGCATTTCGTGAGACGTCATGTCGACAAACTTCTCCAAGCTCTTCTTCAGCTCCACGGCCTCTTCCATTTTGCGTTTTTGGAAGTCTTCCGCCCATTTCTGCTTGCTGATGTCTGTCAAACTGCCAAACACGCTCTTGAGCGCGCCATTTTGATATTTCTCAGGGTAAACGGAGAAGAGCACCCAGCGCTCGCCCGGCACGCCGTGGCTATCCTCCCAGGGCTCCTTGAACCTGAAACTTCCCGTTCGCGGCTCTTTCTCAATGATGATGTCGCGCCAGAGAGCGTTGACCAAATCCCTGTCTTCGTCTTTGACTGCGTCCATCCAGTGATCATCAGGAGTGTTGTTGTCACGAGAGCCGCTGGCCCTGGAAATGTCGAACCAGGTTTTGTTGCAGTATATGATCTTACCCTCGGGGTTTGCGATGAACATGCCTACAGGAGCAAACTCGGCCATACGAGTAAATTTGGTTTCACTCTCGATGGCTTCTTGAGTTCGCGCAGCCAGCTGCTCGGACAACTCCATCCTGTCTAGCGCAGCGAGCCTGGCAGCTCTCTGGCCCCGACGGATCTCCTCCTCAAACAGCACCACAGACGCCAATGATGTGGCAAGCTGACGGCTGAGGAGTTGCACAAACAGGCTGTAGTCTTCGTCATAGGGCCGACGAGGATTGACACCCACGACCAAGAATCCGAGGACGGACTCGCCTGTGGTTGGGTGGATAGGGCAGACGACGACACCTTGGCATGGATCGCCGAAGCCTCGCGAGTGTAGACCAGCGACAAGGTTCGGAGGTAGATCGCGCGACCCGACTTCGAGCAAGACAGGTTTCACCGTCTTCATGACCTCTCGGAAGACCGGTCCGAAACCGGCTGTGCCGCTCCCGAGATCAATGGAGGTAGGAGCGGCGCGGTGGCCCTCGGGAACCCCGAGAGTGCCTTCCAGGATACATTGTTTCGAGGACGATACCACGCTATTCGAGTGCATCGAGGACGTGTCGCTGTCCGCTTCGTCTGATACCGAGTACAACAGGACAAACCTATACAAATTATTGTGATCAGCAACCATCTTCGTAATGCCAGCAGGGTGATCGACCATCCCAGCTCTGCAATGCGCAGCTATATAGCCTCGAAGAAGTCTTTGCTTGGGACTTACGGTGTGTCATATTCATTCATCTCGAGCGCAGCGAGCACCTGGCCCCAGAAAGCCTTGACATCTCTCGCAGAGGCTGTGCGTTCACCGATTTCCCTGAGTGTAAGCATACGCCTCTCGGCCAACTTCCTCCGAGTCTTTTCGAAAGCCGGGTTATAAAGACCTTTTACACGACCATCACCACCGACCAGGGGTATGATAGACCACGAGAAGTAAGTCTCCTCAAGGAAGCTGTTGCGCATCATGAACAAGCGGTCATCGTCCTTCATTGTTGCTTCACCAGTGTCCATGGCGTTTGCGAAGACTCCTTCCACGTCAGACCAGATCTCGGCCCATGCCTCTTTGTAGCTCTGCCCCATTAGTTTCGGATGTTTTTGGCCCTGTGCATATTATTCAGCTGTCGATGATCATCTCTCACGTGGCGCAAAGACTTACAGCTAACAATATGTAGGCCTCGTTGTATATCGCGATGAGCTCTTCGCCCCAATACATCGCAGCAGGGTGTGGACTAGCCATGATCAGATTGCACATCTGCCTCAGATCCGCGCTCCACGTTTCTATAGGCCCAAGCGCAGTGTTGGCCCAATCTATTCCCCTGGCGAATTGAACGTGTTCTGGCATTGTGTCCGAGGCCGGCAGACGCGTCCAATCATAAGACGGTCCTTCAATGATGGCGGGTGAAGAGTCGATTGTGGCATCAAATCCTGTGGATGTGCGTGGGGACATGATGGTGTCAAACGGAGAGAGCTTCGCCACAGGATCAGCCAGACTCGAGGGCGATATGACACCTTTTGCAAGCATGGAGCTGGACTGAGAGCCGAGGACGTCGCTTGGCATCACAGCGTTGGTATCTGCTGCCTCTGTGGTGGGTATGACAACGCTAGGGGATGTGACAGCAGAATTGGATGCCGCAGCATCCTTGGTTGCAGGAGGATAAGAGGCAGCAGTTTCGCCAAAGTAATCCTGGGGCTCATCTATGCTTGCAGCTCCAACTTGCTGCGAGGGAAGAACGGGAGTGACCGAGGTGTTCGCAAACACTCCTGATGCTCCACTTTGTGAGGAAGCGCTATTGGTGGAAAACTTGTAGTCTCGAGGCGTACCGCTCACGACCTTGAACCTCCTTCGCAGGGTCGAGGCATGCCACGTAATGCCGGCAAGGGAAAATTGCTGCGGGACGAGTTGAGGAGAATCGGGATTCCCAGCCGACGGGAGCAGCCAAGCTCTGAACTGCTGGAATGGACTCATTGGCGAGTCATCTGGGGAGGGTTCTTGTGCAGTGCCGCAAAGTGAAGCGAGCAGAGCAGGACTCGAGCGCAAGGACGCGTTGACAAAGACAGGACGGATATATGGTGCCCGGGCATGGGAGGAATCGCCGAGATCCACTATCATTGTAGGCCGATCATCTTGCTCCAACAGCTCTGTCACTCCAATGCTGCCGAGAGGCGTTTGTAGGCCATCACTCCGTGTCGAGTAATCGGGAGAGACTGATCTCATCAGACTCGACCTATCGAGAAGGTTAAAGACCGGAGCGCTTGTGGGGCCCGGAGTGGCGGCCACAGTGCCTCTTGCCAGGGTGACGGTCTTGACATGGTTATCCTCGCTCTTGACTTTGCTCAACATCTTAGCGCCGGCCTCTGAGGAGGAGAAGCGTGGGGGTAGTTGAGGTCTGAGATGGGGGGAATGAGAGAAGAAAAGTGGAGACGGTGGTTGTTGCCGTTCGATAGAGGGACCTGCGAAGGAGAAGCGTTCGAGTGTATGCCTGGATTGGGGCAGCAGTCGAGGTTTCTTGTGCAGTGGCTCGGAGCCGGGTGTGTGCGGCGAATGAGGAGATGCGGACGATTGTGCACCACGTTTCCCCAGAGTGGTCGAAGGAGTGTATATGCGGCCGGAAACAGGGCTCGAGGTAGACGGCTGAGGGGGGACTCGCCTTTGGGAGGGGGATAAGGAATGTTGTAGCGGCGACTCTGAAGCTGGATCACGAGAAGTGGAGGCGACAGGAGGGCTTCTGGAAGGGGGAGAGGACTGCGACTCGACACTGCCAGGGATATTTGAGGTGGAAGGAGCGCTTGTCATGGACGCATCCTGTGGATATAGCGCTATCGATTGCTTCTGTCGCACGAATTCAACCGAAGCCGAGGCCAAGTCGGGAGGCGAAGAGGCAGCAGCGGCAGGAGGCGAAGACGGAGGCGGATGTGATGCTCTTTCAACGCGGCTGCGATTGATGAAGTCGGGGGATTCTCGTCGTCGTTGTCCTTGTCGGCCTTGTTGTCCTCCTTGTTCTTCTGCTCCTTCCTGATTCTTCTCTGATTCCGCTTCCGCCTCCTCCTCTCGACGTGCGCGTATTAGTGATTGATTCGAAGGCGCGCTTGAGTCCAGACACGGGCTCGAATGTGGTCGTCGTCGTCGTCGCTGTCGTCGTTGAGGCTGCGACTGATGTTGTTGCCGAGGCTGACAAGGAGGGTGTTGATGCTGATGACGACAACTAGAATGCTGATATTGTTGTTGTTCTTGCTGTTGCCGCTGAATGTCTTCGTCGTCTTCCTCTCCCGCTTCCCCTCGATGACATTCTCCAGTGTTATTGCACGGGATGGAGTCGGGACTGGGACTATTCATGAAAAAGAACAGTCAACGTTGACTCCAATGTGTCCCCTGCGGCGCGTTCAGGATTGGCTCTGCATAGTTTCTATCTAGTCTCCGGTCCTTTTTTGCTGGGCAGAATCTCCAAGCGCAACCGCTGTGGGTGAAGGTGAAAGCAGCCTTTAGGGTTTGGTCTGGACGGACTGTGCCCCGGACCTTGTGTACCTGTGGACATGTCAGACGACGACCATTGACGAATCACACCCGGTATATCGTCTAACAAGCTTTGGTGCACGATGGGACATACGATCCAGGTTACCAACAGTCGACGACGCCAGTGATCAGCCTCCCCTTGCTGGATCTGATGGTTGAGGTAGATGCTGTATCTCCCTGTCCTCGACTCTGGGGTTATCGTGACATGACGCAGGGCAGACGTGTGGTATTGCAACAATCGTACAGTGAACATACGGTAATATAATCAGAAAGGACGCGGGGAATGCAGCGACTCTAGCTCGGCTCTGCCTTCGTACACGGTGCACAAACCCTCGGGGCGGCGAGGGCTGAGATAGATTGTCGAATCATAACTCACAGGTATGGTGGAATCGTCACTTGGCTCATAGATCCTTACTGATAATCTCTTGTGTTCGGTAACAACCGGCGATACTATCGCCGATGGATCTACAGTGAACATACCGTATGCCAAGCGCTTATGAACCGGGCTCTACAGTGATTGTTGCTGCATTTACTGTATAGAGGCATTCAGATCTCCTGCTACTGTACCTTACGTTTCCTCACAGGTACTGCACCCTCAGTATGGATCCGCTGCGCCAAGCTTCGGTCGGCATGTGCATTGCTTGCCATTCTGACAGACCAGTCCGACGTGTGAAGAAACGGGGAGTGGCAGGACGTATACCTTACTCGCCGCATGATCATGTCCTTCACCCGTGTATAACGCTTCGTTAGTATCATCCACGCCTTCGAGAACGGCTATCATCTCCCCTATAGCGGCTTGATACGCTGAACCCCGTCAACATCAGCTCACGCTGTCCTTGAAACATCCAATAGGCAGGCCCACGTGCCACCAGCATTACCTGGCTCGGAACGCCCAGTGATAGGACCTTGTGGACAGGGTCCCCCTCCTTATGACCACTGTAATCGAGTGCTTTCGGCCACGTCTTTCGCCGCAACTGCCTCTTGAATGTACGCTTATTGCTGCCATCAGAAGACGCATAAGAGTTGCATCACGCGGTATCGCTCTCCAAAGGACTCGTAGCTGCGTTACCCAGTTTCCAGAGAACACCTTGTTCAACCTTCACTTCAGAACCACACATCGTACACATGGTAGTATGCTCCCCGCTTTATCGTCTGAATCCTAAACAATGGCGAAGCCCGTTGAGACCTTAGTGATTGCATCCGTACACAAGACGTCTACAGGGCGGACACCATCAGACTTGCCGGACGTGCAATGCCGCTACATGCCTGTAATGTAACCAATTCGGTAGTGTCGGATTTAGGGAAGAAGGTAACTTCCGACAAATCCAGTGCCTCCCCCGCATTCTTCTGTCCGCCGGTTTTCAAGTCGAGCTTACCGAGCAATTATTATTTCCTGTACAGTACGTCTCACGGTGGAACATAAATTATATACTGTCCGGAGTATACGAGTGAGATAGCCACTCTCGTTACTTGCAACAATTGCACCGAGACCATCGTGTCTCAACTCGACAGGGACAACACAGACTAATCCATATCGACCAATCCATGTCTCGCTCTCTCTCTCGACTGTCAAACTGCGAGAGTCCACAGCTCCTTCGCTGTGTGAACAGGTCGCCATGCATCCGCTCCGGACTACGGCCTGGTCGGCGAGCATACGCCTCTGAGTCCGGGGATAAGCCTTCATTCAAGGGCCAGTTATACGACAGCACCCACCAGCGCTTGCAAAGAGAAAGAGCAGACCAGGCACGCTTTGCCAGCATTCGAGAATCACAAAAGCGCGGTGCTGGTAATGGTGCACCAGCATGGGTTGCGCCATTGGGTAAGGCGGCTGTCCTCTTGATATCTCTCCAGTTGCTGACTGCAGCGTAGTTCTATTGACGGGTGTTGTCGGTGGCTACATGCTCGGCCGCCAAAAACCCGCTGCACCGCCGGCGACGTCTACGGCTCCGCTCTCCACGACACAGCCTCCTTCCCACAACATCGCCCCTACCAACCTCGAAGCTGCATGGGCAGACTTCCGAGATATCGTTGGCCAGGAAAATCTTTCCACTGAAGCGTCCGAATTGGCATCCCACTCGGGTTCCGAGTGGAGCTCGCATCCTTCATTACCAGAGGACCGTCCCTTCCTGATCGTCAAGCCTGCGACCACCGAGGAAGTCAGTGAGATTATGAAGATATGCCATAGACGGCGCATACCAGTAACTGCCTACTCGGGTGGTACCAGCTTGGAAGGTCATTTTGCAGCAACAAAGGGAGGCATCTGCGTCGACTTCAGCCGCATGGACAAGATCTTACACCTTCACAAAGACGACTTGGACGTTGTGGTACAGCCGGCTGTGGGATGGGAACTACTAAATGAAGAACTCGGGCAACAGGGCTTGTTCTTCCCCCCCGATCCAGGCCCGGGTGCCATGATTGGCGGCATGGTGGGAACCGGATGCAGCGGTACAAATGCTTATCGTTACGGCACAATGAAGGAATGGGTGCTAGGTCTTACTGTCGTGCTCGCTGATGGTACCATCGTCAAGACAAAACAGAGACCTCGCAAGTCTTCCGCGGGATACGATCTTACGAGGGTCTTCGTGGGAAGTGAGGGCACTCTTGGTCTCGTCACCGAGGCGACACTCAAAGTCACAGTCAAACCGCAGAACATCAGCGTAGCCGTTTGCACTTTCGATACAGTCAGATCAGCTGCAAATGCCGTCTTCAAGGTCGTCGGTGCGGGCGTACCAATCGCCGCCATTGAACTTCTCGACGACGTACAGATGCGCTGTATCAATGACGCAGGACAAACCTCACGTTCATGGAAAGAAGCCCCAACTCTGTTCTTCAAGTTCAGCGGAACCCCCGCCAGCGTGAAAGAGCACATCGCAATGGTCCAGAAGCTTGCACGCGGTGAAGGAAGTCGCACTTTCGAATTCGCCAAGACCAAGGATGAAGCAGACGAACTATGGAGCGCAAGGAAAGAGGCTCTCTGGAGTGTCATGGCCAAGAGAAAGAACGATGGCGACCATGTTTGGACGACTGACGTTGCTGTACCCATCTCGCGCTTGGCTGACATCGTCGAGGAGACCAAGGACGCAGTGAGCCGTAGCGGTCTCACCGGCGCAATCGTTGGCCATGTCGGCGATGGCAACTTTCACAGTGAGTCTACCTCGATGTTGCGTTTCATAGCAATGAACTAACCACAGGCAGCAATTCTCCTGTACAGTGACAAGGAGTATGACCTGGCCGAGGAGCTGGTACACCAAATGGTCAAAAGAGCCATCGAGATGGAAGGTACTGCCACCGGTGAACATGGTGTTGGTCTAGTGAAGAGAGACTATCTGGAACACGAGCTCGGGACTACCACCGTTGACTTGATGAGAAAGGTATCGAGCCATCCGCTCCCCCTAACAGACAAAACGACAACTGACATGGGTTGCACAGATGAAGCAGGCGTTTGACCCATTGTGCCTACTGAACTGCGACAAGGTGGTCAGAGCACAGCCAGGTGAGGTACAGAAATGGTAAAAGGTCATGACCTGTGCGACTGCGCCCAGCCCTTGACGGGTAACGCAATGATCGGGATCAACATGATCACCGAGATCAGATGTTTCAGCGCAACAACAAAAGCACAAGGTACGTGACATGCTCATGGTGGCTCAAGCCTCACGGTCGTGTCACCGGGGCGGTCTGTCGATATCAAGGTGTCTGGGAGCTTCAGGCATCACCGCGATGACTCCAGAACCCCATCCCTGTATCCACAAACTGTAGTCTATTTTCAATTGTAATAACGCATGGGGCAGCATTACGCTACTAAACTCCGCGGGGTGGAGGCTTGTCCGAGTTATGCCCTTTTTTCGAACCGTCGTTTACCCATATTCGAGTCTAAACCTAAACAACGTGTCTTTGTCCGGGGTCTGCCCTATGATGAAAACTCGTCTATCCATCTATCCGGTCATACAGTATAACCCAATGAGCGAGAATTTCCGAAGTCCCACTTATCGGAAGTGCCGGTCGGGACTTTGGTTGGTCGTGTGTGCTGTATGTGTAGGGGCGATTTCCTGGATGTGGTACTAGCATTGATCTCGAAATCTGTTCTCCGCCAATGGCTATACTTAGTCTCTCCCCCTCAGGAATATAAATGCAGGTTGGTAGTCCTGCATGTGACAGCATTTCGACCATAGAGGAATAACGCCATTGTTCGATCAAGCATTCCGCGCGTTTCAACACCAGCGGCTTTTTAGCGTCGACTAGAGTGGCTTCCATGCTGGTCTCAAACGCTCGACATCCGAGCCATGTCTAGATCGCGTGCTTCGAGAACCGCGAAAGCGCAAAACTCCGTGCATGGACGCCTCTGAGGCTAGCAAATGTCTCCTGATACTCGTCTTTGTTGAGTAGGCCAATTGGAAAATCAATAAAATTGAGTACGTAAGACAGCAATCCTCGAGGGAAAAGCGGAGCGTGGATACTGTACTTTCGTGCGAAGTGTTTCCACCCAATCTAAAGGATTTTGATTTGGATCTGCAATCCCAAAGTAGACTTTCTCTACATTCACTGCAGTTCGTAGGAATACATACCCAGATGCGATACACACGCATTCTTTCTCACTTTCACCTGCAAAATGCAGGGGATGAGGTCCTCACCTTGGCGCTAGATATGCCAAGACGGTCGTTGGTCAAGCATGGACACCAGCGCTGCACTAAGGTAGGTTGCGTTAAAGTACCACAGTATCTGAATTGACTCCTATTGATTACAGGGAACTCATGGTTAATAGACCACGGCTCTACATGCGTTGCCTCGATCAGTCGTCCTTGCGATCGGCACCTGTTGGCTGCGGTGGCTTTTGCAATTTAATTTGACTTTCTACCTGTCCCGTACAATGGTCAATTCGACCCACGTCAAGTGGCCTGTCAAAAATATCTGTCCATATACAGTTGTTCTTGTCCTCCCAAGCAAACCACGTTAGATTGAGTTACGGCAGCTTTTAACCTTGATGATCCCGGCTCACCCTGCCTCAGCTGCAAGATTAACAATAACGTCCGGACTTCTCAACGGAAGGCTTCTCGAAATCTGGTTTTGTTCTGTACTAGAGTGACCTGCCATACCGCCACAAGAATGCTCAGTTTACATCATTGTTGGCTCCCTTGCCTCACTCTGGATCTGCTAAATCTGTTTTCGTGATCCTTCCAATCAGCTCGTTGGTGGCTAAGCGGCTCCAAATTTGGTTCATTGAGCCACTAGAGCCGCAATAGATCTTCTTTGAAAGGCGGGAGGGGCAGAGGAGCCCAAGTACTGTAGTATAACAGAGCCCATAGTCTGGAAGCATTGTCGAAGCCGCTTGACCGGCAATATACGGATATGGGTACAAGTACAAAAAAAGTCCAAGATTCACAGGGTGGGCTTGCACTTCGCAGCGATAACGTTTGGGGTACTTCCGACAAGGTCCCTTTGGAGTGCTGTGCACACCACGAAATGTGGAGTGTTGTCGAGTCGTGAAACGCAGATCAATCGATGATGCTAAGCAATACGGTTCAGGGAAAGCAGGTGCTGGATGTGCGCGGATGAGCCTCCTAATTTATGTTTGGAAAACTTATGCAATGGCCACTGGTAAGAGAAGCTTGCAAACAGTGATTGGTGCCAGAACATTTTCTCAGCAGAGAAAGACTTCCGGATGGCTCTCACCGTCACGCAGGCTCCACGTGGAAGTCATTGCGGCCTCGGTCCAAGCCTTAATGTTGGCAGTGAGGATGCCGAAGTTCAGAAAAGGTGAAATCATTACACCGCGCCGTGGCGTTTAGGCCGAGTTGGCACCCAAAGTGATCTACGCCGCCATTGTCTTTCCTTAGCATCCAGCCACAAGTCTGCCGGCGGTTGTGCCTTGTTCAATTGGCGGGAATCCCTTCACTCACCTGTTCCAACATGTCTGTGCAGCCAGGCGCGACTTGTTCCCGCATCATCATCGCGCCTGCCAGGCATCAACCGTTGTATGATCTCGCTGGATGCCGGATAGTCGCGACTAAAGTCGAGACTAAGATCCAGGTCTTTCGTCACATGGTCGGTGTGCACGTCTCCAGTTAGATTTGGTCAGGCTCGCCCAGAACTCTGAGGCACAAGTGAACCTTTCAAGAGTAGAAGCTCATCCTCCGTTGTGGTCTGCACAACATGCATGGGCCAGACCTCTTTCCTCTTTAATATACAGTAAGGAAGTTCGACGCTACATATGTGCCCTGGGCCCCACTCCTTGTCAAGTGCGCAAAGCAGCAGCTGTATCATACCTGACCGAGCACTATTATACATTCAAAGCCATACAAGCTTGAGGAGTTCATACTTTCGTTACTGCAGTATACATGAATAAGTGCCTAGCGCAATTGTACATCTAGCTTCCGTGGTCAAGAGTACAGAATGTACACTGGACTATAACACCACCTTTATAATCGCAACTTAAGGTCGACACTTTTCCAAAAGGCAATGAATCAGGATGCAACTTCTGCAAGTTCAGCCTCCCAGCTGAGTCCGAGACAAGATTACGTCTCTCCCGGATCGGATACCAAAACCAAGTCAACAATGTCACAGAAACGAGCATCAAGGGCGGGCACGCGTAGTGTGACTACCCTTTCCGCTGCACAACTTGAGAGGAAACGCGCAAACGACAGAGAAGCGCAGCGAGCCATCAGACAGCGTACTAAAGACCATATTGAAGCCTTGGAGCGTCGCATCAACGAGTTGTCAATGTCCCACGATAACAGGGAGAAGACCTTTGTAGCTACTCAACAACGCAACCAAGAACTGGAAGAGGAGAATGCCTACCTGAGGAGCAGACTCGGTGGTGAGACTTTCACCATCAATGTGACTGAGGCTGAAAGAAAGGGTAAGCATGAGCAACGTGTTTTGATCGTGGGAGCCCATAGGCAAGGGAGACTAATGCCCAAGTCAGGAAAGCCTACGGACTACGGTGTTTCCACCTCGGGATCGTCACCTCAACCCAATATCCCCAGGTCCTCGCCGAGTGGGACAAGCCGTAGCATGCCCATCGCTCCTCTTCATCATTCTCAACCTTCAGACTCGTGGAGGAACCACGGTACTTTCACTCACGCAGGAAGTACAGGATCAACCCAATTCCTGACAGATTCGGCACAAGCTGGCAATGGAACCCAGAATGCCTCTTGGAGAGCCAACGATGCTGCGGATTCTCCCCAAAACCGCATCGATCAAGGCTCAGAGAAGTCGAGGGGCTTCCCAGTCGTTCATGGTGTCACCGATCGAACTCCGTGGGCAAATTCCACATCAGGCTACGGATATCAGGTCCGGCCAGCAGATCGAGCTCCAACTTACACTCCGGCACCTCCTCAAGCTCTAAGTTTCCCTCCGCAAACCCAACCTCCGCATTTTCAAAGTGTATCGGCGCCCACGAACGAGTTGCCACCAACGACTTCAGCATACCATGCGCCCGGGTTGGTTCCTCAAAGCGACTATCAACCGCTCTCCACTTATCCAGCTACACAGCAAACGACCTTTCATGACCAGTCTCAAGCACATCCAGCTTATCAAATTGGCCCAGGTCAAGTCCAGCCTCCGAGTGACTTCTCGAGCTCGGGCATCCAACGTGGGAATTTAGCTGCTCCAGTCTATACCACTTCTGCGGGATCACCGCATTTTTTACAAACACAACCGACACATGCGCAGTCTCTGGCGATATCGTACCGTGATGGCGCAGGTCATCATCCGTACAGCTACGAGACATGATGCAAGTCATTCGGGTTGGACACCCTTTGCTCGAGCGTGTCTGCCTAGAAGTGACAACAGATTGCTCGCCTCCAATTACGATTCAACAGGGAGGCCCCTCTTAGCGATGACCACAACGATTCATGTACAACCAGCTGCCATGTTGTAGCTGTGCGATCACGCTTGATCATGATGCAACTGTCGTGCTGTTTAGCCAGAGGCATAGTCACAAAAGCGACATAGTCAGGACATCTGCAAGAGTGTGGTAATGGACAAGCCATTCACGGGTGACCAAGTCACGACGAAAGTGTCTTGTTACCATGACATAAAGCCGCGTCGTGCAGAAGCTCGATACGCTAGACAAAAACGAGGGATATTGCTTTGTTCGTCGTCCGGCACGCCTTAACCACCGTGGACTCGAAGGACGCCGAACTCACTTATCACGATAGCTCTTTGCTCTCAGATCATGGGGCTACGGCGGTTATCCTATACTCTTCGTTGCGAAGGCGCATGCACCTTGTACAGAAAGTGGACCGTCGATAGCAATCAGGCCGCAATCAGATCGGGCGACACGTGTACAACAGATCTTTGACACCGTCGTAGCCTATTCTAGCATGGCTACTTTTTCACTACACACAGCCGTAACGGTGGATTTAGCCAGGGATGCTAGCATAGTTCGCTCCAGCATATTGTGGCTCAGCACATCAGAATCGATTGAGCGTGCAAGGAGCAAGCTAAAGCGTTTCATGCTAACGTGCTGTCCGTTCATTTTTGGGGTGGACGATTCATGAGACACACGCACGGGAGAAAAAGGAGGATTCTGAATTACCCGAATAACAAGAATAATGATGTAAATACGAATAGCTCAAAATACGAAAATATGTACAACCAAGTCAAGGACTAGTCTTCCTGTCTACAACAGTGTGGTGTTTCCCCCTCCTGACTTCCTTTTTCAACCCCAGTAGTTTATTCGAGAAAAGGTCCCCCCTGCCTGCCTGCCTACCTGACTGTCCGCTCGCCCGATCCGTCATCACCATCATCATCATCACAACCACTCTATCGACCCAACCGACTAAGGTACCTTATATCGACCCCATTACTTGCCGTGAAGTTGGAGTTCGCACGTCGTTAAAACAACAAGCTACAGTAATTCTCGCTAAGCAAAGACAAAAACGACATTCCTTCCATTGCTGGAAGATGCCTGAGAGGTAGAGTACAGTAGGTAAGGTGCCATGACTGTAGCTGTATATGCACGCAAGCCTGCGCATCTCTCTCTCATGCACACACCCATTTAGTCACGGTTCGGCCTTGACTCCGTGCATGCATCAGTTCAGTAGTCCAGTTCAGTCCAACCCAGCCGTTCCGCCGTCGTTCATCCGGACGTTGACCCTATCCACTTTAGAGCCACAGAGAGACAAAAATGGTGGAAAGTATGTCTTTTTTATCGCCGTACAGGTACAGGGACCTTACCTACCGTGTATGTGTACATGTATCTTACTCTGGCACCTTTTTTTTTCTCTTTGGGATGGTGGCTTTAGGTTCACTACCGTACGTTGTCGGTGTTCGCTTCGAGGATTTTTCCGAGATTCTCTGAACCTTGAGATATAGAGATGGGGCGGGACGGGCTTTGTATTGGGACTTTCTCATCGAGGAACAAGGGAGAGTTGGATCACTGCTGGACTGCTGGACTGCTGTACTACTGTACCGTTGGCCGTGTCGTATAGTGCTGTGGAAGAACTCCGTGGTTAGTGTGAACTCGTGAACGGAGGGCGGGAGTATGGTACTGTTGTACATTTGCTGTGGGTTATGGTTTTGTAAAGCAAGATAGAGTAAGGTAAAGGTGCCTTTTCCGATGTACAGGGACGGACGTAGACCTTATCTGCCTCTTTTCGGGGTTATAGAAGTAACCTTTTTTGACTTCACTTTTGACACTCTCTACACAATTTCAAAACTCCGTCACCGCAGCAGCATATCAGGAAGGAAACCAGGTACCAGAACCAAAGTACCTCGCCTACTGGTAGATATCTTACCTCATAGGACTGTAAGTCGAAAAGGCAACAAGGTTACATCATTACGAATATACACTTTCGGGCAAAACACCGAGGACTAGAACAAAGAAATGGAACAAGAAGAAGAACAAGCACAGAAGCCATGTGGCTAAGATACCTAGCCAGCCCATTGTTGTCCCATCCAGCCATCTTTTTTTACCCCACTGTTGGCCGGCACCAAGTCGGCATGAAGACCAACTACGAAGATGAATTTCCACACTCTAGGAATAAGGTACAGTAATGTGCACTGGCGTGAGGCGGGCGGGCTGGGCGGCTGTTTGAAACTAATAGCATCATCATCGCTCGTCATCATCATCAATATCATCATTTCTTTCATCATAATAGTAAGACGCGAAACAGGGACTTGATATTCGATGGTTGGAGAGCTTCGGAATAGATGAGGTGGGAAGGATTTCTTGGTACAGATTTCGGATATTGTGATTTCGGCAGCTCTGATCTTACTCAGTGCAGAAGTGGGACACGGTTCGGATCGAGCGATGTCTCTGTCCGTTTCATGCGCTTCACTGCGGCTTGAGGCTTTTCGGAGAGTGCTTGATCAATGGACAGACGGACCGTCTGGCAAGGCTTGTGCGTGCAACGGACACGCTACAGTACATATGGGGCAGGATTTACGTCGGGATTAAGGAGTGGGTAAGTAAGTTATCACTTGACCGGTCATACTGTACGCTTTGGTATAGGTGCTTTGACCAGGCTATCTCGCTGAAAAGAGACAGATTCTCCAGCCATAGGTTAGATACTTGTATATCATGGCCAACCGTTGAGCTAAGAGCCAGCGGCGGCACTTTGGATCCTTCGAGCTAGGTCGCATCTGCTTCATGTGAGGTGCGGTATACTCGTGGGGAAAGCATGCGATTGAAGTCGCTGGAAGACTTGCTTTGCTTCCTTCAGCTGGCTTGTTCATGGCTCCCTCAAATCAGCAAGTTGGTATAGGGGAGGTTTGTGCTGCTATGGGAGGACCTCTCCGCGCAGCAACGAAGGTGCAGCAGTGAAGTGTACCTTAACCTCTCGAGGCGCCTCATGCTCAGGCGAACTTGTCGTGCTTGCCCTTGACCTTGACGTCGAGGAGAGCTTCATGATATGTTCCTTCCTTCCGAGCCTTTTTGAGCTTCTTGACCTCGTCATCTTCCAAACGACGGCCGACCTCGGATTCCAGCTGAGCTCTGCTGATCTTTTCTCTCACCTGCTCCTCCTTGGATGCTTTGAGAGTAGGCTTGAAACGTGCTTGCATGCGGAGACGGAACGCTGTGTCGGGGCTGATCTCGTCGGCATCGGCTCTGATCTCTGGTGCGCCGGAGCCTTCTGTGACTGCAAAGTATTTGTCGCGCGTGGTGCGGATGCTGAACGTACCGGCCATGTTCTCGGTGTTGGGAGAGCAGTAAAAGGACTCTTCGGGCGAAATAGCTTCTGTCGATGCGCTTGGGATGCCAAACTTGTCACAGCTCAAGTACCTATGCGTAGGGTGTCAGTCGGGGCGCGTTACAGCACTGTTGAAAGACATGCTGATGCATTCCACGATAACCAAATGTCTGATTCTCGCTGGAAGCGAAAGAAGAAGTGGAAGAGAGGAAGCACAAGCCCATGTTGAAAGAACAAGAGGAGGTTCATGAAAGTGAAGGATATGAAAGTGGGCAAGGATGAACGAAAAGGGTGATAAGGAGTCTTGCATGTAGTCGAATACAACACAAATGGAGTTCTTAAGAGCAGTGAAGTTGTAATGAGAAATCGACAGGACATACTTGCCATGGTGACCTTTAAAGCTGAAGCTATCAGTGCCAGCGACTCGATTTGCGATCCAGACCTGCCGCACATCATGAGGTTCCGCCGTCGAAGGCGAGTCCTCGATCATGTTCTCAATCTGACTGGCAAATATTTTGCCATTGGCATCACAAGCGAGGCAAGTCACTGGTTGCGTGGGCAAGACGAAGAGGACAGGTCCCTTGAGGTCCTCTTCTTTGTCTGCTGACACCCAGGACTCCTCATCCTGTCCCTCTTCTGCCGGGTTTGTTCTGGATACCGAGGTGTCCTGATCTCCGCCGTCCACCGCTGTGCGCTTGCGCTTTTTGACCTTCTTGTCGCCCTTGAAGGAAAGTGCCTTGACCATGATGGGAAGGTCGGGTGGTGGTTTGGAGAAAGATCGGGGAGCCCCGCGAAACTCAATGATACGGAGATAGTAATGGCTTTACACTTGCAGTTTTTAGAGGGGTCTCTTATTCTATGTGTATCACGCGGCGGGGTGGACTCTAATCGATAGGTAAAGAGTACATATATCATATTGATTCGCATATCCAAACTAAATTATACCTGCTGTTTTCGAGTTTACCTGTTGTCATAGAACTTCCACATCATCTGTTGTGAGCCCTAGCACAACATGGCTGTTAAAGTGAACGAGAACAACGTCGAAGTGGCCTCCCCAGTGGTTGTCAGCCTCGAAGATCTGCAAGTGGGTGAGCTATGCCACAACCCTCCATGATAACACAATATTGAGAGACTTATTGTGCCTTAGGCCGTGTTACATCTACACAATTAGAGGAGGCTTTTGGTCCCGACTCACTCGGAATCATCGTCGTGAGCGGGCTGCCCTCGGATTTTGTCACTCTCAGAAAGAGACTACTCTCCTACTCATCATACCTAGCGAATCTGCCGGCGACTGAATTGGGTATATAAACACGCGAATCAAAATTCAAATGATAAGCATCAAACTCACCACGTGAACAAAGTAAAGCTCGAATCGCCAGAGTCCAAGTGGCTAGTCGGATGGTCCTGTGGCAAGGAAACCCTCAAGGACGGCCGCTATGACACCTTGAAAGGCAGCTACTATGCGAATCCAGTACACAATGCGGACTTTGCTCGAACAGCCCTCGAGAAGTATCCTGGCCTTCCCGAGTACACTGCACCAAATGTCTGGCCCAGTACAGACGTGCTTCCGGGCTTCGAGACGACCTTCCAACAATTGTGCAATCTGATAGTCGACACAGCTGCCTTGGTGGCCAGAGCATGTGACGGGTATGCGTCGAGCAATGTCCCAGACTACCCAACCGGCTATCTCGAGCGCGTCGTCAAGACCAGCATATCCACCAAGGCTCGACTCCTGCATTACTTCCCCAGCCCATCGGCTGATACACCCCAAGACCAAGGGGTCAGCGCCACCGCTGCTTCCGAGGACGACTGGTGCGCCACTCATCTAGACCACGGCTGCCTCACAGGTCTGACCTCCGCCATGTTCGTGGACGAGGCCCAGAACCCCCCCTCTCAGGCACAGACTCTCTCGAGGGTCGAAACGCCCCTGCCTGAACTCGACCGCTCACCGGACCCCAGCGCGGGACTCTATATCCACTCGCGCTCAGGCAAAGTGACGAAGGTCAACATCCCCAAGGACTGTCTCGCCTTCCAGACCGGCGAGGCCCTCGAGGTCATCACCAAAAGCCGGTTCCGCGCCGTGCCGCACTTTGTCAAGGGAGTCGCGCCTGGTCGAGGTGGTGGCAAGATCGCTAGAAACACTCTTGCTGTTTTCACACAGGTACGTGTCCAATATCTCATTTCCACATCACTACTACCATCCTGCCTATTCCCCAATATCCCCAAACGCACCATTCTAGACTCCTTCCGGCGAAAGCCTTATTCCTCTGTTTCTATTACGGGCCGACTCTTCTCTATACGAGGAAAGCAAAGAAAAGCACCAAAGACTAACCGATTCTCTTATCTCGAAAACAGCCAAATCTATGGGAAATGGTAGACGAGAAGCGCGACTTTGCGACTTTTGCAAAGGAGATTGTGGAGAAGAATCACTAAAAGGTTCACTAAAATCTGTCGCTTTTCTTCCCCCCCCTTTCCTTCTTTTTCACATAGCCTGTGAAATGTAGCTCAGCTTCAACAAGTAAAATCAATGAATAGCTCCAATACCCAGCAGCGAAGTAGAGGATAGATTCGAAGTGAGCGGGGGATGCATGGTAGCACACACACGAAGTTGCGGTATACACAAACATCCACACATGCATGCATGACTCTACGGACCAGTCTAGACCCACCGAAGCAAGAGAGAGAGAGAGAGAGAGAGAGAGAGAGAGAGTGGATGATTTGAAACAAAAGTTCGGTTTTCTCTGCTTGGTCATCTGCAAATATTACAATGCGAAAAGAAAGTAAAAAGAAACCGTGTCTCGATATCGTCAAGAATCCAATCCAATCCCAGGAAAAAACCAAACAAGCGCCTGAACTACTCTGAAAGCGCTCTTTCTGCTATAATTTTGCACCACTAAACGCCAACTCCGCCAGGAAGAAAAACAAAGCAACCGGTCCTCTCTGTCGCTGTCGAGTGAAAGGGACCAGTAGCGAAAACAAAAGACAGAAAACGGGCCGAAACCGAAAAGTGCGAGTCGACAAACTTTTTGAATGCACAATCTATGCGGGTATCTTAGTGGGAGATGATGGGGGAAGTGCGACTCAGAGCACTAGGGTATAGAATATATGGGCAATCATCGGTCCCGCCGACACCGTAAAACAGTACCGAATGGCAAATTTAGGCAAGCAGGTGACCCCGTCGACAAGAATGGAAAAGCAGGCCTGCGATTTGCAAGATTGCGAAGGTGGCAATGAGCAGTTTCGTGAGTCGAGAGCAAGAGCGGAGCGTGGTGGCCAACGTCAAGATGCAGTGGTTTCCCTGGAACCGAGTATCCGCAATTACTCTTGTAGAGGCTCAGAATCTGACGCGACACGAGGTCAGTAGCCCATGCCTTCTACGCCCATCGATAGACCTGCACCGGCAACATTGACATTGGCCTGGAAGGTGTTTGGTACCCCGGGAACAGCAGAGGGGTTGAGCTTCAGCTCTGGATTGCAAGGAGGCGAATGTTGACGGTGATACTTGAGGCCGTTCAGGTTCTTGTATCTCTTGCCGCACACTTCGCAGCGATACGGCTTCTCCTTCTCCATGCCGACGGTACCGGGGTAGGGTATGGAAGTAGTGGGATCGACGATCGAAAAGGTGCCGTCGGGGTTTTCTTTGAGTTGCTGATTTTGATGACCGTGCTGTGATGTAATCAGTATCGAGATCGCATAAGTGTGACGATCAGAAGATTAGCTTACCTGTTTGTGGTACTTGAGTCCGTTCTGGTTCTTGTAGGCCTTCTCACACCCAATGACAGGACATCTGAACGGCTTAGCCTCCTCACCAGGGAAGCCGAATCCAGACATGAGTTGTTGTTCGCGGAGGCGCTTGGCCAGTTCGCTGTTGTTGGCAAAATGGTTGCCGGCCAGACCGTTCTTGAAGCCGGCAAATCCACCTCCGCCACCTTGCTTGCTCAGTAGTCGTTTCGCAGGGTCGTCGATGCACAAGGGAGAGTCTCCATTGCCCACGTTGCCATCTCCAAATCCGAAGTTGTCGGGGTGTTGCATCTGTCCATTGAATGCAGTGTTTGAAGTGTCAAAGTTGTAGTTCAGATCCAGCTCGCCAGGTGTATGCGGTGCGGCGGAGTCGGGCGGGCTGACATTGCGAGAGGCGGTTGTCTGGCCAAAAGTCGGTGTGTTGACAGAGGACACGGTAGGGTTGTGACCGAGCTGGACAGTCTGGCCAGGTTGAGGAGTGGTAGGAGTGGATGTTGCGTTGGTGTTGGCAGCGGCGGCAAACCCTTGTTGGTTTTGGAAGGCGCTCGCCATGCCGATGTTGAGCGACGGCGCCCTAGACTGCTGACGGCCAAAGTTGGGTTGCGGGTGATAGTTGTTCTGGTAAGGATCTTGCACAGCAGGAGCAGCAGATGAATCATCCATGTCCATGTCCATATCGTCCATGTCAGCGTCGGAGTGAAGGGGATCACGCACCAAGCCCTGAGAGAGGCCTGAAGGGTGGTTGAATTGGGGCATGTTTGATGTAGGGGCTTGCTGTTGGTTGGAGTTTTGTTGTAGAAGGGCGGCGGCGGTGCCTCCATTGGTGTTTCGCGCGTTGGCGAACGTGTTCAGTTGGTCTTTCGGCGTGCGGCCCATGGTCTGTGTGGGTACGCCGGCGTGTGCCTCCTCGTAATGTTGTAATAGTTCGTGGAGAGAGTCAAGGGTGATACCGCAGCAGATGTAGTCTTTCATGAAGTTGGCCTCCATCTTCGGGAGGTAAGAAGACGAGTGGAAAGACGGCGACTGGAACTGGTAGGGTGATGTGCCCGCCATGAGAATGCTAAAGAAAAGAAATGGACGTCAGTCTTGTCGACACAATAGATGAACACGTCTTGTCACGAATGCAGGAATAGCCTTACTCGTCACGGATGAAGCTGCCTACTGACAGACCGCCCCAGCTCATTCCTCCCATCAGGCTACCAGCCAGGTTCTGGCTGTCGCGTCGTTGCGCGTCTCGCATGGAGATCGGGCGTGAGTGGAAAGAAGTACCAGGTGCTAGAGAGCCGTGGCGAAACTCGCTGCCTCGTCGCTCCATCGCTGGGTTTAGGGAAAGATGACTATCGTGGTCAGCAGCACCGTGATGGTGGCCATTGCTGCGGCTGCCCGCGCCAGCTGCTTGGAGTTGGGTCGTCAAGTTGGAAGTTTGGTTTGGGGGTGACGCGCGAGGCGTGGCGATGTCTATTGGTGACGCCGCGGAAGACATGGCGGCTGGGAAATTTCGGTTCTTGGGAAATTCGGTCTGGTCTACTTCGCTCGGCTCCTCGTCGACCAGGAAGATCAGATCCTCGAGCTCGAATGGGGACTTATTATCGATGGAGTAAGACGGAAACGGATTCGCAGGCACGCAGGCTTCTGTCTGGTGCTCAAGCGGATGCTGTGGGAATTTATTCTCGAAAGTCCGCCACTCCCGGAAATGTGAGTGGTAGATTTCAGAGTCGACGGCGACCGTAGGACGGCTATATAGACTGCTGGCTGGACTGCCGCTGCTGCTGCTGCTGCTGCCTCTGCTGGATACAGACGGCGAAGAGGCAAGCGAAGGTGTGGGAGGTGAGGATGCGATGGAGGAAGAAGTGCAAGTGCCTTCTCTCTGTGTCTCTGTAGCTACCGCTTCTGCTTTCGCTGCTGCTACACCTGCTGCTTCTGCTGCTAATGCTGGTGATGAATCCAGGTTGGCGGGTGAAGTGGAGAATAATAAGGGTAGTCGGTAGGGCGGATATCTTTATTAGTCACTAGTCTAGTGTCAAGGGCAAGGGCCTCGGCGAATGTCTCGAGTCGGCAACCTCGCAATTATGATTGACGTGGGCAAGTGGACAGATCCGCTCAGGAACAATATGTCAAAGTGACGGGAAAAAAGTGGTACGTTTGTAAGCGCGGTCTGCCAACTCTGTCAAGGTAATGACGGCTGCTTTCTCTGCTTGCTTTCTGCTCTGTTACGGGACTATCTGTTCTGCGCTCTGTGGCAACAACGAGTGGTTGGTCGTTCTTTTTTCCTTGGAGGAAAGGATGATAGATTATGGGCAACGGGAAAAAGTCTGGGGGAAAGACAAGGGAAAGCTCTCGAGCGATACTCGTCGATAGATATGTATCTTTATTCGTCGACTCGAATGATGGCACCTCGCCTTGCACATTGCTTTACCTGGCTTGTACCATTCCAGTGACCTACCTAGCATTCTGACACTACTTAGCTGTCAGTTAGTTGCGTGCAACCGGCGGCGTTCCTTTGAATCATTGCCTCGTGAATATGAAGGGCGCCACTCGCAACCGTCCCATATGCAATGGCTTCGCTTCGACCGGCAAACCTTCTTTAGGCGCTAATCGTATCAGGACTCGTGCTCCAGCCAATTGACGTGTCTGTCTCGTCTTGCCATAGCTGGCTTGGCAAATGATCCCAATCATTGCGTCAACTTTCCCATGCAAGTTGGACCGGGATGGTGTCTAAATCGTGCTTGCTTCACAATTCGCGGATCCGTGCGCTCAAAACTCCGAGGTGAGACTTTCAAAGTCGTGAAGTTTAGACGTGCTGCTCTCGCTCGGTACGAACACAAGTAATTATCCCTCGCATATGTCTGCCTCCTTTCGCTTGATCGACGAATAACGTAACTCGACTTTCCCTGACTATGTGCGCATATTGCACTGTACGCTTCCGACCTGTCCATTTTCCGAACTCCTCTACTCCTTTCTTCTCCAGCTCTGGGGCCCCTCTCTCGTCCATCTCTCTTGTTTCCCCAATCCCATCACATCACATCAAAGATCTTCGCCGACGCTCTGCGCAATCCAAGACGGAACCTTGTGCTGCACCGTCGATTTGGTGGCTGGGCAGATCGCAAGTCATCTTATGCTCCATACCGGGGAAGCACCGGCTGCGTGCAGCGTTCCCTGACCCTTCCCACACTTAGCGACTTTCTGGAACCCTTCTCTGGAACTTTCTCTGCCCGTTGTGCCCATTTTTAAATGCCACCGCTATGGGGCCATCCATTACACCGGGAAACCTTTGTGCCATGACCAACGGGTAGATGCTGTGCTTTCCCTTGATGCTGGGCAACAATAATGGGTTTGTTTTATTCCCATCATCTATTATTCCGCTGTCGACCATCCTATACCCTTTCTTCAAAACAAATGTGTATGAATACGACGCACGGCCTGATTGATTGGCTGGTAAAATGTGTGATTTCTCTAACCTTGACGCTTAGAGCCATGCTCGGTTATATAAGTCAGGACCGTGATCGATGTCGATCAACCGCAATTGTCTTGCACCCTTGAAGGCACACATGCCCCCGGACGAACCCTCTGCCATGATACAGTTGGAAAAGCAATCATAAATGCATTGCATCTCCATTGTTTCGTCGCTCTCTTCTTGTTCTCCACTCTTGATCTGACAATGATGTAAATCGATCTGCGTTCGAGTAATATAAGTTCGAGGGACAATGGTTTCAACGGCGTGAAGCAATAGCAGCAATAGCAGCAGCAGTCGCAGCCTCGTGTCTCTTTTCGATATCATATCAGTAGTCGAGCTACAAGCTCGACTGTCGCCATCCTCTACTCGTTATCGCTATTGCTCGACGGTCGTGTTTCGTGTCAGACGTTGTCCGCTGCCATCCGTGGAGGATGGGGTGGGATCTGCCGACGCCGTCGTCTCCCTAAGGGTAACCCTCAACAGTCTACAGAGTTTCTTGTACGAGCTATGCTTACAGCACTACCCAATCCTCCTTCCCAGCCAACATCCAGGTGAGCCTGTGCAAAGACGTGGAACACAGCAAGCACAGCAGGGGTACTTGTGCTGGCGCTCTCACATGGCGGGTTAGGGTAAGGTAATCTTGCTTAGCTCCAGGGTCGTGTGAAGTTCGGACCTTGCGCCTCCGCACCACCCTCAGGCCCGGTCGCCGCCCACGCCTTTGACCGTCCGGGCTGAGCTGCACACCTTGGTACTGGACCGTCTGTGTATCCGACACCCATGCCTCATGACCTACATACAGTAGCTTGTTCTAAGTCAGAGGGGGTGGTAAGTCACGGCAATCTGAATAACACCCAGTAGTTTCACCGGTTCTACCGCCTCCGCGAGTCTTGGCGACTATATGGACTGGCTGCAATAAAAAAAGACTTGAGACCCTTGAACATAAATTACAGTACTCCTACACGAAGAAAGGCCGGCCGAACGACCTGTGACCGCTTGGGCAAAAGAGCTGTCAGGATTACAAAGGTAGGGTACATTTGTGGAAAGTCTATGTGCTCCGTACCTTATTGACCACGTCGACCGGCGGATCTCAAGTCGTAAGACAAGTCGTCGCCTTAGGAAGAAATGACCGGCCCGGAATCTTGCGCTTTGACACAATGGTCCCCGTGGTTTAACCCAAGACATTACTCGGGATTTGTTCGCCGTGACTCGGCTGGCTTGACTAGTCTCACCGTACTTAGCTGTTGCGCGTGAGTCGGGGTATTCATTTACGATGGATATTGCTTCCTGGCGAGGCCTGCCACCAAGGTCAAACAATAGTGTGTACAACTACCTTTGTATGTGGACTGTTGACCGACCTGCCTTTGGTGTCGTCCGAGAGTTACCGTATTGGGGACAGTCGAGCAATAGCCGCGACCACTCCTATCTCTTACCGTTCAAGCCGCGGGTTCACCGGCTTCTCCAACATTACAGAACGGGAGACCTCGTTGCTTCAGAGCTGTACGAAAGTGTAAAGCAATAATCGAGGAGCTAGATAAGATTGTTGGGCGCGTATTCTCGATCGTGCCCTACCTTTCCCTTTACCCGCCCATCACAAGTAGACGCTTGCAATGGTGGTTCAGACACGACCACTGTATGTTGTCAGAAATAATGGAGCCCATTGTACGCATCGCGAAGGCCTTCACCAGAGTCTGGTTCGCGATCACCGAGTGACTTCAATCGTAAAGGTCCAGCTCCACGGAAATGTCCAACCAAGAAATACCGCACCAGCTAGCCGCAGCCGCAGCCGCCGCCGCCGCCTAGCAGATAATATGGATTGCCAGGGCAAAGAGGCAAGGTAAGGTACCCTGCTGTCGTGTAGGTGTACCTTACCGCATGCTTGTCTGCGCGGCGTCTGTGCTGATGACGCACATTAGGATCTACGACGTCCGTAAGAGCTATTGTACTGTTACCTTAGGTATGGCAAGCTTGTACAGTAAGGTACCTTACTTGTGCCACATGCTTGCTTGCTTGCTGCTCTGTACACTACCTTAAGGTACTAAGTATGCGGATCTGTGACGCGACCATATAATCCGCCAAGGGATTAATTGTGCATCATCCAGGTGTTGTGAGATTCTATGATTTTCCTAACACTTTTTTTTGTTGAACGCGAGGATAAGAGATAGCGAGCAGTCCCCCATTTTACAGATTCGTCTTTCCCTTTCCTTACCAGGTTCCTAGCGTATATTCCCATGTCAATTTGCCCTCTTCTGCTCGTCCTTTATATCGTATTATGATAGGTCGAATGTGCTCCTGGAGACCCGTCCGTCTGTCCGAAGGTCGTCGCGAGGGCCGTCCGGTCTGCATGCAACCCCGCAAGCCATGTAAAGGGCGCACATCATCTCACCCTTTTCTTTGCACGAATCAGTGTGTAACCTGTTTATTCTATTGCGAGATCGTGCATGCATGATGCAAGCTGAGATACATGGTCCCATAGCAGCAGTTTACTTTATTGACTCGATTTGAGGGGGGGAGGGGGTAGTGCGTTAGCTCTACAAAGGATAGGTTAGATTGGTAGGTAACCATTTGATTTAGCCAGAAGATAAGCCAGGCCCCCCCCCCCCCCTGCGTCCCACTCTGGTCATTGAGCCACAGCTGAGGACATTATAATCGTCTTTCACAAAACGTGTCTGTATATAATTCGGCACGTGTCGCGTAAAAGAACTACGTCTATAACCAGCTACATGTTTAGCCTTCCGCCTCGATCTCGTAGCTGTTGGACTTGTGCTTTGGCACGAACTGGAAGTCCTTGTGAGCTGGGCCAAGGAACATTTCACTACGTCATATGTTAGCCGACGTTCGTCACCAAGGATGTTGTTGTTCAACAACATGGGGTCCACGTAATAGTGTACTGACCTAATCTTGATCCAGTCCTTGTAGTTCGGACTGGCGAGGAGAGTCTCGAGTTCGTTTCTGCCACGATACGCAGGGGGACGATCGCCTAGGCGAGGAGGCAGATGCTCCAAAAGTCCAATGGGCACGTATCTACAACTGAAGCTCAACCACTCAAGCAGGAAACGACGGGTGACGCCAACTCCAACCTCGTCCGATCCCCAGTTCTCCAAGCCGTATCGTACGAATTGCTCAATGTATCCCAGTCTCTCTGATGCGCTCTTGTCGAGGTACTGGTTCGACGCAATTTCCTCGAAGATCCACGGTTTGATCAGGGCGCCACGTCCGATCATGACGGAGTCGACCTTGGAGTGCTCGATGGCGTTGTAGTAGTCAATATGAGAATAGCAGTCTCCGTTTCCGCAAAAGTAGACATTTCCGTTGTTGGAAGAGGTCAGATCTCGGTCGTCGGCCTGTCTGATGGTATCGGTGACCTTTGCTTGCTGTTCCTGGAGTCTGTTGATTGTAGCGGCACAATCTGCGATGTACTCCCAGTCGGCATCACGAGTGTATCTCTGCTGACGGCTTCGGCCATGGAGTGTGATGGCTGCTACACCGGCGGGCCCTTCCCCAATGTCGACGGACTCCTCGCCGCCGAGAACAAGACGCTGCACAAGCTTGTCGGCGGTCGGATGGTTGTCTCTCGTTCCCATGCGGATCTTGACCGTGATTGGGACTTCATTGGACACCGCGTTCATGCCTCGGAGGATTTTCTCCAACTTTCCGGGTGAGTCCAACAGAGCGGAGCCTGCTCCCTGGCGATAGACAAGATCGATGGGGCAGCCGCAGTTGAGGTCGATAGCCCGCAAGTAGGGGCAGTTGGCGGTGAGGACTTCAGTGGCCTTGAGAACGTTCCAGGGCTTGTTTCCAGCGAGTTGGACACCGAATTTGATGTCTTTGGAATTGTCATACGACTGAACCAGTGACTTCGGCGTGTACCTTGGAGGCTTCAGCTCGGACTCGTGAGCTTTGACGAGAGCCCACTCGCCTTTCTCGCCCTGGATGAGTGGAAGACCCATGGCCATCTCGGACCAGGTGACTTGAGCACCAAGGTCAACTGCAAGACGACGGAAGGGCAGGTTACCCTGGGTGGTCAATGGAGCAAGCACGGGCGTCTCAGCTCCATAGTATATGCGTCTCTTCTCTGATGGACGGAAAGGCGGATCGGTGAAGGCAGCTCTGACGTCCTGCTTGGTGTCTTGTTGCTCTGTGGTGTCGTCCGTCGTAGCCTCAGCCTTGACGGATTTGTAGTACCTGTCCACTTCACTCTGTCTCTTGTCCAGCCAGGCAACGTAGGCCTCGGACTTGGGCAGCTTTGTCTTCTTCTTTCTCAATTGGATCTTGACCGACATGGGGACAATGTTGACAACACCGAGGCCTTCCTCTTCATCCTCCTCAGCGGCTGAAGCTGATGGGTTAGGCTTCTCGATCAGCACCAGCTCTTTGCGTCCATCCTCGGTGTCTCGCTCTGTCGAATGCGATCCAACAAATCGGCATTTCCAGCCAGCGCTGCACTTTCCCTTGATCTGGAAAATGGGGCACTGTGAGTTGAAAGTCGTGAGATCCGCTCTCTTGCCTTTGGAGAGATAAGTGCGCAGGTTGTGCTCGAACCTGCAAGAATCGCCGAACTGGCACTCTTGCGGAGAGAACTCAGGCGAGTAAGTGCGCGATTTGCACAATTGCAGTTCATCTCTGGAGCTTCCGAAAGTCCTAGCTTTGTTTTGTCCGCGCTCCTTCTTCTTCTTGTTGCCGCCGTCGTTCTTGCCACCGGCTTCGGCAGCGTCGTCGTCGGGTACGGCTGATTCGGCGGACTGATCTGGCTTGCGTGTGACGGGGTTCTCGACGAGATACTCTTTCTTGATGGGAGCAGCACCCTTCTGCCTCTGCATTGTCGGCGCCTCAGCTCCACCGCTTGTAGTCGCAGTTTGATTGGCCTGCTGTTGGTCCTCCACGAGATCCTCGTTGTGCGTCTTGATGCGCTTGGCTGGGTGACCTGCATCCTGCGAGTCGATCTCGGCCGCCACCTCCACGCCCGCCACCGGTGCAGCTTCTGACAGTGGTATGCGCTCGATCTTCTCAGCGCGAGTGACGGCGGAGTCACCAGGCAGCACCTCCCGCTGAGGGTGGACATCTGCTTCGCCCTGGCCTGGTGCTGGTCTCTTCAAAGTCTCATTGAGTGCCAGAGGATTGTTGGTCAGGGGCGCGGCTGAATCCGTCGCAGCGCCATTCAGCGACTTTGCTGCGTCACCGTCCATTCTAGCGAAGACAAGTGAACTGATGTGCAGAGGAAGAGGAAAGGTGGTTAGTGCAGATGTGCAAGAGCTGGCAGAATCAATCAACCTTTGCGGACGTGATTTTTTATCGATAAGCAGCAGCCGCGGGAAGACATTGCCAAGCCTGCCATTATTGTATCAGCGAATTGTCCAGTCATTTGCCACACTGTACTGAGAGTTATCGTACGTACTGAAATGTACCTCGAATATTTGCTCAATCTCTGCTGAAAAGGCCCACCTCTCCGTCATCTAAAATTCCAAATCTCTTCCTCTATTCAGACACAATGTCATCGAAAATAGCCCTCGGCCCGAGCGCACAGAGCCCTCATTACAATGACGTAGATTAAACACTCTACCACGTCTGTTCCAAGCTTCTACCTTACCTTACTTTGCATACAAGAGCCACCTCACCCTTTCCTGTCTCCATCCATCCCACTTTGCTGCTTTCCAACTTCTGCATCAATCTCGTGATCGATCGTTTGTCTGATAGTGTATCTCTTGTTCCTAAAACGTACACCTGAAGCATCTGCATTCCCGGTTTCATATCATATACACCACCTATCGTGACCCACTTGGCTGGCACGTCCACAGTTCAATCCCCCAATCAATACCCACCTCACAAAACACACCGACAGGGTTATCGAGCAGATCAGCTCAATTTATTTAAGTCATCATGACTCTCTACTACAGCCTTGTAAGTGACTACTGCCTCTCTGTTCGATTTTAGACCTTTCTCTATCCACGTCTACGCCAAAACTCTACCAAGCACGTATACTCCCTCGAGCTCTGTCTCGGGTTTCTGCCTCTGCATACCAACATGGCGGGCTTGATCTACTCTCCGGTGCTGTTTTCTGCATTTCTCTGACTTCTGTCCATCTGCACATCCCTGTCTGCTATCTGCCTCGTGCTCTGCTGACGATAGCTTTCTTCTAGGTATTCGGCCTTTTGGTCTTCGAGATGGTCGTCTTCATGTCGCTCATCATCCCCATGCCCTTCACCTGGAAGCGCAAGCTTTTGACTTTCATCTCCGAAAGTCCAGCTATAGCTAAATTGCAGTATTGGATCAAGGTATCACTCTCTTTAATGGTCGACCGAGTGCGTTTGCCATGCTAAACATCGTTTGTCCCAGATCACTTTCGTCTTCATCTTGATCCTGTTTATTGACAGTGTCAACCGCGTTTACCGCGTCCAGCTTGAGCTTTCTCAAGCTGCCAAGGGAGCAGCCATGGGTGCTGGGTGAGTTTTCTCACCTTTCTTTGAGCCTCTTGACACGACGCTAATCCTGCTATACAGTGCTGCTGCCATTGGTGGTCCCGAACGCATGGAGGTCCAGGCTCGCAAGTTCTACTCTCAACGCAACATGTACCTTTGCGGCTTCACCCTCTTCCTCTCCCTCATCCTTAACCGTACCTATACCATGATCCTCGACGTCCTCCGCCTTGAAGAGGAGAACAAGCGCATGAAGGGTGACCCCGCCGTCAGCAAGGGCAAAAGCGCTGGTGGTCTCGACAACGCTGGTGACATGGGCGAGATCGGCCGCCTCAAGCGTGAGCTTGCTGCCAAGGACCGTGACATCGAGACTCTTAAGAAGCAGGCTTCGGGTTTGTCTGCAGAGTACAACCGCCTCGGTGACTCTGTCTCTCCCGCTGACAGCACTCCCAAGAAGGACCGATAGATGTCCTGTAACTTATGACGTCTTGCGGTGCAAATTTGGAATTCGACCCGTCCAAGAACGAGAACACGTCATTTGGTCACAAAAAGCCGAACTCGAGGATACATTATCATGTAAACCCAAGAGCCAGTATCAGATTCCTTGTAAACGGGGATTCATCCTCGTGTAAAGTTAAAAAAGAAAATGCAAATAGAGAATATGATTTCTTTGCTCATTCGATTGGATCTGATTCTGACCCTATGTCACGACACAGTGCATCTGACAAGATTGACCTCCCGTTACAGACTTTATGCCAATAACCTCCTATACTCATTCGACTTTGTATAGTCGAATAGGCACCTCGCCTATCCCTGTCACTCTGAAAGGATGTGAGTGGAAGGGTGCCTAAAGTGCATACTGAACATATGGCTACCAAAACGGCTGAGTCGGTCTATTTCCATACCCTCCTCATTGTTCTCGGCGGCTTATGCATAGATATTATAGCAATTGCTGGACCCAGAACAATATCGACGACCACTGAGCGGCCTTGAACACCTATAAGTCACATTATGGCTGATGTTTAAACGAAGGAAGCACGGGCAAAGCACAGACGTTGATCATCAACCTCAAACAACCTACAAGCTCGCTTGGCCTTGGAAACATCCCTTTACGATATACATCCACCTTTGAAATATGCGAGGGGTTTCACCTACGGCCGCTCTAGATTTGCATGTCTAGCGGAACCACTATAACGAGATCGCTAAGCATGATCCAGACTAAGTAAAGTCCCGCCACTGGCGACAATGATATAACCATGCTTGCCTCTTCCTCACTCTCTCTTCTACGTGCCATTTTTCTAGTGATACAGCTCAGGTAGTTGTGTTTCTCTGTCTAACTTTCTTTTTTTCATTCAAGTCGCTCATTTGACCAAATACGCTCATTCTCTTTTGCATTGTCTTTCTCTAATCCAACATGCATTTTTCTTCAATTACAGCCCTTCTTGCGGCTTCTTCCCTTGCCGTAGCAGCTCCTGCGCCTCGTTGGCGCACCAAGGTCAAGCAGTTCCACAGACGTGCTGAGGCTTCTGCGTACGGCCAATGTAAGGCAGACTGGAAGTAAAATGATGCACAAACAGAACTGACACGCTTCCAGGTGGTGGTGTGGGCTGGACCGGTGCCACCACATGTAAGACTGTAACAATACTGCGCATGGCACACATGAGCTGACCATATGCAGGTGTCTCGGGCTGGCAGTGCGTTCAGGCGAATGACTACTATTCGCAGTGTGTCGAGGGACAGGGTCAGTCGAACAGGGAATCGAACATGAAGGCAGGATTGATACTGAAAGCAAGCAGCCACTCCCGTCTCAGTCGCGAAGACAAGTGCAACTCATGCAACAGTGGCCGCCACCAGTGCTGCTCCGATAAAGCCGTCTTCGACCGTCGCGTCTCACGCTAGCTCTGCAGCCCCAGCTACGTCCACCAAGGCAGTCAAGGTGGCCGCTGCAGGCGCCACCGCAGCTGTGCAGCCTTCCGACAGCATCAACAAGCTTCTGATCGCAAAAAACAAGAAGTACTTTGGCGTGGCTACCGGTAAGAACGAATCGCGGGGTCGGGCCCGGGTGCAACTTGCAGAAATATGACTAAGTGCACTACAGATGAGAACCGCTTGACTGTCCAAGACAACGTCAAGATCATCCAGAATGACTTCGGCTGCGTGACCCCCGAGAACAGCATGAAGTGGGACGCAACCGAAAAGTCCCGGGGCGTCTTCAGCTTTGACGAAGCAGACTACCTCGTTGACTGGGCTGTTGCCAACTCGAAGATGATCAGAGGTAAGTTCGCAACAGCATAGAAAGAAAAATGACGAGAGAACGACGCGGACTAATCCCCCCTTGTGAATGTACATAGGCCACACCCTGGCATGGTACTCGCAGCTCCCATCATGGGTATCCCAAATCAGCGACGCCACGACTCTGACCAGCGTTCTGAAAACCCACATCAGCACCGTCGTAGGCCGCTACAAGGGCAAGATCTACGCATGGGACGTAGTAAACGAAGCCTTCAACGAAGACGGCAGCCTGCGCGCCAACGTCTTCTACAACGTGCTAGGCGAAGACTACATCAAGATCGCCTTCGAGGCCGCCCACGCCGCCGACCCGACCGCCAAGCTGTATATCAACGAATACAACCTCGACAGCGCGACCTACGCCAAAACCACCGGCCTCATCAGCCACGTCAAGAAGTGGATCGCCGCGGGCATCCCCATCGACGGCATCGGCTCGCAGACCCACCTGCAGTCCTCCAGCTTCCCGACCGCGGCCAACGAGCCCGCGGGCCTCAAGGCCGTCTGCGCCGCCGCGCCCGAATGCGCAATCACCGAGCTCGACGTCGCTGGCGCCGCTGCCGCCGACTACAAGACCGTCGTGCAGGCGTGCTTGGACATCGAGAACTGTATCGGTATCACCGAGTGGGGTGTGCGTGACACGGACTCGTGGAGGGCATCGTCTACTCCTTTGCTGTTCGATGGCAGCTTTAAGCCCAAGGCAGCTTACACGGCTATTGTGGATTTGTTGTAGGGCTGGAGACGTTCACAACTGCTGTAAAATGTCACGTCAGAGGTTCTTCTTCCGCAGTGGAGATCAGGATGCGATTTTGCCAGACAAGAAACTGAATAGAATAATCGGCTGAAACAGTGTCGTTGTTACAGTGGCTGAGAAAGTAAATCATCTGACAAGAAGCGGAAGAAAGAACTCTCTTCCATCTCTCATCGTAACCCAAACAACAATACCGGCACCCAAAAAGAAACATCACTTGCATGTATTCCAAACCAAAAAAAATTCCTTTATTTGTACATTTATTTCATTAGTGAGAATAGATAGAGCGGTGATTATATCTAACTCTTATGTACCAGCGCTTTGCCGCAGCCCACTGCGCTCAACCTGCAGTGCGCACCATAGGCAAACTTCAACTGAGAAAAAGATAGAACTAACGAGCGTCTACAGTAAGAAGGGCGACTGTACCAAGAAACAGGCTAGAAAAGAGCAAGACAAGAATAGGTGCAAGGCAAAGTGCCTGCACCGGGTATCAAGACAAAAGAGAACGCAGAAGTTTAGGTACATATGTAGGTTGGCTACGCTCGCTCGCTCGCAATCAGTAAAACAAAATCAAGCCTCGCTAAGGCTTTGCCGCAGAGCTTCCTCGTCCAAGGTAACCAGGACGGGTTGCGGCACCCTCACAGGCTGTGTTCGAAATCCGAGAATCGGGCCTGGTTGATTGATGCCCGGGGGACGTAGTTTCGTTGGTGACGCAGTTGCTTTCGTCGTCGTTGCGGTTTCCCGCACCTTTTGCACCTTCATGTGCTCGAGAGGTGTAGACACCGTGACTGTCGGTGTCGGAGTAAAGCCCCATCTTCCAAACAACCAACCACCTGCTTTTCTGCTTGCCGGGGCTTTATTTGCGGATGCGCCGGCAGAGATGGCTCTCTGGTCGGCCGCCATGCCGCTGAGTAAGCTGTGGCTTGGATCGGAAGTTCTGGGTGTCATGGCAGGTCGCGCAGCGTGTGCCATTGTTGCGCTGACTACTGGCTGTGAGGAGAACGATCGGCCGCCTGTGAATGGCCGCGGGCTCCGAGCTGTGAGCAGCTGAGAAGGGCGAGATTTCAGTGTGTGAATGTCCATGCCATGTATCGATATAAGAGATTCATGGGACCCAACTCGGCGATGTGTGCGATTAGGGATGTCCTGGTCTGTCCTGGGCGGTGTATTACTGTCTTTTTGGAATTTGGCAAAGTCAGAAGCATGCCGGTCAGGAGACGCTGGATCATCAGCAGCATGCAAATCTGGCTCATCTTCTTCAAGGATGGTGCCATGGTCCATCGCAGAAATATCTCCATCAGCTTCATAAGAAATGGTATCCGATGACTGATCGAACGGCGTAGTATCATCTTGACCGCCATGACGAAAAGGAGGCGCGGGAATGCTCCGAAAATAACCCGCGGAACCCCTTTTCGACTGGTACTGCGTAGGAAGAAAAAGTGGTGATCCCAGGTCTTCGCTGTCGGGGGTTGTGGGTCGGGAAGAGTCCATGCCAGCATCGCTGAAACCACGATCGAACAACGACGGGGCTCGACAGGTGGTAGAAGGCGGCGAGCTGGCTATGGATGAATCAAAAGTGTAAGCAGATTGCATCGACCAACGCGCAGGTGGATTCTTGGACGTCGGGACGGTGACTGCAGTTTGTGAGAGGATAGTAGCGGAGGACGACGACGACGTCGGTGCGAGTCCTGTTGAAGAAGATGGGGAAAAGGGTATGATTGCTGATATTGATGATCGAGGGGTTCGTGCGCCCAGCGATGGGGCGAAGGCGCCAGGTGTCAACCCTTGACGCTTCTTCTTAGGTCGACGAAGAGTCTGGCTCTGCCTCCGTGACGAAGTATCGGAAGGCGCGTGGTAGTGATGGTGAACATGAAGTTCCTGTGTGCTTGCTCTGGACATCTCTAAGCCCAGGCTGCTCTGTCTCCTCGAGTCCAGCGTTTGTTCCTCGGGATCAAATTCTTGTTCCTGGGGCTGAAACTGGGCGAGCTGTTCTCTCAGCCGTTCGACTTCGTCGTTAGAGCTGGTGAGAAGATCGCGGAGTTCGACGATTCCCATCTGCAGATTTGCGTTATCCTGTAGAATATCCTTGACGAAGTGAGAGACAACGGTGCTGCCATGTTTGTCACGATTTGAAGTCTTAGCAGCAGCAGCACCTCGCAGACGACCACTGGCTGTATTCAGCTCTTTCTCCACCACTCTTTGTCTCTCCATTCGCCCTACTATTTCCACATGTCGTTCCCGTTCCTCCTTGGCTTCACGGTGAATTTCATCCAGCTGGTCCTCCAGAGTGGCTAATTTACGCTCGGCTTCTTGCCATCGCAGCGTCACTGACCGCTCTTGCTCCGTTTTGCATGCAAGAGCGGCCTGTAGACTGGCCTGTTCTTGCTCATACAACTCCAACTCTCTCTCGAGTCTGTCCGTCCGAGATGCGAGGTTGTTGAGTTTATGAAGTTCAGCCTGCGTTGATTGAAGGGTAGCATTCAACGATTGTATGTGAATGTCCGACTCGGTAACAGCATCGTTTACGCTCTCGAGTTGGAACAGTAGACCCTGATTTTCTTCCGTGATCGAAGCATTCTTGACTTCGAGCTGTTGTTTTTCCGTCGACAATTGCTTGATCTCTGCACCCATTCTGGACTTTTCCTTCTCTGCTTCGGCCACATACGCCTCGTGGCGAACCAGCAGTGCCTGTAGAGACCAAGTCAGCGACATGGTGGGCGACAACACTTCTGAGACAGGTAAAGGTCCGAGACACAAATTCGGCAGCGCGCACTCTCTGTATATCAGAATGGAAGTGACATGGTTCTTGTGTTTGGCCTGCCGCGGTGTGGGGAGATTACAGAAATTGTGGTGAAACGGTCATGGTTGCACGAGAACTACAGACAAGGAAAGAGACTCGAACACGCAAAGTAAGCGCCCAACCAACGTACCTGACCCAATGATCCTGCCGTTCGAAGACTTTCCTCTAACCCTTCGACTACTGCATAGCTTTGCCGCAGGAATGTGCAATTGCTGTTTCCACAGCAGCAAGTTTGTGGCAAGCAGTCAGGAATGCTGATGGGCGACGATGGACAGCAGTCATTACTTCGCCCGCTACGAGCGGTCGGGGACGACGGTTCAGGACCGTTGGTTGTCATTTCTGCTGTCAACAAGCTCTAGCGCCAGTTCGGTGATAGACTGACGCTCTGTACGATCTTGGCTCAACTCCAGCACTACAAGGAAACTCATAGTTACTCTGTATTCTTTGTTCTTTGTTGTCGTGCCCCGATTGTACCTTGCAGGAAGGACGAATGGGGGCCTGGGGAAGTGCATATCATCTCCAGCCCACCATCTATGCCAAGACCCGTATCACCGACCGGCAACACTGGGACTCGATTCGTGTCTTGAGAGATCGTCAGCGGCGTGGCTTTCCGTTTCAATAATATAGCATTTGTATCTCGCCTTTACACAAACGTTTTGAATGCTGGTGCTAAATAAGCGGGGAAGGAGCAAGTTCTGCAAATGATCGAGCACCATTGGGGCTAAAAACTATCCGTAGTTGCCGAAACGGATACCATCGAGCGTGCACATTTGCTCCGAATAGAGCAGCGAGATTGAGAGACGCATGTGGGGCGAAGTCACGGCATATGCTGCGCACCTGGAAGGGACCGAGAACCCCTGCTATAATCACGATAGTGTTTGAATTGAAAGTAGTGTCTTAGGGCTCTCACCTGTGCAGCTCTTGTCAAAAGTGGTGCTAATCATTATTATTAATATTCCATAGACAACATTACAGTTTTCATGAAAGCCATCATATCTTGATCTGGGATGGCACACTGATTCCCATGATATCGGCACCATTCTGAATGTCGCTCTTGGAAGGCATGGCGCATCTTCTCATCAGCTCTGCTGCCTGAGTCATGTATGGGTCCTTCATCATGCTTGCGACTGCAACAATCTCCTCTCCCAATGAGTAGTAGGCAACGAAGCTGGGACCCTTCTGGGCATCAGTCTCGCCTTGCACAATGACATCGTCGTAGCCATTGACCGTGTTTCCGCAGTACCGAAGCTGAGCGCCCAAGGCCGACCAAAACACGGGGATGAATTGTTTAGGAGTCGAAGACGGATCGTTGATCTTTGCGGCAACCGCACGTCCTGCATTTTGAGCAACATCCCAGTGCTCAATACGGACAGGAGTGCCCTTTCCTCCGGGACCGTGATATGGGTAAGTGGCGATATCTCCAATGGCAAACACATCCTTGAGACCCTCGACCTCGAACAGCTCGTTCACTCGCACCGAGCCATCGTCGAGCAGCTTGATCTCCTTGCATTCCTTGAGGTAGTCTGTGGAAGGCTTGATACCGACACCCTCAATGACGATGTCTGCTTCCAGGGTTTCTCCGCCCTTCAACTGCACAGTGCCAACCTTGGAAGAATCGGACTTGGACGGCAAGGCCTTCTCCACGGAGCTCTCCATAAGGAACTTGACGCCAGACTTTTCCAGAAGGGCCTTGAAGATGGCGCCGACCTTGTCGCCCATGACTCTACCCATGGGCTGCTTCTCCATGCCGATGATGGTGACGTTGTGCTTCTTTGAGGCGAGACAGTTTCCTACTTCCATACCGATGAAGGAGCTTCCGATGACGACGACCTTCTTGCCACCATCCTCGCCAGCGGCCTTCATGATGGCCTGTGCATGAGACAGGGAGCGAAGGAGGAAAACATTCTCCAGGTCACCCTTCAGCCCGTCCATGGGCAGCTGGTTCGGGGAACCGCCAGAAGCCATGATGAGCTTAGTGAAGCCGTAGGCTTTGCCATCGTCCGTCCTGACACTCTTCTTGTCGAAATCAACAGAGGTCACGTTGCTCCATACGAAGTTGATTGAGGCTTCCTTGTAGAAGTCCAGAGTTCGCCATTCCAGTGTTGATTGATCAGTGATCAAGGCCTTGGATAGCTTGGTTCTGTCGATTGGTTGCATTCCTTCTCTCGAGATGACGGTGACTTCTCCAGTGTATCCGCCAGCACGGAGACCCTCCATGGCTCCCAAAGCACCGCTGCCACTGTCGTGCGGGTTAGTGTCTGTACTTGATGAGATTTGCCACCTAACGCTGACGTACCTTCCGATAATCACAACCTTATCAGCAGCCTTGACAGAAGCACACTTGATGTTGAGTTTGCGTCTGTTGGCCTTGATGACTTTCTCTTCGCCTTTGATGTAGACGCCGCCGTCCTTTTCGTAGACCTTGAACTTGGCAAGAGGATCCAAGGCCGGAGCGTCTTCGACATCGCCAGAGGCAACACTGAAACAGGCTGAGTGAGTTGTGTCAGTCGAGAATTTTCCAAATAGATTCTGCAGTTCTTCTGACCTCCGTGCCATGGGCAAGTAATTCTTCCCTCCTTGGTCAGGACACCTTTGACGAGTGGTGCACCGTAATGAGTGCAGTTGGCACTCATGGCATGAACCTCATCCTTGATTTTGGCAAGAAGGATCTTTCCACCCTCAATGCCTTCGACTTCTGCCTCTTTCTTGTCCCCGTTCTTCAGGTCGATGGAAGTCAACCCCTTGAGCTTGTACTCGGTGGCAGCCATTCTTGGAGTATATGCGGAGAAGGCGGCTCGCTGTTGACGTCTAAAGTATAGAGTCTTCTTGAATTGTCCTACTACAAACGAGGCTTGTCGAGATTGAGATGCTGCTTGGAAAGGTCTGAGGAGAAGCATAAGGCACAATTAATGTCTCGATACACACACGGTTCAAAAGGTGGGAAAGATTGCATGAAGGAATGGGCAATAATAGCTATCTATCCACTGAGATTACAGCAAGAACCCGCTCAAAGCCCCCCAACCCCTCACTCGCACACAAAAAGTGTTTACGTCGACATCTGAATGCGGACTGCATTCCTACCATTATGATGGAAGCACTGGTAATCGGCTGCGCCTGATTCGTTAGATCCACTGATGACAACAAAGTCCCCGCTGCGTAGGTCACGTCACTACTGATACGGATCATCGATTTTGGGGGTGCACGGTTGTCAGCCACAGGCCTTCTCCAAGATGTGAACAATTAGCTTCCACTTTCTTAAGGTACTCACAGCCTGTTTGCGATGACCCCACGCCAGGAAGCCCCCGCTATGCATACTGTACCTTGCTGTCCAGTTACAGGCGAAAGCTTCACGGACTTTAACGGACAGGCCAAGGTAAGGTAAAGTGTCAATGACAAAGCTCGTTTCCACACTTTTAAACGAGATGTAAGGGGGATACGTAGACGTCTCTGATGCAAGTAGGAATTTCTCTGCATACGGTAACGACGAGAGTGCCCTTCTTCATTCTACTTTACCGCAGCATCTACAAAACGACACGAAAGTCGTTGAACGCTTATGGAAACTCTTCTTTCTCTAAGGCAGGCCAAATGGGGAGTGCGTCATCTTACAGCAAAACAAACTAGAGGGACAAGTTTTATAGCTAGTCAAAACTGATGTTTACGCTCCCGAACATGTCTCCAATTGGTGATAGATGCGAGTAATTGTACATCATTCTTGTGTACACTTATACAGTCGGCCTAGCAATATAACACCCGATACTGACAAACAAACGCCTGGAGGGGACAGCACAATGACAACTAACACGGATTGACCTCCCATGGTTACACGGACAACAGTAATTTCGAATGACTTCAAGTTCCCCGAGAGCTTAGGCGTCTCCGCCTTGACTCTTGCGGCTCTTCTTCCTGTCCCTCTTCTCCCTCTTGGTGGTGCTGGGTGCCTCTTCGGGCTCCTTGGCCGCCTCTACAGGAGTGGAAGCCGGCGCAGCATCCTTGGTGACCTCCTTTCGGGTCCTCTTCTTCTTGGGCTCTTCGGCAGGTTCGGCCTTGGAGGCATTCTTACGCTTTGCGGCTCCGTTGACCGCAGTGAAAGCGGCGTTCTTAGCCGGAGAAGAAGCAGGAAGAGGAGGAGACGAAGCAGGGACTGCTGGGGCCTTTTTGGCGCTCGCCTTCTTTGCAGAGCGAGGGGTCTTGACGGGTGGAGGGGTAGGCGCCTTCGGGGGAGGCATTGCTTTCTCACCGTCCGCATCGCTGTCGCTGTCCGAATCGGAATCGGTTGGCGAAGCGGTCTCAGCAGCTGCTGCGGCAGGTGCAGCTTCCACAAGCTGTTCGTCGGCGTCCACCTCGTCTTCCGCCTCATCCTCGTCTTCTGCGGGCAACGCGCCGCCACCACGCGCTTTGTAGGCGGCAAGTTCTTCCTTGTACTTCTCGGTCTCTTTTTCGTACTTATCCTTGTAGTCCTGGACAATTTCGTCAGTCATGCAAAGTCACGAGGTTTTATCTCTGACAAACCTGTTTGGTCGCGTCGGACAGGGCGTGCCATCTCTTGGTACCCTCAGAAGAGATGCCGCCTCTTCCTTGACCGGAGCCGAGTTCGGCGTGGATCCTCTGACGGTTGTCGCCTAACCAAGCAAGGTAGGCTGTGAGCGGACGCTTAGGCGCGTTGGGATCCTTGGGCTTCCGCTGACGCTTCAGCTTCGCCTTTGCCTCGGTTGGCTCATCTCCCTTGACATCAGCCGCGACGGGGGGAAGCTGGTTGACGACAAAGGTTGTGAGGTCGAGGTTGCTCGTGTCCAGGACCGACTTGGTGCCTGCGAGGACGGCATTGGAGTGGCTGATGTACGCGCGCGTAGCGTCTCTGAGCGCGCCCTCGAGAGTGACCCACGACGTGATCAACTACAGGTGAGAGAAAAGTCAGTTCGTGTTTATTGGTTTTGTTTGCGCTGTCTTGCGCTCTGCTGCTCCTACAAGCGACGACCAAAAAAACATTCCGACGCGACGCGACGCGCCGTGGTCAACACAGAGGTGACAACCATGACGGATACGATGCAATCATCTCATCACTACAACACAGTGTTCTCTGCAGATTCATATGCGCGCACAATCGCCATAAATACTTGTCCACATTGGCAGCCACAGGAAAGAGAAAAAAGGGATTTCATACCGCGTCGCGCGTGCGGACGAACTCCTGCTGATCGACCTGGATGGTCAATTGCCCAGGTTTCGCCTCGGCGGCTTTAGTCTGCTTGGGTTTGGCCATGTATGCTCCGGCCTTAAATAAACAAGATTTATGTCAAAGGAAGGAAAAATTCCCCTCAGTGTTTTTCTGCAGGGTCTGGATAAGAAGTCGAGGCACCGAAAATTGTGGTAGGATAGGTAAAGAAGGTGTGGAGGGATTCACTCTTCCTTCGGGTGGCTGGGGAGCGAGGGAGGGGGAGGGCAGAAAGGCTGGGCGAGCGTTCAAAGGAAAACTGCGTCCACTAACGAGCTTTGCTTAAAGAGCGCGCCTGGTCCGTGAGACCATTCCATTGGTCGAATCCTGCGACGACTTGGATGACGATGACTGTTTGAGCTCCTTGCATGGTTTAAAAAAGTAAACGAACAAATACTACGTGTATTAGAAAGAATTGCTCGATAATGGTATAATTCTGAGTGTCGCAATCGCAGTACTCCTCTCCCAAACCTCCGAATAACACAATATGCTGATCGTCCACGCGCAATCGCTGTTACGCGACAGTCCAGCAAACAGCCCGCTCTCCACAGGTCCCTTTCTGGCGGCTGCGTCTTTTGTTGGACAAGCAGTGAAAGAAAAGTACCTATACTTTCACACGTACTGCGCAGGCTTCCCCGCGTTGACCTGTTGACCGCCAGGTGGACCACCCTGCTGTGGATATGGCTGCATGGGTATATTCTGCTGCCCACCACCACCACCACCACCACCACCATTCATTTGAGCCTGCACGTCCGGCCGATACCTGAACGAAAAAAAACATCATTAATAAAATGAACAAAACTTAAAGCACTCGGCGTCGCAAACTGATGACTTACTTGACATCTTGAAAGAAGTTACATATATGACATCCAACGTCGTGATAGGGTTTGAGCGAGAAGGGAACCACCGGCTAAACGCGCGCGTCTTTTTGTTAGCCAGCCAGCCCTGTGGTGCCTCTAATATGGGGAAATTCGTGCGGTGCTGATGGTGGTCGCATGTTTTCACTTACGATGAAACAAAAGGTGAACCATTGCCTAAAGTACGCGCCCTCGTCAGCCCGCCCTAGTTACTCACTACTGGAAAAACAACCCAGTCGCAGCAGCAGCAGCAGCGGCAACGAGAAAATCGACGGGTTTGTGCATATAGAAAGGGTATATCACTGACCAACGTTTGTACACTATGAACAATGAACTGTTAGCAAAAAATCCGACTGCTAACAAGAATAAAACAAACAATTGCCTAAGGTAGGTAAGCATTGCCTCACTACTAACCTTTGGCGGAGAAATTGCCGCAGTTCTGGCACTGTTGTGTTCACCAAACAATCAGTCAAACAATCAATTCTCCAAATGTCCCAGCGCAACGCAGCGCAGCGCAGCGCGAGACTCCCTGCCCTGCCCTTGTCTTCCTCCGCTGGTCGAAAGCTTGAGATGGCTGTTTGCTTACCTGCGCTGTGATGTTCTCGTATCCTTGGAGCAAAGACTTGAACGTATGCGTTCCGCACGTGAAGAAGAAAGCCATGAGGCAGGTAGTAGTCAAGACGATATGGAGAAGAGCCGAGAGACTTTGCTGCGCGTGTCAATAAGAGAGGTAGGTAAGACGTAACAGTAGGTGACTATAAGGTCCAGGCTGGGGGTAAAAAAGTGGCAAGTGATGGTGAAATGGTAATGTTATTGCGTACCGCAGCACCTTTGGGTATTATTAAATCAATGACTGCTGCTCTGTCTGGGCTTGTACGTTGCCTGCTTGGGACCCCTGCGCCGCGCGCGAATTCGGCTTGGCCTGCTCGTCACTTGTGCAGCGATCGGGTCTTGGAGGTCACGCTCTCGAATAGAGTACCTTACCTTACCTCAGGTGGCGAAGGAAGCGCAAACGATGTGTTTCAGCGAATGAGTAAAGCAATTTTCTGAGGTGAGAAGCGGATTGGCATTTCAGCCTTGTAGTGGGAGCAGACTGGTGAGAGTCCTTGTATAAGGCCAGTCCCTGCAGCTTTTGTTTAGTGATATTTGATTCCCAGGCTGGGACTTTGCGACTATTCTAAGTTGTTGGAGATGTAATACATGCATGCCTCGATATAGCCATTGAATTAGGGGATGAGACATCCTTCTTGCGAATAGCTATTGGTGCCTTTCGTGACGGGTATCCCGCCAATCCCAATATTATACAGTAAAGACTGCCATGGATGTCCCGTGTAGTACTTGGTGTTCGAGTATGCAACAAAGTCAATCGTATCAGATCCGTATGCCTGGGTTGGACTCGACACAAATGCAAGTGTCTTAGAGAGTGTTCGGTGCCTCTTGACCACAATGATACAGATACAGAAGAACCATCAATAATGCTACTGTGATTGGTAGTATCGAACACACCCTACAATAATATATGCTGTGGTAAGGCACAGCAGTCGAGACATGGGGCGACCCTGTTCGGCTCATAATAGTGTTATTGTTACTATGAGATTGGTGGATTGATCTAACAGGCTTTCATGCCAGATCATCGTGCCTGATCGACATAGCTCTGATCATTGCAGACAACTATAGCCCTGGGGACTGGTAGTGGTCGCCGTCATGGCTTGCCATAGAGTAGGGCACAGCCGGCATGCTTACTCCCATATCTTATGCACTTTGACTTCTATGGGATATGTTGAACTCTTGTTATCTCATAATGCAGCAGGCCATTGATAAGCGAAATGTCGGCATATATTCATATTGGTACAAGCGTATATACAATCAAACCAGGGTGACCAAGAAAGCCTCTGCATATTATGCGAGAGCATCGGCATCCGATCATACACCGCCATTCAATGGCAGCAAGCGTATCCCCAACGTCATAGACTTCGTAAGATGAGTGGTCTCGTCAGACCATGAAAAGTTATATAAGAAAGAAAAGAAAACAATGGCAAGGTCCTTCTACATGCTGAATACAGCGAGAGAAACGGATGCAGCAATGAACCACCATCCACTCGACTCGGCTAGTCGAATAGCACTAGAGGTAGAGCTCGAAGAAGAAGAGTCATCGCTACCTCCGGAAGCCGTAGTTCCATTGGGTAGAGTACCGTTGACAAGAAGTGTGCTTGTTCCATTGATGTCGGCGATTTTGGCGACCGTGGAGTTCAGGGCGCTTGCGCTGCCGTTACCTATGATTGAGTCGAGATAGCTCGAATCGGTGTTGTTGTCGCAGCCGCACTCTTGGTATTCCTGACAGAAGCAGCTGACCGGGAGAGTGGTGTTGGTTGAGTTGTTGGGGTTCGACTGATTGCGGAAACTGTAAGGGTGGCCGTATGGGTAGAGGTAAGCACCGTAGGCATAGGCACCTGCGAAACCAAGAGCGCCGAAACCAATCAGGTAAGGAGCGACTCCACCGGGAGAGCGACCTCCGGAGCGGTAAGGAGCAGCAGCGCCGCCTGAGTAGTAGCGACCGCCTCCATAAGCTGGTGCGACTCCGCTGCCTGATGATGTGCGGCCGCCAGTGTTGGAAGAGCCGGAAGACAGGCCACTTCCTGAGCGGCCGCCACTAGAGCTACCGCTGGAGCCAGAGCTGGAACCACTGCTCGATCCACTGCTGCCACTGCTTGATCCACTGGAGCTGCTACCGGAGCTACTGCTCGAAGAGCCGCCGCCTTTGCCACCACCACCGCCGCCTCCCCCTTTGCGCTTCTCGAGCGTGTTCTCGCTTTCATACGGCACCATCAATTCGCCAACGGTAGACCGAAGGGAGAGTGATGATACATCTTCGACAGGAATAGCAGCACTCTGCGCCGTCGTGCATATCGCGGCAAATGTGAGAATGGCGCTGGTGATCTTCATGATTGAGACGAGGGTAATGCAGTGTATATGCAAAGTCGGATCAGATGCTTAATGGTGTATTTGATGATTAGATGGATTGTTGATGGGTATTTAGCTGGTTTGAATTGGGCACAAAAGGCGACTATGTCATTGACAATAGAGGCGTTGCAAGGAATGGCAGGTACTTAAGTACTTTCTGATACTTGTACAATTCAATTTCAGGTAAAGGATCAAAGGGTAATGCGGCACGTTCTGGGGGGCGAAGACAATGGAAGATGCGACAGAATGCTTAAAAACCGAACCTTAACACTCCGCATGACTCTAGAATGATTTGCACGATGCCTGGAAGTATGAGCGGCCAATGGCAGCATTCCTCTGTCATGCGGAGGAATATATCGTGACCAAAGGATATGTTGTGACGATGATCGGTACGGACCTGTGCAGCTGCTGAGCCCTGCTAAGCCTTAATGCAAGGCGTGCATAGCCACTGACATCAGTATTGTCGCAGAGTCACGGGGTCATCCAACACATGGACTACCACTTGTGCGGCTTCATCGGCAATATTTCTACAATATTTCGAGGCAAGACGACTGTGTATACGGAGTAGTGCATTCCCTCATGCAAAGGATCTGTGATTCAGGATCTTCGAAAAAGCAACAAATGCTACATTTTGAGCGGGTCGCATAATAAATGGTATATCCAGAAAAACAAAACAATTCCATGCAACGGACAACACCTTTGACTTGTCGCTGTGCCCGCAACCCCCGATAGTTCGTCAAATCGTTCAAACTCCTCAACCGTTCTTGATCCACCTCGTAAGCGTGTATTATGATATATTAGTTTGCAGCATTTATGCCTTGGTGTGTTCGGTGCTCTCGCCTGGAGTGGGAGGCAGCGAGTGGAATGCTCCAGGGATGTCCACGGACTCTTGGCTTGCATTGTGCTTCGCAATGATGTTGCTCCACGGGTTCCTCGACTCGTCGGGAGTCTCATCAGGAGTCTCGTCCGGGGTCTCTCCGGATGACATGGTGATGTCTTCGAACTTTTCCGTGAAGTCGTCCTTGGACTCCTTGGTTGGTGTGTCGGTCTCTAGCTCGGCTTTGTGCGTTGACAGCGTAGGAGACGCGCTTCCAGACCTGACCGAGCCGTTTTCTGATGTCTCTTCGGCACCTGGCTCGGCGTTGATGATGATGGGGCCGCGACGGTTCGGGTTGCGTGGAGGGAGCTTTGGCGGCAGCCTCTTTGGAACCTCAACCATGCGCGCGCGAGTGATGAACTGTGGCGCCGTGGCCTTTTGCACCGCATGTATGACCGGCTCTTCAATGATCGCATCGGCCTCATCAGCTGTATCATCTCCACCAGCCTCCAGACCATCCTCGGCTTCGTCCTCTGCCTCGTGCTCTTCTGAGCTTCGCTTTGGCAACGCGGGCTTGGGCGGCAGAGAATGAACTGGCGAGCTTGGGTTTGAGGTGTTGATGCGGGCAGATGAAGGGCGACCCGAATTCGAGTCCGACTTGGTTGGCTTCGGTCTAGGAGAGGTTGGAGCGGCAGAGTCTTCCGGGATGTCATTCATGTTGCTGTGTCGTCCGCTGAGCACACTGCTCCGGCTCGAATGAGGCTCGTCGTGATCGTCGGTCTGCGTGGACATATCGGTCATGGATCTGGATGGCGTGTTTCGCTTTGGCTCCATAGTGCTGGCTGAATCAATTGCCGGGCTGTTGAGGTGTGAAGCGGGCGCACTTTGATTCCAGCTGCTTCTGGTACTGTTTCTGTTTGCCTTGTCCATACTCGAGCGGCTGTAAGTGCTGTAGATTGGACTCGTAGGAGCAGGCTGGAATGCGAATTGTTCCCAGCTTGCGCGCTTGTGTGTTCCGGCTTCCCTGATAGACATGCCCTCCTTTTCAAGTGCAAGAACACCGTATGGATCAGGATCCTCTTTGTCGGGTACACCGAAGAGATGGCCTGTATCGTCGACCTCATAGTCACCCGGCGGCGGCTCCTCCGGGACTAGAGCTTGGTCGACGTCTCGATCTCCTTGCGCCGCTTTGATGGTCTCGAGTAGTCCGCGGCATTCGTAGGGAGGATGCCTGACCTTTCCAGCCAAGATGTCGCCTACGGAGATCTTCTCGTTGTAGAATCGCTCGTTTTCGTCAGTTCTCTCGATGATGACTGTGCCATCAATCTGGACACCAGCATAGAAGCCTCTCGACTTCATGTAGTTGAACACCGGTGCTTGTCTCTTGTGTAGCTCGGTCTCCAGTATGCCACCAGCACCGACTGGACCAGCGACTGCACTGATCTCACCTCCCACGGTGCATCTGACCTTGGAGAAGGCATCCAAGGCCTTTTGTGTGTTGATCACAACCACGCAGTCGTAGATGTCTACTCCGACCAGGAACCCCAGACCTGCGGTGTGCAGCAGGATGCCGGAAGGAGGAGACCAGCCGCCATCAGCGGTGCGTGCAACTAAGATACCTGAGCCACCGGCACCAGACACCCAGAGACCAGTACGCATCGTTGTGAAGATGGCGAGACCCTTTGCGTTTTTGATGACCTGCAGATATGACATCAGCGAAACAGACCAAGGGTAACGATACGGGTATCGCATACCTCGGCAGGGATCTTTTTCAATACACGCTGCTTCGCGGTTGGGCCATCCGCGGTTTGCACTTTCTCTTCTTGATAGAATCCATCCTCTGTTACGAAACTGTGAGCGCCATTCACTTGAATCCACAGACACGCCGACAGAACTTACTGCAGAAACTGCGCAGGATACGGGCCGCCTTGTCGCTCTCCTTGTCCAAGGTAGTAGGCCAGAACGCTTCCGAGCCTATTTTGTTGGTCCATCTGTTCACGGGAGCGCCGAGTTTATCGACCAGGTTATATATCTTATCGAAGCCTTTTCCGTTGTCAGTAAGCAAACCCACACTACATGTTGGCTATCCACACACCAGCTTTCCCGCCAGTCCGAGTTTTGTCCCACCAGCTCTTCTGGGCAGGCGCCGCTTGTTTACCATATGTATACGACATGTTGGTCGCCGTGGTATGCGCAGAAGCGGGGCTGTGAAGCTGGAGATATCAGAGCAGATCAGGATGATACACCATCCATATCCAGCCTAGAGAGGCCAGCGGCAGAGACAGAACAATAAGCAAAAAGACAGCAAGAACGCAGGTATCACAGCTGACAAAGTCGCAAGAAGCAAGCGCAGAAAGATTGTAATCAGACAGACCAGGAGCGAAGAGCGAAGGCTTGCGTACTACTTGAGTCCGTCTATGGATGGAACTAGGGACTGTTATGTCATAAAAGCTAAGTGCACGGTCATCCCATATTGCTCCTTTGCGGCGAGCGAGCGGGAGTTTCTGCTCATCCCATGTTCCAAAACCTGACAAAGATCCTATTCCGCTGCTTCCATGAGAATGCACGGCTTCCGCATCTATCCGTACCATGTCCACAGAGGCTTGAGTTAGGACAAGAAAGAAAGCGTCATGGGCAGAATCTGCTTTTCTGCATATATGTCTCCTGCTGTGCCCCTGCTAGATAGATGTTTGTACTACTCCATGATCTTGACATTACCATCGCACCCGCTCTCCGCTGTGCCGCAGCTGCTGCTACCGGGCGCCGCGCCAGAAGGGCTGGGTCCAGCGCGCGGAGCCGAAGCGAGTTTGTACTCGTACATCATGGCGAGATGTGAGACAAGAGACCAGCACTAAATGTCTGATCATCTTTGGGCTGTCATCATGCCTGCTGGTCACTGCTTCATATTTTTGTTCAAGAAAAAGCAATACCGTATTTCGTCCCGCAGATTGTGTCTTGTCCGTCTGGACAATGTTGGGCAATTTCACTATTGGCTCATTATACGAATTAACCGTCGACATTTCCAGCTTGGCTCAATAACTCCGGCTCAGCCTGAGACTGATCTAACGTCTTTTCAGGCGCACCCCTGTAAAGTTCATGCTTTCGATAAGGTTATCGAACTTTTGGTTTGAAACGATTGGAACATTGTAAGCATGTCCAGCTTCACACAGCCACGAGCACGAGCAGCGAGCTACACATGGTACAAGCGTTCGTCCCTCGCAAGCGGCAATTGCATTTGCGAAGCAGCGAACAAATTGCAGCCACGGCGTCGGATGTAGGAGCCGAGCTGCTTCGTACTGGACAGTCGAGCATGTCTACCAATGTCCGACTATACCTGCGTTTTTGTGTAGCATGTGAGTAATGCGCACGTGGGGAACCGATTCACAGCAGGCGGATGTGCGGCGCAAGAGACGCCAGTCGCATTTCGTTCGAACGTGCAAGCTTGAGAAGGCCGTGTGGATGGACAACACCATGCTTGACAATATGCTTTTCTCTTGGTCGCCCTGCGAGTCGAAGGACCAGCAATGAAGAAGAGTCCGGATAGCAAAGGCCATCCGTGGAGAACAGACACATCTGAACAACACTCCGCTCATCGAAACTTATGGCCAGCTCTTTCTTCGATGGTGCGCATAGTACACACTACCGCCCATTCGCAGAACCGCTGTACACAGACGCCGGTCTCGGACTAGCCTGTCTATGCGAACAATGACTGCTGCCACCACTTCGACCTCCACCACCACGGTGATGGCGAGATTTACTCTTCCTGCTCGACGGTGTTCGCTTCTCTGGCATCCCGAACTCTTTGTAGTACAGTGCTTCCGCTTGACGAACAGTGGCGCCTCCATTCAAGACGTTTGGGCTGTGGATCATGGGCTTTGGACCGCCGGGCCAGCGACCCTTTTTGCCCTGTATGGACGCAAGAGAGAGGCATCAGTCATGTACGTGCGTGCTATAGTCTCGGCAAGGTAGGCAGGTAGGCAGACAGGCAAGTACACAGGACAAGGACCCGCCTCAAACCAAACACCTTGTCCATCTTGCCGCGCGAAGATGGCAGAAGAAAAAGGAAAGAGAGAAGACTGACCTTTCCCCTCCGATGGAAATACACGCAACTGATATAAAACCCATGCACATGCGACGGCAAGACGCCACACAGGAACAAGAAGCAATTCAGCATGCAGTCCCACTCGAAACCAGCCAGCATGGCGACGGAGAGTGGCGGGAAGAAGATGTTGATTAGGGTCAGCAGGACGCGGTAGCAGAATGCACCCATTTCTTTTCCTTCTTCCTCTTTTCTCTTGTTACCTTGCTTGAGGCAGTTTTCGAACGTCGTACACCTCGATCCGCCTCGTCCTCTTTGTCGCTCGTCAAGAGAAAGTCAATGATATATCGTTCTCCCGAGCCTGGCGTCGCGTCAAATGCAATCCGAGAGACAAGTATATCACAAAAGACATGTAATAGAACACAAGTGTCTAGCCCTATCGCATCCTACTACGATGGCCCACCCGATAAAGTTGATCCAAAGGGTATATAAACACAGAAGAGCGCAACGAAGACGAGATGAAAAAGAAAGATACAGCCAAGTCAACCCACAATATTATTATTATCATTCGACCCCACCCACCCGCCCACCTAGCAACCTGTTTATCACCTACCGTATGCATAGACATTAGAGGTAGTCAAGGTATAGAGAAGCAGGGAACTTGAAAAGCTGCGAGTAAGCCTGTATGAAATTGATGTCATGTTGCATGAACATGCAGCTGGTTGGCGTTTGATTCGGTCGAGCAAGGTAAGGTAAGGGAGAATCAGGGCGGTGTGGAAGACTTGCATATCCGACTGTACTTTATTCAAGGTAGATAGGTAAGTGTGTTATAGTCTGGGGTGGGTATATTACACTACTGTACTGTACTACTACTGCTGCATCACTACTGTGCCTCACGATACTAAGCAATACTGCGTTATACAGACATTAGAAGAACAATTGGAAATAGTCTACTTTGTGATTTACGTAGGTGTCTTGCTCGAGATAAATAGGTGGCAAGTTGTTTGGGGTTCACTTGATCTGTGATCTGGGGGGTTTTATCGATGTATTAGAAGACACGGGGCTAGGTAATAGTAGATGGGCTGCGGTTTTTGGTTGGGTGTATTGTACTGTAATGTACTGTAATGGTAACAAAGCCACCAATGTGGCAATAACCTGGTATTTGAAGGTCTTTCAAAAGGATCTAGGGTTTGCAAATCACACCGAAGATTCATGGCTCGAGAGCATGAAGAATAGATCATACGGCCGAAGAAGAGACATCACACTTGCATCCACGCCGTAGCCATCTCCTTTGCAACCTGAGTCCTGAGCACCCTCATCATCTCCTCGCCCTTGACCGACTTGCCCAGATGCGCCGCGCCGGCTCTCCAGTCCCATCCCCTCTGAACCTCCACTTTGCTGTTGGCGTCGTCGGGAAGAAGACTGCCGTCACTGCCAATCATTCCGTAGCTGCTTGCGGCGAGAATCGTCGTCGATTTGGATAGCATGACGGATTTCGCCAGGTCCTGGGATGCGATCAGATGTGATGGTGACTCGCAGTAGTTTTGGACGGTGGATCTGAATAGAGCTTCGGCTTGGTCGTAGACGAGAGGTGTGACGGATTGTAGGTCTTCGACTGCGCGCAGCAGGACTAGTAGTTGAGGAGCTTTGAGGACTGCTGTGCGATCTGTGTGGAATAATGAATCAGTCCTTATTCATAAACAAGGCAGCTAGCTGATTACTTACGGTTCAGAAGAGGTAGTGCCTCGCAGAGAAGGGCCATCAACGTATCCACCTGCAGAACAGTCTCGTTATCCGCATCGTAGAGACCACCGCGGATGCTATCTGCAGCGCTCTCTATCAGAGCCACCAAAGCCTTTGCGGCTTCACGTCTTCGCGTATGAGGCTTCATGGTAGCGATTCTTCCGGGTCCAGATGGCTGTGCTGTTCCGGTCGAGGCGTCCATGGCAGCGTCTCGCAAGTCATAAAACCTTCGCAGAGTGGCATAACCACTCAGGTAGTTTGCAATCAGCTGTGCCGCCTCGGGATCGACCCTGGCGAGCTTCGTAATGGCGGCGCGCTGGTCGTTGAGGATCATGTCGAGCTGGGGGTCGAGAGAGGACCTTGGTGGAAAAGCAGCAGATTGGACGAGGCACATGGATATAAGTAGGTCTATCGTCGATTTGAGCTTTTGCTGGGAGTGTGCGCGAGCATAGTAGATCAAAGCGCTGCCGTAAGACTGCGACGTCTCGGCCAGAGTATCTGCGTAACGCTATAAAGCTGTCAGTGGAACGATAACAATAAAAGAATTGACTTGCACTCACTTCTGCAATGGCGCGAACTTGTTCGGGAAGACCTATGTCTATGCAAACAGCAAGGAGCTTATCGACACGCTCCGCCGAGTCGAGCGGTATATCAGCCAATATAGCGCCGATTTTGCGTTGTGCAGCGTCCAGATCATCCAGGCGACTCAGTACTCGGCATGCCATATCCCAACCTTCCTTCGAAGTCTTGCCATCACTACTCGTGATGCTGTCTTCTTTGGCGAGGATATCGGCATACGCAGTCAGGACCTGATCCCGGCTCAAGGAGTCTTGGTTGTTGGGCTGTCCATGGCTCAAGACCATGAGATCGTCCTGATCGAAGCCGTCCAACAGTCCCTGAGCACCGGCGCGTCCTTGCGGCAGCCAGCCTCCCGCGCTTGCAATGTCCACAACGGCCACGGCGATTGGCAGAGACCAGCCCCGCAAGATGCCTACAACTCCCTCGATATCCTCTTCGCAGATACAAGCCAAGCCGACCTGCAGCGGATCCATTGTGTTCACGGCAAAGACAGTGTCCTCTGGATCGTCGGTGATGGTAGCAAAGGCGAACAAGAGCTGTCGCCGGTACGATGAAGTCGGTGATACGTCTACAGATCTCACCTGATGCGACGGACGCAGGGAGTGTCTGCTGGCAGTACCAGGTAACTGATCGTCGTCGTCTCCGTCCCACCACACAGTCATGAAAATCGCTGTCTCCAACCAGTCCTGCGTGCACACAGCAATCTCATCCTTGAGACCCTGGAGCTGACCGTATAGGATCTTGAGGTTCTGATAGACGGTCCACGGTACCTTGCTCTCGGCGCGTCTACTGGCGGTGCTGAAGGACATGCCACCTCGGCCCGAACCCATGGCTGAGGACTGGAAGACATTGGAGCCATCGATGGCGGTGTCGCGATCTTTGCTGTCGGATTCGGCAAACGCCTCGAGGTGCTGGATCTCCCGTCGCACGCGATTACGGAAAATGGCCCACTCGGCGTTCTTGACATCCCAGTCGTCGTCCGTGTATGCGGGACACGATCGCAAAAGGTCGATGCACCTCGATGTCACATAGTGGGCGGCGTCTGCTTGTCTACCTTGGTAACCGGGCTCGTCGTAGCCGTCATCCATGGCGGTGTCAGCCTGGGTGAAGTCGGCGGCTTCGAGAAGCGAAATGGCCGTGGCGAGGTCGCCGCGCAGAGTGGTGGCATAGACCATGTCCCAGTACTTCTCGTGCGCGATTGGTGCAGGTCGGTTGCCAAGGACTTCGGGGAGATCTTGAGGGAAGGGATTGTGGTAGGTGTTGAGCCAATCGAGGAGAGACCTGGGAATAGTGGCGACGGCATCTCGTTGCAGGACCAGCGACACGGACGAAGAGGATTGCGCAAAGGGATTCGAGGCACTGCGCGGATTGTGTTGGCTGATGAAAGGGTGGTAGAGGCGCAAGAGGAGCGAGGCCAGGTAGTTTGCTGTCTCAAAGGGGGAGTCGCGGTTCTTGGGACCAATGCCTCCTGATAAGGATTGGGTAGATAAATGCTTCCTCCACAGATCGGTGAGTTGGCTGGCGGTCGAGTGAAGTAGAAGATGAGGATCCAGGGCGGACTGGGTGGTGACAGAGGCGTCGAGGCTGCTCAACAGCTGCTCGGTCTTGAGTATCACATCGCCCGGCTCTTTCAGCGCACTTGGACTCGGCGTGGAAAGACCTTTTGCTATTGCCGGCATGGCTGGTTGCCGCGACTCGAGACGCGCAGCACGCGACGAGTGGAGCGACTCGTTCATGACCCGACCGTAACGGGATCTCTTAAGGGCTCGCGGCGATTCGGTCTGGAAGTCGACCATGGCGTGTTTCGAAGGAAGCGAATTGGCGGCAGCGGCAGAGAAGGCGGGCTGTCGAATGCCAAACATGGCGTCCATGTCGTCGTCGGCTTCGGCGTAGTTGGAATACTCGTCGCCCATGTCGCCTCCGTCTCCCATCATGTCCATCATGTTGCCGTCCATGTAGCGCTGTGGCGGACTGCTGGGCACCGCGAAGGCAGCACTGTGCGGCGCAAAGGTCGCCATGTTGCTGGAAAAGGCGAAAGCGTTGGGATCTGCGTAGTTGAAGGAGGCGGCGCCCACGAGAGAAGAAGCCGGCGGTCGTCCAGCAGGGGTAAAGGATTGGTTGGTGTAGCCAGTGGGCGGCGGTTCAGCAGGTGTCGTGGACGGAGCTTGACTGTGGCCGTGACTGGCGCGTCTGGAGTCTGGAGTCGACGGCGGGTCCGAGGAAGGCACGGCGAACATGGTGTGTTTTGTGTTTGATTAAAACTGATTATCCCGGTGATGCGAGGTCGGTCAATGGTGAAGCTGCCACACGGACATGAGGTGTCTGTGATGATGATGATGACGATGATGATGCTAATGATGATGGTGGTGATGCTCTTGCTGCTTTGCCGCGCCTAATTTGTGGTGATTGTGGTTGGCATCTGCGAATGATGAATAAAGTCTTTGGATTTGCTGGATGAGATGGAAAATAGAGTGCTGTGCTCAAGGTTGATGAAAGTGTAGAGCTAAAAGTGAATCTGTTTCTTTCTTGTTTTCTGGACTTGAGCTTGACGCGCGCAAACAATAAGGAATAAGTACAGTTACAGTTAATGAGTGCAATAAAGTGCTTTGATCTAATCTTTCTTGGTTGATTGATTGAATCTCTCTCCGAACCAAAGCTCAGACCACTTACACTCGCTGCAACAGTCCATGTTCATCCCCTCGATCATCTTCCCTCCCTGCTTACCTACCACGGTGCTAGATACCACAACTCTAGATACCACGATATACAGTACCAGACGATGCGTAAACAGTGTGAGTTCCATCTTTCTTCAACCTTCTTCTCACCTGCTTCTTCTTCTATGATGACCAAGCTGGGGCCATATGACCCTTTCGATCTAGCAGCCTCGAGGCAATGGTCCTTCCTGTCTCGGCGCGAGTTGGGCGATTTCTTGATTTCACAATCCAGTCATATTCAATTCTTCTCATACTGTCTGATCACCTCGTTTCTTCCTCTTGCGCTACAAGACTGCTTTGAATTAGATTACGAGACGAAGCTGACGGTTATTCTTGCCGGCTAGTCGTGCTCTGCTCTAATGAAGTGACTACTGAAGTGACTCCTCGACCGTCCTGAGCCCGTCAAACACATCCTTCCACTTGCTCCATTCTGCTTCGCCGTCCTGGAAACCACCTTGCAGTGGCAATCTGGCAGATTCCTTGTCGCCGATACCCCACTCCCTTGCGATTGCCTCCTTGATTCCCACAGTGCCCCATTTGCCTACTAACCTTTCGCACTCGCAAATCTTGAACTGCAGCTCGCGCATCTCCTTGCTGTCTTGCTTGCTGATGCCTTTGGCCGATGTCTCCTGGAATAGGTTGAACAGCCTGACCACTGTGCGTGGAAAGACGCCAGCGAGACCATCGATCGCGCCTTGTCCGCCAACGGTGAGCACAGGTAGGAGGTTCTGTCCCAGCCCAGAAAATACGGCGAAGCTCGAGGGATCAATCTTGGGACTCGAGGCAATCAAAGTGTGGTCGGGAATATCGCCGTGCGAGAGCTTGCAACCCACAATGTTTTCGTGCTGTGCAAGTACCTCGAATGTCGCCGGGGCAATGTAAAGGCCGTTCGTCACTCCAGGGTAGTGATAACTATATCAATCAGCCATACTCTTGCATTCCTTGCAGACGCTTGCTCGCTTACATCATGATGGGGATGGGGCTCTTGTCTGCCACAGCCTGGAACCACTTGATGATGCCTTGCTGGCTAGCTGCGCTGGCAAAGTATCCTGGCGCAAGCACCATGCCGTATTCTGCTCCCGCAGCCTTTGCATCGTTGAGCTGAATCAGAGTCTCCTCGACGTTTTGTGTTGCAGTGCCGGCGATGATGGCCCGGTCCTTGTAGCCCGCCTTGTCCATTTCTTGTCGTTGACTGCTGAGTAGCTCATTGCGCTCCTTGTTGGTGAGATGTATCGCCTCGCCGGTGGACCCCAAGATCACTAGTCCTTGCACCCCACCCTTGAGCAGGAAGAGCGAGTGCTTGGTCTGGGTTGCAAGATCGAGAGGGGTGTGAACGGGGTCGTAGTCAGCCGCGCTCGAAGCAGCGAAGAACGTGGGCACCTTGACAGCCACCAACGTTAATTTGTTTTCTGTTAGATAAATATGATGCGTCCGAGAATTCATACCGGGACATAGATGCCAGCTCGTGGTGGTGATGTTACCATGATGACTTTTTTCATTGGTACAACGCGTGGGACTTTGAAGAGTTCGGATATTGTATCTTGAGTATTGGCAAACGAAAAGATGTGGACAGAGAAAAAAAGAAGAGCAAGCAGGCTGAACGAGCACCTACATACAAATAGCCTCTGCAGTGATGACTTACTTTCTCACTGTCACCCTCAACTCCAACGAATGGTACAGGCAAAGCAGCCGTGCACAGCGATAGTGATGGTATTACCCCACAGCGGCGCCCCACAAGGCCCACGTTTCTGGGGACGACTCCAGCACGTTTCGGGTCAATACCTGCCCCGAGAGAGAGAGAGCCTTATCGTTGATAAGTAGGTACAAAGTTATGGAATACGAGAGGAGTATGCCCATATTCCCACGATTCGTGGGCTCGCGATAGCGAATCGCTGACCGGCTAAATGCTTGTTGTCAGAATCCAAGGGACCCATGGTAGGCATTTTGGCTGATACAGCAGCACTCTCGCTATGAGAAATACGTCTCTGCGGAAATATGGCGTGTCACAATGTCACAACACAATTATAAACATATTTTCGTCCCCCGCCGCGTCTATACGGCCTAGAAACGTGCAATATCATACTCGCTGATAATCTCCATACTCTAGTCGTGACGGAAGAGCTGTGCGGATATCACGAGCATGGCGCCGACGGTAATCACTGACAGTCATGTTCACTTATGGCCACAATCAGCAGCGAATCCCGCGGGCCACTCATGGATGAAACCAGGCCACATGCTGACCAAGGAACACATACTATCAGACTACCGCAAAGCCTGCAGCGGATTGTCTTCGTCTCCGTCTTCTTCAGACGACGAATCAGTCGTGAAAGGAATAGTCTACGTGGAAACCGACCGCCGCTTGGCAGCCAACAAGCACAACAGACCGATTCAAGAATGGGCGGCCGAGCCCACCGAGGAAGTCAGATTTCTACGATCAATCATCAAGGGCGACTACGGAGAGCCAGACTCACAGATGCTCTTGGGGTTGGTCCTCTGGGCGCCTCTGGACCAAGGACTCGCCGCTTTCGAGTCCTGGCTGAGCCACGCGGAAGAAGTAGCCGGTGCCGAGACGTGGGCTAGAGTCAAGGGCTTTCGAATGCTGCTGCAGGCCATCCATGATCAGACTGAATTCGAAAACCTCGTGTTCAGCGATGACTTTATCGCTATTCTGAAGTCGTTGGGGACGAGGAGCAAGAGGTTCTCTTTTGACGTCGGTGTTGATCAGCATTCGGGAGGCGCATGGCAGTTGGAAGCTATGGTTAAAGTCATCGAGAAAGTCAATGATGGCGCGCGCGAAGAGGAGAGAGTTACTTTTGTTTTAGGTGAGTCGCTCTTTGACATCAAAAGAAGACACGAAGGATATCAAGTTACCCTTACCGTCTCCTTAAACCATCATTTTTCCATCATCCTTGAGAATGAGACGAAGAACTCAAAGACCCCCCCCCCCTTCTCTAACCCATCTCCAGACCACCTCTGCAAACCCGATCTAACACAAGCTCCCTCGGCCCCGTCCCCCGAGGACTTCTCGCGCTGGAAGACCTGCATCGAGCAATTCTCGAGCTTTCCGAACGTATACATGAAACTCTCGGGCGCATTCTCCGAACTCGGCGATTCCATTTCTTCAGCCTCGCAAACGACGACATCAACCACCGACGACGACGACTCCACACCAACAACAACAGCAACGCAAATAGCAACCTCCACATCCCCCTGGCTCGACCACGTCTTCGACCACTTCACGACCCAGCGCGTCATGTTCGGCAGTGACTGGCCCGTATGCAACATTCGAGGACCTGCGGGCGAGAAGTCGTGGCCTGTTTGGAGGGATGTGGTTAGCGCGGCCATGGAGAGCAGGGGGTTTTCCGAGGACGAAAAGGCACAAGTTTGGAGAGGGGCCGTGGCGAGGGCTTATAGCCTATAGATTGGCTCAGAGAGTGTAGGGTATATTTTGTCCGGGAGGGGGGCGCGATGGAAGGGGCGGATGATGCGGAATGTGGGGTGCTCGTCTGTGGTATATATGCGTGGGATATAGTAGAATTGAAATGCAAGGACTAGATTATGTCTTACTCACTGCGGGTACAGAGAGCAATGGTATCTCCTCCCACTTCCTCGGGGTGATTTTGGTCTCTGAGAGTCGTGATATCGTCAGCTCAGCATGTCTGATGAGTCCCCATTGGAGACCATACGAAATATATACCAGCCAGGCTGGGGAGGAGAGAAAATGATATATCTCCGGTATAGACATGGCTATGCATACGAGACAGGGTCGACCTCGAATCCCAGCTCTCACGACCACGTCCGTTCGTTCAAGTGTCCAACCCAATCATCTGATCCCCCTGGACAAGGATATTCTTTCGGATTGTGCTCTCCAGATAGAGTCTTCAGGGAAACATGATTATCACCCCCAAAGACAAGAAAGTACCGTCGTCGTCTTCGTCCTCGTCGTCGAAATGTAAAAGTTCCATTACCGGTCTATCATAGTGACAGGATCGGAGAAAGTGAGGAAACAAGATGAAGGATATAGTCGCGTTCAGGTAAACTACGAACACAGGGCCCTCATTAAGCTTCGATAGATGCTATGGATCAACCAAACCATCGTCTAATCGCAACCAATTGCTCTGCTGAGTCATTTATTCTGTATGATATATATCCCTGATTATGAGGGCCTCGTGATGATATCTAAATCTTCATCTTCATCTTCTCGAGCAATAATTATCATGACATTTCATTCCTTAGACAGTCAGACAGAGAATGGACATTGACGATCCAGAATCTTCGTCGTGAAGTGGCCATCTCGAGTCATGAGTGTTCATCCTGCGGACAGATGCAAAGTCAACGTTGGCCTAGTCTCGCCAAACGAGCCCCCTGTGTTTCTTTCAGAAAGATAGTGGAAGTGAGGTGACACCTGCGATAGCAACTTTCCATGCAAACGGCTTTTTGACTTTGTGATCGGCCCAATGCAGTCTTAAGCACAGGTCTCAGACAGCGACGAAAGTAGGCCGCCCATGCTATGAGAACAGCACATCGCTACACGCGATTTGTTGCGGATAATTGGCTGAGCCAGTGCTTGCAGGTCGACTTCACAGTGTGTCCCCTCGTAAGCCATGCAACGTGATCGTCTGGTGCCTCGTACGACTCTGCCAGTGTTGCTCAGACTGACAGACTCAGTCTGCAGAACAGATCGTGTACAGAAGACAAGCGATAAGTGTTGACACTATGCCGCTAGAGGTAAGTAAGCTGTATGGTGGTGGACATTGAGAGCCGCAGTATGGTCTCAACCCCAGATCACCAATACAAGCTCTCAGACGACGTCATCTTGCCTGTGAGATCGCGTTCTTTCAAGTCTGATCATGGCATCCTCCTCCTCGGCGATGTTCTGTCGTTCGTGAGGTAGCAGAACTGCTTTATCCAGCGCCACAGGAAGACCTCGATGTCTGCCTCGAATCATGACTGCGCAAAGCACCAGCTTACTCAGAGTACGCAAGGATCCACTGAAGCTGTAATCAACACCGGGTGCGCCGACGCTGATACCAACACATCCATAAGCGCTCACCGCCTCGAAGATGACATTGAAAACACTAAAGGTCGCGGGATCCTTCTCGAATTGACCACCCTCGATGATCATGATCAAGAATACTGCGAATACGATCCACCATGCGTCGTGGGCGTGTTGCGCTCTGAGCTGCTGATGCACAAAATAACGAGCGCTTTCTGGGGCATTTCCAGTACTTGTTAGTCGTTCCTTGATGCCGCGCCAGATGCTCGAGGGTCGCTCGCTCGCCGCATCGCTTCCTGGACCGTTATAGCCTGGGTCGTCGGCATATATGCCTAGACTACGCTCTTCGTATACATTGCTGTTCCGCATTGTGATGACAACGGGGTAGACGGAGATGTACATCATAATGACATACAGAACCTGTAGCGAGATACGAAGGGTTGGAATCGACACTACATAGAATCCGCCACTTCGTACAGCAAGCGCTTGAAAAAGTCCGTCAATGACACGTATGTGAACCGGTAGTGTGGATTCAAGCTTGGTGTTGCCAATCTGAAAAGAGTCAGCTACAGAGGTATCAACATGCAGCGCACGGCAGAACTTACGTTCAATATCTCAAATGCAGCCCAGTCCGTGCCATTCAGTACAACAACAACGAATAAAAGCCACCAGGTGTGCTTGGAGGGGAAAAGATTGGTATAGCACCTGCGTGGATGATCCAAGAGAAATGTGAGCGTGGCCCGTCTTTCGTTCCACGACTCTGACTTTGGTATGAGTTTCAGCATAGTCCAGATCGCAAGCCGCAGGAATATGGGATAACAGGTATTTCCTGCGAGAATCATGAGACCCATAGTCAACATCATGTAGTAGGATGTCTGAAATGCGGTCATATTAGCATCGAGCAAGCTCATGCCCGAATTATTGAACGCGCTGACACCATTGAAGGCGCCAACCCAATATGGATTGAGTCCGTTGGTGCGCGCGGTGCTAGGTCGGTTCTTGGCTACATACGCTGCCAGACCCAAGCAGCCCAAGAGCTGGAAAAGGACGAAATAGAGTGGGACCACCCAGGCGAGGAAAGAGACAGCCCTGTATTCCACACCACCAAGCTCGTCGCGTTCAGCATCTGAGAGGCCATAGAAAAGAGAGTTGCGAGCTATGAAGCCAGAGGAAGGGAAGTAGGTATTGGTGCGACCTTGGGCAAGCTCAGACATGTCTGACTTTGACGCAGAGGAGTGATGGGAGGTAGAGGGATATAGCCCAGCCGTTGGTCGAGCACCCACACCGTGAGCTGAGAAGACAGAGCCACGACGCCGATGCGGTTCCTGAACCTGGACCGAAGCAAAGCGTGTATCGGGGCTGAATGTGATGCGGTCAGCTTGACTTGACGCATGAATCGAGTCGAGGTCATCTTCTGGATGATCAACAGGCATCGCAGCACCTTGGCGGAGACCCAACGTAGACTTGGACGTTGTTTCAAAGCCCGGCTTAGTGGAATCATCGAGTGTTTTCGCACCGAGTTGACTCCTTTCAAATCCAGTCATAACAACTTCCTCGAGCTCAGAGGTGTTACGTCGATCTCTAGAAAGCGGGCGTCTCAAGGAGAAACTACGTTGCGATCCGCTACGAGAGTGGCGGCTCTTTTGCTTTCTTTGCTGAATAATGCTCCGGAACTTCCTTTCGAACGCACGTTTCCTCACCAACACGACGAATGCGGAGACAAATATGGCGGAGCCCATGATGATGAGGAAGAACAACATGCATTGCTGCCATGTATTGAGCTGGCTCAGATTCACCGTGTTCAGACCTCTTTGCTTGATCAGTATGTGCAGAGAGAATGCGTCCTGAACCGAGTACTTACGCTAAAGTCATGGCACTCACACAAAGAAAGAGCGAATCCGTGAAGCTCACATTCTGAGCGGGTGTAGAAGAACCCCAGAAGACTACAGCGGAGATCAGGCAGGTAGTAATGAAATATGTGTAATGCAGGGTGATAAAGTTGACAGGAGGCAGAATGAGGTATAGAGCTCGCAATGGTCGAGCCAATTGCCCGAACCTGATGCGAGATGGAGAATGAGCCAGCATTTCACCAATGTCTGCCAGGGCCACCTTCTGTCGTCTTGGTAGAATGAATTGACTTATTCTCTGTTATACTTGCGCACGGGTTGGCCTGATGCGTTGGTAGTACTGTGCATAAGCCTGATACTATGCTTTCATATCGCAAGGTCTGCGATCAACCCAGGCTACTTGTTGCTAACCTCGTGTTCAGATGTGCATCTCACAAAAAGCGAGGAAGATCGATGGCGACGAGAAGCAACAGCTGCTTTGCCGAATGGAGCAGCGAAGAACCGTGTGGCCATTGTTCTTGTGAACCTTGCGGTGAAGCCAGAAAAAAAAGAGTAAAAGTTACCTATATGGGCTTATACTGCGGATCGTGCCGCGGCGAAATCTTCCATAGGTTACAGCATGTGGGTCAACTACGACTGGCAGTATTGATATAGATTTTTTGGCTTTCGGAGACAATTTATTTGAGATGCATAATTAGAAAGTGGAGGGCGAAGATTTGACTTACTGCGAGATTGCTGTGGAGAGTCTGGACTGCTATGCAAGTCATCAGTCGTACCAAAGTCGCCAGGGACGCTGTGATGCAGCGTGGGGCAATCTTACTTTAGCTTCTTGGAGGCACTGGACCTTTAGTTGGACAAACTCTAATGACTCCCTCGTACCCTCGTGCTATACCTGGCATTTCCATCTGGGTACTGGAAGCAACCTAAGTACAAGCAACGTACGTCATGCTGCTCTAGGTTACGGAAAGGACCCCTTGGGTACCTCAAATGCATCAGATCTTGGAAGTACAAACACACTTCGAGGCATCGCAATAATGACAGAGAAAGAGGCTCTGAGTCGGCTGCTATAGCTGTATCGAGAGAAATGCATGGTTTCAGCCACCAGATAGGCTCGTTGCCACCACTGCACAGCCACAGATCTCTGACGTATCAGCAGTTAATCACCAAATTGACCTGCACCTTCCCCACAGCGCGGACCTGCCCAGACAAGGAATGTGTGATCACCATTCTTGGTGGTGCAGGTGCAGTTTATTGGGCAGTCACGTTTATAAGCGCGAGGGTAAGTTCGTCTCGATGTCTGCGCATCATCACATCGTAGTTCTTATCTTTCCTGTTCTCTCCCTGTGCTCTGCTGTGTTTCATCTTCATTCCCCACAATAGTCACATAACAGAAACCCCATTGATCAAGGCAAATATGGCTGGCCATCATGATCCAAAGTTGCTATATGCGATCAACAATGTCAAGGCGTATCACATCCAGAACGGCGAGCAGCAAGATCTCACTCCTTCGGGCCCTCAAACCCTCTCTATGTTGATGGTCCCAACGTCCTCTCCATTCGCCGATCTTTCCACCACGATTCCGCAGAACGAGATCCCTGACGAAGACTTCTATCTTCACCTGAATCTTCCCCCCGAGCTGGATCTTTCCATGCCAGCCACTGCCCAAGTCTACCATCAGCCACCTCATGCATATCTCATACCTCGCTGGGATCTAGGTCCTGACAGTGGCGCTTTCACACGCATTGAATTCTCCGAGAGAGTGAGCGAGGAGGACAGAGACACCTTTGAAACAATTCTGGCACAGTGCACAGCATTCCTGGAAAGAGCGCCACCACCAAAGCCAGACAGACCACTTCCAAAATACGATCCTAGAGACTATGCCCCAGCGGGCAAGCTCACAGGCGGCAAGACTCACAACCATGGCCAGATCGTTCTAATTGACGAGGACAATGGAAGCGTGGTCGGGGAACTCGCAGCGGACGCCAACGTGGTCGAGGATTCTAGACTACAGCCTGGAAACAAGAGTGCGTCCGAGACAACTATATGCTAATGCGCGCTGGCTGACTTGGTGCTACAGATCCTGTCGAAATACAGATATCGGCTGACGGCTCGAGAGTCGACGTCCGTCCGATCAGCGAGGACTACCTCGAATTGGCGCGACACCCAGCGTATAAGGACTCTAGCATCGTCCAGAACTCGGCCACTGCTTCTCGTCTGATTGTAACGGGCTCGTCATATATTGGCAACATCCTCACACAAGGTGCAGATTCCTTTACGAAAAAAGTCAAGCCAAACCCCAAGCCCATGGAGTTTTCTCCCGCTACCCACGACCGCGTCCGAAAGATCAACAATTTCACCGCAGGAGCAGCAGGTCTCAGCGCCAAGACGGTCGGCCAGGCCAGCAAGTATGCACAGAATATTGGAGCTCGCTTTGGCGGCCACAAAGACGATCGTCCATTCAAAGGTTATGACAAGAACGGACAGCCGATCCAGGATTACAAGCCTGGTCTGCTGAATAAGAGTATGATCGCTTTTAGCACCCTCGCCGACGGCCTTGCTGCTTCAGGAAAGCATCTGCTAGAGCAGGGTGGAACCGCGGCGTCGACCGTGGTGGGCCACAGGTACGGCGAAGAGGCGGGTTCGTTGACAGGAAGTCTTGCCGGAGGAGTCAAGAACGTGGGTCTAGTCTACATTGATGTCACTGGTGTGAGTCGACGCGCCGTGATCAAGAGCGTGGCCAAGGGTATGGTCGTAGGCAAAGTTCGTGGGGGTGGCCAGGTCGTCGTTGGTGGAGGAGATGGAGGCATGATTCCGGAGAACGACCTCAAGCAAGCTGGATTGATGAACAACAATTACGGCTCAGGGCCCTATGGCTCATCTGGTCCAGGCATAGAAGGATATGGCAACATGGCCCCATCAGGGCAGGGAGGTATCGGTGAACCGCTGGGCGGTCAGGCGCTGCAAGGTCAAACCATTCCTGATAAGCGATGAACTTACAATTGTTACGAGTAGGTAGACTATGCAATTCGAAGCTCAGGACATAATTTTGATGCAAGTACGATGGGCGATGCATTCAACAGCCCGAGTCAAGCACTTGTTGAGAAGTAAATGACTAGAGTTCGATGAAACGGTGCATGTGCAATATCTGATGATTGAAATTCAAACGTGCCACAGCCTTGCCATTTTCATCTATTCGTCTTGCCCGTGGTGGACTTCTAGAAGAGCGATGATTGACTCTACTGCCACGCATCATTGTAGATTAAATGTCAGTGCAAGCACTAGTCTGATCATCGCGTTACGTATGTCCTGCTAAGGGTGATCGAATGTAATTATGCTGCTCTTTATTACAGCATTGCTTTTCTCCTGTGCGGAGGACTCGGAGGTGACTAGCAATATTGCCAAGAGAAGCATTGGGGCAGCTTCACAATTCGTTGGAGTCAGGGTTAGGCCAGGCCTTCCCCATGCAAATGCGCGTCCCATAATAATCGATGCAATCAATACCTTACCGGACAATAATATGACATGACCCGCGTTAAACCATTCCTCCCCCTCTTCTGTTTCTCCATCCTTCTGTGTTCTGGACTGTCGTTCCTTGTCCTCGTACTGTGATTTCCTCCCTCTTCTCATCTCTCTTTCCCCCCACTATCCACTCTCGTGTGTCCGGCTCTGTCAGAACATCAGCCCCCTGTGAGCCACTGATACTCCGTCAAGTGTCATTTACTTTCGTTGAGTGGTAGGAGCGACATCTCTGCAATTCGCAGACCCCTCAAATCCGGAATAAAGGCGGACTATCAAGGCTGGGTCTGGCTGGCTTCTTACAGACATACACACGAGACGCCGTGTGAGCGCTACTTCTGAATTACCTTATCTACCTTTAATCGTACATTCCATTGCCATCTCAGCTCTTGAATTTTTTTGTCTTTAGACGTCCATGGCAGCCGATTATCGGCTTGGCCATCTCACATGGTTTGCTGTAGTATCTTTAATATCACTTGCGCAAGCATTCTATATTCCTGGTATGACAAGATCTCGTAGGCTATTTGGTACTCTAATCTGACTGCGCGAACAGGCTGGTCCATCAGGAGCTACAGCGATGGCGAAGTGGTTCCTCTTTTCGTGAACAAAGTATACTCGGATAACACACAACTACAATACGCCTATGCGGAACTGCCCTTTGTATGTCCAGCAAGCGGTCGAAAATATGGAGCTGGCGGCCTTGTCAGCGGGTCTAATGTGGCCCTCAATCTTGGAGAAGTGTTGAGAGGTGACCGGATCATCATGTCCGACTATGAACTTGAGATGGGTAAGGATGAAGAGGCGAGATATCTCTGCAGCCACAAGGTCGACCGAGCTGGACTCCAGAGGGCAAGAGAGGTCATCGACAATGGATATGTTGCCGAGTGGATTGTAGATAACCTCCCAGGCGCAACGAGGTTCGTCTCGGCCGACAAGAGTCGCAAATATTATGCGACCGGCTTCAAGCTGGGATACAAAGAGTACAGTCCTGTTTCTGGCAGACCAAGGTACTTTATCAACAACCACGTCACAATCGTCATTCGCACCCATCGTGCCCCAGGAAAGGACGGACAACAGGGCAAGAAAGTCATAGTAGGCTTCGAAGTCTATGCGAAGAGTATTGGGACCGAGAACAGGGACAAGAACGGTTTGCCGTCGAGCATTCAGCATGTTCACAATGGCATGGAATTGGCATTCCCCAGGTCAAATGCTACACTTGCTGAGAAGTTTCCTGATTCTTCCTATGTGCCTTCCGAGGACGAAGACGACGGCGATGCGGCTGCCACTCTCACCATCCCCTACACCTACTCTGTCTACTTTCGTGATGAGGAGAGTATCGAATGGGCCAACCGGTGGGACTTGTTCTTTGTTGATCAAGAGGACAATACTAAGATTCATTGGCTTGCAATCATCAACTCACTCATCATTTCTGGCCTGCTCACAGCCGTGGTCGCCGTCATCTTCACCCGAACCATACGTGGTGAGATCAAGAACTATCGAGATGGAAGCATGGAGGATGGCAAGATTGCTCCCAAGCGCCCCAAGAATGCTTCTACACCAAGGAAGGCCGAGGAAAAACCATCTCTGCTCGGTCGTGACGGTGAGCATGAAGATGACGTATCTTCGGATGAAGACGCTATTGAAGATACGACTGGATGGAAGCTCGTGCATGGCGATGTCTTCCGGGCTCCTGCGTACGGTGGCATTCTAGCTTCTCTGACTGGATCCGGCATGCAGCTTGTAGTCATGGCCTCTGGCCTCGTTGCCCTTTCCTGCTTTGGTTTCCTGAACCCCAGTTTCCGTGGCGGATATATCAGCGTCGGAATTACTCTCTTTGTCATCGCAGGCGTCTTCTCTGGCTACTTCTCCGCTCGAGTTTACAGGACTTTTGGCGGCCAACTTTGGCAGAAGAATGCCATTGTGACCGCCACCCTTTTCCCGGGTCTTCTATTCATCACAGTCTTTATTCTCAATCTCTTTGTTTGGGCTCAGGCTTCTAGCACCGCTCTGCCCTTCGGTACACTCGTCGCACTGGTCGCTCTATGGCTCCTCATACAACTTCCTCTGGTGTACTTGGGTGCATGGTATGGATTCGTCAAAGTCGGTCCATGGCAGCATCCCATTAAGGCTACCGTCATCCCGCGCCAGATCCCTCGGAACAGCTGGTACTCGAGGAGCGTGCAAAGTGTGTTATTGGCAGGTCTCATACCTTTCGCGGTCATTTTCATTGAGCTCCTTTTCGTGTTCAAGAGTATGTGGCAGGACAAGAGCGGATATTATTATGTCTTTGGATTCCTGGCGGTCATCGGTGTGGTCCTGGTCGCTGTCATCATGGAAGTCACCGTCATTGCTGTCTACATCCAACTCTGCTCCGAGGTAATATTTACACATCTCCATCACTTCGTCCCACCGCTAATGTTGATGATAGAACTACCACTGGTGGTGGCACTCTTTCGCCGTCGGCGCGAGCAGCACTTTCTGGATCTTCCTCTACTGCGTCTATTACTATTTCAACCACCTGCACATCCAAGGTTTCGTCTCCTCACTGCTCTTCTTCGCATACTCCGGACTCGCCTGTACGGTGTACGCGCTGCTCACGGGCACCGTCGGATTCCTGACGGCGTATGCTTTCATACGCAGGATATACGGGGCTATCAAAGTCGATTGATGTATCTTTTTGATTGTTATTCTTTTCACATAAAATAGTACTAGAGATTGCGGCGGATGGGGCTGCTGATCGATTGACGCACGTGGATCGTCCCGACTCCACAGACGATCGTTTTCACAAGTGTTTTCGAGCGATCAGTGCGAGCGGATGGTCAGAGATGTTCCTGTATGATCCAGTAAGACGAATATCAGGACGAAACGCTCTGAAGACATTACGCTTAGGGTTTCCCAAAAAATTGCACATACATCGCCCCATTGTAGTAGAAGCAGAATCACACAGTGATGTTCGACCAATCGAGCCACATTCCGAAGACTTGAAGTGTTCAAAAAGGATTCATTTTCGAAAGTGTGATGTAAATTATTATCTATATAAGAAAAAGAGAAATCACAGTCATTCAAACAATAAGACCGAAAAAAAAACCCACCCCCCCCCCCAAAAAAAAATTGCGAACAACTCTACATTTGCCGCGGTACTTTTTCAGTCGAGAGCGCCTCGCTCGTAGCGGGCGTCAACTCCCTCATATAGCTGCTGAAAGCACTGTTTTCCAAATCATCAGCCTGGCCATTAGCGTTCTTGCGGGCGTCGAGACGACGGAAGACGACGCGCTTGCACCACTTCCAGAACTCGACGCCGACGAAGAACATGAGGCTGGCGATGAAGACGATGGCCCACTCCCAGGAGATGCCCTCGTGGCGGAAGACCTTGCGGTTGATGACGGGGATGTAGAGGACGGGAAACAGAGTCACGAAGCCGACGAGGACGGCGCTGAAGAGGAACTTGTTGCGCCACACGTCCAGCATCCACTGTGTGAAGTGGCGTTTGGACCCGGGCTGCATGCGGAAGAAGCTGCGGCGCATGTCGATCATTTCCCATGCGAGGAAGAGCGAGAACCACGTCAGACAGGCGAAGCAGGTCGCGCGGGCGCGGAACACGCCGTCGCATTCGGCCGAGTAGGTGTTGTTGCATCCTTGGGCTGGGATGCGTCCGGTGTTGCCGTCTTCGAAGCCGTAGAGGACGATGACGAAGGAGGAGAGGCAGAGTGCGGCGATCCAGAGCCCGTAGACGACCATGTCGATCATGATCTCGAAAGAGAAGATACCGGTCTTGAGACTTTGGGGTGGGCGCTGGAGGACATCCGGGGCTGCTACTTCGAAGCCGAGGCCCATGTCGGGGAAACTACTGGTGATCATGATGATCCATAGGATCTCCACCGGGGAGATGGGGAAGACGGAAAGGTCGTCCACATCCTTGAAAGCAAGACCGATGAGAAGAATGCATGCTTGAGCAATGTTCTGCGAGAGCAAGTGCAACACAAACTTTTGGATGTTGTCGAACATGCGGCGTCCTTCGCACACAGCGTTGAGGATCGAGGCAAAGTTGTCGTCGGTAAGGACAATGTCACTGGCGTCCTTGGCTACGTCGGATCCTGCTTGTCCCATGGCAATACCGACGTCGGATCGCTTGAGCGATGGCGAGTCGTTGACACCATCGCCGGTCATGGCGGCAAACTTCTTTCTGCGATGCAGAGCTTCAATCATCCTGACCTTAGTGTTGGGCGCACATCGAGCGACCACCAATGGTAGAACAGCCAGAGCATCAATCTCATCGTCGCTCAGCTTGTCAAACTGACCCGCAGTCATGACCATGGCTTCCGCAACCTCACTACTGAGTTCGTGCATTCTCGGAGGGAGAATGCCGACTTCGAGCGCGATCGCTTGGGCCGTGCCTTTGTGATCTCCAGTCAACATGTGGACGGCTACGCCAGCCTCGTGGCATTGACGAACGGAATCTGCGGTCTCTGGTCTTGGGGGATCGTAGAGGCCAATGAGTCCTCTAAAGATAAGGTCAGATTCGACGGCATTTCTGTCCTGCTCCTCTCCAGCTTTAGGCAAAGTCCCCGTGTAAGGCTTACTAGCCAGAGCCAGGACTCGAAGTCCAAGCTTTGCCAGAGACTCCATGTTCTCCAGGATCTGTCCTTGAATCTCCTCGGTCATTTCGGTGGGCTTATCAGCCTCCATGTAGATTGAAGTGCAGGACGTGATGACCCGCTCTACCGCACCTTTGGTGAAAACTTGTTGTTCTCCAGTTCCCGTTTCTTCGAACACGACGGACATCTTCTTGACATCCGAGTCGAATGGGAACTCGGCCAGCTGCTTCCAGGCGGGCGCTTCTCCCGAAGTGAACTTTGTGCGGTTCCAGTCGAATCTTGATGCGAAGACCTGGATTGCGATCTCGGTCGGGTCACCTCTTGCTGTCCATTCATCGTTCTGATCCTTGTGCACAATGGCCAAGTTGGCCAAGGTGGCAACGCGCAGATAGCTCTCTAGTTGTGGGTTGTCGTTCAATGACTCGGCATAAGACAGAGAACTCAATTTCTCAGAATCCTTGGGCAAGTTGCGTGGAGGCCGCGCATCAAAGTATAGATCACCCACAGTTGGGTTAATAGGCTCGTTGGACGATCCGATGGAGTATGTCCCTTTGCTGGGAATCCATGCTTTCTTGGCTACCATCTTGCCTTGGGTAAGAGTTCCAGTCTTATCAGAGCAAATATCTGAACGAAATTAGCGCTGCGCAATCTTGGAGAAATGCGAATGTCCTACCTGTGACCGCACCGAGTGCTTCGAGAGATTTGAGATTTCTGACAATGACATGTCGCTCTACCATTCGCTTGGTTCCAGCAGCCATGGTGATTGTGAGGATCTGATAAGTGTTAGCTTGAAATTAGACCCAGTGTTGTTATATGAATTTTCAACATACCACCACCAGCGAAGCAGGAATCATACTGAGGCCGGTAGCAACAGCGTAAATGATGACCTCTCTGTCGTTGCGGAAATCGTTGGCGGCTAAGACAATGATCGCGCAGACAACTGCCACACCGAAAAGGAGAACTGCTAGACGTGAAAGCTTTTTCTGGAGCGGAGTGCCTACATTGACACCCAAAAATCGGCCAACGGCATCACTGAGAGTAAGTGTCCAGGCTCGAATGTAACTATGAACGTTGGCAGAACCGTCTACAAACCATCAGTAAAACAATTCTCGCAGATGTCCACCGCTTTACACTTACCAGCTTTGCGCTTCACTGGACGGGTCTTCGAATCCTTCTTTCGCAATGCAGCTGCAATGGTACCAATCTCTGTGTACATGCCAGTGGCGAAAACAATACCTCGAGCGCGACCTTTAGTCACAGTAGAAGATGAGTATGCCACGTTGAGGCGATCGCCTGGACCGGTGTCCTCCTCGAAGGTGGCTTCGGCATCTTTACGAACTGGCAGAGATTCACCAGTGAGCAGTGCCTCATCGGTCTCAAAGTTGACTGCCTCGACCAATCTGAGCTCAGAGTTAGTAGTAGTACTGATGTCTTCGTCCCTTCAAGACCTACCGAATATCTGCGGGCACAGTATCCCCAGTCTTCAATTCGACCATATCACCAGGAACGATTTCGACTGTGGGAATGTTGATGGTCTTTCCATCACGTACGGCATTTGCAGTTGGAGAGCTAAGTGATCTTAGGGAGTCCATGGTTTTCTCCGCGTTATACTCTTGGAAGAAACCAACTGTAACGTTGATAATGACGACTGCTGCAATAACGCCAGCCTCGATCCACGACTGAATGCCAAAACTGACTGCCATTCCCATCACTAGGACCTAAATAATGTCAATTGTTTTCAATTGATAAGTGGTATAAAGATGTCTTACCAGTGTCATAGCATTAGAAACCTGGCCGATTAAGATCTTCAGTGGCTGTGGTCCTGCGCTCTCCCCGAGCTCGTTACGTCCAAAGCGTTCCAGTCGAGCCTTCGCATCATCGTCAGTAATACCATCTTCGGCATTCGCTTTCGTCTCCTCTACCACAGCGGAGTAGGGTAAAGCATGGGCAGGTTTGCTGAGTGGCTCATTGGACTGGCCAGAGACATGATCTTGCAAGTTTGAAGTCTCCTTCTGGCCCATGATTGTGACCTGAGTATAATTGATTGATCCTTACTTCTTCACTTATTGGGTGCGAAAGGCTGTCCTTTATATCTAGCCATCATGGCTACATGTCGTTGTGATGCTTCTTGGCCATTATTCGCCAAGATCACGACCAAGATGTGACGAACATGTACATGATATACAAAACCTACTTGAGTAAGTCCAACAGAACTTTCAACCTACTTCTGCGTGGGACGAGTATGGGACGTGAAGAACGCAAGACACGTTAAAGTTATTGGCGGTATTGGCATCGCATGTTGTACCATAAGTCCTCGGCAAAACTCAACAACATTCCAGATGCTTGTTGCACTGCCTAGGAACGCAAGTGTGATCCGGATACTGATCGACTGGATAATTACGGCTGCTATCATCCCAGCTGGCAGACAATTCCTCGTCTTGCACCATCTCATGGTGACCAAAATTGTAACAATTCATTCAGTCTACACCACTGCTGGCGAACGACGTCCGATCGATGCCAAGCGAATGACGCAAATGGCGCCAAGATGTTAGAAATCCTCTTGGAGTGCCTCACGAGTTGCCTCAGGTGAGCATATCATCCATACAGTAGGTGGCGGGGGGCCGGCCAACGAGATGGGCAACTGTATTCGTATTCTGGAAAGCAGCGTGGTAAGAAATGAACTGGCCAAGAAGCCCAAGGTCTTGGGTGTCCCCATATCTGGGGATACGCACAGGCACTGGGGAAGCTCCCAAGATCGACGCCAAGGGCGGAAGACCTACTTGTAGAGATAAGGACGGCAACTCGGACCGTATGTCTTGGAAACTTACATCGCAGGGCAGGTTGCTTGTTGTCTTCCTGCACGTGTTTGATACCTTATCTTGCAGTTTAGTAATACTTTATCTTGTGCAGAGGCCCAGTGACCGCATTCTAAAGCCTTCTACGTGTGTTGCGAGTATGCACACGTCAGGCACTACGGGATCCCCGATATTGCACGTTGCTTCAAAAGTCATGGGCGCGCTGCCGACGCTCATAGTCGAGTCTTGACAAGGCACGTTCCATATTGCGACTGTGAGCCAAACTTAACGTCAACCTGCTTATGGTAGTCGTGATTGAGTTATGAATGAGCGTAGCTGTTGTAGCCGGAAGATATGCTTCATTTGTGGGAGCACTTGCAACGAGCAATGGGGAGGCAAAGGTATAAAATATCACGATTCATGTTGTATGATGTCGACCGCCCCTCGTCATTACAAGTCTTATCATTCTTCATCATTATCATAATCATACGTGCGAACACGCTGTCTAGGAAGGTAAATTAGAAGGTCTCCGAGTATTTACGGATATCGGAAAATATAATCCTTTGCCAAAAGCGATGCCATTCCCTTTGTGAACAAGTCTACCATTCTTCGGTGGCTCGAATGATCACCCCATCAGCATGTAGAACCAAGCTCTCGCCAGACAATTCAAGAATCAGAGATTGGCGCAAACGACGACATCTTCCTCAATCGTAAGCCGTATCTTATGAAGAGGAAGGGTACCGGAAGTGCCAAGACTGCAATACCACCGAGTATACTCATTGCCGGGCCTAAGCATGCATAAGTCAGTAGTTGTTGGCGATGATCAACGCTGGGGAAGATAGGTACGCACCTACGCCAAGATTGTGGAACATTGGTCGTGCAGCTAGAGGTAGTCCGCCAGCAATCAAAGACCGGAGGAAGGTGTTGGCCGAGACTGCCGAGGCTGCGTAGAGTTGATATGTATCCACTAGGAAGTTGATGCACTGTTGGAAGATGATGTTGAATCCGGCACCGATAAAAGCAGCCGCAAAGACAGGGGACAGCCAGTGAATCGATGGGTCTGCAGTCCACCCGAACCAGAAAAGTCCAATGACAAAGAGAACGCCACCAAGGACCATTGGAGGCAGGCGTGCTTCAGGAACTGGACGACCCTCATTGGCGTCCACACATCTTGCATACCTGGGTTGATTTCCTAGATTTACAACTACCGCGGCTAGAACACCCACGAATAGAGCGATGAAAGGCAATGTGGATGTCACCAACGGCCAACCGCGATTCTGCTCAAAAACTGTTCTTGTGTCAGCATTGGGTTACGACAGTGAGCATGCTACTGCTTTTCTTACCGATGGGGAAAACCTCAAGGGTTGTGTAGAGTAGGCCATATACGAAAGAAGCATATAAAGCTATGCAAGTGACCATGGGTTCCGTGACAAGCATACGTATCGGACGGCTGAAATGCTTGGTCACAATGCTCTTGAAGTCAAGTTGAACTTCTTCATGTGAATGATGCCATCTTTGATCTCCACTTTCTTTGCGTAGCCTTTGTGCTTTCTGCTTCAGCAGATATGGAGCGTATACTTCAGGTAGCAAGAAGTAAGCCATTATAGCGACTGCAAAGACCCAGATGGCCAGGATGTATTCCGTCCAGCGCCAGCCGAGGTGCTTGTTGACTGTGAGTGCAGAACCTATTACCGGCCCGAGGGTCGGGCCTCCAACAACAGCAACAGCATAGAAAGTGACAGCGATTCCCCTGGCTTTTGGCATCCAGATATCGCCCAATGCGGCAGAGACGTTACTGACAGGAGCGCTGCCGAACACTCCAGAGAAAAAGCGACAAATGATTATGGACTGTGCGTTTGTACTGACTGCCGTCCCTATGCTGAAAAGACCCAGTCCTACCATCGCTGGTATCATACTCCATCTACGGCCCCAGATCTGGAGAAGTGTCAGCGTCCAGCATAGCTACACATTGTCAAGACCAATGCTATCTTCTCCTTCCCTAATTGTCTCGATCTTGCATGATCAGAGAAATCTGCTTACCTCGCTGACAGGAGCCCACAACAGGGGTCCGAATGCGAATCTGAAAGATCAATCAATTAAAAGTATAAGCGGCGATTGGTCGTCCTGCTTACCCCAAAATGTATAACGAGATCACAAGGACAACGACTTCGGCCGATATGCCAGTGTACTGAGCGATAGCATTCTCGGCAGGCGAGATGATCGAAGAACCAAGACTCGCAGCCAAGGCGAGCATGCCTAGCTGGAATGTAATGAAAGACCTGTAAGCGAGAGACCAATTCCTGGGATTGGCCTTCTCTCCGGCATCCCAGTCGACAAGAAATTCGTCAATCTTTTTCTCATCTCTAGCAGCCTCTTCGTCCGTCGAATGTGACATTGAAGAAGTCTGCCGAGGCCGATCTTGGGGTTGCAGGGCCACAGCAGGGTTTGCTTGCCCTGGATCTCTGCTGGCTGAAGACATTGTAGCGATAGACTGCGAACACAACACTCGGTCGCGACAGGAGGGAGTATTCATATTAAGGCATTATCGGCAAATAGGCAATCAGAAGGAAAACGCATCATTATTATCTAGACCATACCTTATGTCGCACCCACCGGTTGGAACGGCATCGCGAGGCGGAAGTTGTTGACAATCGGCAAGCTCCGTTCTCTAGCTAGTGGTGATCAACTTGTAGCACACCTACTTGCTCATAGTAAAGTGTAAATCGATGATTAGGAATTACGGCCCCTGGTCATTGAGAGGTTACAGGCTAAATCTGCATCAAACAACTTGAACCTCATGTATTGCAGCCATGATTGATGAACATGTACAGTATAGTGATACAGGACTAAGCTGTGGTATTACTGTACAAATACAAGTACGATACCCCACCTGCCCCAGATCTCCAATACCAAAGTGGACAAAGTACTGGCCGGTGCCGGCCCGCATGTTTGGACTCGACCGAACCTTGAGACCGAGAGCGAGGGTCGTCGCGATAACGCGGTATCTCACAGTACCTACTGTATCTTGTATCCCGTCATTCAAAGCGCTGCTTTCTCCAGAGTTATAACGTCATGACCGCTTGATTTAGATCGAGCTAAAGCACCACCCTCATATTCGGTAAACTACAGTGATGTACCCCTGGGATTTCAAGGTAATGTCACAATAAACTGCGTGTGATCGGTCGCGCACTCTTTTACTTACAGGTACACTGTGTACCTACCTAGATCGCAGGGCTATTCGATCATCGTTTGACGTTATTCCACGTCAAGATACTTCATCGAGCTCCATATTCCTATTATATTGTCGCCTATTATACACTCATACCACCTGATAACTTAAACCCGATATTTCAGTTTGCCATCACTACCATTCGTGTCTTCACTGAGTTCTAGCTGCAAGCATGTCCAAATCATTGAATGGTCAGCAATTAAGTACATATCGCTTGATATAGTCTATTGATGGTTGTACCACAGTCTTCAAGAAGCCTCTGGCTATCCATTCAACAAGCCCCGTCACAGGGTTCTTGCGCAATGGCTATTGCGATGTACCGGCATCAGACTTTGGCAACCACTCCATTGCTGCTGAAGTAACAGACGAGTTTCTCAAATTTTCGGCGGAGCAAGGTAATGACCTGCGTACCATTGGCCTCAAAGGTGGCTGTAAATGGTGCCTCTGCGTGTCGCGGTGGAAGGAGGCATTCGACGCCAGAGGGAAAGAAGGAGATAAGATCGTGCCAAAGTACGTATCCATACTTTTTAAATTCGTCGGCTAGACACTTATGAACCACAGGATCTTTCTAAACGCAACGAACGAAAAAGCACTCAACAAGGTATCCCTAGCCGACTTGAAAATGTTTGCGGCGGACGAAGAGACTTGACAGCCAGGGATGAGAAGATGATGCAGATATCGGTGCGGGAAGTGCGCAATCGTGCTGTATGTAGCCGGTGAATTTCCTCTATCCGAGCAGTCCGTCGTCCATTCATGTGAACACTACATGTATGACATTGCAGATGTTTCGGAAGTGCCCCATAGACTCCCAACCCCTGAGCTTGCTCGCGATTTTGAGGTAGTTTTGACATCAAATGCCAACACTGCTGGAGAGTGGCGAGCTCTTCAGGAATGGCTAGATCGAGAGCGGAGCTCTCCTGACACTGTGTACCGAGACATGTTTGCGGGAAGCATGTGTAGAGGCGCTGTGATGCCATCGGAGGTGCTGGCGCAGGTATACTCTCGGTGTATACCATTCGGGAGTACACATACGCAAAGCGGATGCAGAATGAGATTTGGTGATGGACTACGTCTTCGTGCGGCCGTCCGAGACGGACTGTATCTTGCGGTATTCGGCTTCGAGCGCAGCCTGCATTTCAAAATCTAATTGCCTCTCTTTCTTCAGTCGTTGCCGCTCCATATCATGAATGACGCCTTCATGCATAGCCTGAGTAAGGTTAGTACAGTCAAAACTCCGGTGAAGCAGCCAAGTAGGATCTTACAGCTTTCTCGCTCTTTTGTGCGTAATGCACGAATACAATAATTCCCAACGCACCTAGCGAGGTGCCAGCGAGTGTAAGCTTAGCTTTTGTGGACATTTTGCTGGTTGATGAAAGATTCCACAAAATATGTCTATGAGCGACTGGTCCAGTAGAATGTTATACTACTGCCCGGACTCCAAATGCTCGTGATGTTTTCCATGGCTTGATATGCATGACTCGCGTAGAGCAAGCTAGAGCCAAGCTTGGCGTCGGTCATCAACCCCGAATGGCCGACTCCACAGGCCGCAGTCACTCACGACATCTCCAGATGGTTGAGGGATCAACTTGTATTACAATAACAAGTACTTAATTCACAAAGATGGTAGGAATATAACGGTAGATCTGGATACATGTGGCACAGATAACTAATTCATACTCCAGGCTGCACAAAACTCGGCTGGCATACAAACACTGCTCGACGTATGGCTTGTCTTCGCTGGGCGCATGGGTGCCTTCCAACTCGAAATCATAGCTGACTTTCTCGTGAACAGGCGGAGCGTGAGGCCCAGAAGATTGTCCAGAAAGGTACCGAGTCTCCAAGTTCGTGATTCAGTGACTGAAATGCTGACCACTCTATAGCTCGCGAGTGTATGACATACTGATTCAAATCCCCCAAGCTAGCAGCTTCATCCTGACCGTGGCAGACCGCACAAAACGAGTAAAGGACGCGAGAAGTGAGGCACAGAAAGAAATTGAAGAATACCGCCAAAAGAAGGAAGAAGAATTCAAGAGCTTTGAGAAGGAGGTGTGTTGATACATAGCACCATTCCAGCCAGCCATTTGACCATTACTGATGACCTCCTCTAGCACACCAGCGGAAACAAGAAAGCCGAGGAGGACGCCGAGAAGGAGAACGAGGAGAAGCTCAAGGAGATCAAGGAGATCGGTGGAAAGCAAGGACAGAAAGTTGTCGAGGACCTGCTCAAGGCTGTCACGGATGTGAAGCCAATCGTTCCAGATAGAGTTGCGCAACCCGTCATCTGAGGACGAGGCTTTTGCTGCTTCACACGATGATCCCTTCTTCTCTTCCTAGTAAATGTAGATATCCCTAGCATACATCTCCTGCTTGCTATCTTGTCCGAAATCACTGACCCCGAGCTCTTTTTGACGAAGGACGGTGTGTAGATGATCAGGTACACCTCCAACCAGACAATAGCTCATCATTAAGCCTTGCTCATCCAAGTGCCTTGTATGCAACAATCCAACCAAATCCATCTTTCACATGCCTCATATCTTTTCGGTACACTCAAATCCCAATTGCAGTGATACTCTTACCCAGGTACCTCAGGCACGCTCGAAGCCTGACGTCACCGTTATATTGTTTTGGCTCATGGTATGGATATCAAGGTACCGAACCGTGACCTATCCTCCAATCCACCCTACCAAGAGTGTGTTATTCTTAACGACCACTGCGATCTATCGTTGTTTCCAAATTGATCACTTGCAGAGTGTCCGTGGCTGGTTCCCTCGTTTGAGTTGTCTCCTCTTCGCCATTCGCTCATGAGCTCGAACGGGATTGTGCGGCGTGGTCTTGCCTGTCGAAAAGTCCTTCCGTATCGAGTACATTGCTCAGATATCCGGGTTTCACGTCTGCACAATGCTTTCGCCAGGCAAGCCCAAGCATCCGATCCAAGAATCGAAGACATATCGGATAGTGATGTAATCAGCGATCAATTCGCAGTCATTCGAGATGACTATCGTGAGCCTTCTATTTACTGTCTGAATGATGTGCTCTGACATTTCAGAAACACCGAAGAACCCCGTAATACTTGCCCACGGGCTACTGGGATTTGATGAATTCAACGTTGTGCCCAAACAACTCATGGGTGGTATTCACTATTGGAGAGGCATCACCGAGGCACTTGCCGCTAAGAATATCGAGGTCATTACTGCCACAGTTCCGCCTTCTGGCTCGATAGAGGCTAGGGCCGCTAAACTAGCAGAGGATATTGAGTCAAAGGCTCAAGGTAAAAGCGTCAATATCATAGCGTAAGTCTACCAAAGTCATAAGACTATATAGGTAGGTACTGACATTCATCTCTGCAGGCATAGCATGGTATGACAACTCCGTATCGATCCAAGTGTACTTATTAAGGTCGATTAGGGGTAATCATTCTACGTGTCCATCCTACGAAAAGCAACTAATCAGTCGTGGAGGGGCCTTGACTCACGCTACATGATCTCTCAACTAAAGACCTCGAACGTCAAAGTGTTGTCACTGACTTCGATTGCCACTCCTCACAGAGGTAACATTTATATCTTACATGTGCCCAATGGCATATACTTACCTTTGTGCAGGATCGGCTTTCGCGGATTACATGTTCGCCTGGATCGGACGTGAGGCTCCAGATCTCACTTTACTTTACTAAATCGCTAACAGCTGTAGCGACTAATATACCAAAGTTATACAAAATGCTCGACTTCGTCGGGTTCGAAACCGGAGCTTTCAGTCAGCTGACACAGAAGTATATGAAAGAAGAATTCAATCCCAAGATACTCGACGAGCCAGGAGTCCAATATTATTCTTACGGCGCATCTTGTAATCCGAGATTCTGGTCTATGTTCAGACAATCTCACCGGATCATCCAACGAGTCGAAGGAGATAACGATGGCTTGGTCAGCGTTGCAAGCAGCCGATGGGGGACATACAAAGGAACTTTGAAGGACGTCAGTCACCTTGACATGATTAACTGGTAATAATACTGTAGCATCTTGCCCTTGTACTATACTAATACGACGCGCTGCAGGACCAACCGACTCAGGTGGTGGTTTTGGGAGGCACAGGGAAACAAGCGAACGTAGGTGCTTGTCAATCCTGCGATGCTGTTGTATACCACTAACGGTCGCTTAGATTTAATGCTGTTGCATTCTACTTGGACATTGCAGGTAAGGCGATCGTATCGTACACTTTGCGCGCTGCAGCTAAAGATCAACAGACATGCTCGCAAAGGAAGGGCTATAAGTATTAGCCAGCCGATAGCACTTGCGCAGCACAACATAGTACATCTCAAACAACATACTGATTATGCTCCAAGCATAACCCGCGGACGCGTACAACCATGAGTCCGTTCTCATCATGCTTGTTCACGGAAACATGAAGTGACACTCATGGGCGGTCACTGAATCACCCATCAGACTCCATATATAGTACACGCGATGGTGTATCACGACAGCATGTAGCACTGCTTACGTGGAGAAGTAAATGTTAGATAGATCCTCAACGAACAAGTTCTTTCCCATTATACAATATCAGAATGACTACTGTTTCCATTTGGTGGATCATCCTAGATGACACTTGCGACCAAATCTGCGATGCCAAATTGGTGAGGTTGTCTTGGACGGATGGCTGTGGGATCGGGATATGAAGTCCTTGGCGGCCAATCGGCTGGGCCGGCACCTCCGCCAACTGATACCATCCACGCTCAAAAGCGGCAAATGACATCTGCTAGTTATCATCTAATGCACAGCAGATCGCAGGTTGGGGCGCGGAATAAACGAAGGCGCTAAGAAGTGATAGAAGTCATCTACAAAATTTGATCATCGGCGACATGCTTGCACACATAGAGCTGGATCAAAATTTCTCGCACTACACTAATCTCGATATCATAAGTGGGAGAGTTGTCGTCAAAACACCGAGTTCTACGAACATCTCCTCAATCGTAGTGAAGCTTGAAGGAGAAAGTAGAACCAGATTGTTACCGCCGCCGAATCCCAATGGTGACCGGCAAAGAGCACAGCTCGAGTTTCACAAGGTAGATTTTCAATGAGCACTCAATATTTCTCGTGTCATCTCCTGACCATGGAAACGGGAAGATATTATACAAAATACAGATAGTCTTTCCTCCACCGGATGTACTCGAAGAAAAGCAGAGTACCATCATCGCAGGCAAAACCACATTCACGCTTCCCCCGGGTCAACATGAGTATCCATTCCGTTTCAAGTTCCCATTCAACAACGATTGCACGGCTTCGTCAAGTATGAATCCGACAGTCAGCCTGTTCGGCGGACTCAACGTAGATGTCGCGAGGATCCCACCTAAGCATGTGAAAGGAACGCTACCGCCCACCTTGACAGGCTTTCCTGGAGAAGCAGAGATTCGTTATTACTTGAAGACCACTGTCAACAGACCGAGTCTCTTCAAAGAGAACGCCCGAGCATATGTACCTTTCAATTTCTGTCCGATTGAACCCCCACGGCCGCCAGTAACGGATGCACAAGTTTTTGCGCGGCGCAGACATGAATTTTTCAACAGTCACGCTGAGAAAGGTCCATCAAAATCTCGGATGAAGAGCTTTCTCGGAAGGGACAAAAGTGCACAAGAAGCGGCAGCGCCGAAACACCCCTCGATAGCAATTGACATGCGACTCCCAGAACCGGCGATTCTTACCTGCGCGCGCGAACTCCCACTGAGAATACTGATCATATCTACAAATGGGGTCAAGCAATCGATGAGTCTACAATCTCTACAGGTTGAGCTCATAAGCATAACAGTCGTGAGGGCGCATGACATCAGTCGGACAGAGCAAAGCAGTACGATCATCGCAAGCTTGAGTAATATTGGCACTCCGATCAACTTTCCAGAGGGTAGCGATGAGGCCGAGATCGACAGTCGAATGTGGCATACCCAGGTCTTACCCAACACTATCCCTCCGTCATTTGTGGCATGTAACATTAGCCGTTCGTATGAGATTGTTACCAGAACATGTATCAAGTACGAATCGGTGGGCTCTCAGGTATGGATAATCACTACTCATTAAGGACAAGCTCTAACTCTTATAGCCGCAATTCATAACAGCGGATTTGAGACTGCCCGTACAAGTCTTTTCTGGCGTGACGCCGCCGAAAGGTTTACTTGAAGCTCTGAACAGAGCTCAACCACACGCAAGAGACTCCAAGTCGTCCGAGAGGATGCCACCGCTACCAACTCGTCGACCTGTACCCAAGCCAAGCACAACTGCATCTCAAGGTGCTTCTCACAGTGCCTCACACAGCCTTGGAGGAGCCAATGGGGACGCCCCACCGCTCTACAGTGAAGCGCCTCCGAGCTATGAAGATGCAATTACGCACGAGGTCGCTGAAACTCTTGAGCCTGAGCATGGAATGAGGAGAGACTATGCTCCTCCGCCTGCAGCTGAAGATCCGTTGTTGGGTAGAGATGAGAAGTCCTGAAGTGTTCACAAGCAATTGTTCTGGTTCAAGTGATTAGGATACTAAGTGTTCACTTTCCAACCTTCTTTTCGAGCAAGATATGTAGATTAGACTAAATCTGATGGATGCAAATCTGAGATACTGATGAAAACTATTCGATGATGCACAATAACTATGAGCAGATGTTGACTCTTTTCTCACTTGAGGTGGATGCCTGAGTGTTCGAATCTACAAGTATCTCGGAGGATCGGGAAAACATAAATTCCGTCAGGCCGAGGGGTTGCAACTTTGCCCGCCACGCTGCAACTTCGCCCGTGACATCGCACGGCTGGCATCTCAGCACATCAGTCAACCGACTGCCAGAGGTATCAGAGCACAGCGAGTGATCAGATAACAATAATATAACGAGACCAGAATAAGAATACGATAGAGCGCCGTAGTATCAGGGACCTGAATTGCACGCAGCACGCGACACATTCGTACCGGGCTTAGAAGGATAGAAGGCAACCATTCCTTACCTCAGCACCTCGAACGCAAAGGGTACCAACATCTCTATCGATTCGGTATTACGCTCTTGCCGGACGGATATTGTATACTTGCCATCATTTAGATCAAGCGACCGCCGTCATGTCTAACATCATTGCTGTTCGTCCTCCCAGAGCATGTTGCGATTCAGCCTGCTGTGCAAGCCGCCACGCCGAGGAGTTGGCCTGGGCTAATACTTTCACATGTAGGGCGACATCTTTCAGAAAATCATCGAAGACGTCTGTCAAGCATCGCAGAACGACTTTGAAGAGAACGGTGTACAAGCTCAGGCACTCCAGGAGCTCCAGCAGGTCAGTATCATTTCGTCCTTTCGACCTTCATGCGCCTGCTTGAATAAAGGAAGAATGACAACGATTTCGATGAGGCTTCTGCTGCTGTACAGTCCTCTGCTGTACGAGAAATGCGTTTGTTGGTTTTATGGCATCACTTGCTGTAAAGCTCGAGACGAACGAGACGATCCAGGGCGGCGTGGGCGGGGCTTAAAGGTTGGGAGCGGCTGGGGGGATCACGTCCTCTTTTGTCCTCGGCTTCGCCTTCGAGTTGGTCTCTGCGTCTGTCGTCCGAATTCTCCGAAGCTAGTCCCCTTTAAGACAAGTCACATGATTTCATCGCTTGTTGGTCTGTACTATATTGTTACATACTAATGGTCTTCAGGTATGGCAACACAAACTCTCGCAACCAGGAGTCGCGCAGATGCCATGGGATCCTAAGCCGCAGCCAACGCCTCAACCACCTCCAGCACAACAGACACAGTCCACACAGCCGGCTTCTCCACAGGTCCCCGCAGCTGTGGGCACGCCAGGGCAAGCGCCCGCGAATGGACAGCAAGTGAATCATGCAGTAGCACCAGGGATCAAGACTGAACCTGGTAACGATACTCACTTTCAAAATGTCCCTCAAGCGCAAAACTATGGACAGCAGGGCACCAATCATATGCTCGCCCAACAACGGGCTGCACATCTTCTACAGGCACAGTTTGGTAGCCAGGCCAATGCATCTCTCGCTTCAATGCAGCAGAGGGGAGTGGCGCTGCCAGGAGCTCAGAGACCACAAGGCCTTCAATTGCCCGGGCAGAATGCGCATCACGTTGGTCAGGCTCAGCCGCAAATGCAGCAGCCGCAGCAACAACAACAACAACAACAACAACAACAACAACAACAACAGCAGCAGCAACAGCAGCAGCAGCAGCCGCCGCAGCAACAAAGCCAAGCGCAATACGCGCAGCAGATGAGACAACAATATCAGGGTCAGCAGCAACCCCAAGTCAAGGTCGAGGGCGGTCAGGAGAACGGCCAATACTCGCAGCCTCAAAACAGCGGGGCTTCCGGGTTGAGTTACTCACAGACGGATGGAGCGGACGAAGCTATGGAGGAATGGCAAAACTTCATGGCGCAAAGACGCATGGTCAGCGCCAGCGAGGTTGCGAGAAACGATCACATGATGAGAGGCGAGGTGAACAGACTAGCTCGTAGCCTGGAGCAGGGACTGATGATGCCCTTGGAAAGGCAAGCGCGACCACGTGCAAGGCTATACGCAGCCATTGGACAGCAGACTAGGGACCAGACAGGGCACAGAGCAGTGGAAGTGAGCACTCAGATCCCGCAACTCGATGGCGACGCAGACCTCAAAGATGAAGATGACGAGGATGCCATCAACTCCGATCTTGATTCCTCGGACGACGAAGGGAACAAAGAAGAAGACGATGACGAAGACATTGACTCGATACTGTGTACTTATGACAAGGTGCAGCGGGTCAAGAACAAGTGGAAGTGTGTGCTGAAAGATGGCGTGCTGAAGGCGAACGGCAAAGAGTAAGTGTATTGGCATTCGGAGTTTACAATTACGCTAACATGATGATCAGATATCTTTTCCATAAAGCCACGGGAGAATTTGAGTGGTGAGGAAATTATAGCATGAGCATCATGCAGCTTGCGTCGTGTTCTCACGACCAAGCGACGTGCAAGATAGCATCCTCGTCACTATCTAAAATCCTCCGGCGTCGTGCAAGACGATGTGTAAATCCAAGGCACAGCACATGCAGCAATTCATGGCGTGCAGCCGCTGATCCGCAGCCGCCGATATGGGAGAGGTGGCGTCAACTGCAAAACATATGGGTTGGAAAAGGAGCATACCCAGATCGCGTAATTAGAGGGTGTCTGAGCGAAAGGGCTTCTGGGTTTTGAATTTTTCTTGGGGGGGGGGGTTTCGTTTTGGGAAAAGCAGCGACGAAGGGGTAAGAAGGGGCGGCAAGCGATCACTTTCTCTGATGCTGTATTTTACACTTAAAAGGACAAAAATACCAGAAGACGTCTCTTCGCCAACAACATGCGCAAGTGACGCTTGAATAGCATGATGGTCAGGTGTGCAGCTGTACGGATGGAATTGCGGCGCTGATGTACTTACTAGTATGTTGTAATAATAATGAGGCTGAGAATCGAGTTCCAGAACGGACGGACTATAATAGGTGCTGTACGCGTGCTGCGGGGGAGTTGGATAAGGCACCTTAGGTAACGTTCAGGCATCACGGCACTCTCTACGGAGGAGTACCGTAATTTCTCATTAGATGTTGCGTACACAGATGCACTGTCCACTTGGGTACAGTGGCAATAAGATCTCAGGTGCAGTGCTGTACGGAGCACTTCCTCGGCACTTGTGCAGGAGTAGTGAGTGGTGTTGGTAATAATAGCGACTCGGCTGTTCTGTACACAGCCAATGCTCTGCATGGTACAACCCTATGGTATCTAGGTATTGTTGTTATATGCACGCCTGGCTCTGTACCTTGCATGAGCAGGAGTAACAACATCACAACATGACACTAAATCTCCACAACACTGCCCCTTCTTGCGAGTTCTGATTGCACAATGGGAAGATAGGCATTAATGTCAATAGCCGACCGAGGGAGTCCCTGAATCTGAGGGAATGGTTTCAACCCCACAAGTTCGTTTCGTCTGTTTCCTTTGAACGTTTTGGCCGTTCGCTTTCTTCGTTTTCGATCCTTCCGCATCTATCTTCTTTGCATCTTTTCCTTGTTGAGGCCAAAAAAAATTGTGATAATTGGTTCGAGTAGCAGTGGCTCTGGAGTCTCTTTTTTCCATTCGAGTTTGTTTTGTCCAAAAGTTATTATTATTTCTTCGTCATCACATCGGATCAAATTATATTCGTCGGCAGCTGTCCTTTTCCACAACTAAACATCATTACTTGACTTGTGTGCCACCTTTCGCTCATCAATCAACGGCACCGCTCTGTACAGACACCAGGGAGACTCTTAATATTATAATATCAATTCCACCACTCGAGCACGTTCGACATAGGTCCATCGCTTCACTGTACATAGTATACCAACCCCCTTTTTGTCCATGGCAAGCATGACAGACCGACAAAACCCTCCGACATATCTCAACTACCGCAATGAAACCAACAGCAGCAGCAAGGATACGTTGCCACGGCCGCCACAGTCACCGGGCCGCAGACCGCCTCCTCCGCCACCGCCTGCTTCTCTGCAGTCCCATACCAACACTCTTCTGATCTACATGTCCGATCTGCCCTCGCAGGACATGCACCTGTATCTGTCCACCATCCTCAGCCGCTACTCGATCAGCGAAGTGTCGATAATAGCCACCAATGACGAAGCACTAAAAGTCACGAGAATGGACGTGTACACGGCGGCGGGGAGGCTGCGACAGGACATACTCGTGTCGCCGACCAAGATCAATGCTCCCATGGTGCCTGCAGAGCTGGCCGACGCAGCGCGCATGCTGGAGAGCAAAACTCTGTGCGGTGTGCTCTGCTGCCAGCATCACAAGACGACCGCAGTCTCGGAAGGCGAGAATGCGCTCCCCAAGACCCCTCGCGACATAATAGACTATGACGAGGCGGAGCTCGAGGACTCATGGCGGGTATGTAGAAACCACCTACTCGCTTCCTGCTCCCACGCATTAACCTCTGCAATCACAGAAGAACGTCTCCACTCTGCACACTCTCGCGCGCACCACCGTGCCCCTCCTCCGACGCGCCCCCCTCCACCCCTCACCATTCTTCTGTCTCGACTCCTCAATGACCCTATCACCCCTCGACAGCGCCGCCCACGAAGCGCTACTCCACCATCTCGCATCCCACCCAGCCTCGCAGGGCCTACGCTTCGGTCTCGCGAGCGAAGAGCTGGTCCCCGCGCCCCCTCCTGCTCCTGCCGCCTCGCTACCCCTCGCTGTGAACATCCCTCGCGCAAACGGCAAGGCTCACGATGAGTCAGGTTATAGTAGTGGTGGAGGCGGCAATGGGTTCTATTATGGCAGCGCGGATAATACGAGTCCGCTGGGTGAGAGTCCGACCAAGTTGTGGGCTAGTTGGGCTATGATGAACGAGTGAGAGAGAGAGAGAGAGAGAGAGAGAGAGAGAAGTAAAAGCAAGCTCCTATCACCTAGTCTCTATGAACTGGAATACGGAGTCTCTGACGAAAGGAGAGGAGAGAGAAAGGAGAGAGAGAAGAGAGAGAGAAGAGAGAGAGAAGAGAGAGGGGCAGGGCCTCGCTCATCACCAGCTGTCTGTCCATATTTCTCATTTTCTTTCTTTCTTTCGCACAGTTGAGTGCATGTATATATTTCTGCAAAAACACAACTACAGCATATCTCTTTCCCATCGCTTTTTGCATCTACAGCCTGCCTGCTCCTATGAGAAAACCAATGGTTTCTAGCAATCTTCCCAAAAAGGAACCTTCACTTTTTATATTTCCTGGTCACAGCAAAGCAAGCGGAAGCCTCTCTCGTCTCCCATTTCTCATTCATTTCCTGAAATCCTGAAATTCTGCAATTCTGCAATCCTGCAATTCTGCATCACTCGCTGATCGTCCACAAATTACAGGATCCCATGGAGTCCAGTGTACTTACTGTGTATATGCATCTACCACTTATTCAAAAAAGTGATGTGATGTGTCTTGTCTACAAGATTTCCGCATGAAAGCACTACCGTTCTACCTTCCTACCTACTGTCCTGCCTACCTCGCTCGCTGTTAGTCAGGAACAGGATCAGGAACAGGAACAGGAAAGAAGCAAATGTGAGGTAGGGGAAGGTAAGTAAATACCCTGTTGATAACTACTGAACTTTCATACCTTGCGTGAAATTCAACACACCGGAGCAAGCCTGCACAAGAAATGGTAGATATCACACTTATTGAGCTATGCCATTACTTTTTTCATTAGTCACTGAGAGAAAATTACGGGTCGCATGATGCATGCATCACGTTTCACCTCATGAAAAGGGGGGTGGCAAAACGAGTGTGTTCTTAAAAAAAAAGTGATGATTTCATTAATTTCGTTGTTATGGTCTTCTTCGACTATCCGACTGATTACTACAACTTGGAGGAGATGAAAAGGAAAAAAGAAGTAGAACCATTCGCCATTTTTCATGTGCCATCCATCCATCCATTAATTCCAGGAAACGCCGCCCAGAACTCCTTCCTCCACGCACATGCATATTTGTGGAAAAATCATGCAATGTCCTGTCGGGGGTCTTTCTTTTCGTTCATCTTCTTCTTCAACCCACCGCATCGTAAATGTTCTTCTTGAAAGCCTTGAGCTTGCTGTGCATCATAAACAGCCTTCTACGATCCTCCTCGGCCACGTCTTCCGGCGCCATGTTCTCCAGTCGGTCGTATAGCTCTAGATACGCCGGGTACAGCTGCGTGCGGAACTTGGCTGCCTTGTCGAGAGCTGCCTCCCAAGTCGATTGGGTCTTGGGCGACGCCTCGGAGTCGTTGAGAAACATCTGGATCACCTCTGTCGCGTTGCTGGTGTCTTGCGACGATGGAGACGCTCGTTGCGCGGGAGATGTTGGGGATGCCGAGCCGGGTGAGGCGGTTGGTGCCGTGGTTAGGGATGTCAGCGAGGAACTTGTGGGATCCAGGGAATGTGTGGATGATGAGTCTGTCTTGCGGTGCTTCGAGAGCGGAACGTCGTGGTTGTGCATGTCAGACGACATGTCGTTGGCTTTGCGCTTTAGCTTTGCATCCGTTCTGTCTACAGCGGGTGTCGATGAGGCTGGCGGGCGCTTGCCTTTGAGCTCTGGACCAGAACGAGCAGCTGGTGAAGTCTTGGACGCCGGCTTGGTAGAGTTTCCTGTCGTAGCTTTGCTATTGGTGGTGTTGCTGGTGTTATTGGGCTTGACAGCCTTGCGGGGGGTGTCGCCATCTGCGTACTCCAGAGTACGTTTCTTGATCACAGGCGCTTGACGTCCGGTGGCTCCGCCAAAGAGGTCTGCTCTGGCCTTTTTCATGCTATCACTCTTGGCAGACACAGAGGAAGAGGCGGGTGCTTTTGCTGCTTTCGCCGGGGGTCCAGGCTTGTTCGTCTTGTCCGTCTCCTCGGAAGCCGTGCGTGGCTTCCAGGTACCCAGCGGGGATGGAACCTTGGGTTTCGTGTCCTTCTTCGGGCTGGACTGGCGTTCGCTAGAAGACGACGAAGAATTGGAACCCTTGCCAGGCTGCTCCTCCGAGGCAGACTTTGATGCTGCTGCACCGGGCTTGGCTTTCACACTGGTGGCAGCACTGCCTCCTGAAGTGCCGTTCCTCTTGACGGTCGCGCCGCTCTCGATTTTCTTCTCCCGTTGGGACGGTGTGCTGTCGTCGGCCACCCTTTTGATCACTGCTGCAGGAGCCTTGGTTCCCTGTTGAGCCGACACCGTGCGTTTGGGGTCCAGCCCCCCTTCCCCGGCATCGTGCTTGTCTTTGGCCTGGTTCCCAGTCTGTGGGAGTCGGCAAGTGGTGTCTCGTGCTTCCTGGCTGGTTTGCTGTCGGTGATTTCTCCTTCTTCATCCTCGTCAGAGTCGTGCACAAGCTCGGCTGACTTGATCTTCTCCGAGACTCTTTTCGGAGCGACGACCCTCTTGGTCACTGTTGGTCTAGGCTTGGTCACTCTCGGTTTTGATTCTCTGTCACTCGTGACCGCCTCTTTGTCCTTGTCCTTCTTTTTCTTGTCCTGTACTTGCTTCTTGGTTGCTTCCCTCAAGCGCTTTTCGATGGAGATGCCTGCGGCAGACCGGCCGGTTGCGACTGCGCCATTTCGACGAGTCGACGCAGGTCCGAGCTTAGGTGTCGCTGTCTCTGTTTCTGTTCCTTCCATGGTGTTTTGAGCGGGAAGTGGTGATAGTGCGGGTGTCCCAGTCTGTTCGCGGCGCTCGACGCCCAGGTGAAGCCTGGATAGGACTTTGCCGGTTCCACGGTCTTCTTTCGGCAACAGAGTCTGCCAGAGTCGGTCGTCTTTTGGTACCCTGATTCGATCGAAAGCGCGGATTGCGTTGTCGATGGCAGCTTGTCTCTGTTTCTCGCTCGGATATCTGAAGGTCCAAGGATCAAGCTCTTTGAACGACTTGCTGCTCAATTCCCACTGAGAACCGGTCTTTTCGGCAATCTTGGGAAGGATGGATGACAGTTGTGGCGTCGGGACACGAGTCTTCGAGTGAAGCTCTCGTTCGGTGGTCGGAGCAGTGGCGAGAAGGTGAATGAGGGCGGTGCGCATGCCCTTTTCGACAGCGGCGTTCTGCGAGTCGGTCTGGGGTGCCGACGTTGGAGCAGCGACTGATCTCGGTGTCGAGCTTGACGAATTGAATGAAGGGCGCTGCAGTAGAGAACTGGAGTGACGATGGGACTGGAGGCTGCCGTTCTTGGTGTTTGGAATGACTGAGTTACTTATCGTGACTCTGTTCAAAGTGTCAGAACCATGCAAGCGCGGACAATAGGGCAAGACGACAATGACAAGCAAAGCGAAGAGGCTGGGGTCATGTACGCACTTTCTCGCTTCCTTCTGTTGGGCCATCGAGGCCAGCGACTCTTTCAAGGCGGCCAATGCGGCGTCAGCACCGGCGGCACTGCTTTCACTCTTCTGCTCTGTCGGTTTGACATGTGCCTCGTACGATACCAGAGTGCTGAAGTCGAGACTGCCGGTCCTGGCCTTGTTGGCCTCGTAGATCTCGTGGCGGAAGGTTTCAGGCCTGACGTTGAGATTCAAGGTCTTGCTGCCATAACGTAGTTTCTGCCACAGAATCAGAACAACACTGGCCCCATGTCATGGTGGCATGCCAGAACGCCCTACCGGTGCTACTCCGCCCAAAAACTGCACAACTTTGCCCTGCTGGCAGCATTGCTGCAGCTGCAACAATACATGTTCGTTGAGGTTGACCAGGATGGCCGGTCGCTTTGACCAAGAAGACTGGACTCGCACGTCCTCGCCAGCGTCGGGGGCTCCCCGCAGAAAGATGGTCGAAGTCATCGTCGACGATGCCATGTTGTATCAACAGATGCTGGGGTGGTGTTGTTATATCAATTTTGTAACATCCAAGCAGACGCTACCTCGACGTGTTTGCTATGTCATGCGTACAAGGACTGGAGAGCGTGCTACGAGAGACGTCTTTGTGTCAGTGAGGCACATGCAATGGACTTGGCGGGTTTCCTGGTGTTTGCCCTTTGCATCTAGGGACTGGGCGGGCAGGATCGTGGTATAAGGTAATAATAGCAAGTGATCAACCCGGACTTATGACGTTTGCCCAACCCTGCCGACTCTTACTCGTTCTGAGAATCATGGACGGTGAAGATGGCACTTACAATTTCGAGCAGAGCAGGACTGCACTGCATCTCTCTACACGCAAGATGGTTTGCTATATCATACAAAGCAGGACTGAGGATAATTTGGTTGGGGGGAGGGGAAATTAAACTTACAGTATGTTAGACAAAGGTGTGGCAGTAGTCAAGTGACAGGAGGGGAGGAAAGCGAGACAACAACGATTACTACGCTAAGGCTAAGGTGCGCTACGCTACGCCACGGCGGGCAAGGCAGGGCGTCGGGTGCGCTGACATCTGGACTGTCCCGAGTCCAGCCAGTCCTGGGCCGACTGCTAATACTGACCACTACCTTACTGTACCTGCAACAAGGGAGCACAAAGCATATTCGGTTTCAGTCATCAGCACACAAGCAATATAAGGTACCTTAGTCAGTCAAAGGGGCTAAGTGGAATGATTATACCGTTCCCTCTGTATTACTCGCTCCCTGATGACAGATACAAGTACACGAACACGCAGTGCACAACTCACAGACAGCGTCGTGAAACGTGCCTATTATAGATCGAGTACGGGGTATCTGTACCTACAATCCCAAAGTGATCACGTTCCCCACGCGCGTCATCCGCGGCGAGAACGCGCCTCTATCGCGTCTTCCTCACACTCGCCTGCCTGCCTTACCTACCTGCTTCAAGAAATCCATATTACTCAGTCCACAAATCCAATAACAAACGCCCTAGCTCTCTCCCTTCGACGCCCGCTCTACAAACTCACTAAAGCTCACCCACAAGGACGAAAGCAAAGAAAAAGAAAAAGAAAAAAAAATGTCCGAAGCCACCCCCCGCATAACAGCAGAGCACCTCCAGCAGTTCTCGCACAAGACAGTGCGCATACTAGGCAAAGTGACGCAGCTGAGAGGCGAGACGGCGACAATCGATTGCGCGGGCCAGGTCACTTGTCACTTGAACCGGGTGTGTTCTCTTTTTCCTTTTTGTTCTTTGCCCTTTTTCCTGGTCGTTCGTGCGCTGGACCTCAGGCTCGCCACTTCGGCCTGGTCTTGATGTTGTTATTGTCCCTATATCAAATTTGGATCCAGCAACAGCAGAGAAGAAGTTACTGATGCAGCGATCGTCAGGAAGCACACCTGACCATGGACCACGCGGTGGAAATCATCGGTAAAGTGCAAGGGGACCTGTCCGTCCGTGTCTTGGTGTCTACGGATTTCGGCACCGGTATCGGTATGTTTCTTCCCTCTTCCTGCCCTCTGTCTCTTGTCTCCTTTTTCCCACAAGATATGCAAGACTTGGATGAGAAGAATGAGATCTGACGGATGTCATAGATTTCTCGGCATATGAAGCTGTGGTGCAGGCGACGCATAGATGCAGGGAGATCTTCTATGATGCCGAATAATGATGACTTGTGCAAACATCACACCGAGGTTTTCCTTTTTGTGACAAATCAAAGTTATATGGAAAAATGGCGGCGAGCAATCCACTTTGAAACGAACTGAGAACTACCAACAGGAAAAAAGAAAAACCGCTATAAAAATAAAGAGAATCGATCAAGCTTCTTAGACCCCTGTCCGAGGAAGTCTTCTCCATCAATCCATCGATTGTGAAATTTCAATATCTCTATATATATATAACATTAGACTAAGTGTCGGACCATCTACGGGAAGGCATCCTCTTCCGCTTTCCCTCTCTCCCTTCCATTCAAGCCCAAACGCCTCTGGTCCCACCCTCCCTCTACATGAGCAGTAGAAAATAATACATACAAGCCCCGAGACGCGCATCAATGAGTAAACGCCGAGCAAAGAAGGTAAGAAAAGAAGAAGAAGAAAATCCAGGATTCATGGTCATATAGGTCGCTTTGCTCGCTCAGAACGCCACGCTAGAAATGTCCCTCGAATGCGCACTCGTAGTGGTATATGTATAATGCAATAGAAAGAAACGACGACCGGAGAGGAAGCTGATAACAATGCCACGAGCAGGAGAGGAAGGCTCTCACAATTTACTCCTCACCCCCTCCAGTCTGAAGCGGACGTCCTTCAACACCTTACTCACAGGTCGCCACTCTTCGAACTCGCCGACGATCTCGCGCACTTCGTCGCCCATGTCCTTCTTCACCACATCCTCTTCCAGTATTCCTCGCAGAGCCCAGGGCAGAAAGTACGGGTTTGCGTTGCTGCCGCTGGCTGGTAACTCGAACGGTGCGAGCACGGGAGGAATGCCGGTCGTGGCTAGTGACGAATTAGAAATGCTGCCCCTGCGCAGGGCGTTGGCGGCATCGATTGAAGAAGGAGGTCCACCACGGCTGCTGCGGCGCAGAGCGGCTTCATGCCTAGCTTGCTGTTCGGATTCCGTCATGGTGTTGTTGCTGTTTCCAGGGACGACGTCGGTGGTTTCGAGACAAAACTCGAGGGCGAGGTCGTAGACTGCCGGATCATCGTAGACGGTGCTGTGGCCTTGTCCGCCATAGAGTGAGCCTGCTAGCGGCAGCGAGAGCTCGCGGATCAGACCGTGATCGGAGATGCCTAGGTTGCGGAGCTTCAGCGCAAAAGCGACGAGATGAGTGATGAAGTCAGGTGCGTGCACGCGTCCATCCACGAAAACGCAGCGGTAGACATATGGGTGGGTGAGAGTGCTAAAGGTAGAAGACTCGAGAGACACGAGCTGGTCGTCGATGCTTCCTGCGTAAGTGATGCGCACGTTATGACGCAGGACCACATCCAGCGCCGTTGCATATTCCATGCTGACCTTGCTTGCAGGTCGGCTGAAGTCGAAAAGCTCGGCGGCGGAGCCTGCGCCTAGCAAGCGGCTCTTGTAATCAGCGAATGGACCCAGATTCACTCCTGCCATGGCACAGATGCTGATCTTGGCATGCGGGCTCAGGCAGCCCAGCTGTATGAGCTTACTGACGAGCATGACGGCGACGGGCACACCTTGACTGTGGCATGCAACAAAGATCAAGTCTGCGGTCCGCAAGTGCGATAGCCAATTCAGGAGAAGCTTCCAGAGGGTGTTGACACGATCAGCGATAAAACCTTCGCCTTCGAGAGCGACAGTCTCGATCTCGCAGTCGATGTCCGGTTGGTTCTTCTCGGCCCATGCTCGAATAGCAGCAGAGGCGTGGTTCGCGAAACGGATGGATGTACCAGTGGGCGGACCAAGCACTTTCTGAATCAACGGCGCAGGAAAGTAGCCATGGACGCCAATGGCAACAGCGTTCTTGATCTTGGGAAGGGTCGGAGAGATGGCGACGTGGTTCTTGGAGACAGGAGCGTCTATGATTCTTAGCGAAGAGGCGACATATTGTGTCGCGCGTTCCCAATATGAGGGAACTTGAGCCATGGTATAGGTATCGCGGAACGCGGGCAATACCATATTGGCCGGTCGATCTGAAGGTTTCGTGGCCTTGACAGCGGAGGTGCTCTTGGAGGCATCGTTCGTCTTGCCAGTGCCAGGCTCCGGAGTGTTGGCGCGGGTCTGGGCTGGGCTGGCCGTCGTCGGCGTATCAGGAGCTGAAGCAATGTTTGGGCTGGCAGAAAATGTGGCGTTCTTGGGAGTCTTGAGAGAAGCGGAGCGGGCGATGCGTTTGGCCTTTGATTTCTGTTCGCGCTCTTGATTGAACTGGGCAGCCTCGGGATGAGACTGTGAGGGAGTGTCTGCTACGGCCAACTCTCCAATCTGTCGCTGTGTCTGAGTGCCGTTCGGCGTCGAACTGTTCCCTGGCTTTTGCTCTCTTGACCAAAAGGCCCATCCTGCTGCCGACTTTGTGGGTGGCGAGGGAGCAGGGTGCTCTGGCTCATGCGTTCCTGGGATCGTACTCTCGACTGCTTGTGGCGGCGTGGGCTCCGGAGAGACAGTGTTCTCTGGTGGTGAGGGTTGTGGGAGAGTAGACGATTCATCGTGCCTCTGCTGTGTGTTTTGCGCTTTACTCCAGAGACCAAACCACGATCTGGTTGAGCCATAGCCTAAGTCTTTGTTGGCTGCTACGACGGGTGCATTGGGCGGGTCGGCAATAGGGAGGGCTGGAGTGGCGGCGTTTTCTTCTGCAGGGGGATTTTCCTGAGCAGGCGATGTGGGTAATGGAGTGTTGCTGGTCTCGTTCTGGTCGGGATGGTCTGGCTTTTTGTTGCTGTCGTCGGCCTTCTCGGGCTGTGTGTTGTATCCGTCAGGTCTTGACCACCAGCCCCACCAGCCTCTTTGCGAAGAGGTCAGTTGAGTCTGGGTGGAGTCGGGTTGTGATGCAGTGTCCTTGATGGGATCAGGCGGCAGAGGGGCGTCGTCTGGCGGTCGAGAATCATCTTCGGTCGTTGTCGTCGTTCCTCCCTCTCTGACCTTCATATCCGGCACGTCGTCCTCCTTTATCTCCTTGGTCTCCTCTTTGGCTTCTCTGGATCTGGGTCTGTCGAGATCCGAAGGAATGCCTGTCACGTTGACCCTTGACTCAGAAGGCAGACTCGGGATGGATTTGCTGCTGCGTTTGAGCGTGTTGTGCATGTATCTGGCGACCTGGGCGGATCCTTCAGCCAGAGCCTCTGAAGTCGCTCCACCGGCAACCGAGATGCTCTCGCGCGTCGCTTGGGCTACGGGAGATGCTTTGGCACGCCATGAACCTGATTTGTTATACCAACTCGCCCTGCTGGACCGTCGCTCTGGCTTTTGGGACTGAGTGTCATCATCCGGAGCCGCATCTTCTTCTGGCTTGGCGGGCGGGGCAGCGACGGCGTTCTCATGTGATTGGACTTGATCATGGTCTTGACCTGCTGATGCCGGGTGGTTTGGCTTGTGCTTCTTGTTTCGCGGACCCATGGAAGGGAGAGTCGGACAGCACTGTGACGAAAGATGGAGATATCAAAGGATGAGGGAGACTTGAGGGATGGCGGCGCAATGGACGGGTGGGGAAGGGGCGCCTATCCCTCTGTGCCTGTTGGTCTTTGTCTCTGATCTCCGATGAACGTGTGGGCGATCAAATGTCCAAAGCGGTGTTCAAATGGATTATGCGGACTTGAGGTGTTATTGTTGTTGTAACAGTACTTGTACCTGGTTGGACCTGGATCGCGCGACAGTCAATTGTGAAATTGAACCAGGAACAATAATGGAATGAGGGGGAATAATAGCGAGTACGGCGGATAAGTGCAAGGTACGGAGCATCCAGCGACAAGGCGACGAGTCTGTGCTACTTTACTGTATATTGCGCGAGGCACTCACAGTACAGGGCATCTAGTGATACAAGTAGTAGTGATAACTAGTCCTGATCCACACCTGCAACTTTATCTATGGAAGCAGTACTCCTGTCTTCACCGACTTTACTGTACAGAGGCATACTGCTGCAGCCAGAGCCAGGACTTTCTTATTCTGTAGTAAAGTAAGGCAAGGCAGGTAAGGTAAGGTACCTACCTTATCTTACCCTATTCTTTCGTCATCCCCGCCCGTCGTCCGTCTTCCGTCATCGCGATAAAAAAGAAATGCGGTGCCAGTCGCTGCTGATACAAGTATGGTCATGGGTTCCAGCCATATGCAAGAGTCATGCAGCTCAGGCAGCCGCCCATGGCGCTCAGACTCGACGACTCGCTAGCGGCGGGGAAGAATCTCCGTCCGTCGCTCTTTCTACTTTCAGGGTTTCTCTGCATGCAGGAAACTTTTCTTGTTCTCCAGATCAATTATTCTGTATTATTTCACTCCCATCTCTCCCTGCTATTGTTCGTAGAGGGCAGTCATGGCCATCCAGAAAAAGGTACGCGCATTTCCGTCTTCTTCAATCTGTAACTATAGGAAGAAGAAGAAGGAAAGAAAAAATCACTGACCACCATCGCCCGCGCAGCACGGCAAAGGCCGTTTGGATAAATACTACTATCTTGCAAAAGAAAAGGGATATCGCGCGCGTGCTGCCTTCAAGCTCATCCAACTCAACAAGAAGTTCGGTTTCCTCCAGCAGTCGAGATGTCTGATCGATTTGTGTGCCGCCCCCGGTTCGTGGCTGCAGGTCGCGGCAGAGACAATGCCGATTAAGTCTCTGATTATCGGTGTCGATCTCACTCCCATCAAGCCCATCCCCAAAGCAATCACCTTCCAGGGCGACATCACCACCGACAAGACCCGCGCCATCATCAGAGGTCATCTCAAGACATGGAAGGCAGACACTGTCATTCACGACGGTGCTCCCAACGTCGGTACCGCCTGGGTTCAGGACGCTTTCTCTCAGAACGAGCTGGTCTTGCACTCTCTACGCTTGGCCTGTGACTTCCTCGGCCCCAACGGAAACTTCGTGACAAAGGTCTTCAGATCAAAGGATAGTTCCAAGCTCGAGTGGATTTTCAAGCAGCTTTTCAACAAGGTCGAGCAGACCAAGCCTCCTTCCTCCCGTAACGTCTCCGCCGAGACCTTCTACGTCTGCCGTGGCTTCAAGGCACCCAAGTTCCTCGACCCCAGATTCCTCGACCCCAAGTACGCCTTCAGCGAAGTCGAGGCTCCCGCACCCAACAATGAAGCCAAGGTCTTCAACCCCGAAGTCAAGAAGAGGAAAAGAGAAGGTTACGAGGACGGTGACTGGACCCAGTTCAAGGAAGTCCCCGCCAGCGACTTCATCCAGACTGAGGATCCCATTGCCATTCTCGGTGGCATGAACAAGCTCGGCTTTGATCAATCCAAGAACGGCGATCTCGCTCTTGCCACTCTGAGTCAACTCCCAGAAACCACCGAGGAGGTCAAGATCTGCTGCGCCGATCTGAAAGTTTTGGGTAAGAAAGAATTCAGGCTGCTCTTGAAATGGCGTCTCAAGGTCCGCGAGCGATTCGGTTTCTCATCAAAGCAGAAAAAGGCCGCCGAAGAGGCCGCCAAGAAGGAACAGGACGGCGTCGAAGTCGCAGAGGTCGAGGACATGGACGAGGAGATGAAACTGCAAGAGGAGATTCAGAACATGAAGGACATGGAATCCAAGGGCAAGCGCAAGGACCGCCGCAGGGAGAACGAGAGAAAGCAAAAAGAAATCATCCGCATGCAGATGCACATGACTACACCCATGGACATCGGTATGGAACAGGCTGGTCCCTTTGGCGAAGACTCCATGTTCCAGCTCAAGAGCGTCGACAAGGCTGGCTTGGTCGGCAAGCTCGCTCGGGGCAAGATGGTGAACCCTGTCGAGGAGAAGCAGGAGGAGGTTGTCGATGAAGTCACCGACGACGAACTCGGCGACGAGCTCGAGAGACAACTCGACAACATGTACGAAGCCTACCAAACCCAGAAGGAAGACAGAGACGCCAAGGCCCGCGCCAAGCGAGCACGAAAAGCGCGCCACGGTGACGATGAGGAGTTCGAGGGCTTTTCAGACAGAGAAGACGACAGCGACGCTGACGAGCCGCGTGGCGAAGACGACTCTGACTCTGAGTACGATGAGGACGAGAGCAACAAGCTGGTCACCGACCTCGACAACTCCGCCAATCCTACTAACGGTCTTTCGAAGCGAGCAGCAAACTTCTTCGAGCAGGACATCTTCCAAGGTATCGACGGACTAGACGACATGGATCTCGACGAGCCCGAGACGACAAAGGACAGAGACAGCGGCGTCGAGATGGAAGACTCTAGCTCGCAGTCGCCGCCTCTCAAAGCGTCCAACACAAAGACCAAGACCGTGGTCGCGCCTGCCGAGGACTCCGAGTCCGAGTCTGACTATGGTGCAAATGAGGAAGCAGGTTCGGACGAGGAATCTGAAGACGATGGCGGATTCGAGGTTGTCAAGAACAACCAGACGCAATGGGATCGTGACAGCGAGCCCCAGAACGCCAGTGGACAACCTTCCATCGATATCATCACGGCAGAAGCCATGACTCTGGCACATCAGCTCGCCACCGGTCAAAAGACCAAGCACGACCTCCTTGACGACAACTTCAACAAATACGCGCTACGCGATGTCGACGGCTTGCCCGAGTGGTTCCTCGATGACGAGGGTAAGCACTCCAAGCTGCAACGACCCATTACCAAAGAGGCCGCCGCTGCTATCAAGGAGAAGATGCGAGCACTGAACGCGCGACCCATCAAGAAGGTCCGCGAGGCCAAGGCGAGAAAGACTCTCCGTGCAGCCAACCGTCTCGAGAAGCTCAAGCGCAAGTCTGCGCTCCTGGCTGACAACGAAGACGCCAGCGAAAAGGACAAGTCCAGAGATATCGCCAAGCTCATGGCAAAGGCCAGCAAGGGCGGCAAGAAGCGACAGCCTGTCAAGGTCGTTGTTGCCCGTGGTGGCAACAGAGGTAACAAGGGCAGACCTGGCGGTGTCAAGGGTAAATACAAGATGGTTGATCCTCGTCTCAAGAAGGATGTGCGTGCACAGAAGAGGCTGAAGAAGAAGTACGGCAACTAGGCTGCGCTATGGAGATGATGGGGGATAAAAGGAGGGAATTTGTATTTACGTATTGCATCTATCAGGAACATGTTTGACTGTCCATCAATGGGATCAGGGGCAGACGAACACAAAACTATCAAGGCGTTAGGGCGCTTGAACTCGAGGGGGACATGGCGTAGATGCAAAAGAAGCTCTTCTGTTCTGGTTCTCTTGCCATCTCTTGATCACACGTAATGGTGTATATCACTCAATATCTCACATATCTACCTTCGATAACCCGCTGCACTAGATCGATTCCTTACCTGGGGGCCGAATGGATGTCCTACGCGGACAGCGCCACTGCGTGGAGCCTTTCTTCTCGTCTCCAACATTGATGTCTAGCCCAAAGAGCATCTTGGACCTGGGTTGTCAACCTGAAATGACGAATCGCACACACATAAAATACCAAGGTCTTCCGTACAACATTGACATTTGTCTCCACGCACGTCCAACACTACAGTGATAAACTTATCCTGCGCATAGGCTACGAAGATGCAACACAACACCTCAAACCAAGAGTAATAGCATATACACACACGATCACCTCATCCCAAGCCCCCATCGCGCAAGCTCAAAGAAATAACCACAGCAAACCCTATCCCAATCCCACCTCTACTCATCGCACAATAGAAAAAAGAATAAAATAAGCTTTCGCGCGCAACGCTTCAATCCCAACAAAGCCAAGCGCAGCCGTACTAACCCACCTTAAAGAAAGTCAAGACCCAGTAGCCCCACCCACGGACGTGGAGAGTCCTACGCACCCACTGCAGTCGGTCGCCGGCCGACGGCCTGGCCTTGTTTTCTTCGTCGTTGGCTTGAGGAATGTAATTATGTCAAATGGTCCAGTGCATTTACCTAACTTCGCGAGCAAAGCAGTGAGGTAGGAGAGGGCGTCTCGCCGGCGGGACGAGCGAGCAAGCGATACCCATCGTTCGGCGCGCATGTCGGCCGGCGAAATCAGCCCCCTCGGCGCAAGCGCAATCTTTCTTTCATCTGTGGTTGCGGGTTTTGGTATGGTTGGTAGGGTAGAGACGTGATAAGATAGTGTGTAGGTATTTGGTGTTTGTTTGAGGATAGCGAGGGGAGAGTACCTCACTCTTCGTTACTTTTTCTGCTTCTCTCCTTTTTTTGAGTTGCTGATGCTCTTGACTCATAGAAGGATTTGATGGGTTTCTTTGTTGCTATCTGCCTGTCTTCTCTACATTCTCATTCCAACAACTTTAGACGTGATTTGAAGAATACGATTTTCTGGAAGAAGGACCCTTGGTCGCTTGCATGGCGCCGTCGTGGTTTTTGTCTTCGCGCTAAGATCTCGCAAGGATCGATCGCTTGTACTGTATAATACTTGTACTCGCACGAGTGACGGTTTTTCTTTCTTCGGACTGCTGGCCGACTTCTCTTTCTCAGAGGGTTCGTAGGTATACAACACTGCGACTGGACTTTTGTTTGTTTTCTTCTCTTTGGTGCTCGGACTATAGAGCATCGAGCATTAATAGGAAGAAAAGAAAGACTGGCCGAGTATTTCACTAGTAAGCGGGGCCTCGAATCGAGTACTTATCAAGGTGTAACTATTCGCTTGAAAAGGCACTTGAAGGCTAGTAGCATTTGACGCATCGGACTACACACCCCTCCAAAGGAACGAATATATTCATCGTCGGAGAATCGAATCCAGGAACTTTCAGACAACATATCCATCATCACCAGGAATACAACAACAAAGCAACGACCAAATGCAACAAGATCCAGCGTGCGCAACCGCGGCGCACTCGTCCAACCAAGGACCACCGACATCTCCAGCCCCCTACCTCGACGAAAAGGCGAACCCCCAACAAGACCATCCCCCAACCTCAAGCGCATCCTCCAAGACCTCGGCCCCGTCCCCGATGATCCCTGCCAACAGTGGCGACAGACAACAAACCAACTACCACGGCGAACCTATCGTGCCCCGATCATCCAGTATGTTATCGCGCGCGCGTCTGACAGGCCCGTTAGATGGCTCGAAGGGAGACTTTGCGTTGTTGGCGCATAGTTTCGTCACGGGCATGGTCGATGCGGCGACGTTTGCGAATTGGGCGGTTTTCGTGGGCATGCAGACTGGTGAGTCTCTTTTTTCTTTTGGACTTGCTGCTTTTTTGGTGGTTGCGGTTTTGCGCGGTGGTTGTGTTTTCTTTTTCTCTCTTGGGTGCTATGGACGGGCGTTGGTTGTTGTTGTTGTTGTTGTTGTTGTTGTTGTTGTAGCAGTGTTTGACGAAGATGAGAGATGGGATGAGGTAGGTGGAAGTGAACGTGTACGATCAGAGCTTTTGCGAGATACTCAGGCTACGTTCGTTCGTGGCTTGGTTTCTGGCACAACATGGATGTAATGTCTGCTGGTTCGTGAGACATGTCAGGCATGCTTTACTGATCTGGTATGGACGTTGGCATGTTGCAGAAACTCAACTCTATGTCATGATATACATACACGCATTGGAGATGAAAAATCAAGTGTTGCTGTCTTCTTTCGTTTTGAGCATAGGTTCATTTTCTTCTTACGCTGCATCACAAAAAGAGGAGGAAAGAAAATTCACCACATTGCACTCTTCCATCATCGAACCCGTAACCAAGACGAGAAAGCAAGAAATATATCAAAGAAGAAAGGAGAGAAACAAACAAAAGGCCAACCATTAACGCACAACAATCGCCAGGCAACACCGTGATCCTGGGCCTCTCATCAGCAACCCTCCCCAACAACCCGCATGCCTGGTCTTCAACGCTCGTATCCCTAGGCTCCTTCCTGGTCGGCGCATTCTTCACCTTCCGCAGCACTTCCTTCATCCTGCGGCCCTCAACCCCGTCCTCACCCCCACGCACAATCGCCTCAAACCGTCTGTGGCTAAGCACAATCTACCTGCTCCAAGGCCTCCTGATCATCATCGCCGCAGCACTCGTGACGCCCGCGCACCTAGTCCCGCATAACCGCTCGCCCGGCGTGCCAGACGACGCCCACACGCGCGGCGTCATAGGCAACATAAAGATAATCTCGCTGCTGCCTCCCCTGGCGTTCCAGAGCGGGATGCAAATCGCCACGACGCGGCTACTGGGCTTCAACGAGCTGCCCGTCAACGTCTTGACCTCTTCATACGCAGACCTCATGGGCGACCCTGCGCTGTTCGCAATCCGCAAACAGAACATCAAGAGGAATCGGAGACTGGCGAGTGTGGTTTTGCTTGTTGTGGGCTCGATTTCTAGCGCGTGGATTATGCGGAGTAGGGGCGGGATGATGGCGGTTTTTTGGGTCGCGGGTGGGGTTAAGGTCGTTGTTGCGCTTGCTACGCTGTTGCTGCATCCTGCTGCTGATGTTGTTGTGCCGCCTCCGGCTGCTGCTAAATAGGCTGGGAGTGCGGTTAAGGCTGTTTAGGTCGGGAGGAGAACAGTCGAGGGGTGAGAATGTGCAAGTGATACCTAAAGAAGAAGGGATAGATGTGATATGAAGAACAGTGGGTGGGAAACTAATTGACGAGATTGGACAGCGCACATGTGCTATAGACACTGTATAGATGAGGAATAGCCCTAGATGAGGACAAGGGGGGCATACAGATGTAATTTAATGGAATGGATAGGTAGATCTCATATGAGACAAGAGAAGTTTGCATGATGAACAAGGGAAGAATAAAAACTCGTTGGCCGGCAAGCAGTGGCAATGGTAGTGGTAGGACGGTTTGCAGGAGAAATCAAACATGAATGTTCAGCCTACCATGGTTGTATAATGAAAGGCGAATGCACGAATCACTCGAATCGAGTAAATCGATCCTGTCAAGACACCAAACGACGGCATTCAAGCCCTCGCGAGCCTCCAAGCCTTTCTCGTGGAACCATGCATACCATGATCGAAAAAATGAATAGGTTACGATCACATAGCCAATTCGACGAGACAGCTATGTCCGAGTAACACTCCATCCATGTCACAATTTTCACCAGACGAATGCTTATCGAACACTCGCTCTGTCCTCTTCGTGTACCTACCTACCTCGGTCGAAACGATGTTTGGAGTAGATATAGAACATTCCGGCACATTACATAGTTCATATCAGTTTCCCGTGCAGCAGCGCGCCACTGCTTTCCCTCGTTTAGGGTTCTGTCGCGACGATCGATGAAAGTGTTGAAATGGAATAACCTACCAAGTCGAACGTGGCGGTAGGCGACCCTTCCATAGGGACCTCTAAAGGCAGCAACATTTCATGGCCGTTCTCGCACTGGGAATTGACATGTATGACAATCTGTCTGTGAGCGAGCGCGAGGTGGATTTCGAATAGGCGAGGGCATGAGGCATGCATCGTCCACGTCGCTTCAGAAGACATTCTGTCTATGAACAGAGTCGACGCAGAACCTAAAAGAGGCGAGGGCATTCGACGGTAGTAAATATGCCCGACGGGCAATGCAGCCTTTGTTCTCGTCACAATGCTGTAGCATGGTCGAACGCCCTACGCCATCTCTCGAGCAGATCCAGGTCGAGGAGAAGAACAGAAGTGGAAACGCGCAGGCCTGAACAAGCAAACACCCTGGACATGTCAGAGAAGGAAGCGGTCCATCGGAAGACGAACATGCACATCCTTGATAGTATACACTAGAGATCTTGGATGACTTTTGGTCGACCATGTCCTAGTCAGTCGCTGGCTGATTTTTTCCAAGGTCCGTAGTGGAAAGAGAGTGTTGTTTCCGAAGTCTCGATCCGGTGTGTCAAAGCATGGGCTGGCCGGCACCTTGTAACACGTGAGGAAGAGGCGTCGTGTTAATTCCCGGTCCTGTTTTCCGTCAAAAAGCCAAGCTGAACCATGTCAGTTTCTGTGCATGGGATATAGCCTGCACGCAAGGAAGTTCTGGTCCTCCGGGGTGGGGGGGGACCCAATGAAAAAGCTGATTCAGTCAGATCCTTGTGAGACTTGCGATAATCATTCCAGATACCTGCTAGGTTTTGCAAGCGGCACGATCAGCGCTTCGCGATACAAAAGGCAAAGACTTCCGAGCTCACGTCATGAGACCAATGAACTCTGACTGCGTGTATCTGCGAGAGCACTGGAAAACAGGGTATGTGTTGAATAGTTTGTTGCGACTTGATGGGCCGTGTGTAGGTGGACGTGGTGCGGCCAGCTGACGGCAGAGTGAGCGTTTGACGCTGCCACGGGGGGGGGGGGGGGGGGGGGTAGACTCGCCTACTTAATGCGGTGGCATAGGCTGTCACACAAGAGGCAAAGCAGGGAGGATGTGATGAGCGGGCAGCAAAGGCATTGGAAGGATCACGATTGGGCATACAGCTGCTTGTCAAATCACACAAGCCATGCAAGCAGGAAGCGAGAAAACCATGGCCACATAGTCGACCAGCGAATGCACACCATCCGTGTGCGCAAGCGGACCGATATGACATGGCTGACCCCATCCCAAGACACCGAAGCAAGGTAGCTTTCCTAGAGGACTCATGCAAGGTGCTCATGCGCCGCTGCATATTCGCCTTGCGTCTGAACTCTGAGGGCCATGGCCGAACATCTTGTACACCCAATGTGGTGACGCTGCACTGCCACTAAAGGAGATGAGCGATCACGAGAAAGCCTCATATGCCCACAAGGGACATACAGCGGTACAAGCTAAAGTGAATGAAGGGATTGACAGGCCGGTGACACGAGGACTTTGGGTGGCTTGCACCTTCGTACTCTACAAAGTACATGTAGTCAGCACCAGCCTCCAGACAGACAGATAGACCGACACGATCCCTCAACTGCTTGGCAGGCACAGGGAATGTTCTGTAGGTCAATCAAGGTGGAGCGACTGCATGGCTCCATCCATTCGGATCCAAGGCTCTAGTGGTACATTCGTACAGTAGAGACCACAAGTACAAAACCTTGTGTAGATTCAATTCGTACATGACACTTGTGTGAGTGCATAGCATAGGGGGCGAGATCGTAGATGATGGTGGCACCACATGAGTATGCTCCAGGATGCTGCTAGGGGAACACGAAGGATGCAGTCTTCGGGAGACATTCGTCCAAGCATCCGCATACGAAATACGAGAAAGCGAAAGGCTGCGCAACAATGCACATGACACCGTGACATGTCATCCCAGATGATCGTGCTTGTCAATCGCCGGTGTGAGCTGTAGACAAGTCAGGCAACTTATCTATCTTAGTGAAGTGGATACAAACCCTGGAAGATATGGCCCGCCCGAGAGGGGTGCTGTGTGCACAGGCCATGCAGCCAATCGATACATAAGATGTACTTGTGTGTTGTATGAGCTCTGGGTGGATGCATAGACCATGCATAACAGATCCACGTGACCCTTGTGCAAGCAACGCCGAGGGATTCGAATTGGCAAAAGATAACCTCAACTTGAACAATCATACAGTACAGCGGCAAACAACACCTGCAGAGAGCAAGTCCAAGATGCCGCCCCGACTGAACCTGCTCGCTCGAGCAGCGCAACCGCAATCGCACACCTCAGTCGCCTCCTTCCTCGCTCCCTTCCTCCGCCAGGCCCAACACCAGCAGCAGCAGCAGCGCTCTGCATCCATTCTTTCAACCCTTTCCGACACAGACGGCGCCTACAACAAGCGGATACGAAGGGGTCGCGGTGCCTCTTCTGGCAAGGGCAAAACATCTGGACGTGGTCACAAGGGTCAGAAACAGCACGGTAAAGTGCCCAGGAACTTCAATGGAGGTCAGACGCCCGAGGTGGTAGTGCATGGAGAGAGGGGATTCGAGAACCAGTACGTTGCATTGATTCAGGACAATACCGGAAAAAAGATGTGAGAATAACTTGAGGCTGACGGAATGAACTTCGTGCAGTTTCTCTGTTGACATGTCGCCCGTGAACCTCGATCGCATTGCGCACTGGGTCTCCCAGGGTCGATTGGATCCGACCAAGCCCATTACCCTCAAAGAGCTCTGTGCATCACGCTGTCTGCACGGCATAAAGGACGGAGTCAAGCTGCTCGCGCGCAACACAACCGCTGCCGAATCGCCCATTTCTGTTCCCATCAACATTGTCGTGAGCCGCGCTTCCGCATCTGCCATCGCCGCTGTGGAAAAGGCCGGCGGCACTGTCACCACTCGTTACTACACTCGTCCCGCCATTTCGCGCATCCTCAAGGGCGAGACCGATCCCATCAACAGTCTGCTGTCCAAGAAGTCAGAGGCTGAGGAAGCCGCCGCCGCCACCAAGAACTACAGATACAGACTACCGGATCCCGCCAGCAGAAAGGATCTCGAATACTACCGTGATCCTGCTCACAGGGGCTACCTGAGTCATCTCGTCGCAGAGGGCCATGGACCTTCGCTGTTCTTCAAGACTCCTGGACTCGGCCGTGCGGACCGGGCCAAGATGACCTCCAAAGGTGGCAAGGTTGTGGGCAAGAGTGAGAACAGAGTCTGGTAAATTACAAAGTGACCAGGGGTCGCGGTGAGAAACATGCCGCGTCCTCAAAGGCACCTGACAGGATTTTCGACTCTTCTACGAGAAAGTGGAAGAGAGGAATATGTATCAATAACAAAACACAAGGCGGTTCCTTCTTTTCGTGCTCATACAGCGACGAGAAAGCATGTACGGGGATCGAATGTCGACATCATCATTTCCACAATATTTGTTCCCTTCCTACTGCTTAATCTTGTCGTGTGCGCCTCAAACAAAGCATACATACCCCTCGCAATGCAAGACGCGGAACATTGGTGTATCGGACCGTGGTCGTACAGAATTCAAACCCACTATCGAGGTGAAAGCTGCCATCTGCTTTAGATCTCCAATAGTTACCTAGGGCCCGCCGGTGCGTTGTACAGCTTAGAGAGGGAAGGCACGTACCCGACGATTCACGTACACTGGTAGCGTGACACAATAATGCAGGGGCATGGTGATGACGAAAGACCAATCGTGAGATGCAGCCGCCAGGAGAAGAAGAAAAAGCAATAAGACCACAACGATCTTGCCAAAGTTTTCTAGAATCCTGCTTGCACTACAGTGTCACAAGTGTTTGTGTGAGTATCCTTGCCAGTCTCGCGGACTGTTTCGTGTGACCAACGCTACCTTGAAGGTATATCGTCAACATTTCGTGCAGGAAGGTACGAGGTCTAGTGGGATAGATACAGCAGGTTGCAAAGGAGAAGCGCCTCGCATGCACTGCTGAGACTGGACATGAGGGTCGACGGCAACCTCATCACCTTCGCTCTTGCCGTAGGACTTGTCCTGATCGCGTTGCTTGCTGGCCCCACATGGTGAGCACTTTAGGCCGCGAAGGACAAGAATGCTTGAAGTACATTGCGTCTTTGTCGCGACCATGTTGTGACACCGCAGGAGGGTTACCGCTGACACCGAAACTTGGCCAAAAGCTGTTTCACTACTCTGCCCAGGCCAGGCCAGTCCATGCTAGAGTCGTATACTTGAAGCTTACCGGTGTGGTCCTTTCGCGTTGGCAAGGAGAGCAAAGGGGCTGTCGGGAATACAAGGTATTTCTGCAAGATGTTGAAAGCGTAGTGGCAGTTGTATTACAAGTGGAGTCGAGGTCGTCCTGGTCATGGTCTCCAAGCTGCACTGCTGACCGTCGGACTGACGCTACAGGGCTGAGTGGAGCATTTTATGTGTCTCAAGCCTCATCCTATCGATGTGGAGATCTCAGAGACACGTCCAGTAATCGCAATTACTACCCTACCTTTCCATCTTCCTTCATTATCGTATAGGAATGAACCAAGTGGCGCGACTGGGAGTCTAATTGTACTATGTTGAATCTACAATTGCCTCGCAAATAAATCAGGACGACAAGCCGAACGTCTTGCAGACGTAGTTACCTACAATAGTAACGGTCACGTGGTAGAACAAGTTTCAGGCTGATTAGTATCTACCCGTGTGTCTGCTCGGCGAGCCGTATCTATGATTCTTGCTGCAGGCAAGCGACGCAGATGATGTCTGTAGGTACAGCAGTGACCGATGCGGTCGCAATCGAACCATGCGTGCAGAACTATCAGCACCAAGGCAGACTACAATGCACCTACATTCGTCAAACATGTCGGAGTCGCAAACTGTAGAGCGCGGGCGAGAGGCTGAGCGCGTTTACGACTGAGTCAGGGTCGATTGCTCTGATGATCGAGGCGAACACAGATTGCATCAGCGGCGATAACGAGATGTGCAACGAAGAGACCGCTGTGTTAACGCCCGTGATTGCTGCTCATGTCCAGTGCTTTTCCGAAGTGCGACGGCGTAGAGTCTCAAGAGCATGGCCGACGGTCCGTATTCTTCAAGGTGATCGTAATATGGCATAAGCATTGATACTTCGACGGTAAAGTACTGCACAGGCCCCAGAATGCGGCAACAAGGCTTGCTAGGTGCAATCAACTCTCGTTGCGTTAGTCAATACGAAATCCTAGGATAGTGGGATCTAAGACATGTAGTGAGAATCGGAGGATGGGCGTTTCTCCGCATGCAAGCAAACCCGCCCGTGGAGGGCAGAACTTTGGTAAAAGTATCGATCATCCAGGCCAGACATGAAGCAGATGATCAAGCAGCGGAAGAGCCATATGGTCCAATAAAGAGTGGAAACGGTGAGAACGGTGCGTACGATAAGTACACAATGGTGTGTGTAGAGTAAATAATTGCGGAGCGCTCAGCCTCTGCACGCTTGTAGATCTGTATATTGGCGAGAAAAGTAGGCAACCTTGACGAGTCACTTTGTCGTTTGTGGACGAAGAAGCTACAAGCAGGGATGAGGCGCAAAGTGGAGGTGCAACAACGGTGAAGCTTGGTGCATAATAATCCCACAAGGCGGTCAACGGACGCTGACCATGGAGACCTACGGCTTGTCAACCATAACAAGACGCTTGCAAAAGCCACGCGCGATCAGTAGTCTCGGCCTCCAGCAACAACTCCTGATAACGAGTTTTTTTTATACCGAAGTCTGTCCAACCAGCAGAGGGCAAGTGGGAAATGCAAAGCGGAGACGCCATGTAATGATATACACCTTTCGATCAACGTGTCATCATCGCCGACCAACCAACTAACCAACGAGCGAACCAACCGAGTATCAAAGTCGAAGAGGAAGAGAAAAGTAAAGAGGAACATGCACAGGCTTCTCTCGTCGTAAATTGTACCGTGTCGTGGAACTTGTCGCAACGGTCTTCGCGAACGGGCTCATGAAGCTGACGGAAGTGTGACAAGGATGTTGTGAGTCTTGCATTTGCCGTACCCGATCACGAGAGACGTGCTACTTACTTTCGAAGCAGGAAGCCGCTATTGATGCTTCGCAAGGGGGAAAGGGTAGAAAAAGTTCTCCAGCCGTGCGGAGTAAGTGGAAATAATGGGCTTGCTGATCCGTGACCCGCACGAAAGTGTCCTTGATACAGGTTCGCGTGAGTGCTTCGCGACCACTAACGACTGCAAAGCCTCGGCATGATTGCGTGTCGGACAGACTATCCTGGACTAGACTAGGTAAGTATATAAGAAGAGTGAGCACGATCTGTCGAAGATACGACGTCGGGTCCGAGTAATGGACCCAGAAGAAGGTTCCGCTGGTATTGGGTATGCGGCACTGAAAAGAAGTGGGGAGATTGTTTGGAAAGGAGAGTTGCCTGTTGGCACAGGGTCTGCCAATGCGGCTAGCGAGACGTCGTGATTGGTCATCTGCTGGCGGCGGTCTCGGGTAAAGACCACAGTCACACTGTTTGCGAATATTTGCCCTGCTCGGCCTGGTTGTAGCTCCACCGGACTGCAGCGTGTGACGTGAAACTTCTGGCTCGTCGTTATTAGCCAAAAGCTGGCCGCGTATATCGACATACTGATGCACGCGGCAACGCATTGTTATTGGTAAATGTATCTAATTCAAATGAGACCCAGTCCTTGCACCACTCTTTTCTCTGCTTCGGCAAAGACCGTCCTCGTCTCACGCCGATGGAATCTGAGACGTCTCTCATGATCTCGCCGAATTTTCCTCAAGACTACCTAAGTTATCATAAATGCGCACGGGCATTGAATACTTGTGCACCTTGCTTGTTCTCAAACGTTGACGCGCCTGCGCGAGGGCGTTCTGAACCTCATAAAGGTTATCAAAGTGGTTAGTCCTCCATGCACTGATAGAGTCGCGCTTTTCCCAAAGCGTCCAGGCTTGGGATCCAACACTGCAAAGGCTAGGGCATGAAGTAGTCATGTCCAAATACAGTACATGTACAAACAGGGTCCTCAGCTACTGTCATTGGCTGTAAACCGCGGACTTCAGATCTTTTCGAACTCCAAGAATCGTACTGTACATGGTATTCGCCAGTTGTGAAATTACTGCCATGACCTCGGGATAAATGCTCGGAAGTGGCTGATCACAATGGTTTTAGTGGTAGGCCAGACGAGCTGTGGCGTCCGGTGTCCAAGCAAACACCGTGGTAAGCATCGCTAATACATCTGTCTATATGTGTACGTAATGGTCAGCTGCTGGTCGGGTGCCCAAAGTTACAATGATGTAGATGATTCAAGCGGCCCCCATGTGTGAGAGGATTCCCCATGCACAGCGTGTGACAACATGTCGTCGGGCCAATGTACTGTAAAGTATCCTTGTACGAACTGGCGTAGGAGCATAGTTTCGATGTAGAGTGGTTCACGATAGTCTATTCAAGACTCGTGGTGGCGACTGTACGAGCAAGGTCGCAGCAACCTTATTCGTCCTCCCTGGCGTTCCAAAGCTGTGGCGGGCCCATATCCACAGTAGCCCACAAGCGAGAGTTGCAACGGTCGCGCTGCTGATCGTGATTTGTAGCACTGAGACGGGCAGCACAGTGGAGAACCATGGTGATGAGTCAGCATACAATTTGTATTTTCTCCTCGAGATTTATTATTCCAGCGAACGGGGCGGCTGCGGTCGGTGTAGCTTCCGGTAGTACTAGTAATTCGACAAAATGGACAACCATCGTCAGTAGCTTCGTACCTTATTCACTAACGAAGCGAGACGAATGTGCAAGTCCTGGTCTAAGCAAAGTGCGCTAAATCCCATCATTGGCCTGTATGGCACAAGGATTTAGAGTTCATAGCATTCGCCCTTGCAGATGTATGCTGCACGATGCTGTTAATCCAGAAGTGTGTGTTGATGAGACAACGACAAGCACGACCTAGCCTCACACACGGTACAGACAGGGCGATAGTTACGCTTGTGGTAAACTTTGCAGTCACGAAGGATCCGTCATTGGACAATTACACTCTGCGCGAGATGGTGTCGCGATCAGCGAGGTACTCTGTAGCATGATTCGAGACCGATGTGATGCTTCCACAACGACTCTTCTCCTATTCGCAAGTACTGTACCCCGTACGCACGGTGTAGCCTCGTAAGTTGACACAGGATTTGAAGCGGACCGTGAGGATTCTAGCAATGCAAGGCGTTGAAATCGAACCGATAAGCATTCCTATGGTCCACTCGGACCATTTCCCAGGGAAGCAGCAAATCAAATATTGAAAGACAATAATATGTGCAGAGAGAGAGAACCTGAGCCGACGTAGAGCAGGGCCTAAATCATATCGGTTGCATGACCATAGTAATTGGCTGGGCGTTTGATCCCCCCCCCCCTACACAACAAAGTGGGGGGGGTGGAGGGAAGGGTGTCTAAAGGATGAGCTGGCCCAAGATCGACTTTAGCTCCCGTAACCAGCATTCTAAATCAAAAAAAAGTTGAGGCAGTCGCATCGGCGTTGGCGCATGCTGTCCCAAGCCATCAGACGATGGAGCCAGCGTCGTCACTCTACGGGTTTATGGTCAATAGTCTAGGAGTCTTTCGTCACAGCTGAAACGGACGGATGATGGCTGCTTGCAAGCATCTCTCTGGCGGTGCGACGCAGGAATGGTTTGCCGAGCCTTGAATCCACTGGATCTGCCATGGGCTTGGCGAATCATAGCCCGCGCAGTTCGATTGTCTTATGTCCAAAGTCCCAAACGTGCACGCAAAAAAGATGCTTGAAGCCGCGGCGGGTCATGCACCGTAGACAAGGCCATGACCGATAGGATGCCGTCAAAAGAAGCGACGGCTGAGGCTGGCTGCTGCCGGTAGTCGCCTGCTGTCCTTTTGGGGCGCATGGCAGGGCAGCTGAATTGATAGCAAGCTGTGTCAGTATCAAGTAAAGGCCAGGGATAACACATAGCGCTGCTAGAGTCCGACATGGGATTTCTTTTTGCATAGGACAGGTTGTGCGGGCGGCACACGGTCATATCCTCCTGTGATGGGGCAGAACGCTGATTTGCCAATATCCGTCTAGCCCGGCCGCTGTTGCTGGGTCCAGCTCGGCGTGAGGAAGCCGTGGATCTGATGTCAACGTTGGCCCTGACCCTCTCCTTCCATTTCCTTCCTGCGCCTCTTGCGGTGAGGTCTTGGAACTTCCATGTCTGGAACCAGCCGGACCTTGATTCAGACTTCACGCGAAGCCATCCTCATGAACGTTTGCCCAGCGCCATCAGCTCCGCCGCTGTTCCGATGATCATGGCGCGGAAGAACAGGCCTTCATGCTATTGCTGTCTGCCTACGTGCATACGTGATGTACCCAAACAGTTGCTTCACACTTTCCATGATTGCTAACCCTCGCTCCACTAAGGCCGCAGTGTCATGTCGCTTTTGCTACCCGTATGCTTGTTCCTGTCTTGACCCGAAAGACCGCCAGCATTTCTCGTCGCTGTCATACATGTACATGCCTACCTGTCTTGACTTGACTTCCTTTTCACTCCTTGCTTCTCCTTCTTCACATACTTTCAACAGTTTGGGAACCCCCGCTCGATCTAGTTGTCGTTGTTGTTGTAGTCGCCATTCACACATCTTCAACTTCACTTCACATCAATCTTGACCTGCAATGTCCAAGAGCAATCCACCATCGTGATTCTTCACTGTTTACTTCATCCTTGCCGCCTTCCTCTTCGACATCACACGAATCTCATTTGCTCTGATTGGACCTGATCAAAACACTTTCTGATTCCATGCTGAACGCACTATCATCCCGACCCATGCATCCAGCACCAATCGTCCAATTTCGTAATCCCTTCAGCCAGTTTCATCGACCTCAGAGCTATTACAATTACGACTTCGACGCCCTCTCTCCTTCTGCTGGATGTGAAAAGACAACGCCGACGAACTATAGACCGCTAACTCCACCTCCGGAGATGAATACCGTAGCGACCAATCTGCAGCACTCTCAGTATCCTTACTGTGGGGAGAAATCAAATAGTTCGACAAGGTACGCTGTGGGTCACCCGAGATACGATTCTGGATATCACTATCAGGCTGCTGCTCTTGAAGGCTCTATGGGCAAAGCAGATGTTGCGCCTAACACCACCAACAAGCCACGAAGTCCAGTGTTTCTACAGCATCCGAAACCGCATGACTCAAAGAAAGAGTCTCGTATGAGCAGCATTGCGCCGTCACTCCAGATTCCACGATCCGTCAACAACAGTCAAGGCAGCCTAGCCGAATTGGCAGCTCAGATTACATGTCTTTTCTGGTTCGAGAGCTCCGCGACTCTTGGGCTTGCTGAGAGCTTCGCAACTTACAAGCATGCGGTGCAACCTCTAGTGCCAGATGCAATTCCAAGCACTGGGTTTCGCAAATGGGTGACGACTATTTTGTCGACTACGCAGGTGGCTCAGAATGTGATCATACTCGCCCTGCTTTTTGTGTACAGGTTGAAGAAGCTCAACCCCTCGGTCAAGGGCAAGCCAGGTAGCGAGTACAGACTTTTGACTGTAGCTTTGATGCTGGGAAATAAGTTTCTAGACGACAACACCTATACCAACAAAACATGGGCCGAAGTGTCGGGCATCTCTGTTTCTGAAGTTCATGTTATGGAAGTCGAATTCCTGAGCAACATGAAATACGCCTTGTTCACTTCAGCCGAAGAATGGGACCAGTGGCAAACAAAACTTGGGATGTTCGCCAGTTTCTTCGATCAGGCATCACATGTACCTGCAATGCAATCATCTACCGGAGCTCTAGGCATCACACTTCCGTCACCACCAATATCAAACCACGCTTCCCCGCCATATTCTGGAAGTCATACTCACCCCCAGTATGCCAAATCCGTTACCCCTTCGATTGCATCTACACCCAATCCCTCACCGCTCGGACCTATTCCAAAGTTGCATTCGCAGAGCACTCGCAAACGAAGCTTGGACGATGCCTCTGTCTCCCAGCCTGCGAAGAGACATGCCACGACCAATTCCAATTATGGCCAGACTTTCCCATCTGGTTCCAATGCTCTCACATATAACCAGAGCGCATTCTTGCCTAGAGTACCTTTACCAAGCCTTGGGATCCCACTCTCCCAATCGAACGCTGTCACACCTCAGAGTGGCACTGCGGAGCATCAGCAGCAGATGCTTCCTCAGCTGCCTCCTTTGAACTACAACCAACGTTCATATGGGTCCACTCCAGTACCGACCACTTCCTGGACTTCAACACCATCTATGACCGCCTCGGTCAACCATTACCAGCCACCGGTGCAGCTCACACCAGTTTCCCAAGGGCTGACACAGCCACGTCATCAGAGCCCATATCCTGGCTCGGCTGGCGTGTCCCCAACCCATGGAGGTCTCTCGGCTACTGGTCAGACTCTTTCATCTCAATTATCGCCTTCATACTACTTGGAGCAGCGCAATAGTCCATATCGCCCAATTCGCAGTGTCTCCACGTTACTCGTCCCCCCACCTCAGCGCACTAGGGATCAGCCACAGCACGTCTGTCGTGATCAGATGCACTATCAGCCACTGGGTAGACCTCAAGAACTTCAGACTGGACAATTACCTTATATTGCTCAGAATCAATGGATCGATGGCAATCACCAGACATCGGCTACAGCATATCAGTGGCCAAGCTTTCTGCCCAGCTACAACCAGCAACAGCTTCCTTTGCCCACCCCTTCATTCGGCAGGACTTAAGAAGTTCATGTCATTTCTTCATTACTTCGCAAAATGGTTTCTTGCGCTGGTCAAGGCTACCAAAACCATTTGCTTTTTTGTTTTTTTTTGTTATCTTTAAGCGTACACAGCGGAACATAGCATACCCGGCGTTAACGACTACATGGCTGCAGGCTATAAGCATATTGCGGGAATGCAGCATTGCATTATTACAGGCGTTCGTACGGGCACAAAGATACCACGGTTTAAGCAGGGGCATGCGTACGATGCAGAGCTAGAACTAGTATAAAGCTCTTACATATTGTACCTCATGCATCAAATGAAATGATAGCAAATTTTACGATTCAATACCCGTTAGTGCTCATTGCACTGCCTCCGATCTTCGTCAGCATCTCAAATGCTTCATATGGTCGTCACTCGTGCCACTGGTTTGACATCTTGGTAGTCGACGCTAATGCGTCCATCGGTTGGACGCTTCTAATCGTCATATCCGAGGATTTGTGGATAATAACGCTGTTATCCGGGCTGATGCGAAAATAAAGGATCAGCCTTGGCTTTAACTCGGCTGCCCCAAGTGTGTCTCTTCGTCCGCAATACAATTCCCGGTCACCCTTCCAAGACGCTCGAACCACCAAAAAGAACAAATAAAGATAAGCGTTACCAAACTTTGGTCGAGGGGGGCTAGCAAGGATATTGGCCATCCATTCCGAATGCAAAATTTCGTTGTATCGAGTCCGGTGCAAGTATCTTCTCTCTAAGTCGGAGCTGAGGTAGTCACCAAGCCTGCTTTCCCTGATATCCGAGTTCGTGGAATCGCTAGCATGACACGTTTATACATGACACTATACTCGTCTAACTATACTCGTCTGAACTCAGGCGCCCACATCATAGTATAGCCCACATGCGCCAGGCTGCGCTCTGCAGGGTCCGTCTCAGACGAGCAATTAGAGGTCTTTCCACTGCAACATGAGATCGAATCATCGTGTATGCAATGCTTTTAACAAAGCGCGAAGAGAGAACATATGTGACAACGAATCAGAAGTTTGTTGGCTAAGAACTGCAACTACAGTATGGGCACATCTCGGTTGCGTGGCACCTACGGATGTGCTATACTTGTCTTGAACATGCTCCGATTAAGGAGACTTTACAGGCAATCTATCCATGCTTGTGGAACCTGGCTTCATAACAGCCTGCGCCATTTCGATGTGGATACTCCGGACAGAGCTAAATACAAGTAGTGAAACCGAAACGTGCAAGTCCATTATCTTGCATGGACTTTTGCTTGCAAAGGTGAACGGTACGGTGCGTACGTGCGCATCGGCAGGTGAGGTACTTTAACAGGTAAATGCGCCTGAAAACCTCGGTATCATTTCGCGGCACGAGCGGGTAAATTTGTATAGACTATTTCAACGTACTCTATAATTGAACCTCCACATCATAATACACAGGTAGCATAAAAATTGTCACGTCAGCCACCCTGCCACAGGTATGCTATACGCTTGTCGTACCTGGCACTGGTGCCGCTTGCCGTGGTCTTGATGATTATCATCAGGGCGAAGGAAAATTCTGGCTGTCGCGTGGAGCTCTTCGTTAGTGCAGAACTTCTCCGAGGCACCGTGCCTTGTGAAGGATGACGCATACCTAGCTACCTGAGGCGCGTATCGTGTATGTAAATCATCAACGACAGCCGGTACGAGTACATTGAAGATACTGTACATACTTCGACGCGCTCGTAAGTTTTGCAGCTTATTTCTCCGAACACGCATGAACACGCTTGCACCTTTTGCGAAATACACTTGTACAACGGAAGCAAATGTTACTCCAAACGATGTGCCCCCTCGGCCAAGGTGCAGTGGGTAACATCCAGATGATCCGTCGGTTCCACTCGTGCGAAACTCATTGGACCGGAGAAAGACATTGTGAACCCGACTATGCCCTGAGGTCTCCCAGACAATTATTGCTTAGTGACAACGTCCGTTGAAGATCAACCCAATGACTGCATTCATCATACAGTACAGCATGCAGGACTACGTCCTCATCTCGTGCCTTTGTCCTATGATCATATCCTCGAAGCACGACACTCACATCGGTATAATGCATTTCTTAATCACACCGTATCTCGCATACCTTAGGCTTCTAACACTTTCTTGGCATATGGCCTGACATCGTATCCAGGAGCAGGACCGTGATCTTATCGACGAAATGCCATGGACAATAGCTCTGTGGGGCGGGCAGGGCTTCTAGAATCACACTTATTTCTTCTCATATACCCCAGACCCTGCGCAGTACTCCACCCTGGACATATCCTTTTGGGGAACCGTATTGATCATACAGTACAGTACCCTTTCAGTGCTGTGAAAGCGAACACGAAATATCGAATGACCACGCACGCCACTTATAGTCACAGAGAGCTGGGGAGACAACGCCTCGTACTGATGACCATTCAACTCCTTCAGGTGGGAGATGCAACCTACTAACATTGGCTAGCATCAGGGTGTTGACAAGGCACTGGTAAACACGCACTTTGCAGAGGCAATAAACGCATGCAAAGGGGTGTGCATGATTTGTAGCCCTCAAGACCACATGCCTACTAAGGGTGAACCATTTTCGATTCTTGTGAATCGTGTACCTCCGTGCCGCGTGAAATTGCATCTTACAAGGACACGAATGCGCTTACGAGTCCTTGAATCGGCTTGGATCATTTCCACCAATGAACAGAAACTGGATCGACCCCAATGTCCATCATGAAAGCGATTGCAAGCATTCGTCGAGTGTCCGTGGTTTGGGACCACGTTGTAGCCCATAGCATCAAACATCGACTACCCGACCGAAGACGCAGGATATTTCGGTCCTGCCGCCAATCATTTGCACGTATATGAAGAAGAACGGGGCGATGCGCCCGATGACTTCGAGATAACAGCCTCTGCTTCATGTTTAAAGGTGGTTCGATTCTCGCGCCTATTGATGCGATCCATCTTCAAGGCAGGACATGCGACCACAGGCTGCTTCACTGGACTCGAGAAGCCTCGGAGATGGTCCTGGCAGAAGTCATGTCACCTTTTTCGTATCTTAAGGTAGCCACCAGGATACTTCACCCGAACGTCTTCATACCTTAGTTCTGGCTTGCTAGCACTCCTCTCGTATAATACTCATGTCAGTCTTGATCAGTGCCTAGCAGTTGTGTCATTGGATTGATGATGGAATATCATATGTATAGTGATTTTAAGTACATTGTGTTCAGATGGTAAAGCCCCTCACTACTTCGAATACACTTTCAACTGTCAAGAAGAAATGGCCGAGGCTTTGTTGCTACACGAGGCTTTCATCATGACTAGGCCTCAAGGCGTACATACCCACCAAGAGAGAGCTCTTCCCTTCCTGACCTCCACTCGGTCTGTTCCATATTCAACTGTGTTACACCAAGGGCTGCAAACAACTTAGTGTTCCAAACTTGTCCTCGAAGAGCAACAGCCTTCCTGTCCTTGATCCCACACCTGAATCAGCAGCATAGGTCCGTCTTTGTCCCCAACGATTGAAGCACTGCAGCCAGTGCCTGCAATGTTCAAATCCACGCCCTATAGCCTATGAGCTAGGTGTGTCTTTAGTGCCCCCAGGACTATCGGAGAAAATATCCGGCATTTCATCACGAGGCAGCAATCATGTATCATATATCCACAGCGCGAGGTACCGCTCCTTCGACAATCAGCTGCCATATGAAGACGAATGATATGCGATACTTCCAACTTTATAATTGCTGGTAGCGATAATGTGTTGCTCGATCTGATCACGAATCAATGTGCGATAAATTGATCCTCCTCACTTCATCGGTTGGAAGGCCTGAGGACCAGTCGTGAACAGGAGAATCTGTGCTGGCACACTGTCATCATGAAATCAAGATCAACAGAAATGTCATCATATACATATGGTGATGTAGGAGGTCATGTCGTTGCCATGTCATGTCAGCAGATGATGTGTGGCAATATGGACAGGGTCCCCCTCTATCATTTGGCATAGCAACATCCAGATGTCGTGCGTTCCGACCTTGTGGCTCAAACTGCCTGACCGCGCATGCGCACATGTATTGACATGATCATGACCTGGCATCACAATGCAGAGCAGCTGCACAAATACAACATCCGACTGCATCTGGTCCTTCGCCAACAACAAATCTTGCGGTCAATTTGACTGAAGTTGAGGGAACATATCATATTTATATTTCAAAAAGGGTGGCAAAAGAATAGATTGTCTCGACGGCTTACAACATTGCTATATTAATTCTGTACAGAGCTTTATGATTGCCTTCAGGGATAACAGCAACAAACGCCTTTCATGCCGTTTCATTCGCATCTCGAGCGTACATTGCGCTGATGGGGTATAGGACTGGGGCCGTACTGAGGCCGTACTGGGACAGTCATGTAAAGTAAACAAACAAGAAAAGGAAGGAAAGGACAGAACAAAGAGCGAGCCGAACATTCGGCCATGACAAAATGAATATGATCTGTTCGTGTCGGATTACCGAAGCAAGATCAGACCGAAAGAAAACGACATCAGGACTGCTGAAAGCGAACCCAAGGTCCTGACAGAACCACTAGTACTATCGAATGGGCTACCGCCCCCAGTGCTAGAGCTGTCTACTGATGCGTCACTTGTGGTCGCAGAGGGTGATGAGGCTGTCTCTTCTGGCGGGGCAGTGGCTCCAGTAGTAGCATCGTGTAGGACGTCAATGCCACTACTCGCGGCACTTGATTTGGTCGCGGCGACTGGCGCTGCTGTCAGTGTCGTACTAGCAGTAGCTGTACGCATGGCTGCTGAGGACATCAAGCTGGTGGAAGACATAGGCGAAGAAGTATCCACGAGGATACCGCTGGTACTTAAGGGATCTGCGCTAAGTATCATGGTGCTCGTGCCGATCGACTCCGACTCAGCTTGCTTAGATGCAGTGGGAGTACTTCTCGTAGCCGATGAAGTGGCCGAAGTAGCGCTGCTGGCGTCATCTCCAGCATCAGCATCTCCAGCATTTGGACAGACTCTTAATACACCTTGGTTATTAAGCATAGCACTGATGATGTTATCTTCCGAAACATCACCCGCGCATGTTTGCTTAACGGAGGCACTCAAAGTGGTCAGCGCAGAGATGCAGGACTTGGAGCATTTGCCGTTGGTGAAGTCGGACGATTCACAGCCGTCGATGTGTGAGCTATAGAGCTGCTCGCAGTCGGATGGGAGATTGGAAGCCCGAGGTGTGAAGTCCTCGAGACGGACTGCTGCGGTGACCTGCAGAAAGAACACCAAGGCTGCCGCCGAATAGAAGCTGAGCTGTGGATGATGCATGAACATGAGGATTTATAGCGTTGATTTTTTAAGGATCGTGTTTTGTATCCGACGAGGAAAGATGTGTAGACCAACACAATGCAATCAGGTAAAGGAAGAGCAGTGAAAGTGTGACGTTGCGCAACTCTTCGTAGACGCAATAGTTTGGCAGCTTAGAAGTGATGAAACGCACCGCCGTTGAAACACTGATGGAGCGTTGATGGTGTTTCCAAATGCTTGATACGCAAGGGTCTATGTCAGAAGAGACGAGCCACACAAATTCCACGAGCCTGACGGAGGTAATTAAAGCGTGAAGGTGTACCCGGATAGAGAAAAAGCGACTGTCGATGCAAGCACCAGGCTGCAAGGGAGACGTTATGTGAGTTGTGGACAGGGAGCTCTATATGCGAGCCGAGTAGTAGGATACACCAAAGCAAAGAGGGTATTAACTAATCAAACGAATGCCGTTTGGATTTGGAAGAGTGATCCGAAACGCAGTACAAGGCACAGCCTGTGATACTGACAGCCAACGAGTGTTAGGTTAAGAGGTCGACCTGAGCCAGACTAATGATTGTAAACAGGCGTTGGTATGGGAAAAAACAACGATCAAACTACTCTTGCATGACATCGGAAAGCGCTCTATAAACTAGTCACCCTTTTGACGGTGCCTGCACCGGGTGATCAAGGTAGGTAAGGAATTTGCTGTAGAGAGGCAGTTCTTTAAATGAGGATGCGCAGAGGCATGGAGCATGACTCCTTAACGACCTGAAACACTGATGTCAGTATTCAGTAGCTGCACGCCAGATCTACAAGACGTTTCTGATTGGCTGTATCAGGCTTTAGCCTAGCAGTGATGCTACCCCTCAGCATAGGGGCCAAGCTCAAACCCCACTGATCTTCTAGAAGCTGGTTACGTTTCAGAGGGCAGGTATTGTGATAGACGAGTGCTTTCGGACTTTGTACTTTACGATGCTTATGTCTCGCCGAACTTTCGGTGGTATAAGCTTATGGACTGACAGTCATACAACACACTCCACCAGATTGATCAGAGGTCTTCCGCTTTTGATTGAGCTACTGTATGGAGCTCGCTATACCGATCTGTGGGAAAGTCAACTTCTCCCATTCTTACTGAGGATACTTGGGACGTGATCCTCGAGGGGCCGCAGCCTTCATCGCCAGAGCTGTTCTCCAGGGGGGCGGTCAAGGTAAGCTCCTACGAGAACCTGCTTACTAGATCGCCATGTGGCTCGACGATGTCGGAGCTGAGGCAATGCAAATTCTGAACTGATCTGCCTCAGAGCCATGCCACTTGAGGAGACATCAGAGTAATTCGAGTGTCATTAATGGCCGATTTTAATGATGGATATCACTTCAGATTCTCCTGGAGCTGCACTAAAGTACCGAGTGATCTATTTCTGAGCAAGGAGATCCTGGCATCATCTTCATATGATGACGATACGGTTGTAAGATACGTGAGTTTATGCACTTACAAAATCGACATTGCACATTACACAGCGTCGGTCCTTGCTGGACCTCTTGAGACCCTCGTAGTCATTTTGCTGATGTGCCTGTACCATCACTCTACTCCAAACGCTCCGTTATGGCATATCATTGCTTGCATTTACACATCGGAGCACACTCCTTTCCTGCGAGCAACCCTCGCAAAAGGCAGGACCATGAGGATAGCGACTTCGCGACACAGTCTGGCCAGAGCTGTACCATCCGTTCTATCGCCATGGACGGCATGTTGCCCATCGTATGGCCATGTGCTAACCATGTGGACGATTTAGATTAGGTCTTTTTGGTCATGCCACATCGCAGCCTCATCTGAGTTGTCCCACTCATCTGGTTCGTATATGATACAGAACGGACTGTTCCGCCTTCTTTGACCATCTCCTGTTTACTGCACGGTTATATGGCCTGACGAGGCAATTAGACATCAGATGAGTCTCCTCAAAGATCCTCCATAAGTACTGCCGTATGTCTTCATATATTTCAGTGGGAAAGTCGAATGCGCCCTATCTCACAATCCCCTGTGGCAAGCCTTCAGGGTCAGTCAGACGATTCCTTGGCATCAAACCGGATTTCTCGCTCGATGGTATCATCGAGCTTCTCTGGATGTCACTGATCAAGCTGTCTTCGTCACCCTACAATCACTTTTTGCTTCCCCACCTCACTTTCTGTATGTTCTGTCATAGTAGACATGAGGTGAAATCGGATATCGAGGAACAAGGCAGGCAATAAAGAGTGCAGAGAAGCGATGGCTAGGACCTCTATTAAGCCCTTTCTTTGTTATGATATATACCGACCTACTGCAGTCTATAGACGATACCATATTCAACTGGATCTCATGGCAAAGTGAGACTCTTTAAAACTTGGCAGAACGACATTCCTCAACACCTTGATTAATTTAATTGATAGACATGCTTATCTTTGCGAAACTAAGGCATGCCTTAATAGATAGCGGGATACCCGGTGGGCTAAAATGCGGTTATGATAGACATGTTGTAGATCACGCAAGCGCGTTAGCCGTCCGACGTTTGCTATGCCCCGGTACTAATGTTTCACATCAATTCCTAGCAACTGCTGTGCTGGATGAATTCGACTGCACTTCGTAGCTGTCTTTTCACTTTCGTCATATGAGGGGGATCATCATTGAACGAGATGCCCAGGAAGATCAGTCAATTAGGAAACTTTATGCGCAAAGCGCCGTAACTGTGCACTTCCGCATCGTTCATTGCAAAGGCTCAATTTCTGTTGACTTCATTCTGAACTGTATGAATGACTATGGTAAGAGGTAGGTTCACGCAAATTGTGGAAGCTGAGGTTGACAGCTACAGACACCTGGTATTTTCGAGTGAGTTCTGCATTTACTCTCGCATTGGTCGAATAGCTCAGGTCCATTGACATTGCTCGATCATTTCCATGCACGTCGCTTGGATGAACCACCTACAAAATGCACATGATTCACATGCTCAACGGTCATAATTCGACGTGACAGGCAACTCGACCAGACCGACTAGGTGCATCGCAGCAAAATTGGTGAGGCGGTGGGGAAGACGTTAGGTTTACCATGTTTTAATCTCCTATAGCCATCTCGACTGGTCCGCTAACACCAATGCCCTTCAGTATGCACCTGTTAGCGGTGTTGGTATTGGAGAACCATGCCATCTCACAGGCTATACCTTTTCTGTAGTATTGTTGGATCTAATAATCGCCGAACAACACGCTGAATGCTTTGACTGGGCTTACATGACCGATCACGCCACCCAGATGGAAGTAAGGGAGCGCTGAAGCGATGTCAGTCCAGCGAGCATCCATGCTCAGAAATCTTGACCAGACTCAGCAAGTACAGGGGAGGCCAGAATGTTGAAACGGCCGTTCGAATGCGTCTTGACAGCCAAATCACCCCACTTGGAGCATTACACTTCTCGAAGCGGATGAGCGAGGTGCACATGATGATGATCAAGCTGAAGACAGACAGACCACGGAAATAATGACGCACTATGCTTGATCACCGAAACTGACGAGACCACTTGTATGTATAAGCGGCTGAGCATTCTCTTCTGATGGCAGTGTTACTGTTTGGTGTCCCGGACTCTATGCATGATACCGTTTCCGTATTCAGCGAATCCCGGACATACAGTACTGTATGGTAAGGTACCTTAAGGTACAGTAAGCACTTGCAGGTAACTGTACAATGGTCCATAGTGGGCCATCAAAAAGCTTGTCTTCATCGAATAGCGATTGCACAACTTTAGCAAACTGTACTGTCGTATCTCATGCCTTGCAAGTTGACATCATAGGTCAGTAACGAGCAATGCTCAGGCTCCAGGTAAACTAAAAAGAGGTTGACAGTTGAGAGATGTATAAGTACAGTAAGGTACCCAAGGTACATGTCGAGCCTAACGGATGCTCGGAAGCAAACAGGTTCCGCTGCGGATAGTTGTTCAGCCACCAGATATGGCACCGTGACCACTTCAATGTACTGTACCTTAATTTAGCCACTAAACCAAAAAGCCAAAATATCAGACGACATCACAAACTGTCCCCAGGATGAAAACATCTTTGGTTCAGAATCAGTGAGCTGCTCGAGCAAAAGTCTGGAATGATCTATAGCTCCAGACTTTCAGGTCACACAGAGCCCCATGATCTGCATGCAAAGACCATCATGAGTTTAGATCTGTATGGAGAAGACTGCACCTGCGATCTTTCGGTGCGGTCTCGGTCTCCACGTGCCTGGCTAAGGTGCAATACCACGACTCGGACTTGATAGCATGCTTACCCCATGAACCAGAAAACTTATCCATTAGGGCTTCGTTCCCATCTATCATTGGAGAGAAATCAGCTTAAAACCCGAGTTGGATGCCGTGACGCAGTATCGCCGCCGTACGACCGCGTCTAGGACTTGACCGAACACAACGTGATCCACAGTTCATGCCCTTGCACTCGGGGCCCCGACATTTCTCTTCAGGACTAGACAGGCCAGATCTTGAGCGAGATGCGAATGGGGGGTGATCCTGGGTGAGGAGATTGTCTCGTGCACACCATAGAGATTCATGGTACGACGATAATGACTCGAAAGAGTACTCTCAGAGCCTCACAATCCAACGAAGTCCACGTAGGCGGTGTCCGTACATATACTTGCACTATAGCTTGACACGACAAGATCACGGACACTTAAGGCAAGCAATATATTGATCATGTGGTGACGACCAGTAAACACCTTTCACCTATCAAGCTATTGTGTGCGAGAAAAGATCTTGCCATGACTGATGAAGTGAGAAGGCGTTAGGAAGTCGTATGGGTAAATTTTGCTCACGCCCACATTCCGCTTTACTACGATGTCTTACAACCTGGAAAGTGGTGCTCCGCGGCTCGTGTCATCTACCAGCTTCTTCATCCTTCAGACGTGGCTCCTGATATTTGCTGATTATGAATCAGTCGTCCTCCGGACTCCACAATTGCTCGTTACGAGAACCCTCCACGTTCCTGCAATTAGCTACACACTGGACCAGTGGGGCGATATGGGGAGCCATGCTCGAAAGCGGTGCCGTGCTTCCGCAAACACAGTGGCCGGATCATACTGGCGCGTTTGATTTTTGGATCCACTCTGCAGAGTGGATCTGGAGAAACCCCATGGAGGTGGCCAAAAAACGTGTGCACACGCTTCGAGTTTGCGAAATCTGTTTCGTTTCACAAGAAAAACAGCACAAGGAACTACGGCAATGTAGTGGAGATCTATGTTACGAGGTTCGACCAAGTAAGGTTATAATCGAAGCATTCACTATCAGCGCCACACCTCATGGCTCCAAGGTTCTTCCTCCATATTCTCCGGATTGAGTGATATACGGGCTGGGCCCTTAGTCGCGGGCCGTGCGCCACTCTAGACTGTTCAAGTGCTTGGTCTCCAGACAAGCATGGTGAACAGAACGCCATACAACGGCATTCAACACCAGACACCTATGGCTGCCCCATGGGTGTAAGTTGGTATAAAGAGGCTTTCCCCAGCACTCCATTCTTTCTATTTCCCCATCATCCAACAGTTCTTACATCAAAAGCTCCACTTACTTCTTCAATCTCACAATCTACTCTAAGACACTCTACATCTCTACACTCCCATACACTATATCACTCATCTGCTTTCACAAAGATGGCCCTAACACCTGAGCGCATTGAGGCGCCAGTGACCCTCAAGGCGTACATGATGTGCGCCTTTGCTGCCTTTGCTGGTATCCTCAACGGTTACGACTCTGGCTACATCAATGGAGTCATGGGCACACAAAAGTTTCTCGAGACCTTTGGCTCGTTACAGCCGGATGGTACATACTTGTACTCCGCCTCCAACCAATCCCTCACCGTTTCCATCCTCTCTGCTGGTACTTTCTTCGGATCATTGATCGCGGGTTCCCTCGCCGACTGGATAGGTCGTCGAACTGTCATTATCGCTGGCTGTGGAGTTTTCATGGTCGGTGTTATTCTTCAGATGGCAGCATCTCAGCTCGCACTTCTGGTCGTTGGTCGTCTCATCGCAGGTTTCGGTGTGGGATTCGTCTCTGCAACCAACATTACTTACATGAGCGAAGTCGCCCCGCGCAAGGTCAGAGGTGCTATCATCTCTTGCTACCAATTTGCTATCACCATTGGTCTTTTACTCGCAGCTGGTGTTACCTATGCATGTGAGAAGCGCCAAAACAGTGGTGCTTACCGCATCCCAATTTCCATCCAATTTGCCTGGGCAATCATCCTTGGCTCTGGCCTGTTCATGCTTCCCGAGTCTCCACGTTACTTCATCAAGAAGCAACAAATGGATAAGGCAAAGAATGCGTTGGCTCGTATCCGAGGTCAACCAATTGACTCGGACTACATCACAGATGAGATCAACGAGATCCAGGCCAACTTCGAGTATGAGATGCAGGTCGGCGAGGTCAGCTGGCTCGGTTGCTTCAAGGGTGGCCTCGGCAACCGCAACAGCAACGCTCGCAAGATCTTCATCGGTGTCTTCCTCCAGATGTTCCAGCAATGGACTGGTGTCAACTTCATCTTCTACTTCTCGACAACATTCTTCACATCCATTGGCATCCACAACTCCTTCCTCATCTCCATGATCACTGACATTGTCAACGTCTGCTCTACACCTCTCTCCTTCTGGACCATCGAGAGATTCGGTCGTCGCCCTCTGCTCATCTGGGGTGCAGTAGCCATGACCGTCTGTCAATTCATCGTTGCCATCGTCGGAGTCGCTGATCACAGCCACGCTTCCCAAGGTGTGCTCATCGCCTTTGTCTGCATCTACATCGCTGTCTTCGCCTCTACTTGGGGACCTACCGCCTGGGTGGTGATTGGCGAGATCTACCAACTTCCTATTAGATCTAAGGGTGTTGCATGCGGCACTGCCTCCAACTGGCTATGGAACTGCGTCATTGCCGTCATCACTCCATACCTGGTCGGCAAGGACAAGGCCAACCTCGGTGTCAAGGTCTTCTTCCTCTGGGGAAGTCTCTGCGCCACGTGCGCCGTCTGGTCCTACTTCTTCGTCCCCGAGACCAAGGGTCTTTCCCTCGAACAGGTCGACAAGATGATGGAGCAAGTCACCGCCCGCAAGTCTGCCGGCTGGGTCCCCACCGAGACCTTCGCTCAAGAAATGGACCTCAAGACTGGAAAGGCAGTCGAGGAGGCCGACTTCCACGAGGTCGCCGCGCCCAAGATGGAGGTCTAAGATCCACAGCAAAAAAACGATTCTCAAGTGCACCTGTATAAAGCCGTATATGTCCCCCTAATGAATTTGCATCCATGTAAATAGCGATTAATGTTAGCTTCGAATTATTATCTAACTTTTAAATTCTTATGTTTCACTTCCAATAAAACCAATCTATCTTCGAAAGAAAATCCATCTTAGTCTCTGTGGTGCGAGTGTCGGAGAGTGGCCCCCTCTCGAAGGGTGGAACCGGTATATTGTCCGTGATCCGTCAAGCCCGGATCTTCCGCACGTTCCTGAGCTACCCCTGGGAGCATCGTGGGTACGGTTCTCGCGTCGGATCTCCCTTTTCTGATCAATCAAGGCTGGGTAGTATATTGATGGTTACCACGGTGCTCAAGAGTGGACTTATCATTTTTTTTTCTTCACGACATGCTATTTAGAAATTGCCCTCTCGCCAGTGTGCACGAGCGCCGAAAGGCTTAAGCTCTTCAGGCAAGGAAAAGTATTTCCTTATTGGGCAGGTCGCATACGGAGCCGACGACTTTGGTATACCATGTTGTTACACTGTGGATCTACAATATCTCCATCTGCTACCGCGCGTTTTACTGATCTACATGGTGACCGTACTGTGCGATAGATCGAAATAGGCTCTGTGCCCCTTGTTTAGTTCTCGACGTACGGTATGTTGTGGTGCTATCCTAGGTTTTGGCCAGGTAGAGCAGCAAATGTGAACAGGCGCAACGAGTGATCTTCACTCGCGATCGCGAATTGGCGCTGGCCGGGCTTGTCGTCGCCATCGACATTGGGTCTCCAGCGAAGAGCGTTGACTGAGGCCGAAGGCGTGTCATTCTTGTCGATATTTGTTGTTTCTACAACAGCCCAGTCGTTACCGCTGATTGCCGAAATGCTCACGGTGCCGTCCTCTGTGCCGTATGCCAACACCATGTTGCCCGACACCAAGTCGGGAACGAATGCGAGAGCAGTCGCAGCCGCAGTAGTGGGTATCGTGACTTTACATTCGACGGTGCTCTCGGTCTGTACTTGCCAAATCTTGACGGACTTGTCTCTGCCGGCAGTGGCAAAGACTGATCCTGCAGCCTGTGGCGCCCATGAGCAATTGAGGATCATTCTTGAATGACCTTTGGGGTTTGATACACGCAATTTGTACACGGTGGAATTTGCTTCTTCTCTCTTGAAGAGAGCCCATTGGCGATCACGGCCTGTGCTCAGGAGATAGTTGTCGTCTGGGGAGAATGTGATGCTTGTGACTGTCAGGTTGTGTGCTGCGAGTGTCGGCTTCACCTCATGCCATGTCTTGGTATCGTATAGCCTGATGACCGCATGATCGATAGAACTGGCACGACAGGCTGTCGCAACAAGGCTACCGTCGTGAGATGCTGCAACTGCAGAGATCTCGTAGCCGTGACCATACAGCTTTTCGTGTTCTGGCCAAAGAGTATGCCTGGCTAAGTGATCTTCGAAAGGTGGATGATCCAAATCCAAAGTGGATTTGTGCGTAATGGCGACCGGATCTACAGCGTCGCGATCGTTGGAAGACTGCCCATTCGTCGCAAGCTCCTCTGCAGCCTCCTCCTCCGAAGTGGCAGTGGCAACAGCCTTGTTCGACAACCCCAGGACCGGGATATTCGCGGCTTCAGGAAGGTCACTGGCCGAAGTATCTTCAGTACCGCCGAGTTTGCTCATGAGTTTGGCGACAGCTCCTGGCTTGTTAAAGACACGCAAAAGTTTCTCGTCAGCTCCTGATATGAACTGTGTTGATTTTATGGAGTCCAAGCAATTCAGATCATACCCGTGAATCTGTGGCCTGGACATCTCATACCAAGTCGTGACTCCAGATCGCTTCCATTCCGAATAAAGACGTGTCGTTTGATCTGATCCGGTAGACATGAGATATGCACCATCCCTCGACCAAGCAATATCCTTGACTTCTCTGACATGCCCAGTGATTCCAATCTGCTGCAGCCACCTGTCTTCACTTGAGTGGTAGCTCCAGACTCTCCAACTACCGGTTCTTCCTAGGCTGACGATTGCACTACCCTCGGGTGACCATAGTCCAACCCAGAACCCACCAGTGCTACCAGTGGCGGTAGTTGATCCTTTCTGTGAACTGATCTCTCCGAGTCTTGCTGTGCATGCCCATATGCCCGATTCGGTCTCCTGCTCCCATATGGCCAGAGAGTTGTCGGCAGACGCGGTAAGCAAACGTGGACCTGAACTTGCTTGTCCCTCACCACACCAGCGCGCAGTGTAGATCCAGTCTTCATGGCCAATAAGAAGTGCTTCAAAAGTGATCGAATGTGTCGAGTTGTCCTCTCCAATGTAATGTGCCTTGTTCGACAAAGACTTACCAAGAGCTCCGAGAGTAGGGTCATTAGCAGCAGAGGCTGTTGCAGGTAGCTCAGAACCCTTGTGAAATCGCCACAAGCGGATATACTTGTCTTGGCTCGCTGAGGCTAGCAGGATGTCACTGTCCTCTGCAGAGCTCTCCTGGACAAAGTCGAGAGACCGAATCCAGCCTTCATGGCCAGTAAGAATGGCGCCATGAGCGAAGAGATCGCCTTTCTGGACGAACACTCGTAATGACGAGGTTGTGCCAGCTACAGCGAATACAATTTGAGCATCTGAGAGGCGCGTGATTGCTAACGCAAGAGGAAAGAATCTTGGGGTCAAAGATATACTCTGAATTAGCTTCACTTCAATGTGTGGTCCAGACTATGCACTGATTAGCCGAACGATTGTAAAAATAGAAGGGAAGGATTGCAAGTTTACCTCTGCCGTGAGTGGCTCGAGACGCCATATTTTTAACGTCGCATCAGCAGCTCCAGTGATAAGAAGTCCAGCATCAGGTAGCACTGCGATAGCGTTCACAGAAGCTGTATGCTCTGTCAAGGTCTGAGTGGCGGTGAAAGAACCAGTATCTGTATCTCTAATCCAGAGCCGAATAGTTTTGTCTGCGGAGCCACTGAGAAGTACTTGACGCTGAAGTTTGGGATCCCGATAAAGCTTCACTACATTCACAATATCTGTATGCCCGGATAAGAGTGAATTGATGCCGTGTGCCTGAGGGTCGTGTGGATTCCAGATTGCAATGTTGTTGCCAGTTCCAAAGGCAAGAACATCCGAGTTCCAATCTGCTGCCGAAGGATGTCTGTTGCCGCCCGCGGCAATGAAGTCCAGTGTTTTGTTCATCATGCAATGTTCTTGCACTGTTTACCCTTTCTATATCAGAAGTCTTTTACTAGAGCAGCATTACGATTTCTTCGTATTGTGGTCGGCAATCTGGTCTCTTCTCAGTTATATAGTCTATTATGGGTGGTGGTAAAATTTCTGGATGCGGGCAGAAGATGATGCAGTCAAAAAATCTGGGGAGACTTTTCGCTTCTAACAATCCTGGAAGCAGCTGAATGACAATATCCACTTGCTGCATCCTGCACTATACTACGTGACTGAAGACGAACACAACCAGGGAACTATCTTATAGCCATACAGCAAGGCAAGTCTTCTTCATCGCAAGCTCGCTCTGCCTTACTTCACAGCCATGGCGGGGCAAATAGACGTCAACGTCGAATTCACGTAAGTGGTCTACCGACCGATGCCACATTAGAATCTTCGCCAAGCCTACTCACTCCTGCGCAGAGGTGGTCTGGAGATGATTTTCTCGAATCAGCGAAATCACAAGGTGTCCCTTCCATCACACGACGAGCAGGGACGTCCGGTTAATGTTGCATTCCTGATCAAGCATCTGTGCGAAAACATGATGCAAAAAGAGAAGAAAGAACTTTTCATTCTTGACGACTCGGTGTAAGGAAGACCTATACAAACAACCCGATTGTATGCTAAGATCTGGCTGTGCATACTGACATTCACTGCAGGCGACCTGGTATACTGGTGCTCATCAACGATGCGGATTGGGAACTCGAAGGCGAAGACCAATACGAACTCCAACCAAGAGACAACATTGTCTTTGTATCGACCTTACACGGTGGCTGAGCTAGACTTTAATATTCAGCACTAAGTATGATCTGAGACCGGTTGCATAATGAACATCTAGTATCGGTGTACGTCCAGTCTAACGAGTCAACTAAGTGATAGCCAAGTCTCCATCTCTATAATACTCCAACCATGTGGTACCCGAACGGAATCTCAATTTCCGGGACAAGATATGCTCTAGATGTGTTGACCTGATGGCTCGGTCATGACGAAGCATGTCGGCGGGATCTGGCGTCTAAAACCCGAGACTCCGACATGAATAAAAGACAGCCCTGGAGCGAACAATCAAAAGACTAAGCCAAGTCGGACAACGTTCTCTCCGCCGTTATTATGCGAAGTGCTTCTCGGTCAATTGACAGGCGATCTCGGCGAGTGCAGACACATTGAGTCCTGTTAGGTATCTGAAGATGTCGTATATGCTTCGGGACGGAGCTCCTGGACATCCCGAGACCACATGCCCTCTTGGTACACTCGCTAACACTACACCTAAGAAAGGTTAGCAAAAGTACTATGACAAAGCGCTCAGGATCAGAGGAATACAAGCCAGAAATCTTGGCGACCCTGGAAGTGAGACCTACCCTGCCGTACACATATACAGTACTTATTCAGGTCGCATGCGACAAGCTATATTTCTTTCCAGTATGTGACGGTTCCTTCGGCCGCCTACACCAGTAACATGGTGTCGAGACTCAGTGAGAAAACGTACAATAGACTGCGACGAGATGTCCCGCCGGAAGTCCTTGCTGTGTCGCCCGTATCGACGCATCCGGGCATGCAAGGTGCGAGGGGTCTCTCACTGCCATTAAATGTTATTGCGAGCATAATCAGCTATGTAAGTTGGTCGCGAGTCCCATGTCGCATTCGTTGTCCCACGACCCTGGCTGCTGACCACACGCATCCAGATCGACGACACCGCTGATATTGCGCGAGTCACACGAACATGTCGTCTTATGTATTATATGACTCTCCCGCAACTATACACAAAAGTCACACTCCGTTCATATCCTGAGTTACAATTTATCGATGGCAAACCGGCAGGGTTTGGGAGTGGCAGTCCATTCACCATGGCTCTCAATGGCCTTGCTACAAGTAATTCGGCAGCCTTGGTAAATGACTTTCACATTTCAGGTACTTGGGAGGATGCGCATATAGACGAGTACACAGTGGGCAGGGTGCCGGACAGCACGATGCTGCTGGGAATTGCACTAAGAGCTGCGATAGACAAGATGGTCAACCTGAAGTCTTTCAGGTAATTTGACTTAGCCAGCACAGAGAACTCGGTACTGATAGTGAACAGGTGGGAACTGGACATGAAACCGCTCAAAACCATCTATCAAGGTCTGGCGTCCCGCAACGCTTTGGTTTCACTGGACATTAGGTTCCCGTCATGTCGGGATCCTCGTCCCATCATCATGCTGCCACCATTGCCTTCTTTGCGCAACTTGCGCGTCTCCAATATCGATCCAGTCTGTTATCCCGACGACATATCTCTACTGTTGTTACACTCGAAACAGCTCAGAATCCTTCGACTTCAATGGAGCCCCCGCATGCGCGAAGCAGCGGAGCCCAGCATCAACTTGCGCGCATACTTTAGTAGATGTCTGGAAGCTCAATACAAGATCCCTCTCGAGCACTTTGCTCTCTCTAATTTCTATGGAATCAACACTGGTGACCTGAAAGAGATTGGAGATCCGAATACGTTGCGGAGCACAGCTCTGATAAACTGCTTTGGAGGAGCAGGTGGTGCGGCAGCTACGATATTTGTCGACGACAGCTGGAAGAATATTCCTGATGGGAAGGTCTTCCAGAATCTCAAGGCCTTCAGAGTCAGTGAACCATCGGAATCGCACGCCAAAATTGTCGGCACCTTCTCAGGACTGGAAGAGCTTTATTTCGTCAATACGCCATCGCAACACATGAAGAGAGCCAGCAGCAGCACCACACTAGTGACTGACTCGCCTCGCTCGACTGCGACACCGGCATCGGTGAGCTCGTACTCGTCGATTTCCCAATCGCCCATCAGATCGTCAGATCAAGCCGGCGTCGCACTTTGTGCAGAGTATCTGCATGTGTTATTCACCAAGCACGGACATTCCTTGAAGAAGCTCCTACTGAGCAACCAGTGGGCTTTGTCGGGCACTCAAATCGCCGAACTCGTCAGTTCGTGTCCGAAGCTTGAGCAACTTGGTCTTGGACTTTCTGAAGATGAACCCGGTGCCATGCGCCTGGTCGCTCCTTTCTTGAGAAACGTTACAGCGCTGCGCATACTCAGCAACGAGTGGCTGGAAAAGGCCATGGCCATAGATTCAGATCTACGAGACACCATGAACTGGACCAGCAACGACCCAATTTACTGGAGGATACCACTCAACTCGAGAATGAAATGGGCTGGCATAGGCGACAGGGTCTTCCGCATTGGCAAGGCCGTCCAACGGACTGACGATGACGGACGCCTGGAATGGAGAAAGGAGGTCTGGCCGGCCACACTCGATGATGTGAAGCACATCGAGATCTGGAACTTGGATTGTAATGATATATGATTTCAGTGCGTCTTTCCGGGAGGCACATGGCCCATCTACGACTGCGATGGAAGACCCAATGGAGTACTCCGGATAATTACCGCAATGCCATGCGCAAGTATGGTCAGCAAGCAAGTGGATATACCCAAGACCGAACCGAGGCCGCTCATGGAATGCAACGCATGGTCATGATATATTCATTTTCGAATTGAAAATGCTGGCATAAAGCAGAGGTAAATCCTCTTGCGGGAACAAGTGCCTATCGGCCTCTGAAAGACGAAGAGAAGGAAAGACCATAAAAGAGAGGAGAATGCTCACACCTCTGGAATACATATCATAGGGGTCCTTGGATGGTGTGGGTTGGTCAGGTTCTCTCACGATATATTTGTTGTTGGCGTATAGGGCTGCATGCGGGCGTCCGCCGACGGACCTCCAAATCGGGAAGGCGCGGCCAATCAGCATATCCTATCTCGACTTCACCTCACGACCTTATTGAATATGAACGGGCGTCCGCCCTTGGTTACAGGACCTTGTTGCAACAACACGATATAACCTGCTGCAGCATCGCGAGCACTCCTGCTTATAATCTGTAATACATGTTCAATGATCTCACTCGTCGACAATACCCATCAAATAGTGTAATATAATATAAAACCACATTATGGTCAAACGTCGGGTTGAAGCACTACCACAAAGCTTGTCAATAGAGAGCATGATTAAACCATGGATTCTACCAGGTCAGAGAGACTACTATCTGACACACGCAACCGTCGTTGATCCCCAAGACGGATCTACCAGAGAGAACACAACCGTGCATCTCTCCAATGGCTTGGTCAAGGCAGTCTACCCTTCTGGTTCCGAAGCCACTCCCACTGGCAGCAGTGGTAGCGTCACAATAGATCTCAGCGGCAGGTACATCTGTCCCGGTTTGATCGATTGTCACGTCCACGTTGCCACTCCGCCAGGAGAGAATGGACTAGCAGCAACCATGTCACAAGACCCGACTACAGCTCTGCTTCGACAACCATGGCTGCTGAAGCAGATGCTCCACCGCGGCTTCACAACGATAAGAGACTGCGGTGGAGCAAGTTTTGCTCTCAAAGAAGCCGTGTCCGAGAACCTACACCCCGGGCCTCGCATGTTCATTTCCTGCCACGCCATAAGCCAAACCGGCGGGCATGGAGACAGACGATCCTCCAAGACGCCCGACTACGAGGGATGCAGCTGCAGCCACTTCGCCTCCTCCTCCTCCTCCTCAGGAGACGTAGGCAACATTGCAGACGGCGCAGACGCCTGTCTCCGCGCCGCGCGCTCCCAACTGCGTCAAGGCGCCGACTTCATCAAGATCATGTGCAGCGGCGGCGTAGCCTCGCCCACGGACACGCTGACCGCAACGCAGTACACAGCCGCGGAGATCACATCCCTGACCAGCGTCGCGCAGGCGGCAAACACCTACGTCAGCGCACACGCATACACGCCGGCAGCGATCACGCAAGCGATCCGGCACGGCGTCGGCGCCATCGAGCACGGCAACCTCATCGACGAGCCCACGGCGCACCTCATGGCATCCAAGAACGTCTTCCTGACCCCGACACTAGTCACGTACGACACGATGGCCTCGCCGGACTTCGCGGGCTTCCTGCCCCCCGGCAACGCAGCGAAAAACACCCCAGTCCTGCGCGCGGGCCTCGAAAGCCTCCGACTCGCAGACGAGGCAGGCGTGATGATGTGCTTCGGCACCGACCTGCTAGGCGCGCTCCAAGTGCGTCAGACGCGCGAGTTTTCGTTGCGTGCACAGGTGCTGTCGTCGCTTAAGGTCCTGCAGAGCGCGACTGTCAATGCGGCCAGGTTGTTGAGAATGGAGCATAGGCTTGGGAGGGTCGAGGTTGGGTTTTGCGCGGATTTGATCGTGTTGGAAAGGAATCCGTGTGTGGATGTTGCGGTGCTGGATTCTTCTTCTTCTGGTGGAGCAGGGGGAGAAGGAAGAGGCGGTCCTTTGGTTGTGTTCAAAGATGGCAGAGTCATGATGAGTAGATTGCCGGGGGTAGTATCTGAAGTTTGATCTTCTCGGATCTAAACTACTGTATGTACAGTGCAGTCAGCCCTTTCGCCTGTCTCTCTATCTAGATCCGCCCTCCGTTATACTGCCCGATATTATTGAAACACAGAGGCATGCTCGCATACAATATCGGCCTACAATACACTTATATCTTCGAGTCTAGTCTATGGAGTAGTCTATGATGTAGTCTATGATGTAGTCCATGGAGTAGTCTATAATGTAGTCTAAGGAGTGGTCATAACGAACGGATATCAACATCAAGCCAAGGCAAGGATCAAGGATTGTCTTTCATTTATAGAGAATTGTATATGCATTATGGACAATATAAAGTGTTATTGTATGGTTGGGGGGGGGGGGCTATGTACAAGTTTGTCATCTCTCTCTCTGTCTCTCTCTTTCTCTCCTCTCCTCGTCATACTCCTCTCGAGATCGATCGCGAGTCCGAGCGTGTGTTTGTTTATTCATCCGTTCGTTCCATCCACTATCCACTTACTTTCATCGCTCATCGCTCATCGACATCATCGTCGTCGTCATTTGATGGATGGATGGATGGATGGATGGATGGATGGATGGATGGATGATGTAAATCACATGCCTGCCTCTACGGCATCCTTTTTCCGTCTTTGTCTCGTGTATGAAAGACGTCGACGAGAAGCCGCAGCGGGAAAAATAGACAAGAAGAATAAAAAAAATCAACCCCGTCGATCAGTGCCCCACCTCAACTTCCCATTCGACCTCTGCGCCGCCGGGCCAGGCCTCTCGGGCTCCGCGAACCTGATGGACTGCGGCACCTGTCTGGGCCCGTTGTTGTCGTCGTCGTCGCTGTCGGACTCTTCTTTACTGAGGCCCAGGGCGCCCTCTCTGCGTCTTCGCTCAGCGGCGGTTTCGCCCTCGTTGTCCGACTCGAAGCGGCGGTCGTTGGTGTTGTTGCTGATTTTGGCGCCGGTGGAGCGTTGGGGCGGAGGTACCACACGCTCCGTGCCGTCGTCTTCGCTGTCTTCTTCGTATTCTTGGGGGGATACGCGGGTTGGAGAAGGAGAGAGTTGGCGGCGTTGGGTTTGTTGCTGTTGTTGGTTGCGGGCTCGGGCTTCGCGGCGGCGTCGCTCCGCTGCTGTTTCGCGGCGCGCGAGGTCGCCTCGGATGTTGTATGATGGGTGGTCTGGCGCTTCTTGGTTGTGGCCCTCGTGGAAGGGGATGTTGTTGTCATTGGAGTCGATCAGTGTCAACCCTTCTGGTCCGCCGCCGCTTTCGTGGCTCGCCACCCGCGTCACGGCTGCTCCTTCGCTGCTTTCTTCGCTGCTCTCGGGCATGGGTCCGAAGTCTTGCAGCTCGGGCATTTTACGGTCGAGGTGGCTTTCGAACTTCTGCGCGCTCGGACGGCGGCCTTGACTTGCGTCTTCGCGCGCTTGGTCTTTGAGTGCTTCGGGCACGTCACTCTGCTCGATGAGCTTGGCTCGCGCTTTGGGGTCTAGCTGTGACACTTGGCGGATGAACTCTTGCTTGCTCATCCTGCGACCTCCGGCACCGACGGTGAAGCGTAGGCGAGCGTCGTCCGCCTCGTCCTCCTCCTGACGCTTCTTTTTCTTCTTCTCGCCCTCGGCCGTCGCCTTTGTTGCTTCGGCCGAGCCAGGCTCGGCTTTTGTCTCGCCCTTGCCTGACAGACCGAACGTGCCCATCCTTGTGATTTTTTGTCTGGTCGATTGTCCACCTGTGTTGGCACCCTCGGCCTTTTCCTTCTTGGGTTGTGCAGGGATGTCGTATTTCTTCAAGACCTCGCCGTCTTCGTCTTCAACGATGATGGTGTTGCCGAATTGGTAGGCACGGGCAGCTGCACGCGGTGGTTTCTCTGTCGACTTGGGCTTTGCGGCCTGGTGGTCCTCACTCTGGCGAAGGCCGCCAAAGTGTCCCTTCATCATCTTTTTCCATTCCTTTTGCGGGTGAGCGAGACCCGACAGAGCACCTTCGCCGGCCTTTTCCACCCTGTCTCCTGTGTCCTCGTGAGGGTCTTCTTTGTCCCAGGCGACACCGTGATGTACGTCGTGCTGCTCCATTAATCTGTGACCCTTCCTTGCCTCATGCTGCTGTCTCTGAGCATCCGACTGACCCTTTTTGGCTTCCTCCACGCCGAGGACATTACCCTCTTCGTCCTCGTAAACAGTGTCATTACCCTCCTCATAGACCTCGCCTTCCATCTCGCCTTCTTCGTCGGCATCGTCCTGTTCCTCGTTCTTGGCTGCCATCGGCCTACGCATAGGTCTATCAGTCTCTGCTTCAGAGTCGGCTCGGGGACCGATTCCTGGCCTGTCATCGCCGCTGTCCGTGTTGTTCCGTTGAGGAGCAATAGCAGATTGACTGATGGGTCCTCCGTAATGGCTGGACTTGCGCGACTTCCTTCGATTTCCTGTTCCATAAGGAGAGTCATTGACCGGCTGTCGACGCAAGAAGTTTCCGGGCACCACGCCTCCAGGGAAGTCATTCTTTTCATCGATTGAGGATTCCGTATCGTCTGGCCGTCTCAAGGACATGGAGGTCTTCGATCTCGATTGGATACGAGGTAGTCTGTCCATCCAGGATGGGCCTTCCTCGTTGGCTTGTGTGTAGGACATGGTCAAGGTCAGAGTGTTGATTCGTTTTCCGAGCGTGAAGACCGCGATAGAGGAGCCATGGACCACTATAGACACAATAACAAGGAACGTCGTGATAGGCCAGATGAGTTCGATGATGTTGAGATGTTCGAAGCCGGGCTCAGGGAGCTCAGCCAAGGGAGTGGTGGAATCAGTCTCTAGCTCAGCCCTCGCGAGGATGGCGACGAAGATGGCGCCTACTCCGATCGGGCCAAAGTGACCAGCGAAAAGAGCCTCTCTCCATGTCTTGATGTCTGGAATGACGGGCTTCAACACCATCATGATCGGTATGCGACGGAACAGAACGACCAAGATACCGAGGACGACGAGTCTCCAGGCGTTGAGACCAAGAATGTCCGAGTTGAACTGGGGCCATGGGATGATGGTTCCAAAGTAAACGAAAAAGGCCAAATTGATGAGCAAATCGATGACGTTGGAGACGTGAGACTCTTCGGTCTTCTCAGTGAACCAACCATCATTACTGAAGCCGACACCACAAGCAAAACCGACGAGCAAATCATCAACACCCAAAATACTTCCTGAACCAGCGCAGAAGAGAGCGAGAACAAAGTAAAACACCAGGAACGATTCCCTATCGATGATGTCCTTTTCGTGAGCAAGTCTGATCAAGCGTCGAGCAATGTAGCCGACCAAGAAGCCGTATACCGCACCGAAGACACACTCGTACAAGATGGTGACACAGATCCATTCGAGTGCGACCTCATGAGGCTCGTGACGGTAACGGATGATGTAAAGGGGAAGGTAGACGAAGGGAAAGGCCATGCCGTCGTTGCACCCGGACTCGGCCGATAGCAAGTCTCGCAAATGCTTTGGTACACGCTTGGCGAACTTGCCCTTACCAACGACAGACGAGGCGAGGACGGGATCAGTGGCGGTGACACAAGCAGCGACGCACAAACTGTCGAGCCAATTGAGTGGGGGGATGAGAGCCCAGATGAAAAGACTGGTGATGAGCCAGCCGAAGGTCATGACGGGAATAAGGAGGAAGGTGACAGACCGCCAGTGCCGTTCCATGTAAGCCTTTGGCAACTCGACTCCGACGGCGAAACATTGCACAACGAGAACAATGCGGGCGAACTCAAGCGTGATTTGGTCAGTGTTTCCCCATGTACCTGGATCTATCAGGTCGGCGGCATGTGGACCGAAAATGATACCACAAATGGTGGCTACCGTGGCTTCGCCAATGTATAATCTTTCTTTGATGACTGAGGAACACAACATGAAAAGACTGGTGAAGCCTCCCAGGATGATGTAGACCAGATGCGGTCGGTTGATGGCTAAATGATCCCAAGCCATGGTGGTGGTGGTGGTGGTGGTGGTGGGTATTTATTCTAGGTACAATTACCTTTTGTTTCTACAACAAGCAGAACGACACCAGAACAGCGCAACGACAGGAAACCCAAGATCCAGACTTTGAGAGGGGTCGTCGACGTTTCTGTTGATTTTGAGTGTAAATATCGTTATATTGCTTTTCTTTTTTCTTTTCGCACATGAGCGAATGTTGCTCTAGTTGAGCGGTCTATCGTCCCAATTCGCGGCAGAGAGCGCAGTCGATGTATGCTCTATCCAGCTCATACAGTGCTGTGGATGCGCCCAGTCGCCGCTCCTGCCTGCCAGAGAATGGCGGTACCGTAGAAGTTTCCCGGAGAAGGGTTATTGGAGGCGGGGGAGAGACACAGAGTGAAGGCGCGGAGAGTCTTTCTTGGCGGAGTAATGGGCTGCTTTGTTTATACAATTGCAAATCACAGAATATAGCCACCGGTGAGGTCGAGCGAACGTGGTGCTGAAGTCTAAAAGGTCGACTCTTGAACAGACAAGACGGGGAAAAACAAGAAAAAAAAAGGATAGTGAAATCAATGCTTGGGAGGTAGCAGTACAGAAAGGCAAGGTAGAGAGGCAATGGGCTGGTGGTGCCAAGGTGAGAGTGGTGATGATTATCTTAGTGCCAAGATAGACTTACGGCTGATCGGTTGAGGTAATGTTTTCTTACCATTTAAAGTGAACCACCTGGGGGGGGGGGGGCACCTCCCCCGCCTGCATGATGTAACTCGTATAATAGCCTTGCTTTTCCGCGATCCCAGAGCAGATTGCATGCAATGCTGCCGGGCAAAGACGTACTGACCAAAAGTGGTCGGCTTCTTTCTCTACATGCCATACAAATATTACGACAGCCACAGAGTAGTGTCTGCCTTTTGTTTTTCAAGGCAAGCAAAGCTTTACCGGACTCTCCATGCCCCCGTACCCGTAACGCATCACGTACACCTTGGCCACCCTTGGCAAACATGGGATTCCAAGGTTTAAAGCCCATCGGGGGACGGGGTCAGGCCAAAACTCGGGTGCACGGGCGTGGGCCACCTTCGTCACACCTTAGCGAGAAGGGAAAAAGTAGATATAGTATGGTACGTAGAAGATAGTGTGATGGCGAGAGAGAGGCATAGAGGACTACAGAGCCACGCCCTGGACCGAGATACAGTAGGTAGGTAGCGTGAGTCGTGCAATTAATCTGTCAATTCCTCTGTTCACCCCCACCGCACTTCACACCGTAGCAGCGCCCACCGACCGCATAGCGAATCCATGCGCGTACGAGTACACGCGGCGGCGTAAGGTAGGTACCTTATACAAGGTGTCAATAGCAAGAGTGCCGTGACTCCGTGGACATTGATCATCACGGAGACACAGAGACGTGCATCGTACCAAGGCAGGCTGACCGGTCGGTGAATGAACGTCCTTCTGTCTGTGATATTACACTTGCGAGCAGCGGGTGTCCTGTGGTTCTCATTCACGATAACGATGATACTAGAAAGAAGGTAGGTGGAGTTTTGAGATGACTGCTGCGACGACGACCAGGGCGGGGTGCAGCTTGCTCGCGATGCGATGCAGCATCTTGATTTCTGGGCGAAGCGGTACCTTACCTACCTTACCTTACCTTGGGCAGTATCTACCGAGGCCTTGCGGCCAACCAGCCAGATAGCGCGAGCCCGGACACCGGACACCGGACACCGGACGCCGGGGGCTTTATCGATTACACTACACTACTTGTACCTCCTGGTTAGTGGCCGCACGGAGGCATGGCATACTGTACACAGGGCCGCGATATTGTTCATATATATGGATTGTCTCGATTTGTACTGTGATCATGCGGTGTCCTGTTCGGGCTGGTTTCATGTCAGACTGTCTGAATGCGAGGTTTGAGTGGATAGTCGGAAATGGGATGATGGATTGATTGATTGATCGTCTGGCCGGCCTCGTATGCAGGACTTGGTTGGATGTTCCGTGGTTGAGAGTATTTGTTTTTATGTATGATGGTTATCTGTAGCTTTGTAGTTTCCGTGGACTGACGATGATCACACGTTCGAGGACGACGGAATCAGAGGCATCATCGCGCCTTGTTTGTATCGTATACGCCTCTCTGTCTACATGTACAGGACAGCACCGAGGCTGCCGCTCAATCGGTGTGTGCCTACCCAGTTCGTTTGACACAAATGCCACTCTTCCTGCACATCTTTTGATGGGCTCCCCGCTCAGCTCTGGCCTGCAAAGCGTTTTCCTGCGTGTTGTATTTAAACCTTCAACTGGGCAATGTCCGGGGTGCCGTCCTCGGCCGCAGCGGTGGCCTTCTCCGCCTCGACGACAATGTCCCTCAGGGGTTTATGGTCTCCGCCGCGAAGGTACTCTTCGTACTCGCCGATCTTCTGGCCGGCCTCGACCCAGCGCTGCTTGTATGCCGCTCTTCGCTTGTCGCACTCTGCGTTCAGAGCGGGCCAGTACTTGGCGTGGTCGTATTCGAACTCGAGATCGCCGCCGCTCTCCTTCCAGAGTTGCTCCGGGGGCACGTATTTGCGCAGGTCCTCGTTGAACTTCATCTTTTCCTTGGTGACGGGGTCGATGAAGGGTGAGATGAGCTTGAAGAAGGTGCTGACGTACCAGGGCACTGTTTGGTCAAAGTTAGCTGTGTCTTTGTTTGTACATATAAACAAAAACAAAAAAACTCACGTTGTGAGATGAGCGCGCGTCCGAGTCTCTCGGGGTTGTGGTTTTGTAGAATGTTCAGCACAGCTCTTGCCTGGGCGACGCTGGGCACGTTGCCGCTGGCGGCGCCCTTGAAGTTGATGAGGAGACACGTCGTCTCCTGGCCCGGGGGAAGCATGTCGAGCACGCGATCCAACATGAAGGAAAGGTGGTGTATTTGACGGTCGCTCATTTTCGTGTTCTGCTTGGCGGGATTGAGATAGAGGCAGGGACGGGCATTGACGTCGTAGCCGATGACGACTTGCTTGCCGGTCTCGTTCTCCGGCGAGATGTAGTCTGCGGTGAAGGTGTCGGCGCCGTACTCGCGTCGCCACGAGAGCGTGCTCTGCAGCCTGTGCAGGGCGTCCGGGACTTTCCACTTGGTCGCACGCAGATATCGGAGCAGACACTCGCGGGTCAGGAACATGCGCTCGTTGTCGGTGATGGGCTCGTTGGTGGCATGCTTGTCCGTCGTGCTGGGAATGGTGGTCCAATTCGACACGGTAGCGAAGACCTGCGAGTATTTGGCTTGCTGGTCCGCGGTCAGGGGCGCGATGATGGCGGGTTTACAAGTCGGCACCGGGACCAGGATGGGGGTGCGGACGGCGCCCTTGGGGGCATATTCTTCCGGGGTGGGAGGGCTTTGTTTCTGAGTAGAAGTGATGGAGGCAGGCTTGCTGCTTGATCTGGAATCCTGAACACTGTCGACGGGCGCCGGTACGGCATCTGCGACGTTGGCCATCTGTGTTGTATGTAGCAAGGAAAAGCTGTCGGGAGTATGCGTGATATACAGATGCTTTGGAAGATGGTCCGGGGGTGGAAGGAGAGAAGGGAGGGACAAAAAGGAAAAGAAGACGGGCTAGGAGATTGAAGGCCTGAGGACACGGGATCCGGTGTAGGAGAGGGAGCGAGAGAGAGAGCAGAGTGGACTATCAATCCCAAGGTACGGGAGGCAGGGTATAATACAGTGTCGAGAGCGAGGTTATTACGAGTATTTTATAAGACAAGCTTGATTGCAAAACGAGTGAATCTCTCTCTCTTCCTCCCTCGTCACTGGTACATCTACTGTACTGTACAATGAGGCAAGCTACTACTACTACTACTACTACTACTACTACTACTGACAGACGATACAGCAAGATACAACGCCCGTCCCTCCCTGTACAAGTTAGAAAAAAGGGAGCGAGCGAGCGGCGCAATCCGATGCCGCTCTCTGCCTTGGCCTTGGCCTTGGCCTAGGGTGCGCCCAGCCTTCCGAGAGTGGACATGGCATGATTGTGCATCATCTTTTGGTGATCTTCTTGATCTCTTGGAGGATGCATGTGAACTCGAGCCTATGATGGCGCTGTATCTGCTTCGTACAAGGTTTATGCAATAACCTAATGATTGCTAGGTGGGTCAAGAACAGGGGTCCCAACGTTGTCCCGCGTGTCGGCTCGGCGGACGGGAGTCTATTGGTCCGTCCCCCGCCAGTCCCTGAATGGGTGTCGAAGTGCCCCGATTCCAACGCGAGGGCTTGGCGCGTCATGTCGCGTCACCGGCGCGTCTTCTGGAAAAGACGAACAACTATTCCCGTCTTGCATGACAACATATTACATATCGACCACACATACACATACACATACACATACACAGACACAGACACGCAATGGCAGAAGTCACAGACGAGATCAACGAACTGTTCGCCTTACCCAATGCGCCTCTGCCGCAAGATGTCCTCGGCGAGCTGCAGTCACTCGTGCGCGTCCACTCGCTGTCGCCGCAGGAGCTGTTCTTCAAATGGGAGGCGTACAGCCTGAAGATGGGCGGGGAGAACAGTCGCGTGGACTACAAGACGGTGCGAGACTTCAAGAAGGATCTCCAGGATGCGTTGGAGAGGGAGTCGAGGGGGAGAGTCCACTTGCAGAGTGCGAGCAAGAGAAACGTCAATGCCACGCCGAGGAATGCGAATACTGGGGACGTCTTCGGAGTGTATGTTCTTTGCTCCTCTGCTGGTCTTCTCTACTGAGGTCATGCTGATGGTGTGAATCTAGTCTCGACAGTCTGGTGACGGGCACACCGGTGTCAAAGAGCGCGGCAGGGAAGAGACGCAACAACTTCGAGACGCCCTCGGCCAAAGCCAGCAAAGTCAAGACAACGAGTTCGCCAGGCGAGCAGCGAACCCCCAACGTCGAGTCCATTGCAAAAGGCACATCATTCGCAGACAGAAAAGACCCCGGTCAGATCGTCGAACAGCTGAACGGCCACATCCCCTTGGCCGAAGCCCCGGCAGAAGCCAGCACTGAGGCGCGAGTCAAGCTGAAAGCCAACACGGAGATGCCCAAGTTCGCCTACAAACCAATGGCCATGAAGCTATCAGAAGCATCCGAGATCCTCGACGACCGCATCGACGAGTTCACCGACCTCGTCAGGCAACATCACCGCTTCCCCGAGTCGGCCTTTGGCAATCCGGCGGCAGAGAGCACGGCCGAGATCATTGCGGTCGGGAGAATAGCGTGCGATGCGCCCGAGGGCAAACTGAACGCGGCGTCAATGGTCCTCGAGACCAGCAGACGAATGGGCGCCGGCCTACGCGTACCCTTACGTATGGACAAGCAGCAATTCGACTTTTTCCCCGGCAAAATCGTCGCGCTCAAGGGCATCAACGCCTCAGGCGAATACTTTTCCGTCAGCGAAGTCTTGACCTTGCCACGCCTGCAGCTGCCGGCCACCTCCCCCGCTGATCTCGAGGTGCACAATGCACGTCTCTCATCAGCGTCAGACTCCGACGACGACGTCCCTCGTCCACTGAGCATATCCATCGCCTCAGGACCCTACACGACCGAAAGCGACCTCTCGTACGACGCGCTCGAAGAGATATGCTCCAAAGCCGCCGGATGCGTCGCCGACGTGCTGATCCTGACCGGGCCCTTCCTAGACCTCGAACACCCGCTCATCGCCTCAGGAGACGTGTCCCTGCCCGACGACTTCCTTTCCTCGCCAGACAACGCGACCATGACGGACGTCTTCCGCGCCCTCGTTTCGCCCCCCTTGCACCGCCTGATCCAGCGCGTGCCGTCCATGACCGTCATCCTGGTCCCGTCCGTGCGAGACGCCATATCCAAGCACGTCTCGTGGCCGCAAGACAAGTTCCTGCGCCGAGACCTCGGACTTCCCCGACAAGTGCTGTGCGTCACGAACCCCATCATGCTGTCCATCAACGAGGTTTTGGTCGGGGTTAGCTCCGAAGACGTGCTCTACGAAATGCAGCGGCAGCGCGTCGTGAGCTCGTCGGCCAGGTTCGCCGCAGGCGACACCCTCGCTGCGCTGAGCGCCAACGTCATCGATCAGAGACATTTCTTTCCTGTCTTTCCGCCTCTGCCTCGTCGTGGCGACGATGACAACTCCGACTCCTCGTCGTCGGCGGGAAAAGGTGGCCTGAGTATAGCTGCCTCCCTCGACATCTCATACCTCAAACTCGGCGACATGTTGAACGTCGTGCCGGACCTGCTGATCTTGCCCTCTGCTCTGACGCCGTTCGCCAAGGTCGTCGACGGCGTCATGGTTGTGAATCCTGGCTTCCTCTCGAAAAAGCGAGGCGCGGGCACGTGGGCCAGGGTCGTGGTCAAGAGGAGAGAGGTCAGGGAGGAGGAGAGGGAAGGAGAGAAGTTGTTGAGGCATGAGGTCTATGAGAGGGCTAGGGTTGATATCGTGAGGATTTGAGATGGAAGAAATATGAGTGATGATTGATAGGCAAATGTACGAGTATACGGGGAAACGGGGGGGGGCCATGCTTGCTTACATATACTGCACATTTCCTTCTCTTGTCTAGTGGATCTGATACAGCCACCATGGTGATTTCCATTCAATTAACCACCTCCTCCTCCCCTTGTCCCCCTGTCGATATCCTGCGTCAAAACAAATAATGAAAGGTTCACATCAGAGGTATATGTATATCTATAAAGAGGGAAACACCAGACTCCTGCAAAGAAAACCGCGTCTGCTTGTATAAAACCCGATCCCGTGAAATGACAGAAACCGAGGTCCCGCCTCTGATTCAAACTCCTCGAGACATACACAGCATAAAAGCGACCGGACTCCACTTCAGTGAAATCGTCGTATCAGCATCACCACTATCGCAACGACAATCCCGATGATGGCTCTGTCCAACCACACGTCGTGCGAGTGGCGCGCTGCTGGGGCTTGTGCTTGTTGCTGTCGTATCGCTCGCTGTTGTTGTTGTTGTTGCTGCTGCATTGATAATGAAGCAGGAGGAGAGGGAGGCTGCGTCACTGGTGTAGATGTCGTCGTTGTTGTTGGCACTGCTGCCTGGGCTACAGCTGATGCTGGCTTGTCTCGTGATGTTCCAGAAGCCAACGATCCGATCTCTGGATCCCCAACGACCTCGCTGTCCTTGTCTTGTTGCTGCTGTGGCGACTTGGCGGCGAATCCCATCTCCTTCGCAAGCTTCTCCTCCTCTTCCCTCCTCTTCGCCTCTCGCTCCTCGCTCTCTGCCCCCAGAATCTCCCTGACCTCTTCTTCGTGCTTCCGCAATATCTCCTCGTTGCTCTGTGATCCACACGCCCTGCACTTCCACCCTTTGCTTTCTCCCGCCAGTTTCCTCTTGACGCTATCCGCCGCGCTCATGCCTCCCACCTGGCCCCCAGCATCAGAATCCATAAATGCGCGTATAGCGACCAGCGCCGTCCGTATGCCCCATGCCGGCTGCCAGCTCTCCTCGTGATGACCAGAGATGCTGAGACAGATCTCACGGTTCGGCTCGAAGCGCCCCGAGGGCGTCAAGAAGCGGAAGTTGGGCGGTTTGAGAGGATACGAGGGCGGCAAGGTGATTTGTCCATGGTAGATGCCTGTGGCCAGTGGAGATGGCGCAGGTGGTCCGCGAATTGTGAAGTGCCAGGTGTAAAGGTCCGAGTCGTCGAGGGGAGCGGCGTGGTAGTCTGGGGAGGGGTTCTGGGACAGCTCGGCGGCTTCTTTGACTGTGCTTCTGTTAGACTCGACTTGGACATCAACGAGGATAGGAACTGGATCAGGAATATGAGAAGAAGGGAACTGACGGATGCGCTTCACAGTTGGGCCCTTCAGCGACATGGTCGCGCGACTGATGTACTTTCTGTACCTTCCTTCCACTCGCAGCCTGATGGGACGGGACTACACTGTCGAGTAACTGGCTGTATGAAACATGAAAGTTAAGCGACAGGCGACAATGACAGCCAATGGCAGATGCAGAAGATCAAGGATGGAGTCGGAGGAGAGAATTGGTAATGATCAATATGGTAATGGACGAGGTGGAAGGAGTCTCAATCAGGCTGACCGCCCCCTGCCTTCCTGTTACAAGTACGTTACCTCCGTATCTCCGCGACTACCCCGGATGTTCACATGCTTCTCTCGAGGCTAACCCTGTCCTTGTTTTGCCATTGGACAGCATTTAGTATGGCCACTCGCCTATTGCTTTGCACAGTACAAGGTGTTCAGGTGTTGTATGGATGCAATCACTCACTTGTCTTCTGATATGACTGCGTTCCGTCGAACCGCTTGTGTCTTCCCATACCATGTACGAGTAATAAAAGTCCATGTCCATGTATCCATGTATCCATGTTCGACCTAGGTCAGCATGTTCACGACTAACAAGGCTGGTTTTGACCAGCAAAAGATATGTAGACGGACGATAGCTTAGTGATGCGCGAGCTCTGTTCAAACAAAAAGTCCGAAGGTGACATTCACGTCGAACATCGACAAAATATACATTTATTTCTACGATAATTTGGTGAAGGAAGGGAGCATGTTGCCAGTACACACAAGGCAAACAGTTAGGTATTGCTCCCTTTGAGGGTGGTCTCACGAGATCCGTTCATCTCACCACCATCATGTCACGTCACTTTCTCAACACACAAACATGGCGACACGAACATAACCTTGCTCTGTTCCGAGTCTGTCTGGGCGCTTGTACCCTCTCACGAAGGAGAAAGACCATCTGAGACTTCGATGTAAACGTTCCGAGTGACCCCATTTCAGGAGTGCGAAACTTACCTTGACACCACCGGAGTTGAGACCGACACCGAAGATGGAGCCCACGGCACATGTGATCGCATGCCCAGAGGATAGATGACCACATTTACCCAGTTTATGTGTATATCCTAGCTCGTAGAGTTCATAAGGTCCTCGGCACCTCGAGAAGCGAACAGGTCAATGTCTCTGTCACTATGCCCATGTTGCCCAACCAGAATACTGTGCACCATTTGCGAGCTTATGCTGCTTTACCATATGTGTCAAGCGAGCGTAACGCAGCATGTGATCGCGCGATGTGAAGGTTGGCGCACCTGTGTTCCGACGACAGCCGTAGATTGTGACCAAGTTTCGCGCACGGGAAAAGCACGAAAACAGCACGCCAGCTCCTTCAAGTGCTTCTTGCAAAACCAACCAGCCCGTATAGTGTACCTTCTTCTCGAGCAGGAGTGTGTGTATGTCGCAGTAGGAGCATGATGCGTTCAGTCCACGGGTGGCTTATGCAATTTATTGGCGAAGCGCGGAAGATGCAATCGATTGAGATTTGATTACCGTCGGAGGCGTCGACATCAGACACAGGTCTCGCTCTGCGGAGGAACATGGAATCCAAGTGCACCGACTCGGTGTTCAAGTGGCTGATATCGTTTCATGTGATGGCTCCCTGCAGCGCAGCACAGCGGCGTACAGCATCTCGTCGCGTGTGGGTGACTCTCGTAAAAAATCCGTCGTGATCGATCAATGTGCTGCGAGCCGATCCATTCTGCCTTCTGAGCATAAAAAGACCAAGTACCAGGTCAACATACCGCTGGCAGGATCGATAGATATGAGATGATAGCAGAAGAGGGCGCAAGCGTGAGTGGCCTGATGAAAAGCCACAGGCTATCCGAGAGGACCTAAAGCCACCTGCCATACAGTCCATAGACTTAGTAGAGGCGGTCCGCACGAAGGTGCTCTGATGACTCGATCGCTCAGACTTCGGAGCCGGGCAGAAGCACCGTCTATAAAAATTCAGACCTAAGTTACATTGCGCTGTGCCCGTTTACGGTTTAGTGTCTGACGATCGGACCTTTGCATAAGTACAGAGATACTGCTGACGGCAGCCCAGCCTCTGCCTAACGTCAAGTCTTGTGTGCGTGATCTTAGGGAACATGATCACTGTCCTTCATGGGGCCTGATCTGTTGATGAAGTTGACTCGACTGACTTGGCGAGGTGCATGATTGATGCCGTCTCAACCTCGATATGCTCGGCGCAAATTCGATATGTGCGTGGTGGCTAACAAATGGGTCTCTCGCGAGCAGCCGGACCTGCCTCTGCTACTGCTTGTAGGCCTGCGTGAACACCCTGAGATGTGTTGGACACTGGCACAATCAAGTCTATCGAACAAAACCATCGTCTAGGCGCGACGATCACAAGTGTCGATTCACCGCACGTCGACTTGACTGGTGTACAGATACACTCAAGTCTGTGCAGGAAAGACTAAACCAACATCATGCCGAATATTCTCTGTGCCGTGACCCAGGACTGCCAGAGCGAGAAGCGACGAGGAAAAGAGAAGGAAAAGAACATATATGTAAGCCACCGTACTTGTATATACATATACGGCCACTAATAAAGTTAAGATGATCAGGAAAGCTCTGGATTTGTATAAGGGATAAACGCCTAGGCGGAAATAGATGCTAAGTAAATGAGGAGAACAAGCGATTCCTTATGCGCCTTCACGTTTGAGTCACTAATTCATATTCATGAGGCGTACATAATTAGGCTGCTGGTCATTAGTCCTCGATGTTTGACCTCCTTGTTGGGCCTTTGCAACTTGTCTGTTTGACTCGCATTGAAGGTCCAGAAGAAGACCCCCCTAGATCGATATGGGAGTGACTCGTGGCTTTATAGCGAACCAGGCTTCTTGAGCCAATGGCATGGTCAAGGTCGACATCATTATGACAACTGCAGAAAGAATCCCACATGCACACCAGGAAGCGGACCGCCGCCGCCAGGGAAATGTGAAACCTGAGATACCTCACCTTACCTCACAGACTCCAACGTCAGTGCACCTGTCACCTGTCGAGCCTGTCGCTGTCGCGGGAACGGGCTATTTCGCCTACTTCGCACGTGGGCAATTGAGCTTCACAGTTTGTGCTTCTAGAAGTCCCCTACACGGCTAAAAAAAGATAAGGTAGGTATCGTCATTACTACGAAATCCTCCAGATGATGAGGCAATGCGTAACACCTTAGGTAACTTTTGTTTTCCTTCAAAGACTCGGATGTACCTTTCCACCTCTTCGCTCGACAACTAACCATAGCTTCCATCCTTGCTCTGCTTCATAAAGTACCAAGTCCCAACTACGGAAAAAGCATGATTCGCCCAAATTTACGCCAATTATACCGTTATCTTCACCAGCAAACCGACAACACCACGCTGCTAACACAACTCGATGATGGCGCATGATGAGGATACCGCAATATTCGTATCATGACGCTCGAACTCCTTCATCCCAATCCTCATTATACGCCTCTTTTAACGATGACCACCACATGCTGAACCTAGCCACACTCCACCGCATGCTCATGGAAATCGCTTCCTTTTCGTCGACGTCAAACATCGCCGTTTACTCCGTCAGATCGTTCACGAAGTCTTTCAGCTCCTGCTCCTCATTACTTGACAACGGTCGAGGTCGTTCCATGGCGTCTGGGGTGTGTTGTACTTCACCATGACTCATCGATCCTCGACCAACACTCTGATATGTTGCATAATTGGCGTGCTCGGCATAGGACTGATGTCGCAGCTGAGGATTTGCAGCATCTATCATAGGTGACAAGTTTGCAGGAACCGAGACGGATTGTGGCCTGTCAGTATGGGTAGGGCAAGAGTCGACCGTCGGCGAAGGCACGGTTGAGACGCTGCCCTTCATACTTGGAAAATGGTGGATGACCGCGTTTCCAAGTATTGACTCGGCAGCAAGGTTCTGCGCCTTGCGCAAATTGTACTGTTGGATCGCCTCACAATTGCAAAATGTGTGTTGCAAGGCCTGCGTTCTCCAAAACGAGAGCTCGTCGCGTAAGCTCTTCTCGCTTTGCTTCAGTGCAGCGTTCAGAACACTCTGGGTCCGATGCGTATCTTCGAGGAGATCTACATGATCCTTCTTCTTTGCACGACACTTTGCCGCCGCTACCCTATTCTTCTCGCGGTACTTCTCACGTTTCACGTCGCCCTCACCTTCTTCACCATCGCCATCGACATTCATCGAGCTGTCGTCGTCCATGATCTGGCTGACACTCCTGGATCTCTTGGACTGACGACGGCGACCACCAGACATGGTTCTGGTCTTCGTCGATTTTCCTACTTTGGAAGAGTTTTGCTTCGTCCCATCACCGGCACCGATTGGCTCTGCTTTGACTTCAGGGCAAACACCAGAATCGGCACGCTTGCTCTCTTTGTGGATTTCGCTTTCACTAGGAGGCGTGATCTGGCCAAAGTGTCGATCTGACGAACCATCCATGCCAAACAAACCCTTGGATATTCCAGGAAGCGCTAGCGACGCCGCCATATCAATATTTGCCGAGTTATCCAACTTTTCCGAGTCATTCCACATGGTTGCCGGGTCGATGTGCATTTGCCTCTCGCCAATGTAGAACATTTCATCGCCAACTGACATTGTCGGGCTGATCGGCAGGTCAAAATTCGTCACACCATTGGCTCCACTGTGCCCATCTGACGGATTCCCGAAAGAGTAGAAGTTGAGACCGTTCTCATGAGATTGTGGCAACTGGAAGCTGGACTCAGGAAAATCGATTGAATAGTCGTTCATATCATCGCGAGATAATTGATTGACATCTTGATGATAGCTTGTGGATGCCATGCTTGGGAAGCCTCACTTGCGGGTGTTGACGGACTCTGTTCTCTCAACGAGGAGAATTGAAGATATCGGATGGTGACCAGAAGAGACGAAAGTGAGATGGTAAGCTTTTCAAGGCCGATTGAAGCTCAATTGACTAGATGGACTGTATAGATGACTACAAGCGCTGGACATGCAGACTGCGCTCAGAGGGCTGCGCTCAGAGGGCTCTCTAACAGTCAACAACACGCCGTTGTAGAGGGCGATTATGTGAATGATCAACGATGGCTCAATATGCAGTCGATGAAAATTGTAGCTATAGGAAACTCGCGAAAGGTACAAGGAGTGTTAGAGTGGCGAAGCTTGTGAAAGCTCAAAGGTCCAGCAAGGCAGGTACGTGTTTGGCGGGGTAATTAGGTAAGTGATATGATTCACAAATATGATTGTAACAGTAGAGAGTGTGACTTTGGTAAGATTCGTACGATTAGACTTAGTGAAAACTTCAGACTCGTTAGTTTCGAAAACAGATGCAACATCTAGGCGTGGATATATTAAGGATATGAAATGGAGGGTGGGTGATGTAGCTGCTAGGCTCGGGACACATGCCTCTACGTCAGAAAGGTGGAGGATTGAAAATCAACGCGGACCTGAGGCCGAAAGGGAACCGCCGATCGCTCGATCTGTAAATCCTGTTCTTCAAACACTCTTTGCAGATTAGTCGCAACTAGGCCTTGTGCTAAAGAGTGGCTTTAAACTCTACGGCTGGTTCACTGGAACCTGAAGTACGTCCACAGTACGGTGTCGTCCTCGAGTGCTGCGCTATTCCCTGGCTCTAAGAGTACATTCAACTACTACTACTACTACTACTACTACTACTAAGGAACTAAACTTCGATTGTATTACCATTCGCGTCTGTTGTTCACCAGGGGTCAGTACAATCTGGCTGTTGCATGGTTTCGAGAAGAAAATGCCCGGACTACTGCGTTGTCTACAATCGGGTTTTGCATTCCTGTTTCCAGCCAATCTCGTTCCTAGAAGTATGATGTTGATCGCGACGTTTCCACCGTATTACTTACCACACATACTTCATGTTGTTCTTTGAATCCACCTCCATCGGCACATGGTCCGACACAAGAGAAGAAGGTACAATACCTAAGCAAAGCCAGGGCAGGATAAGGTATCAAGGCTGCACGGAGGTGTCTCGCCAAGTCTTTACTCATACCGATTCGACTACCTCACCCCTGTGATGTCTCCAATGGGATGGCGATGGACTCCTTAGCTTCACGCGTAATACTTCTACACCGTGGTAGTGCCATGGTGGGGCTCTCGGAGGTTCAGCCGATGAGCCTCATTCTACTTTTGTGCAGTTCATATTTGTACGTGAACCAACAGCATTTGTGCCGCGGCATGAAAATGCCCCACAGGGAGGATTTCGAAGATTTTCCTATGACATCGGCGATCGGTGCTGCATACATGCTACTTTTCCCCGCGTTATTTCCGAACGCCTCGTCTCGAGTGAGCACCTAAGGTTGACACTTGCTCCATACCGCACCCTGGAAAGGCTATTACCATAGGCACATGTATTATTGTTTACGTGAACTACTCGTCCTACTGTTTTGACGATATACTCATTTGAATTGCCGTCCGGTACCTATCTAGCCTACTTCAGAAATCTTCTGGATAGACCCTAGAACCCGGGGCTGAACCCATTAGGTCCCGAAGGAATGATTATTTTTTAATGATGCAATCTTCTGCTTGACAACTTGTGCATTTCGGTCATTGCCCACCTTCAATATGGAGATAATTACATACAGACTTACCGAATCCAACAAGATGTACATCTACAGCAACATACTTACCGTACAGAGGACTTCGGATTTCTTATCTGACCGTTCAACCAATGTTCAATTGGCGGCTGCCAAGCAACATAAACTAAAACCTTTGTGACTGGGACTCGTCGATCAGTCCTCTTGCTGACACCGGGTACTGCACAGGGACCACTACGTAACTCCTCGGAGCCGGTGATTCACTCCGCGAACTGCCACCTTTGAGTCCATGAAAACGGGAAGCCGGAACCATGTGCTATCGTAGGAGCATTGTCGCATGGTTGTGCCAACGGTCCCTGGCCAGGCTGACATACTTGTACCTGCATCACCTCTCCGGAACCCTGACCGGCAAGCCCCGACGGAGGGCCTTTCACAATGATCAGTTGTGTAGACTAGGAAGGCGCATATGATGTATGGTATGCATCATCCTGTCGTTCGCAATCAGGAAGTGCCATTCATGCTCGACTAAGCGTCACCGCATCACATACGCGCAGGCGCGAGACTTGCACATGACCGGGCTTATCAGAAGCGGCAGCAGCAGCTGAAACCACTGTGCTTGCAATTGGACCCCAGATATATGCTGGCACTGTAAGCTACTTGCAGCAGATTGTAGTCAACATGATGCCAACCTCAAGATAGGATCGAGCTCGGCTTTTGACTTCAGTCTCGGCAGCGACATGTCACGTGCTATATATGGTGGCAGCACGTGAATTCGCAAAAGTACAGTACTCGAATTTCCTACATCGGACCTCAGGCCTCGGCTCTATATACCGTGACTCGAAATCCTCACGGACCTGGTGCAGTAATCACAAGCATAGGTACTTTACTTACCTTACCTCACTTTGTGCTTTCAAGCACTTCGGGATGCGCAAGATTGAGCAAATCCAAGGTAGGCTCGATAAGGGACCTTTATCATTTGCAGCCGACTAGATACTTGGCGTAAGCCTGATGCACATCCTGTTCTCGTCATGATTTGCACCATACCTACCTACCTTAATCAACCTGCATCATTGGAGATTTTCAATGATGCGAATACCCGGTGCAGCAGCTGTCTGGCATCTCTGCCATGTTTTCGGTGACGAATTTGGTCATTAGTTGCCGAGAATAAACATGGACAAAGTCCTTCTGACGATCAACATAAATCGAAACTGGGAAATGACACCACCGCTATCGCTTGAGCAGCAGCCTAAAATGACTTTAAAGACATGACCGAGACGAATGTGGGCAATGTGTGGAGTTTGTTCCGAAAGCAGATGTTGTCAATTGGCCACATCAAGTACTGACGCGATTGTAGATTCGGCTGCAGTGCTATGCTGCAATGTGAGGTAGTGCAGAATTCGCCTACTAGCATCCCGAGAAGTTGGTCCACAAAACTGGAACCCACAGTAAGCTGCTAGTCGGCCGTCATTCCTTGGTGTAAAATGCCTTTCTGGAGGAGCCTCCTGGAGACCTTACCAACGCTCCGTCGAGAGTCTGTCTTCGGACCGTGGCCCGATCCGTGGCGAGAAATGCAAGCCGTGCCATTACAGGGTCTTGGGCCCCTTGGCGTCATGAAGCTTGGCACCTAGTGCATCTCGGAGTCGTCCCCGAAATATGGTAACAGCCTTCACTCCTAGTTGGCTAAGGTGAGGTGTTGCAACCTGCCTGCAGAGAACGCGTCCCATACATTTCAATGCACTGGGCGTTTGTTCTCTGACAGCTTACGGGGCGTACCATGATGGCAAGACATCACGAACGCCACTTACAAACCCTGTATATCTCCAAGCCGGAAGCCAACATCAATCATCATCATACTAAGGTCTCGATCTTTACATGAACCTCCCGCACATGCCTCACCTCTAGCGTCTACAGTGTTTCCGCCGAGTCGCGTTGACTGCGTTTCACCGATTAGCCTCTTATGAGTCTAGATGCCTTGAGAGCTCACAATATGTCGACTTCGTCCTCAAAACAGACGACTTCTCTACCGATGCAGAATGACCGTCCGCGCAAATTGCAGCGCATCTCACAAGCATGTGAGTACAGCAAGACGAGTCTTCTGTGGACTGTTCACTAGCGATACTCATTATACTTTTAGGTGATCTCTGCCACAGGCGATCCATACGGTGTAGATCCAGCAATGAAGACCCGGAACGCTGCCAGAATTGCTTCGACTTCGATGTAGCTTGCACTTATGACCGTCCTTCGAAGCGCAAGAAGCACCCGCAAGCACCAACAGCTCCAAGGGACTCGATTGTATCAGATGGTGTTCCACCTACGCAACCAATGCCACCGGTGCACGGTAGTATCTCTAGCGGATCTTCAATGCCTCGATCACAAACGGGCACACAAACTGGCATTCCTGACTATGTTGAAATCCCCCCAACAGGGAGTGCATCGCGTGCTCCGATCGACCTGGTCAATATAAACCGACGTGGAAAAGGACCAGACCATGCTGCCCTCGTGATTATGCGAGCCGGGAGTCCTGAGCATCTTGAAGTGCCGTGGAAAGCCTTTGCTTTGGCTTCTGAAGATGTTATACTCGAGCTTTTTGACATATTCGTGCGGATCATCTACCCTCTGTGAGACTCCTTGTCCAGTCTCTACAAAGACGGCGGTGTGCTAATGTCCCATAGTTATCCCTTGATGGACAGGGCCCCAGAGAGAGCGAGACTCGAAAGAAGAGAGCATCTTACAGATAGAGGTCAGTAATGTTGATGACGCGTACAATTTGGACCCTCTTTCCACATTGCGTTTTCCAGGGTCGCAGACAGCGCATGGATGTATGCAAGTTGAGTGAGGGTACCTGGTGTCTCTCTATGTAGAGCAACATGTCGCTAACACCTCACTGCAGGGTTCTTCTCTGCTGTTATGGCAGTCTGCGCGCTCACCTCAGCCCGTGTACGTGATGGTGCATACCCAAGCCCGGTTTCGGACGCGCTACGAAAACCCGAGGCGTCCTCGGAAATCTTCTTCACCGCAGCCAAGGACTCGATGTCCAAGGACTACAGTAGAATTTCCCAGACGAGTGCTGTCGAATACATCCGGACGTGTACATTGCTGTCTTTGACCTGCATCCAGTATGGGAGGAGCGCAGATGTTCAGCAATACCTGGGCAACGCCTTCACCCTTGCTGCGATGCATCGCTTCTACGACGAAAGATCATGGCCACAGGATCTGGACGATGCCACAAAAGAGATATACAGGCGCGTGTATTGGTCCACATATATGTTGGACGTGTATTCCGCGGTTGTCTGGAACTGTTTTCTCCGTTCTCAGGAGATTCATGCCTATGTCCGCTACCCTGCTCACGTTCATAACGATAACTTGTCGACCCATAACTCTCCCAAAGCTACAGGACAACCTGTCAGCTGGATCGTCGGATGGAACTTTTCCCTCGACCTGTACAGAGTCCTTGAGCACGTTGTAAACAAAGCACGCGCCAAGAAATTCAGCCACGACGACCGCCGCAGTGTCGACAGCTTGGTCTTTGCAGATACCTTCTCCGATCATGATGTGATGCAGACTGTGCTGAATCTGTATTACCAATTGCCACATCAATTCAAGGAGACGCTGCCTATGACTGGAGATCTCGGCAAGGATATCTTCGGCTTTCAAGCTGCGAACATCCAGGCAACATTGCAGCTACTGCGCATGATTCTCTTTTCGCTGGAGGATGGACCAGGCGTGGAGCGCAAATGTGATGTCGCAAACGAAGTTTTGCAAGTCTTCCACACCATTCCATTACCATACCTTAGAGCAATAAGCACGCCGCTGGTCTATCAGCTTGGAAGCATAGGGCAAATTCTGGGCTCTGTGCTAGAAGATCCTATATCACAATCGGTCTATCAACGCGTTCGGATATCATTGAACCTTATGGCAGATCTGTTGCAGGGTTTAGAGTCCTCGTTGCATCGAGCAGCGGGTGCGGCACAAGGACTACGGGAGAAAGTCCGTGAACTGGATGAGTATATGCGCCGACAACACACGGTCGAACAACGCCATACATATCAACATTCAATATCTATGCCCATGGGGAGTCCGAACGACCCTCTCCAGGGTAAGTTAGTACCTGAGGCGATGATGCAATCTCTTTCATCGATCCCCAATTTTTCATTCTTGCCCGAGATGCGGATGAACTGGCCCTGGCACTTCTATCCGGACGATAGTGGCCAATCCGATCAATTGAATGGGTAAATCTCATGCCATAGCTGTTTCTTGTTCTTGCGCATACTTTGCAGGTGTATACTTCGAGGCCTACGTGAAGTGTGGATGCTCGCACACCACTCTCTCTATTTCAAGGCTTCTGGGGAAAGAAACACAAAATCGGAAATGAATTTCTTTTGGTTACGAGAGACGACAACGATGACAACGACAGTAATAGGCATTTGCATTCAACCCATTTGTTACCTGTGTTATTGTTTCGAACCCTTATCCTTCTTGTTCTCCGGACATCTTATTATCAACAATCGAGAAATGGGGGATAAGTTGCCTCATCCCAGGTGTTTGATTAGACTTATACGACAGCACAATGATCCGACGACATCTTGTTCATTCTCCGGTCCAGGCATGACGGCATGGCGCGGCACAGCATCGCTTTGGTCATGGGGACTTCTGCGCAGACTCATTGGCGCATCTGGGATCGAGGTCCAAGTCGGTGTACTTGAAGAGGCCGGATCATTGATCGATTATGGATTGCGAGAGAGCGTTCTCGTCTTTGTTCTTGAAGAACACATGGTCCCGTCTATTCATGTCTTTCGTTTCTGCATTTTTCGAAGTACTATTATTTATTGCTTCTCGCACATGCACTTCCGCTCTGATCGGAATTTGGCATCATCGTGATAGGGGCTGCTTCAACGCGAATACATCGAAAACTATCTCAAGTTGCGTCAAACGCTCTTCTGCGTGCCTCATCTGAATTATTTCTCCTGCTATTGCTACTTGTCCCCGTGGTAGACATGCGAGTATGTGAGAGTGTTGTACAGGTAAGTGTATATCAAAGTGCCCACTCATCCTTGTTATCAGCAGCAGTGACAAACGGCTCATCGATCCTCTTGACCGCCATCTCGGAGCAAAGCACACAAGCACCCGCGACCAACCCATCAAACTCCCTGCCCAATGCATCCTTCTTAGCGCCTCCAACCACTGCCCTGCCGATCTCATTCCGCAATTCTCTGATCCTCTTCCCTTTGCCCACGCCCACAGAGCGCAGCACGACCTCGCCGAGACAATCGACGTGAAAGCCATGCTGACAGCTCGGAAAAACAAAAAACTGCCGCGACAGCAGCGGCAGTCTGCACTTCCAGCATTTCTCGCCGGGTTCGACGATGACGTAGCGCGAGTTCAGCATGCGAATGTCCTTTTTGATGTGCGTGGCCGTGGAGGCCGAGTCATCCATTTCGCGCTTGAGGTCGTCGATCTGCCGCGAGTATTCCTCGAGCGCGGTGCAGATTTCTTCTTTGAAGTCGTCGATGACGACGAAGTCCGGGAAGAAGGGGATCAGGTCTTCGATGCGCAGTAGCTCGCAGCGCTTGAGGAAGTCCATGGCGGATTTTATCGACGATTGGTTTTGCTGGATCACGCTTTTGGCGACTTTGAGCCAGAGTTTCTTGCGTAGCGTTGGGTCGTTCGTCGCGCTGTCTGCTACCGACGCCGCGAGGTCGATCTTGTCGTGCTTTAGCGCCATTTCTACCGCTGAGGCGTACTGTGACATGGCGACGTAGATGTGCACGCATGATTGCACTCTTTGGTGCTGGATGCAGAGACGCAGCGCGAAGTCTGCGTCGTAGAATTGGTCGTGCGAGGCGGATTGCGTGGTTAAGTAGCTATACAGGGGTGTCTCGTCTGCAGACGGAGCCGAGGCGTAGATTGAGATCAGGGTGTTGTGGACGGCGGGGGATGTCGAGTGGCGGTGGTTGATGCAGTATTGGAGGTATCGGACGGCTTGGTTCTGGTTTTACGATTAGTGTACTGGACATACAGGGAAAGAGATGGAGATTTACACACCTGGCTCAATGGGACATCGGCAGTTCTGTTGTAGTTCAATAAAGCGGGTATCAGCTTCTGCGCCTCGAGCGTGCTCTGTCGCATCATTATGTCCACCAAGTCTACCGGTACGTGGACCATGAGGACGCTGCTGTACTGATAGAAGATCTCCGAATTGGTCTGTTTCTTCAGCACAGTCATTGCCTCTTGCCATCGCTCCCTTTGTACCCAGTATGACAGAACGTAGTTGTAATCGTTGACTGTGTTAGCATAGTACAGCAGCTCCTCCTCGCGACCATGGCTGCTAATGAGATCGTAAGTGATTCTCCGATCGAGATCTGACTTGTGTTTGTTGATGAACTCTTGGAACTCTCGTCGTATCGTGGGAAGATCTTCCTTGACGGAGGCTATCGGCGCGCTCTCGGATAGTTCTGCTTTGGCAGAGATTGTGTCATCGAGGATATTGAGCTTGGCCATGTAAAGTTCTACAAGCCAACTGGCCACCATGATCCTCTGCATCGTCGCCGACTTCTTGAGCGTTGACAATTTGGTAAGTAGGTATTTCCGCAGGGCATCATGTTCCGATCTGTCGATGAAAGTGAGAGCAACCTCCTCGAAGGCCTTGGTGCTGCGACCATAGACTGCAGCAGCTTCGGAGAAGCGACCACGAGATACCGAGTGATCACCCGAAGCTGTAGCCACGGCATCCTTTTGGGCGGCCGTCTTGGCATATCGTGAGGCAGCTTCGAACTGCTGGTTCTTGAGCATGATCTTCCATACATCACGGCTCTCATCTGTCACGACAACCTCGAATATCTCTCGCTGAGTGAATAACCAGTATGTATTCTTTTTGGCGTCGGCATAGAGGCCAATAGTCGTCAGGCCGGGCTCGAGCACAGCCTGGTCGTAAACAAGATTACCGTCAAGCTGATTGAAAGCAAGGACACGACCATCTACCAGCTTCAAAATGTGGAACTGAGTTAGAGCTATCGAAGTGATGGGGTCCTGAGTGGTTCTCCTACGACCGCCGGCAGCTTGTGGAGATGGAATAGCATCTCTAGGGAGGACTTTTGCTTCTGTGAAAGGTGATCCTTCACCATTCTGGGAAGACAGCGATCCATGATAGACACCTTGGGCACACAACCACGCAAAGGTCCTGGGTTGCTCGGGATCAGACGGCGCCAGATCAATTGCCTCCGGGGAGATGACCAGGCTGGAGTGACCAGAGTAAGGAGCCTTAGGATCTTCGTGGATACTGGGCCCTTCATGTTCAAAGAAACGCGCATAAATCGAGCCACTTCCTTCGTGGCCGGTCCTGCCGCTTTTGCCGAGGAAGTGTAGTATTCTGTTCGGCGTTGCTACCACGATTCTTCTCATGTCTGCTCGACCGGCGACGGTATCGACCCAAAGACCCACGACGGCGCCATCGGAGACATTGTAGACATTCTTGACATATTTCTCCTCGCGACGATAGAACTCGGTGCTGGGCTCGATGTAAGCTTCGTGAATGTTGCCGTCCGTCGCACCGATTAGTATCTCGCGCGTGGAGGCCGTGGGCTGAGAAGGGTTCCATGCGACGGACTCAATCTGCACACCCTTCAAACGCGCAAGTGCCTTTGGCTGGCGTGATTGGGTGTGCAAGTAATAGTTCTCGCCGGAGGTAGTAGCGATGATCAAATGCGAGGCGGATGGATCGAGGAACAATCTACGGATGACACCTATCTCCGAAGGCTTCTTGGGAAGATCAATGTCTAGCGAATGATACTTAGTATATAGCATCAATAAAAAGTCTTTCACCCGGGTTTCTCACCATCTATGTCTTCGGCATTGTCTAGATCAAAGCGCAGTATGCGACCAGTAGACAGAGCAAGGATGAGCACATTGTTCGCTACCGCTGCGGCAACAAAATCAGATGATATGTCAAAGCGCAACTGGACTCTTTGCACGTCAAATATAGGCAGAGATGTGTCATATCCATCCTGCAGATTGCTCGGGGCGACATAGCTGTTGGATGGTTCTAGAGCCATGTTGTGATTATGTCTAGAGATTCAACCTGAACTGCATGTCTTCCCTTTTTCGCTATCGACTTGGTACTCAGATCTCACTCATCTGCCAGTGCACTCCCAATATGGAAGTGTTACTTCATGGGAGATCTTCTTGATGTTCTGGGCAACTCCTCCACCTCATGCAACAGCGTACTTGCTTCGTATACCGCAATGTTGCTCTACTCTGCGCACCTACCCTCGCTACCTTAGATAACCTCAGCTTGATTGGGGAAGAACGTCATTTACGGCTAAACACCGGAATTCATCGCGTCAACCCGTCGCGTTTGCGTGTCAGGAGCTCCCGATAGTTGTACTTGTAGCTGACGATTAACTCTCCACACCAACCAATCTATCTGTCCAGCAATCACCACATCCATCGATATACCATCAGAGGCCAATCCGTCGATCTTGTCTCACCGCAGAGAATCCAGATGCGTCCATCCTCTGCCACTGTCGCAATGTTCGCACCTTCCAGACTCGGTCTTCGCACCGCCAGCTCACTCAACGCAACCGCCCGCGCATTTAGCACCACCAGACCGTCTCTCCTTGCTCGCATGCAACTCATCGGTCGTCTCGCAGACTCTCCCGAGCTCAATGAGACTTCTACCGGCCGTCAGATGATCAGATACTCGGTGGGCGTCAGCACCGGTGCGAGAGACGAGAATGGAAACAGACAGACTTCTTGGTTCAGAATTGCCAGCTTCAATGAGGGACCGAGTAGAGATCTTCTTCTGGGACTGCCGAAAGGGTGAGTTCTGCTTCCCGAATGGAGATATATGGAGGGGATGCAGCAGCACGGATCAGATCACCTGACCAGTTAATTCTTCCTTTATAGCACGCTCCTCCATGTCGAGGCAGAGGCTCGCATGGACACGTTCCAAGGACAAGATGGCCAGCAGCAGACCCGATTGAACCTCGTACAACGTAAGCAGCACTCCGCTCTCACTGCCCATCGGATGCGCCATTACTTGGCTCACCTCTAACACCACTTCTCTGCACGCAGGCTCTTTCGAGGCTCTTAGCAGACCTCAGCGTACCGTGAACGAATCGGAAAAGAGCGCCGCCGAGGAACCCAACAGCGGCCTTGGTGCCTCATAAGCGCCTTTCCCAATTCCGTCTCACCTCTCCCACGCATGACCGGCCCCTATCAATTGTAAGAAGTATGGATAACTGTTAAGATATATATACCAGAAAACGCAGGTGGTTGTCGATGAATACAGGGTAAACTTCAAAAGAGATACGTGGAAGTATAGATGTAAATCTTATCTCTCTCTGCGTAGGTGTGTAGGTGTACTTCAGACGAGGGTTTTCCTTTATACTATACTCCTTCTCCTCAAACATCATGCGAAAACACTTCACGCAATCTCCTTCTTAAGCAAAAACATTTCCATCGGAATCTCATGTGAATTTACATTGTTTCCTGTTCTATGTACTGTCATGTGCTTTCGTACATTACGTTTCCGGACAATGAGTGCTTTTTTCTCTCTTTCAACCAATAATAAACAACGGACTGTAGGCGAAAAAGACACATGGGAAAAGAAATTGAATAACAAGAAAGAGAATAAGATGTATTTGAGGCTTGATCGCTTTTCTTTCTGAAAATTTGACTAAATCTAAGCCAGGAAATACAATTGAGGAGAATGGGATACACACCTTTTCTGATCGTCTCTCGCTGCATCCTGTGTTTTCCACAAAAGAGATCCATCACTTCAGAGCAGAATGTACAAGTTGCTCACTAGAAGCAGACAAGAGACCGGTATATAGACACCTCAACCTACACTCTAAGCGGCGGTAGGGGCGGCAACGCCAGAGACACCGGTGGCCTTGTGGCCAGTGTGTCCGTGGTGGGGAGCGTGGCCGGTGTTGCCGTGGTGAGGGGCGTGGCCGGCAGTGTTACCGTGGTGCTCGGACGACGCGGCGTCAGCGCCAGCGGTGGGCTGGGGAGCGGCGGCGGAGAAGTTATTACCGCCCTCGGAGGGGAAGGCGAATCCCGCGGGCATGGTGTATCCACCGCTGGGCGAGGCAAAGGCTGCCTTGCCGCCCCAGGGCTTCATGTTGTCGGCTCCGTGGGGGTGGTGGGGGCGGTATTCTCCTGCAGGCCAGCTGCCGAATCCGCTGGGGAGAGCGAATCCGGAGGGGGCAGCAACACCGGAGGGAGCGGCGAAGCCAGAGGGGAAAGCGAAGCCAGAAGGAGCAGCGTAGCCTCCAGAAGGAGCAGCAAATCCTCCAGAAGCAGCAGCGAACCCTCCGGAAGGAGCGGCGTTACCGACAACCGAAGCAGGCTTGATCTGGGTGGCGAAGGTGGTGGGTGCGACGCTGGAGTAGACAGGAGCGGCGACCGAAGAGCTGGAGACAACAGAGGGAGAGGGAGAGATAGTTGCCTGCTTGGCGACGGGGCCAAAGGTGGATGAGGCGGCGGCGACAGCGGAGCTGGCGGCAACAGAGGAAGAGGCAGGGGCGGCGCTGCTGGCGGGGGCGGCGGCGCCACCATTGCTCATGCAAGCGAAGCTCATCTCCTTGGTGGTGCTGCTGCCAGAAGAGCCACCGTAAGAGTTGGCAGGTCCGCTGAGGCTCCAGGTCATGTTGACGTAAGGCCAGCAAATTCTGCCATCACCCATGGTGACCATGTCACCAGCGACGTATGTGTCCATTGATTTGACGGGCTCACCGACGACCTTTCCGTTGCTGACGAGCTGGTAGTAAGATCCAGAGAACCCACCGGCGCAGCCCATGGCGATGAAGTCACACTGAGGGTTGTCAATCTCCTCCCAGGTGACGAGAGCGTTGGTGCCGTCGAAAGTGGCAACGTGGGCATTAGAGGCATCGCCGGTGGTCTTGGTGACCCAGTTGATCTGAGAGTCGCCGTCAGCGGAACCGACCTTGGAGGTGGCCTGCTCGCCATCGAGAGTGTTCTTGTCAGAGAAGGTGGCGATGGCGACGTTACGGCCGTTCGTTCGGTTGTTGACGTGAGTGTAGCCGGCACCCATCCACGAGTTCTCGGACACATCGACGGCACCGCGGGAGACCCAGGCGAAGATGTACGAGTCGGAGTTCTGGAAACGAGCGAGACCACTGTAGGAACCACTCATGCCTCCCATAGGCTCACCGCTGGCTCCGTTGGTGGTGTTCTCATTGGAGATTTTGACACCGGAGGCGTCCATACCGCGGGTCTTGGTGTTCAACCAGATTGCACCTTGGTCCTCGGCACAGATACTGGCGAAAGGAACAGCGTCAGCAGCCTCGAAAGCGATACCGGTGTTGTGAGAGCAGCCCCAAGCGCTGGCCTCGGGAATGTCCTGGAGTTCACCCTTGTCGTTGACGTATTCGACCGAGTCACCAAAGTGACCAGCGGCATCACCTTCGTAGTCAGTGACGACGAAGTAAGCACCGTAGAGACCGGACTTCTCGGAGTAGACAAGGTCACCGTTCAAATCAGGGGAGGCGGCAAGACCGGCACTGGCGTGGACTCCGGGACCACCGACGAAGGTCTTCCAGTCTTGTTGACCGTTGGTGTACTTGTAAATGACAGGCACGGGAGTGCCATCCGGGGGTGCACTGGCGGTTCCGCTGGGGAGACCGACGTTGGTCAGAAGAGCGAAACCATCGTTGTGGGCAACAAGACCACCGGCTTCCTTTCCCCCAGTGACGGTCACAGCGGTTCCGCTAGCCTTGAAAGTCTTGGGGTCAAGCTTTTGGACGTGGACATCGGTACCGCTAGCATCAAGGTATGCCAAGTAAGCGCTGCTGCCATCGGGGGAAACAGCGAAAGGCGTTCTGCGGTGGTGAGGCAGGCCAGTCCAGTAGGCTTCCTTGATAGGATCGAAGCTGAAGTCCAGCGCAAGAGCGTTGGCGTGAGATTCCAACGATGATTCACTGAGACCAGCTGCAGCAACCATCGAGGTGCCCAACGACAGAAGAAGCGACGAGTATCGCATTGTGATAGGGGATGCAAGATTTTACGAATATAAAAAAGAATGTGGTGTAAAAAACCCGATAAACAAAGAAAGAATGGACGAAGAAACCAGTCTTCTGAAGTGGATACTTTTGGAAAGAATACAGATTGAAAGAGTACTCGGCCTTCTTATATATGGATCTGGAGCGATGAAGCTCTTAAAACAGTCATTCTATATCTGAAGCCGAAGCGCGAGCTCCCGCTTCGTCCCACTATATGAAAGCACTTTATAAACCCCAGTCAGGAGGTATACGATGTCGGGCGTTTCTTCAATTTCGACTCCAGGTATCACATCACGTCCAGACCGTGCTCTTCCCATGGCACGCGTAAGCTGGAATCAAGCGACTTTCCCATGAAGAGACAGTTGACCGGCTCACATCGCGCTCCCCTCCGGTCGATTGCTCAAACAACACTCTGAAAACCGACTCGAATCACTCGAGTTGAACGGATCAAAACAGATAGCCGAACGTCGATGTGTGTGATGTTCCTGCGCTCCAGACTGACCAAGCGGTGGAGGCGTGTTTCATGCTGTCGCATATTAAGAGCTAAACTTACCCGCTCTCGGTACTTCGCAGAACTTGTCAAATTAGACACTACGGTATTGCGCAAGGCAATCGGATGATCGAGCCGAGTTCCAGCCTGGTCGAACTCAGAGTGCCGCCATGCTTTTTTGCACGACGGAGCGACGAAAGAGAAAAACCAACTTTGTGTTTTTGGGTTAGTGTTCGGGGGGATGGGTGATATATGATCATGTAAGAGAGTTTCGAGAGAGAGGTGATTGTCGCCTTGTTTTTCGATCGCACGGATCTCTTCCTCATTCCCGCCTGTCCCCGTTTTGAACAAGCCTCGAGCCGTCGGAGCAGGCCTTAACAGTGGGTTCGCATACATTGCCTTACCTGAGGTAGTGACGACGGTAGCGGTAGCATACGCGAGCAGTGTCAAGTTGGCGGAGCTGCTAGGAATACGAGTTCTCACTGAAAAGGTACAAGTACAGTATCCACCTGGGACTGAGCCCTCCAAGCCACTACACTGTCTTCTGACCAAATGCAAGTCCAGCGCAACAGGCTTTGTCCGTTTTGGCAATGACTCGACTTTGGCGTGCACCGAATATGCGCACAACGGCCGGATAAAGGCAGCTGAATACCGCGCTAGAAGCATCATGGAAGCACTGTGGATGCTGCGCTGCGGAGGGATCTCCACGCTTATGGAAGTCACATGCCCACATGACATAAAAGTCAAAGGTATGGGGAGAGCAAAACGAATCCTACAAGGCGCACACCGACCTGATTGGTTAGTGTCAGGCATTCATACAGCCTCTTATCAGCTCCACTATCTTTCACAAAAACAGGCGGACGTTGACTGGTTCTGTACGCCATGTCCTCCAAAGGAGTATTCGACAGCGATCTTATCAAGCTAAAGGTAGCGATAGGAGATCAAGGCGGCCATGACCGAGGCAGATGGGATATATTAAGGCAACCATATCGAGACTCATATAGTATATAAATAAGTCTCCACCCAGGGCCTATCATAAGCCATTATCAAACGTGCTCAGTGTATTTTGCGATCAGATAATTATTGTTCGACTTCAACAAACTAGTCCACGACACGGACGCGAAAATGCCTTCGCTGTCCAGACTGTGGTCTCGCTCCGGCAGGCCTAAGTCAATGCAAGTTCCGCAGCCGACATCTACTCCACCGAACGAAGAGGCATCTCAGTCAGCGTCTAGCTCAACTGAAGAAAGGGCACTTCAACCAACATCCAGCTCAACCGAGAAAGAGGCTCCTCACGCAGCGTCCAGCTCAACTGAGGCGGAGGCACTTCGAACAGCAGCCAGCCCGAATGAGAAAGAGGTACTTCAACCAATGTCCACTTCTAATGAGAAAGAAGCACTGCATTCCAGGCCTGAAGCGATAGAGGAAGACTCTTCTGAGTCGTGGTCTAACTCAGCAGAGAGAGAACTAACAGAATTGTGGTTTCGCGCGCAGGAAGCAATATCTCAGCCAAGCTCTACTTCCGCAGGGGAGGAAGCACCTCCCCCTCCGTACACCAAACATGTGCTGGGTGTAGAAGTCGATGACGACGAAGAAGCTGCTGCTCCTGCTGTTGCTGCTATCCAACCAGCCAATCTGACGGCTGGTTTCGCAAACTTAGATCTCAACGATAATAAACCCGAAGTAACACCTCGTCTTACCGGCTTCGTGAATCCAAAATCAAATCCCGATAGGAACCAGACAACACCTCTTCCTGATGAGTGTATAGCACACCTGAAGCTTCTCGAATGCTTCTATCGTCTCAGACAATCCATCGGATCCGCAAATGGCCTCTTCGGGATACCGGATCCGGAGGGTGCGTACGCAGCACCAGCGCAGCGCCCGTCGACGATAAAGCCGCATGGTATAACAGAGATAGCCAATATCCGAGCTGTCATCTCAGAGAAGCGATGGCAGATATATGTCTCCAGAGCTGTCTCTCGGTTCGACCGTTGGATAAATTCCTTGGATCCACCCGGAGAGTACCTTCACAGAGCTGAGATGAGCTGGGCTCATATTGACAATGTACTTGCGAAAGGATGGAGTGAAGGGATGGCACCTGTCGTTCATGCTGGCAACCTGCCCCCAATCGGTAAGGCTACTGATGCGCTTTTGCTGTCTCACGAGCTGACGTGGCAGATATTCTGATGGTCTGGCACTCTTATATGCTCAACCCAAGAGCATACTACGAAGACTGTAACCGTCAGGGGCGACTGCCACTATGGCACTCCCCCATGCCTTGGGATGCCGTTGCGAAGTCCATAACGAACGGGGATTTCGCCTACCAGCCGGAAGTCAGCATACCCAAGGCGTTCGAGGCTCGCGTTGGCATCAATTGGAACAATATTGATGACCCAGCGGATGCGCATGTCCTGTGTCCAGGGTGTCAACACGCTAACCGGATCCCCTGGACTACTTGTACTGACTCAGAATCTATAAATGCAGTGTGGGCTCCGTCTGACGCATCGCTGCTTTTTGCTAGAGGCACCGGTTATGGCGACAAAGGGTTCGTTACAGTGTGTCAAGGTTGTAAGCAATCTTTCAATCACGATGTGTTGTCGGCGGGTAAATTTCTGGAGGATGTTCGACTCCTCATCCATAAGGACGTCATCATGCGTGGCACTTTCCTGAATCAAGAGGGCCTCCCAGAAACGACTACCATAGGGAAGACACCAAACAAGTTAACGGATTACCTTGACAAAAAACTCTCCGCAACAAGCTATCCTGACAGGCTCATAAGATCCGGATGGGGACAGCAACTTCTTGATAAATTCGCTGCAGGCCAGGATCTCACCATGGACAGCATACGGGCACAAGTCGAACAAGCTGTGCATGAGGGCAATAGAGACTGGAAAAAGACAGCGATTATACGCTGTCGGCCGTCACAGGAAGAGCGTATCGCAATCCGTCGAATGATGTCAAGGTATTGGGATAACTGGTCCCCCTTCGCGCTCGATCTTGTTGGTGCAGTAATCAGACAAGGAGCTTTCGTCGAGAAGATGCACAAAATCGATTGGCTGCATTCTCCTGCCCTGCCGGCCACGATGGGCCGTCTGATTGTTAAATATACTCGTTTCGTGTACATCATGAGAGACAAGAAGAACATGGCTGTTCCCACCCTCGATGTCGACCTGGCCTGGCATACTCATCAACTCCACCCATCGGCTTATATGAACTACACTATCAGGTGGACAAGTCAGTTGATCGACCATGATGACAAGGTCTCCGAAACAAAACTCTCTGATGCCTTCGCCTGGACGAGCAGGACTTACCAGGACATGTACAACGAGCCCTACAGCGAATGTACTTGCTGGTATTGCGAAGCCATCCGCGAATCGCACACCTCTGTGAAATCTCGACTCTTCCGAACCTCTTCGGCCACAATCTCGGACTCTATCCGTGGAGAAAGCAGAGATCCTAACAAGTCTGTGCATATCTCGGCTCACAATGCTGTAAGGGTAGCAGATCAGAGTCAAAAAACCACGGACTACGCAAGGGCGAAGGAGCGCGAGCTCGATGAACACTTTAGAAAGTCCTGCAGGAGAGCGGATAAGAAAAGACGCGAGAGGCCTAGGCGCGAAGATTTTTACTACAGCGATGCATGGGGTTATCCAGTCTACCTCCCTGCCATGATGCCTTTTTATGGTATGAGTTACTACAACTCATGCATGTATCCTGCCAACCCGGGATGCATCGCACTGGGAGCAGGCGCCGCAGGTAATTGCTGCAAAGGAACTTGCGGAGGCAATATTGCAGCTGGCGGCTCTGCATGCGCTGCTGCTAACTTTGCAGCATGCGGAGGGGGTGACGGCGGGGTCGGTGGATCGTCCTCAGGCGGAGGATGTGGAGGTGGAGGTGGAGGTGGTGGTTGCGGTGGTGGTGGTGGTGGTGGCGGCGGCTGCGGAGGTAAGTCAATCCGTCCCACGTTGTGCCTATGTTGTGCTTTGCAATACACTAACGCAACCTCCCAGGCGGTGGATGTTGAATTCAGCCTTCGACTTGCGCTTACTCGACGTTTCTGGTTACGATTGATGTTCACAGCTTTGCTTTCCTGCTCGTTATTGATCTTGTTGGCGTTCCCTGCTCTAATTACCCCTTGGTCGACAGAACACATGAATATACGTATATATATTCATACTGACCATTGCTGTTCCGCCAACTAGGCATCGTTGCTCATGATTGATACATTTTGGCATATCAGTGACCATAAAGATACGCTTCAAGCTAGTGCTTCAGTGCTTGCTACACTGAAAGCGATGAAGCTCTCATGATACATGGGTGTTTGGTCATTGTTGCTAAAGGTAGGTCACTCGGAGAAGGTTACGAAGGAATCAAAAGTCGCTTGGGTCCCCTTAACGCACACAATGCCTTGACATGTCATGTAGTACTGGCCTCGAAGGACGATTGGTGGATTTAAAAATGACAGAGCATTCTCGCAGGTCGTGGCTTGGATAAGCTCCGAAGTGGACTACCTAGCAGACTGTATCAGGCGGCTTTCTCAGGTTGATTTCTCCTGTCCTGCTCGACCGTCATGTTAGCCTAGTCACCGTCACATCGGATGACGGTGTATGGGAGGCGTACGTCTTGAATATACGACGCATATGCTTTCGAACGAGGCTTTCCCATTTGAGAAGTGGGTTTAATTAGAGATATGCCGGGTATGGTACCGCTTCTCCTTTGCACGATCGGTGGGGACTCCTGCCGCAGATCTAGGATCGTCGAATGAAGCACCTCGGCACTGATATCATGTATAGTGCCTGCATCTCTTGATGTACAGGAGTACAGGAGCTGTATGACCATCATACCATCGCAATCATATTACAGAAGGTCAGTATCTCTCATGCTCATCGCTATATCTACACTCATGGATTCTTTAATTCGAATGTATAGGTACCTTAGGTACCAAGTGAAGACGTGCCTGACGTAGGGCCGGGAGTGAGGCATCTTAGGGTGTGGCGTATTGCCGCACTCCGCAAGCCACTCAAGCCACTGATTCATGGTGCCTTCGTTCGTAAGAAATTCGCATTTAACGATGATATAAGCATTCGAAGTGTCACTAAGATAACCACACGGCATGAGCAGATGCATGCAGCGCGGCCGTACCTCTACTGACGCTCCTGATTCAGGGCTACAAATTGTGCCATATTGCACTATGGGAGATTGAGGTTCGTAGTGCCTGTCGATCTCTACTCCAAGTTGAAACCGCAGCATCCGCCAATCTTTAACTTTGATCCTATCCCGATCGGACAATTCCTCGTGCATATACAGTACCTGCACAATGCAACCTTGATGTCGCCCATGGGGTGCAAAGGGCTTGCGGTCTACGTTGGATTGACAGAAATTGTATTCGCTTGAGTTCATCACAAGGCTGTCAATTGTACATCTTGCCTTTTTGCGAAGCTCATTAAGCATTTGGTTTTCCAAAGCCAAACAAGCGATGAGCCGTCCTTGGTGGTCTCTTACTGAATAAGGCAATCGCATGGCCATTTCTCTGCCGCTGGATTACACTCCGAGTCAGCTCGATTGCCGAGCGCCACAAGTGAGTCCGAACTTCTGCGATGCTCGATCTCATACTTGTCCAATGGCATGTGTGGACTCTGCGTTGTGGAGTGCTCGCTCCAGTTGTTCAACGCCATTGACCAACATCGAGATAGCAGTACCCAAGATCCTCGACGGATGAATGAAGCTTGTACGTTGTGATCGGCATACCTCTGACTTCATGTGGTAGAAACACTTTCGTGGTTGGATAACCATGTCAATCATCACTTTACCGTAGGTCACCACTCTCAATCTCTGGTCACTGCTTTGGGCACAAGGCTGTAGAGAAGAAGTGTATAAAGACGGACTCGTCGTCTCTGTCATCATCTCAAATCATTCTCGTTCATCTCTCATCTTCTCAATCACTATTCTCAACAAAGTCGATCTTTACACATTCACTTCCAATCCAAAACCACCGCTAAAATGCTCGCTAAGACCGTCCTCGCTACTCTCTGCCTTGCGCTCTCCGCAGCTGCTCTGCCCGCCCCTGTCCCTCAAGACGCTGTGAGCGGACTCCTCAGTGGAGTCGGTGGTGCCGCTTCCTCCGCTACTTCCTCCCTAGAGGGCACCGTGAGTGACCTTGGTAACGACGTTGGCAACAAGAGCGGGTAAGCATTTCGTGGATCATGGTCGACGCGGGAAATGGAAGCTGACTTTTGACATAAAGAAACGGCAACGCTGCTGGCAATGGCGACGCAGCAGGAAACGGTAACGAGGCCGGCAACGGGTATGTATTCTCGAGACACGCTTTTCCTTCCTATAACAATCCACTTACACATTCTGCAGAAACACTGGCAACTCTGGCACCATCAGCGGTCTCAACCTTGGTAAGCCTTGACTGCGATATCCGCAATGGAGCGTGCATTGTTTTTTCGTAGGGCAGAAATATTAATACTAAGGACAGTCTAAACCGGAACAGGGGGTGTGACTATCAGTCCTACTATTGATCCCACCATCACGTTATGATTGGTGCTGCTTTTGAAGAAGACAGACAATCATAATGGACTAGAAGAAGACTTGACTGGAATGGCGGGTCCATTTTTACTGTCGCTGGAAGACGGCTCGCTGGAAATTTGTTTTGTTGTTGAAAGAGGTCTTGCTCATCGACCCAACATGAACATCATTTGTACTAGGAGGAGCCGACAAATACCCCAAATTTTATATTCATTTTACCAACTCTTTGCCTTTTGAGATCCTAATCCGTGCCATCTTCTTTGAAGTAGATATGCTGTCGTGCTTGCCTTGTCCTAGAATCAATATCATTACACTTCCCTGAATGACGAGTTGAAATTCAGTTATAATTTATGGTTATTAGGTACATCCACAAAATGATGTTAAGACCAGCCTAAGTGCTGCATGATAACGACTCGAGATAAGGTACCGCGGATCCGTTCCGCGGCTTGTTTAGCATCTGACATCATGCTCGTACCGCCCGTGAAATGGACAACCACATATACCGCATCATTATAGGCCACAGTATTCAAAAATCAAGTGATAGATTCATGTATGTATCTAGAAGTAGTAATCAAGCACTAGCCACCCAAGAGTGTCCAGTCAAAATCGATATACAATGTGAGATAAAAAGCGTGAATAATATGATCTCACGAGAAGCGTCCGAACGACCGGTGGGGCCGAATCCTCACCAGACTGCTTGCTGCGCAGCTGCTTAGATATTAATTGCCGTCCGCGAGCGTATGCACTTCTTCTTCCCAACCCCATCCATCTCATATCAAACCCGCTCCTCTCTTCCCTACCACACCACGCCCACCCCCATCAAGAAAACAAAGAGCAAAACCGAAAAGAAAAACAGATCGCAAAAATGGTCGCCCACGTGCCCAACGACATCTTCCAATTCAGCACCGTGAACGCGCTGATCCAAGGCCTAGCAACCCACGGCCCGACGCCACGCCAACTGCCCAACTACGGCACGCACGGCATCGGCACCTTCACGTCCATGGACGGCGAGCTGCTGTTCCTCCACGGCCGCGCATGGCAATTCAAGGCCGACGGGGGCACTCAGCTCGCGGACCCGGATGTCGAACTGCCGTTTGTGCAGGTGACGAATTTCGAGGCCGAGTTTCGCAAGACGATCAAGGGCCGCAAGGTCACGAGGGAGCAGTTGTTAGAGGTTTTGCTCGATGGCGGCGCGGATGGGAAGGCGGGTGGTAGGAACTCGTTTGTGCCGTTTGTGGTGCGCGGAGCCTTTGACAGACTCGATCTTAGGACTGTGGCCCCGCAGCGTTTCCCCGGTCAGGGGCTCAGAGAGGTGGCGAAGAATGCTAAGCAGTGGTCTATTGAGAAGAAGACCAAGGGCGAGATCTTTGGCATCGTGAGCCCCGAGTGGTCGCAGGGAATCAGTGTTGCTGGGGTGCATTGTCATTTCGTCGCGCTTGATGCTGATGGGGATGGGAAGGGGAGGGTCGAGGGAGGGCATGTGGTTGATTTTGAGGCTGCTGAAGATGAGGAATTGGAGATAGAGTGGGCGGTTACGGGGAGGTTTCACTTGGGGATGCCCAGGGGTAAGGAGTGGGAGGAGCTGGATATGGGGACCGTGGATCATGAGGGCATTCAGTCTGCTGAGGGCGCTAGGCATGCTTGTTGATAGCATTTCCTCCAATAGATACGTCGTTTTGCTATATGACATTGTTTACACTGCATTGATAGAACATAGACTTGTCGCCATTCCGCCCTTTTTTTCAAGTCTGCCACAAAAGCCTACGAACTCATAGAGAAGTCTTGATGTCGCAGTCATCGTTACTTTCACACGGCGTCGACCTACCCAGATTCTTGCCCAATGGACCTGTAGGGCCGCTCTCGTAGTGACACAGCTCGTCCAGCTGTAAGCACGTATTAGACCGTCGTCGTATGTCAGGAGTAAGAGAGAGAGAAAACTCACATCAAGGACACAGTCCTGTCTCGAGTCACTCCGGGGATACTCTTCATCGCCCCAGAACCCCAGCCAACTCAGCCAATCCACCCCTTCTCCCACTTCTTCTGACGCTCCGATACCGACACCCCCTACTGATGTGAACGTCGAAGTCGAGTCATCGAACCAGTATCCTCGGTAGTTCTGCGTGATGTCCCAGTAGTACCCTGCGCTCGTGGTGTCTGTGACCAAGTTACCTAAGATCGAGTAGATGCTGTGGGATCCTGAAGTTGCATAGTCTATTGCTCGCCATAATTTGTTAGTATCGAAGCATATTCAGGGCGGATGAGGTAGGGAGTCTGTACTGGCATGGGTGCCCACAGCAGAGTAGGTCACTGGACGAACACCCTCCAAAGTCATGGCCGAGTAAGCGTAAGCCGCGCCACTGGTGTGGGCAGAAAGGTAGACGTTTTGAGGTTCGCCATTGGAAAAGCGTATCTTTGCTTGCTTGTCAGTCATTCACAGAAGCAAGTATGGTCTCACACAAACACAATGACGCTCAGAAGACACATACCATAGCATGTTCCCAATCACCAACATGATTATCAATCATCGTTCCCAGCACCCTGTGACGCGAAAGAGCCACTCGGTCAGTATATGACTATTAAGACCATCACCTCGAATGTGTAAGGGGGAAAATTCCATACTTGGTGCCATGATTATAAGAGTAAAAGAAAAAGTAAAACACATCGACAACCTCCTCGCCATCAACAGTCTTCTGAACAGCAATGATGGTTCCAGGAGCGGCACTATACCCCGTGTCTGCGTCAGGTTTACCATAAGTCGCGAGCAACCACTCGGGATCATCTTCTACGTTGTCCACGGATGTCATGTAGATCGAAGAGTTGTACGTAGTCAGAGTCTCGAGAGTCACGGATGTGGAAACATTGACATAGTCGTATTCCATCGACACGTGTTCGACGTGTGTGGCTATGTCTGACGGAAACCATTGTTCGGTGCCAGAGATGTATACATGAGGGGCATAGGTGAGCGCGTAGTCGGGGATGCTACTGGCGGTGGTCGCTCGCCTGTGACTTGTAGGGACTGCATTTGAGGAATGGATGGAAGCTAGAAGAACGAGGGAGGTGACGATTAAGGGAGCCATTGTGGAAGTGTGTGTGCAGTCATCCCAACTCCCTGTCATTAGAACAGCAAGTAAGCTCCCTCTTATACATGCATCGCATACTCCACCGTCTTTTCCAGATTGCAGTGGTGCCGTTGACGCACAGTATTGCACCTGACTAGGTGACTAGGTAGCTAGCTAATCAGTCCACCCACGAACCGCACATGGTCCTTTTCCCAGCGACGAGATGAGCCGAATAGAGTGCTTCGTGCTTGAGGCCCTCGATTGGATTGGTCGACTCCCATCGGATGCAATATACGAAGGGAAGTGGACCCCCTCGAGATTGAGACTTGCGCTCTTGGTCCGTGTTTGACATGGGTCGATGATCTGCTTTTCTTCGTACAAACTAGCGAAGTCGAGACAAGCACCTGCCTAAATCCACTGGTGGACAAAGGTACTATCCTCGAACACATTGTTGCGCTATGCAGGTGATTTGAAGATGGCGGGGAGTCCCGATCTTGGTCTGAGCTCCTTGCAACTACTGTAAGGTATCACAGAAGCTCTGATTGGTAGCGGACCGACGTTCTTGCCTACTTTGACTTCTCTTCGTCTTCACAGCGAGCGCAAGGGAACTCGAACCTATGATGGTCTTACTTCGAAACATCATTGCCATACCGCATTACCATATAGATGTATAGAAACAGCAGAAGATGTTAATGTTTTGGCCTTCTTTACTATGCAGAAAGCGCAAACCGCCGCGGTTACAATCCTTCCGCCTGTGGTCAATCCCCACTCTTCGACAGAGAAACGCCTACTTTGGAACGGGCAATCCAATTTCTAGTGGATATTGCGCCCGTGAGGACTTGTCCGCCGCCGAAAGAAACGAGAAGTAAAGTGTACATATGTAAACGCCATTGAATGAAGAGAAAAAGGACAAGATGCTGCCAGTCGCTTGCTTGGTTCGCCGTTTTCCAATTCCCCTGGTTTCTATCTTCCTTCAACACCTCGAGGGAATATCATGCCGTGATTCGTCATTGTCCGTTGCTTCTTTTACCAACAAGCAGGTCCCGTCACACGTGATGGATGGTCAACTACCTTCGTTCTGAGGAGGACTCTCAACAGACGCTTGATCTGATCGGCAGGACAAACAGAAAAGGGTACTACTCATCGTCATCACTCAGAACCCTACTGTCGGTTCCGCCTCTGCTCCTTCTTCCAAGCTTGAGACTGACACGCGGCTGAGGTGTGCCGGCAGCAGTCGATGGTCTGATAGAGCCTTCACGGGTTCCAGCCTCATCCGAGAGCAGATGTGAGATTTCAGGATTCTGATCGACCTGCTCCTGGAGCAGAGACAGGAGGGTGTTCTATGAGAAGATAATTAGCGACTATTACAAACCAATGGCTTCAGTCAGTCCGCTTACCTTTATGAGTGTGGCATCGTTGTAGAGGACCGATCCATCCTCGTTGTAAGTCTGACAGTTCTTCACCATTAACAATACATCATCCCTGAACTGTCTGAGATTCTGATAACGTTTCTGGTTGATCTTCTTGACGATCTGCTCCATCGACACCGGACTCTTGATGAGCTGATAGTAGTCGGGGTATTCGTTCTTGGGGGGCAACTCAAGGAACGGATCAATGATACCACGATTGGCGAGGTTGGGATCGTTGGACACTTCCTCGAGATCTTGTAGCCCATCGTGTATCTTGTCCAAGACATTCTGCAAGATCTCGCGCTCTTGGGGCGTGAGAGTCTCTACAGCCTTGGCTTGACGACCACGCTTGCGAGGGGCAGGAGTCTCAATCTCCTCTTCTGCCTTGCGCTTCTCTGCCTTCGGCTTACGACCGCGCTTCTTAGGTTGAGGAGATTCGGACGGAGAGCGCTCCGGGGGAGGGGGAGGAGTGTCCTCGTCACCTTCGCCACCTCTTCGCTTCTCCTTGTTCGTTGCACGCCTCTGGATACGAGCCTGTTTTCTCGCGACAGCGGCATCGATATCGTCGTCGCTATTATCCACAGCTTCGAGCCACTGCTCTTCGGTCAGACCGTCGTCGTACTTGACCTTGGCTCTCTCCCTGGTGCCACGACCATAGGCAACTTCGATCTCGTCAACCACAGGATTGTCGTCAGTCATGTAGATATCCGGAAGCTCTTCCTCGCAGAGAAGACGGGGCAGCTTGCAGCCAGGTCCGTACTTTGAGTTCTTCTTGCGATCCTTATCCATCTGTCGGAAGAGTTCAAGCTCGGCATCGCTACGCATCATGATCAGATTGAGATCATCATCATCCATCTCGTCTTGTTCCAGAGCTTCGGCGGCTTCGGCAGACTCCAACATGACACGTAACATCTCATCACGCTCCTCGTTGGTCGATTTGTTATCGAATTTACCGGCCTGGATGACTTTGCCGTCCATGTCAAGCTTGTAATTTGCACGTTCCAGAATCTTCTCTTCGACGGAATTGGATGAGATGAGACGCAAGATGCGGACTTCGTTCTTCTGACCGATACGATGGGCACGATCTTGGGCTTGCAAATCTTGATGAGGGTTCCAATCCGAATCGTAAATAATGACGGTATCGGCAGTTTGCAGATTCAGTCCAAGACCACCGGCACGGGTGGACAGCAAGAACACTTGATACGGAGAGTCAGGGGCGTTGAAGAGTCTGAGCAGCTCAGATCTATCGTCAGCCTTGGTAGATCCGTCGAGTCGCAAGTATTGCACACCACGGAGACGCAAGAAATCCTCCATGATGTTCATAATCTGAGTCATCTGGAAGAACATCAGAATGCGATGGCCCGTCGCAGCGAATTTGGGCATGATCCTGTCGAGAAGCTCAAACTTTCCGGCAGTACGCCAGAGCAAGTCATTGCTGCCCCTACCGGGATTGATCTGATCTTCGACCTCTTCGAACACAAAGGGATGATTGCAGAGCTTTCTCAATTGCATGAGCATGTTGCTCAGACCACGAAGTCCTGTCTTTCCACCCTTTCCGTCACTGACCATGAGCCGGTTGTGGCTCACGAGCTGCTTGTAAAGCTTAGCTTGCAAGGCTGAGAAGTTACACTTGATGACACGTTCCAGCTTGTCAGGCAGATCCTTCTCGACGTCCTTCTTGAGACGACGCAACAAGAACGGTCTCAGAACCTTGTGCAGACGACGAATGACGAGAAGCTGCTCTTCTTCGGACAGCTCCATCTTGTCTTGACCTCCGGTATTGGCGAACGGCGTGTTGAACCACTCGTCGAAAGACTTGACAGACTTGAAGATGGTGGGGAGGACGAAATTCAGCAAAGCCCACAGTTCGGGAAGACTGTTTTGCAGTGGTGTTCCAGTCAAGATCAACCTGTATCTCGTGTGGTAGTACTGTGAGATGGTCTGACTCAACTTCGAGCCAGCGTTCTTCATGCGGTGACCTTCGTCAACAATCATGTGTAACCACTTGATCTTGCTGAGAATGGGGCGATCCTTGATGATAAATTCGTAGGTTGTCAGCAGCACTTGGAAGTTGCCATATCGAATTTGGTTTTGTTGCGTCTTGCGTTGATTCGGTGGGCCCTTGTAGACAATCTTCGAGACTGAAGGAGCCCACTTCTCGAACTCGTTGTTCCAATTGGTGAGAGTACTTAGGGGTACGATGACGAGATATGGACCAGGCTGTCGCTTCTTCTCGATGAGATAGGTGATGAGGGAAATGGTCTGAATGGTCTTTCCCAGACCCATCTCGTCGGCCAAGATACCGTTGAGATTATTGTTGTAAAGAGAAAGCATCCATTGGAGACCCTTGATCTGGTAATCCTTGAGTGTTCCACCGACCAATATTGAGGCCTGGCCAACAACATCTTCCTTGATTTTGTGAGCGACATCATAGTAATCCGGCTTCTTCTTGCCATCGCTAGCGCCTTCTGCTTCATCGTCTGTGTTTGCGAGCTCCTCATCGTCGTCCTCTTCTTCCAGCTGATCGCCATAGGTGGTGCCGGCGGCGCGTTGCTGAGCCTTGACAGAGCGAGCAAGCTGTTTCAAGAAGCCGTCGGTTTGCTTGAGCAGATGCGAGATACGGCTGTCCTTGGCTTGTCCCAAAAGCTTGAGGTAGGTCTCCTCGTCGTTGGCCTTGAGCGCCTGCAGACGTTGCTTCGCCGTTCTCTCGACACGCTTCTGCTCCTCCTTTTCGATGTTGGTATGAGCTTGCATCATCAAGCGACCCAGCTTCTGCACTCTCGACTTCTGGCCGGCAGCCGAGTTCTTGATGTCCTCGCCGTGGTTGATGACGGATTTGAGGAAATCGTGATGCTTTCTCTTCTCCTTGCTCTCGTGAGCATCGCGCTGTTGCTTTTCGAGCTTCTCGGTGATGCGCGCCTCGCGGAGAGACTGCTTCTTGACACGGCGATATTGCCCGCGGTTGGCAGTCATGGCGAGGGTATCCGACTGCAGCATCTCGCGACCAATGCTGGCCCTCAGCGCACGCTGCTTGGGCAGCAGCGAAAGCATCTTGTGCTCTAGAAGTGCCTTGAGCTTGAGCTTGCCATCGTCTAGGGGAATATCAGACTTGGCAGTGTCCCACGAGCCGAGATTGGCAGGTAGCTGATCAAGCTGAGCCTTGCGCGCCATGATGCGATTGTATACCATGGTCTCCCTCTCTTCACGGATCTTCTCGGGATCGAGACCGATCGGCATGATGCTTGGGATCATGTTGCGTCTATCGCGGCGAGTGTGATCGAGATATCGGATGGCGTTCATGATGTGGTCGTGAGGGTCCTTGACGGTCAGGTAACGATGGCCTCTGGGCGTCTTGTCGGCTGTGCTACCAGGTTTAGACGCCTGCGGGAGTGCAGCGACAGCCGACTTGTCTCCAGCTCCTGCGATTGCACCTGTTGAAGCATCGAGCTTCTCGAATGGCGCGGATACCTTCGGTTGTTGTGCGGTAAAGAGCTGATCCTTGATCTGCTGGGGTACGGGCATGTTCTTCTGCAAGAACTGGAAGGCTTGAAGCTGTCGCTGCAGCACCTTTGCTTGGTCCTTGTTCAAGACAGCTTCGGGCAGAGCAGGCTTTGCAAGACCATTGATGGGTGCGGGGGTAGTCTGCACAGGAAGGCTCTGGGTGTCTTGCGTGGGTGCTGGGGCAGCATGGGTGACAGCAGGGGCGGAAACAGCAGCAGGATTGATAGCACCATTTGACTGATCTGGCCGCGGGATTTGGCCATTGTGCTGCATCATCGTTTGCTGGTGCTGCTGCTGCTGCGGCTGCTGCGGCTGCTGTTGTGGGTGTTGTTGTTGTTGCTGTTGCTGTTGTTGCTGTTGCTGTTGTTGCTGTTGCTGTTGGCGTTGCTGTTGCATCTGCTGCATCTGACGCTGCTGCAATTGACGCTTGACTGCCTCATTTCGTTGTTGAGCAAAAGCAATGATCTTTCGCCGTTGTAGCTGCTCTGCGTCGGTCTCGGGTACGCCGGCCTGCTTGGCTTGTTGATATTGCTGTGAGGTAGGTCATGTTTAGTGAATGTTGATGAGGTGATGGGGGGGGGGAAGGAGGATTGGATATGATGTAAGTACCTGAAAGATGCCTTGAAGATATTCCTTGGTCCAGGCAGTCCTCGGAGGTACGCCAGGATTAGCGCCAGGACTAGCGCCCGGTTGCATGAGGCCACCGGGCTGTTGATGTTGGGGTTGAAGGGAGTTCATGGTAGGCGCAGATGAGCGACAGTGAATGATGATGATAAGGATGGAAGAAAAATGGGTCGCGAGGTCACGTCGAATGACGATCGGGAAGTCGCGTTACTAGACAGTTGTTGAACAATGCAAATCAATCAAGACGTGCATCGAGATGGATTTTTTGGTTAATCCAGATCGTCCCAGTCGCGAAAAAGAACGGCGGCGTCTGGCTGGTGGATTGATGGGGGGGATCAATAGTCTATGGATGGTACACAAGCACAGATGATGGTCGCGATGCCTTGATGTGCTGTCGCGAGCAGAGTCGGAAGTCGCGCGCGCGTGACGATGCGGCGATGAGACACAAATGACAAGGGAGATGCGATGTGTAGAAGCAGTGTGGTCGTTCGCGAGACTCGCAGTGGAAGCGTCGCGCGACGAGAGGACGTGTGTTGTGTATGCCTGAGGTTGACAAAGTCAAAGTGCAGGCTTTAGATAAGGCAACTGCAGACTGCAAAGCTTCAGCGAAAGGGAGACAAGCAAGCAAGTGCAGGCAAAAGTCCGAAGCTGTGGCCGCGGATCTCTTTCTGTCAGTCCTGACGGGATTTGCCAGATTGCCAGAGGCGAGCAAGGGCGAGCCAGAGCCAAGGGAGTCCAGCGTCCGTCGGCAAAGGGTGAGTGGGGAACGACTGCTGGGTGATGGGGGAGGAGGGGATGCAAACCACTGGATGGACAGAATACGGACAGTCAAACAGCAACACAGCGCGTCGACAGGGTGTCGCAGGCGCGTTCTGGTTGATGGAAAGGTCAGTGTCTAGGCGGGGTTGATTCGCTTTCGGCTTGTGGTCGGTCGGGAGTGATGGGCTTTCTGCTGCTGCTCTGCTGCTCTGCTGCTGATGCGCCGCGTCAGGAACCTGGAGCGAGCGAGTGGGCGAGGCGAGGGCGAGGGCCAACATGAGCGTGAATGAGTGATTAGGAACTTGCCGGTCACGCCAAGCCTTTTTCGTGCCACTCTCAAGTTGAGCCACCATTTCGCCGACTTCCGATTCGATCGATACCTTGGCACTCTTCCTTTGTACTGTACCTAAGGTACTCCGTACGGTACCTACACTCAGGTAGCAGCTGTGATATGAATTGTACCTTGGTCGGTCTAATACTGTTTGATAGAAACTATATAACATGTCGCTATGTGTGATCACCGAGACAATGTGCAAAGAAGACACGACGCAGCTTCTGATTTGACCCGCCACTTGGTGTAGCTTCAGTCATGATACACTACCTACATCTTACTAGATAGACATAACTCGAACTGTCCAAAGCATCGGTACAGCCTGATGGGACAGTGAGAACGAATATGCTGAAGAAACGTCAATCATACCTGCCACTCGAGTCCTCAAGACGATGCAGCATGTATTGATTATGTTCCCCTAGCCTTTGCAATACTAACAGCTACATCAAACCACACATTCCGACGGGGGGTTCGTAGATTTGGCATCGTAACATGATATTGCAGCACCAGGGTCGCCCCACCAGAGCCACCGAACCTTCACTTATGATTATTAGCATGAGACGACTCCAGCCAACGTGCTAACGCCTTGGTTCTGAATCATCTCTTTTCCAGTGTCATGCTACATACAGCAGGGTCAAAGCCATCAATGCTAGTACTACATTCCCATGAATTGGCATGACTTTCCAGAGCACCATATTTTCCCCATCCTTTGCCATTTCACCTGCACACAACGTCGCTGCTCGACATGCTTGTGAGGAAGCTCATCGTACATTCCGGATCAGCCGTAGCGTGTCATGCAATGCCACCCTAATTAGCATCTTGCGGATCGACACTTATATAACGCCGTCCTCTCCACCCGTTCCCATAGTATAGGTATAGTCGCTGCCGAATACACCCAGAAATAATAACAATGATTGCAAGCAGCATCTAGCTCCACCCATTGGCTTGCACCTGCGCCTCCAGCTGTACATGTTCAGAAGACTGCGGCGCAGATTGACCCGTGGCGGGCACACCCGCAAAGTCGAGTGCTTCGGGAGCACTGATTGGATGTGCCAGCGAGTCCACTTTGTGCATCGTACCATTGGCCGCCGGTTCTGAACGATGAGGTGCAATATTGCTTAGTTCTTCAGATGGAAGCTCCAAGGGTATGGGATGCGCAGGCGGCGCAGGAGCAGAGTCAATCTCCATGGGTTCCGGTTTCGCGATAAGCTGAACAGGCGCTGGCGCTGCTGCGCCTACAGTAGCTTGAGCCTCTGGTTGTGTTGCTACCAGTGGCTTTTGACCTTCGTCTGGCTCTTGCTTTGCCTCATCTTCTTGTAGAGGCTGAGCGGCCGGCGCAGGTACATCACTCTCTGCCTTTTTCCCCACCTTGAGTCTGACTATCAGCTCTTTTGGCTGCATCCCGAGCAGCTCATCTTCCTCGTCAGCAGACATATCGTTGTCGGCACTGTCATCAGCGTCATCCTTGTCATCGTCGAGATCGTCGCCGCCCGCCCATTGATCGCCGCTGTCCTGTGCAGTTTCCTCGTCGCTCATACCATCGTAAGAGTTATAAGTGTCCCTGTGCTTCCTCTTCCGGCTTCCGTTCAGGTTGCTGGCCCCGTTCACTGGTCTACCGGCTCTTGTGGCTCTCCCATTAGTGACATTGCCGTCCGACATTTCAGACGCAGCATAGCTTCCACTATCCACTCCTGCTATTCGTCCACTCAGCAGCGCTTCACCGTATGCACCTCCACCTCTTGGCTTGACGGTGCGGCCGCTAGCAGTGACTGTCGGCCCTTGTTCAACGGGAGTCGATCGATCAGATTGGTTGCGCGTAGATCTGCGGACGGAGAGCGCATCCGACTCGAAGTCATCATCGTCGTCGTTATCGTCGAAGGTGTAGCGAGCGCGTTTGCCTCGAGTGCGACCCTCGTACAACGAGAAGCCAGGCTGAGGACGAGCGAATTGGGCGCGGCGGATTTGGCGATATTCACGGCGGCGACGTTTCTGCATCAGTAGATTAAAATCACATGGTTCGTGATGCGGCAATGGCCTTGCTTTTCTGCTTACCTCCTCGGTGGCCTCGAATCGGGGAATGGCTGCATGCATTCTCACGGCCAGTCGGCCGGCGGCCTGAGTGTGGTGTTTGGAGTCGAGGTGTTCGGCCAGAGCCTTGACTTCGTCGATTGTTCCGGCCACGCTCCTCCAGGGGATGTTCTTCAATTGTCTGTTGCCTTCTCTGTACACCCTGAAGCTGGTGTCATCTTGGCCCTCGATGAGCCAGTACTTTCTCTTGTCATCGTCAAAACCCCACGGCTGTACTGAGAGCGGTTGGTTCTGGTCATCTTCGTGTCGGGTTTGCTTGTAAGAGTCCTTGATTGTCCTGCTGATTTCTTCGGACGAGGTGAGGGACCAGATGATGAGTGTCTTGACGAGGTTGAGCTATAACATGGAGTTAGTGATCCATGAACTGCCCAATTGGGTATGAATAGGGATATGCTCACCCTCTCGACAGGACCCAAGTCATTGAATGTCTTGCTGCCAGGCACAAGATTGGTGCCGTTCCATGATTTGGGCCATTGATGCTTGTTCGAAGATATTGCTTCCTCGAGTGCGCGACCGTGGTGTCCCCGTCTGGAAGATATGCACGTCAGCCATGTTCAAACACAATAGAGTGCGCAGGGCACGGCAGCTTCGCGACACATACTCGATGGGCTTTTTGCGATTCAGGGCAAGAGCCAGGATTGCGCATAGGAGATCTTCGACCTGGGGAGACGGTATGGAATCGACGACGCCTCTCTCTATGTCTTGCGGTCCATAGTGGGGCAGTTTGGCTGGGAAGCTTGCGCTGAAGCGCGATCGAAACATGGTGATGAACTATTGTGCAGGAGGTATGCGCGTCAGTCAAATCGTGCCGTCGCGTGTCCACGCGTAGAGTGTGGTCATCAACCAAGAAGCGCAAACTCACTGCAATGTCTGGATTGTCGGCGAGTGTTTCCTCATGCTGCGGAGAAGGCGACCTCTTTGGTCTCGGGGGAGAGGGTGGAGTGGGCGGCGCTACATTGATCTTCTTGATCTTTTTGGCATTATTATTGCTGCCAGCCTTTGTTTTCTTGCTCCGGGCTTTTAAGAATATTGGTGCAAGTCTCTCATCGTCACTCGCCGGCGGTGAGGAGAGCGCTGATGACTCCGAATCGGACATGATACGTAGCTCGTCAAAGGTGGAGTGTGTATACTTATTATTCTTGCAGACATGTACAAATCGACTGAAGCACGAGTTGCGTAAAGTGTTAAAAGGAGCGCGACAACTACGCAACGTGCAGCGACCACCGCGGCATATTCCCCAGACTTTCCAATTACAAGTACAAGTACACTAGTAGCGGCCCACTCTGCCACTCTGCTGCTCTGTGGTGAGCGACCGAGGAGACAACGCATATGCTGCGGGGCGTCGTGTTACATTCTGAGGTAGCGCACTGTACTGTACACATGCGACTGGCATCTAATATGTGTTGCCAATGCTGGACCTTGACTTTGAGACTCTGTGATGCCTGCATCTTTTGCTTGGTCACTCGCAGCTGTTGGAGCATCTCGACTCAAGTCCCTTCAAACGCCTGATAAGGTAAGGTAGTCAATGCTATTCCTTGATCTTTGTGCGTATCCATGTACTGCCAAGACGACTGGTCTGCGTTGGTCCTTGACACTCTAATGGTGCAGCGGTGCGTTTTGATATTGGCTCTATCAAAAGTGAAGTGGTCACTAGCGGGGGCCTACATGTGCGATCTCAGGACTCTCGCATTGTGGGAATCTTCAGAATGGCTTGGATCGTGATCATATTCACGAAAGTAGAGGGAGAGGATTCCTGGATATCTTCCACGATAGTGAAGTACCGCAGAAGAGAAGACAACGATCTTGCCTTGAACGATTGGGTGTCGAATGACTGCTCTCGATCGAGTACCTAAGCCCGAAGACCAAGGTCTGTCCATGCTCGTATTGCTCATGTAACTTGTTGATGAGATACAGAATGGTGAGTACTTGCCGATTATTCCTAGATAAGTTCATATTGAACTGCGAAAAAGCATTTCGACGCAGTGAGAGGGAAAGTGAGCTTTGCCAAGGCTAGGAGCATGCGTGAACAGTAGATCCGATCGAGACACAATCGACACATCCAAGTGGCTTCTCAAAAGCATGTACTGTACGATTATCACACTGCAGACATAGTGACACATCAGTCATGTTCTATTGATGCAAGACAAGGGTAGGCCAATACAGATGGCCTGAGGCAGAGACCTTTGGACCAAAGGTGAGGGTGGACGTTGCAGCTTCGCAAAGCTGGAGGGCGCGGCGGACCGAAATGACCAAATCCGGGCGGTCTCGCTAAATTTGAGGGCCGTGCGCAGCTTCACACATTCGAAGTTCTCTCGCAGGTCTACAAGACGCCTCTTTTCTGATCCAGCGACCAACGACAATCGACTCTTCCCCCAAGCCGCCAAAATGGTACCGTGGACTCTGCAATCGAACATGTCGCATCTCAAAATACTAATCAATCGCAGGGTCGTGTCATTCGTAACCAGAGGAAGGGCCGTGGCTCTATCTTCACTGTACGTTCTCCCAGCAGCATGACAGCAATGCGAAAATCCGAACAGACCACTTACTGACAATCTCTGCGCAGGCTCACACCAGTATGCGCTCTCCTGTCCCGATGCTACGATTCGAAAGCATGAATCAAAACGAGAACGAATGACTGATTTGATATTTTCAAAGGACTCAACAAGGCCCCCGCTCAATTCCGTACCCTCGACTTCGCCGAGAGACATGGATACGTCCGCGGTGTCGTAAAGGAGATCATCCACGATCCCGGTCGTGGTGCTCCTCTCGCCAAGGTCCAGTTCCGTGATCCTTACCAGTTCAAGATCCGCACCGAGACCTTCATCGCCAACGAGGGCATGTACACCGGCCAGTTCATCTACGCCGGCAAGAACGCCTCCCTCAACATCGGCAACGTCCTTCCCCTCGGCTCATGCCCTGAGGGTACCGTCGTCACCAACGTCGAGGAGAAGCAGGGAGACCGTGGTGCGCTCGGAAGAACTTCTGGCAACTACGTCACCGTCATTGGCCACAACCCCGACGAGGGCAAGACCCGTGTCAAGCTCCCCTCCGGCGCCAAGAAGGTCGTCAAGAGCACCGCCCGTGGTATGGTTGGTATTGTCGCCGGTGGTGGCCGTACCGACAAGCCTCTCCTCAAGGCTTCGCGCGCCAAGCACAAGTTCGCCGTCAAGAGAAACTCATGGCCCAAGACTCGTGGTGTTGCCATGAACCCCGTCGACCATGTACGAATCCCCCTTTCCAGATCTAACCAATCGCCGCGGCAGCAGCAACGGCAAAACCATCAGAGACAGGACGCTAATGATTCTCACAGCCTCACGGTGGTGGTAACCACCAGCATATCGGTAAGGCTTCGACCATCTCCCGCTACGCCGCACAAGGTCAAAAGGCCGGTCTCATCGCCGCCAGAAGAACCGGTCTGCTCCGCGGTACCCAGAAGACCAAGGACTAGATGTAGTTCGATGGAATTGTGGGTGGTTAAGGGATCGGAGTTGGGACTTTATTTGCCGAATGAGCGATGGCACACATCATGCTTTGTTCCTGTACCTTTTCTGGGGTTAGCTACCATGCAGGAATACACCAAAAGAATCCATGACCATGACGTTTTTGCCCATGAACTGCCACGATGCGGGAGACGGCAGCAGCAGGTGATGGCACGGATAGAGTGTAGCAAGCATGTTGACATGGACATCATCACGGTGCCAGCACACAGAAGGGAGCGGGCCGACATCATACACGCTGTATCAGTTCACAATGTATGTTTGCAATGGGCCGGGGCAAGTAAGTCTCGATTGTCACATCACGTTTATTATTTTTTCCCGGATAGCCCTTGTGAGAACTCATTGTGTTGGTAATTACGTGAACGCTACCATATGCACGTACAATGGATTGAAGACTACAGTGATGAAAAAGCTGGTTATAGTACTTCGTGAGCGGTTGATCATGTGTCCAAGAACATTGATGAAGTGATTTCACGACAACGAAGTCTGTCATCGGCCGCTCGTGTTGAATGTGGACTGCGCAATTGTAGCTAGACAATCTAGATTGTTCACGTATCTCTCTACACGAATTTCTTCCAGAAGGAAAAACATATATCACTAAAAATAGGCATTCCCTTCTGACTCTGTCGCGATTCGCCAAGCGGGTGGGTGGCCGAGTGGGCGAGGAGCAAAACAAGGCAAGGCATGGGCGAGGAGCGAGAAGGTTTGAGTTTTGGCCAACACAGCAGCAGCAATTCGCGTGGGTCAGAACGCGCGGCTGATCTCAAACGGTTTAGACGTTCCCCTGAGCAGAAGTGGAACTCCCGAAGGTTGTCAATAGTCTGGGGATGTTACAGAATCCAAGGACGATCACTGTGAGACTCGCAATCTTTTATTATCGCCCTTCACAAGACGTCGTTGTCGGTTCTGGTGCTCGTCACCGGTTGGTTTTGTGATCGGCCTGCCATGGTCATTATAATCACCCATCCAGCCTCCTGCCTTGCGAGTCAAGATTTAGACGCCGAGGCGTGGTGCGAGAAAAAGCAATCTAAGAGAGACTTCAGGGAGACTTTTCTAGGATGAACGGCATCGCATGGCTGGGGGGTTGAAAGTAACTATACTCGTAAGACAGGTATACAAGTACGGGCTGGGCTCTCTCGGCGCACAAGAGTAGAAGAATCAGGTACTTGTAGAGCAAGACAAGAGATCTGTTTCTTCCATGTGCAACTCGTACTCTTTCACGGCAGTCGTTGAATCGTGAAACTCGCTTCGAACCCTTGGAGAGATTAATTGGGATATATCTCACGATTATCTCCCCGCTATCGTTCCGTGTGTGCACATCGTGTCATCTCCTCCTCTCTCGTACAGCCGCCCCTCCTTTGACCCTTCTCTTTCCTCTTCCTCCAGTTCTTCTTCTGTCGTCGCCCCGTATACTTGTCGACTTTGGAGATCTGGGGTGTCTTTCTGCTGATTAACTCAACCCACTTGTTTAACATCGCTGTAACCACTACAGCCAATAGATACGGCAACCTCGGATAAATACCAGCAATCCACCCATCATGAACATCAACAAGCGGCTCGACCGCATGAAGCAATGGGCGGGCGAACGAATGGGCGGAGAGGTCAAGACTGGCCAGACAGATGAGTTCAAAGCTCTCGAAATGGAGATGCAGCTCAGACACGAAGGTGCGTCTCTAGTGAGGTGTATGCTTGCGCCTTCCGCTGACCTTGGTTCCCAACAGGAATGGATCGGATGCAGAAGAGCACGACAACCTACATCAAATCACTCAGTAAAGTCAAGGAAGCCGAAGACAAGGAGAAGGCGCTGCCCATTGGACTCATGGGTGCCACCATGGTTCATCACGCAGATGACTTCGAGCCTGACTCTGAATTCGGCCAGTGTCTGACAGGTACGAGAGTGCAGCCCCGGCATTTCGAGTGAGTGGAGTCGTGCAGTACTGACACCAAGTGACAGGCTTCGGAAGGGCCAACGAGCGCATCGCCCGCATGCAGGAGAACTACGTGGCGAATGCCACCACGAGCTGGCTGGAGTCTGTCGAACGATCTCTTGCCCAGATGAAGGAGTACCAGGTTCGACGAATCCCTGATAGACGCTGCTCAGCTGTTGTACTGACCACCGCATGCAGACTGCCCGCAAGAAGCTCGACCAACGCCGCCTTGCATTCGACACCTCGCAAGCCAAGATGAACAAATCGAAGAAGGAGGACTTCCGCATGGAGGAGGAGCTGAGGGCCCAGAGAGCCAAATACGAAGAGTCTCAGGATGATGTGCATAGGAGGATGCTGGACATCAAGGAGGCAGAAGTAGACAGTATTGCGGATTTGACAGCCTTCCTTGAGGCCGAGTTCGCCTACTACGACAGAGCCAGAGAGGTGCTCATGCAGCTGAAGCGAGACTGGCCAGCGTATGTCTTTTCCATTTCTTTTGTTCTGGCCGGGACATGACTAACAGGGAGAGCGACAGAAACCCAAACAACCAGACCGGCCACTCTTTTGGCAACCGCCGCACCCCTCGAAGCAGAAGCAACACCAACAACTCCTTCCGAGGCGGAAGTAGCAATGGTGGCATAAGCGAGGATCCAGAGGAGCACGTCTACTCGCAGTCCCCGAGCACCATGGTTTCTTCATCCTTCAACGACTCCGCTCTACGCCCTCCACCTACATTCGCATCTCGATCGCGAACAAACAGCACGCAAAACTCTCCCCGCCGTGAGCTGCCCGGATTCGACTTGCCAGTTCAAACGACGACCACTCGACCACAGATCACGTCGAGAAGCGCAACAACGGGCACCTTCGAAGGACCAGCCAGCAGCAGCTACCAAAACAGCAGAGATGTCAGCCCCGCACCAATGCACCGCATCGCGCGTGTCGCAACGGACGGAAGCAGCAACGGAGGAATCGCTCTGGGAAGAAGCCAACTCAAGCCCGTCAACTCACGAAGCGGCACCGACTCTGATGTCTTTGGTGACCCGGAAATGGACGACTACCGCGACAATCGCAGTATATCTCCTTCGGGTAGCTACAACAATTACAACAACAATGGTGGAGGCAACAGCTACAACGAGAGCAGAAGCGCCAGCTGGAGTGTCCAGGGCGGTCAGCAATCACAGCAATACAGCAACGGAGGAGGTTACGGGGACGATGGAGGAATGGGCAGGAAGAAGGGCCCGCCCCCGCCTCCACCTAGCAGGGCAAAGAAGCCGCCTCCACCTCCCCCGATGAAGAGAAGTGCACTCAGTAGCAATGAAGTGCCTCGCTACTAGGGGAGCAGTGTGCAGAGGGGATGTTTTGGGTTGAAGAGGGCGTTTGTGTTTTCCTCGGGGATTCTTTCAAGGAGCAGGGCATAGCAGAGCAGAAAAGGCCGCGCATAAGGCGAGGTGTGTGGTGTCGGCATGGGAAGGCAAAAAGGTCAGGGCTGCCTGGGACATTCGGTCTTGCATTCGAGTAGGCTAGGACCCCAAGAACCTAGCCAGGAACAGGTATGGAAGGGCAGATTTCGAAAAGCAGAGGTTCTCTTTTCATAGGCTTGCAAGTTTCGTCAACATGACTGTTTTCTGCATATGTTTCGACCAATGCCGCGCTCCCTCTGCTGTTTCTCGAGTATTGGCATCTCTCTCAGAAAGGAAGAGCATGGAGAATAAGCAGAAGGGCAAGTTTGACATGCACTCATAATTCGGTCGCTACTGGCTATCATGACTTATACCAACACCACCTATGAGAGCAGCAAGATGTCAGTTGTCTTTCTTCCTTCTTTCCTTCTGACAGGACACTGTGGTCACGGATCGGTTGTCCGAGTGGACCTTGAGCATCTCACTTTGCTCTCTCATCGACGCAGTCTCAGTGATCTGCAACACGCCAAGGATCATGTGAAAGAGGTTGCTTATAAAGTAGCACCCAGTGGTGTGCGAGGAGAGTCGAGCAGAGGGCTGCCGTGTACAAGTATGATGCTCCTCTGAATACCTCAAGGTAGGTATAACAAAATACAAAATAGCGCCGACTGATCCCGACCGCGCGCCGCCAAACGCCATCCGCAGCCTCCGCCCGGCAGCAAAAAAGAAGCGCCCTTTAATTTCCGGCGAAGCCATGAGGTAAGGTGTATTTGTTACAGAAAACACTGAAGGCTTCTAGGATAAAAAACCATAACAATCTGTTCTCTCTGTGTCGCAGTACAAGAGCAAGTTGCATAAAAACATTTCACAGACATACAGCGCGGGCATTAATTTCCATTCGGACCATCTCCACCCACCCACTTGACTTACCTTATCCACCGCCAGACTTGAGTCTTTTCTTGTATTATCGACTGTCCTACCTCTTGCTCCTGCTAGCAGCTGCTTGACGACTCGGAGGTTACTATAGCCTGCCTTGTGCCAACTTGTGCTATATTGAGGTTCCACTCGACCGTCTCTGGACACGGTCTGCACACACACACGATACTCCGAAAAGCACATGTATATATATGCACCCGCAGATCCACGCATGACGGCAGCATAAGGTGCAACACCCACCATCACACAATAAGAAACAAAACCACCAACAAATCAACAGTCATGGCAGACCAGAAGCTCGAGCCCTTTCCCAATGTCGAACCAATGCCTCCGATCAATGGCGGCAGCGGCGCATCGACACAGCTCTCTCAATCCGAAGACGACCCTTCCAGACGGCGGCGTAAGAGCAGCATCCTGGGCGAGGATCCCAGGGGAGACACTGGTGGTGTTGCATTTGCTACACTGACGCCTAGTAGAGCGCCTGGTGGAGCTCTGAGTGTAAGTGCCTTTTTTTCTTTGCTCTCTGTTCTTCGATTCCTGTGCGGACGGAGATGCATGAACAGATCAAAGAAAAGACGAGTAGCTGGTAGCTAGCAAAAAAAGAATGCATCGAGTCAGACTGACGTTAGGCCACAGTCATCATCCACACCTTCTGCTTCGGAAGAAGCACTGCCTCGACGATCGAAACGAAGAAAGGCTCGCTCTCTGCTACGACGCTACGTGCGCCTGTCCCTGCGACACACCTGGCTCAACCCTCTTATCATTGTTCTGATCATACTGGGTCTGTACGCCGTCGACCCTTCGCCCTCGAACCCATTCCACGCCTGCATCTACCTCTCATACCCGCAAGATCCCGTGACTCCAGATGCGCCAATCCACTATGGCAAGGGCAAAGCCGACTTTGCCTTTGTTGCATTCTACGCCATCGTCCTGAGTTTCACGCGCGAGTTTCTCATGCAGCGCCTGATCCGTCCTTTGGCCATATACTTTGGGATCAAGAAGCGCGCGAAGCAAGCGAGGTTCATGGAGCAGTTCTACTCGGCAATCTACTTTGGCCTCTACGGACCTTTCGGTCTGTATGTCATGAGCCGCACGCCCGTCTGGTACTTCAACACTACGGGCATGTTCGAAGGTTTCCCACACAGGACCCACGAGGGCATCGTCAAGGCCTATTATCTGTTGCAGGCTAGTTACTGGGCACAGCAGGGTCTCGTCTTGTGCCTGATGTTGGAGAAGCCCAGGAAGGATTTCAAGGAGTTCGTCATGCACCACATTGTCACGCTGTCGTTGATCTGGCTGAGCTACCGGTTCCATTTTACATACATGGGGATTGCCGTGTACATTACCCACGACATTTCCGACTTTGCGCTCGCCGTAAGCCTTTTGTCTTCTCTTTTTTTTTTTTTTTTTGCATCCGTGACTGACAGTGTTGACGCAGACTTCCAAAATCCTCAACTACATCGACTCTCCCATGGTCATACCCTGTTTCATCTGGTTCATCGGCGTGTGGGCCTATCTGCGACACTACATCAATCTATGCATCCTGTGGGCGACCCTGACGACCTTTAAGACAGTCGGGCCCTTTGCTCTGGACTGGGAGACGCAACAATACAAATGCTGGATCTCGCAGGTCATCACTTTTTCTCTGCTGCTGATGCTGCAAGCCCTCAACGCCTTTTGGTTCTTCTTGATCATGCGCATCCTGTACCGTTATCTCACTGTCAATGTCGCTGCCGACGAGAGAAGTGAAGACGAAGAGGAGGAGGAAGATGAGACCGAAGTGGTGGGAGACGCGGCAGAGAAGAAACAGGAGACGCCGCAGGTGCACTTGAACGGCTCGCCTGTCAGTGCTTCTGGCATGGACGAACAGACCCAGCCCAGGAGTCGTAGAAAGGGATAGATCTGTGTGGTTGGTTGGTTGGTTGATCGGTGTACAAGTGTTGTGAGAGAGAAAGAGTGTGGATGGGCGTGCTTTCTATAAAGAGAGAAAAGAACGCAAGAACGAAAAGAGAAAGACGACGACGACTTGAGCCCAACCTGCCGTGTTCGTGTTTTTCCTTTTCTCCAAAGCAAGGGCAGTAAGGTGTCTTTATTATTTTCTTTCCGCCTTTGCAAAAGCGAGAGCAACGAACGGAAAGAAAAGAAAAGAAAAGAAAAGAAAAGAGAAAAGAAGAGGAAAACGACAAACGAACAAACGACAACGGCATTCGGAGAACCACATACATACATGGCTGTTTTGTGTTTATTCTTCTTCTTCGTACTCGGAAATCTGATTTAATCTGAACCCAACCCTTTCTTTCCTTTCCTCCCCCGTCTTTCCAAGTCAGAGCCGCCGACCACTAGTTCCAAGAACTGCTAAAAGATCCCGAGTCTAATCATGTTACGAAGAAGATCAAAAGCCATTCTTCACTCATCGCCCCATTATTACCTTTGCTCTTCTTGTTCAAGTCTCCGTCTCGCGCTGCAATAGATACTCGAGTGGTCCCTGCGTCTCGCATGCATATCCGCGCGCCTTACTACTGCATCTTTCTCGACATTCAGAGCCAGAAGCACAGCCAGAGCCAGAGCCAGAGCCAACCAGGTCCTTATCTAAGCCCACGGGTCTGCGAGTCAACTGCCTCGATCGAGCGCGCAGGTCTCGAGTCTCGTCTTCGCCTTTCACTGCCTCCTGACTGCCTCCTCGCTGTGCCGTAAGCTTACACTCGCGAAGTGTCCTTGTGGAGGTTGGAGATGGGCTAGATGGACTAGATGAGGGACGAGATGGCTGTTGAGTATAACCCAGCACGGGAGATACATCAGAGTCAGAGTCAGAGTCATGGGGATGGGGATGGCAGGACAGCAGGACAGCAAGGCCCCGAGCACGAGAGATGGCTTAGTCGGTATATAAAAGCAAGGACGAAAGACATGGCCCAACGGAACGGAATGGAGAAACAAGTCAAGGTACAGTACATCTTACATGTGTGAAGTTGAACCTCGTACGTCGAGGGGAATGCCATTGTATCCGTAATCTTCTTCTCTCTCTTTTTCCTTCTGGGTGGGAAACCCTCTGGATGGAGTAGTGCTGTTCATTACTTTGCAGTACAGTCTACGTCTTTGTTCCTGGATTCTCGGCGTTTTGTTTGTATTTTGCGCTTTGGATTGATTGATTGAATGGCTAGTTGACTGTCTGACTGATTGACTGACTGTCTGGTTGACTGACGGTATATACATTCCTGTTCATGAAAACCCCTTCCATGAGAAAACATTAAAATGCAAAAACATGCTAGATGGAGAGATAGATGATCAAAGTATCTCTCTCTCGCGCCGTAGCCCCCACCCACCCACCAGTGCAAAAATGTGTGCTGCGCAAGTATAATAAAACAAAAAACCTCTTTCTCTTCCTTTCATATCCGTTCAAACTGGACTTTGTTGATATCTGGTCGGTCATTTCCGCTGTCCTCCTTTCCTTCTGAATCTTTCCTTCTAAATCTTGGTCAAATTACTTACTTACTCCCTCTTATTACCCTTCAGATCCTCCTGCGCCATCTTGACAAAGTCAAAGTCCACAATACCCACGAGATCCTCAATGTTGGCCACGAGCGCCTCGAGCTTATACGTGATCATGGTCGAGATGATCTCCATGACTGCGTATGTCGAGTATCCGAACTCTTGGATATGCTTGATATGCAGGGCCTCGGGGTCCAGTTTTCGTAGTTGTCTCGAAAGCTGGAACGGTTGCGCGGGCTCGATCTTAGCGGGCAGGGAGCGACCAGTCGCGATTGCTGCGCTGAGCTGTGAGAGGATGATTGTGATTCTCTCTTCGCTCGGGTTGATGGGTCCGATCAGCTCTGCTAAATCTCGTAGCCATTGGCGACTGCGCGAGGATTCGGGCAGGTAGTCTTTGGAGAGGCCGCCGACTGCCCAGACCTGGGTCGCGAATGACAGGAGAGACATGTAGTCGAGCAAGACGGTCATTTGGTTCAGGATGTCGTTGTAGATTGCGGTGGGGAAGCGTCCGCCGAGCGTGGGCTCGTACTTTTGCAGATAGACGTTGTGCTTGACGGATGAAGTGAGCAGCATGACCTTGTTGAACATGGCCTTTCGAGTGTGCGACATCAGATGCGCAACACTGTGCTTCTCCGTCACGTCGCCCTCTTCGCCCCGCATTCTGGTCTTGATGGACGCGTGAACCACGGCATGGTAGTTGGCGAGTAGTTGCATGCTGGTGGCCATTTCGTTGCGCAAAAGCCCTCTTGCCGTGATCGGGTAAGGCAGATACGTGAAGAAAATAGATGCGCAGGTTCCCCAAAGCACACACGCAACACGCATGGCTGCTACGTAGTATGGTGCGAACCAGTAGGTACCCTGAGCCGTTGCGACAGGGATGGTGAGCTTCTTGACTTGGAGCTCGTAACCAATGGACAAAACCTCGGTGATCAGGATAACGAGCCAACCAATGATGTACTGAGGCCATCTGATGAGGAAGTACATTTGGATGAAGGAAGCAAACCACATGATGACAATGACACCACTGCACATACGTTAGCTGTATTTTCCAATTGAGTCACAGGAACAGCAAAACTTACGCGACATGTCCATCAGGAATGTACCACACCAAGTAACAGATGATCAGTGCAGCAAATGAACCCAGGATACGAAGGACGTAGGAAACTCCAGATTGTCCAGCTGACATGTTAGCTCCAATAGCCGCGATAATCACAGACCAAATCAGACGATAATGCGTGAAGATTTCTTGCGTCTGGTGGAGGTATGCAACAATAGCACAAGACATGGTAGCACTGTTTCTGCTGTCAGCGTTGAGGAAAGGAACAAAGCATCATCTCACTCACCATGCTGATCGGAAACCGAAACTGAACTGCGGGCCCTTGAGGAAATCCTGTAGTCTGCGGACTTTGATGCCAGCCCTTTCGTATGCATTCTTCGGGGGCAGGTGCTCTACATTGCGAGCGACACGGCCTGAAGTTCCAAAAAGCAGCTTGGCTTCTACCTTGGAGTGGGGTCTGTCATCGTCGGCAATGGATGACTCTGCAGTATCGAAGATGCTGATGAGCCATTTCTTGAGTCTTTTGAGTGAGGGAACGATAAGTCGGTTTCTCTCCATGACGCCCTCGGCCACGGTCTTGTCGGCGTATTTATCCAGTTCAAGAATCGCAATGCAAGTGGTATAGAACTTTTTCCACAAGTCAGCAATATTCTCAAGAAGTACCAAAAGGGACCACACTTACCATGTGCTGCATATACAGAATAAGATAAAGCTGTTGGCGATCTCTTCGAACGTGGCCGGTAATCGTGTCGTCCTCGTCCATATCATACTGACCGAGAGATTGGAGCTTTTCCATCTGAGCAGGAGAAAGACCTTTGCTCTCCGCCCAAGAAGACAATGCTGCACTCCTGCCGTTCAAGAACTCATTCAATCTGGCCTCGAGGATTTCGGTGAATCGCGGGCTACCGGGCTTGATCGTCTCACCCTGAGCTTCACGATCGGTCTTTGCGTTTCTCTTCGCACCGGGCATGAAACCGAGAAAGTTCTTCGTTCCCGGCTTGGGGATGATTTCGAGTTGTAGACCAGCGTGTTCGAGACCGTCTTTCATGGCTTCAATCAGGGCAGTCGCAGGCTCGACGAGAGCACCCACGGCTTCTTGCCATACGATTTCGTATTCCTCCTGGTAGTCGGCCCTCGAGACTTTGGACTTTTCGTCGAGGGTTGCTGACGACACAGAAGCATCTTGAGGGACCCAACCTCCGAGAGCCTCAATGCGCTCAAGAATATCTGGCACATGAGCCATACCACCCCTGTAAGACAATTAGTAGCTGCTGGTTTCAGTCGAAAGGAAGACAATTCTTACAGAGGCATCAAGATCCGTCGACAGAGATCAGTAATGGCATTCAGATCTCTCGCACGCAACTTTCCCCAAGCAATCTCCCGTTTTGCCATTGCCAACTCATTATGCATCTTTGTGTATACCGCCTTGACTCCGGCCATCCTTTGCTGCATCTTAGCACCCTTGAACTTTTGTTTTTGTTCCTTTGATTCACCCTCATCGTCGCTGCTGGCTGGCGTTATAGGGAATGTAGGTGAGCTGAGGAGATCATCCAGATATTGTGCCGTCTCATCTAGCACACCGCGGACACCCTCGAGGTATTTCTCTTGGACTTCGATAATCTCTGATCGGCATGTTACAGGATAGATGATCAGTCCCGAGACAAAGGAAATGGCGACACCGGTATAGTAACACTTTGTTGTCAGGTAGATAAGTTCCCAGCATTGCTTCCATGTCGTGAATCTCGAGCATGAAGTGAACTGGACAATAACGAAGATGTTGAACAGGATGGTCGGAATGAGTAGATGGATATATCTTGCTTGCATACTGTTGCTGAGCAGGATATAGAAGAAGAGCCAGACACCAGTGACGGCTTTCAAAAGTCAGCTTCTGCGACTCTTTTACATATCACATGACAAAAACATACCACTTTGCGAGGAATTGTACCTATGCAGTCCCTCCGGATCGGTGTGACGTCTAGCTTGAAGTCCGGACCAAGTAGCCAGCATTGTCATGGGAATGGCAATAGCCGTGAAAGCGCAGATGGTGAACGTCATCTGGATGAGCTTCGCACGTGGTAACAGGTTGACTGTGACAACAGCGATGATGGAAACGAGGAAACCCAGGGAGGTGTAGACTTGGGACACGGCAGTAGCTTGATAGAAGGCCAATGAAATGGCCACAGGGACCGAACCTCTGAGATAGCAAACATGTTAGTTTTCTTGTTCCACTAGAGAACTTTGGTGGGGATGATTACTTGAACATGAGATATATCATTTTCATATCTATGCCTAGCGAGACCCATCCGGCCTTAAGGCGATGGCCAATGGAGAGCGCCATGTTTGAGATTTGTGGCGGCTGATATACAACCTCGGATAGCGAAAAGCGAAAGGTCTCCTCGAGGGAGAGAGATCAGAGTAAAGGATCAATATGCGAAAGAGAAGACGGAATATATTATCTTTCAATTGTTTTCAAAAGTCGAAACCGTCTCACACCACCGAACCCAGCTCAGGTACTCTTCGGATGTGGTCCAATTGTAGAATGGATAAGTGGGGTATAGGATGTTTTGGAATAAAGCTGTCTCGTCTTGCTAAATCTCTCTGTACTCTTTCTCGGTCAAGCACCTGGGGGAGTATGATGGTAATGATAAGAGCAGGAAGGATTTCGAGTACAAATCGCAAATGTCTTTTCGGCGATGGGAAAAAGAAAACAATAATATTGCGAACCACCAGGGATGTTGAGCCACCTTATCACTCGACCTACGTTAGCTATGGAACTTCCGCCCTGATCCGGAACGCCCAGATGGCGAAAAAAACGGATGGGTGGATTTTTAAACAGTGGTTGATCCTACCTGTTTGCCCTTGACACTATGCGCGCGTTCTGCGAAGTGTGGGGTTTTGGGTAGCTTGTGTAGCTAGTGTTCTGCATAGCTTGGGATCGGTTTTACTAGAAGGAAAGAGCGGCGGCCCCAGCGGGCGAGGGCGGGCAGTTGGGACCGACCTAACCCTCCAAAGCCGACTACCTTTTAAGCAAAGGCCACTTTGGTCTCGAGATGCCAATCAGTGAATCACAATTGATCCCGCCACCCAGCGTTATGACGCTGTACCTGGACCACGTTCACAATCTCGACCCAAGGTATCGATAAGTGCACGGCGAATCTTGCATAACCTCGACCCGGAATAGGCACGGAAGGCGATATAAAAGGTACCTGCGGATGTCTATCTGTACAAGTACAGATGCAAAACAAGGTTATATTTTTGCCTTTTCGGCGTCTCGGCGAGCTCTTCAAACTCGTTCCATGTCTTGCTCCTCGTCAAATCACGTCCTGCGTTGTCCCAAAGCAAGGGTCCTTTTGACGTCGTGTCTCGTCTTCGTTGGGTTGGCTACTGCGTCGAGGTTAAGGTACCTTACCCACCAAGGGGTCGCGGGGGCCGGCCACACACAACGTCTGACATACCGACTTTACTAGTCCGACTTACCGTCCATATAGCCCTTAGTGTACGTTGCGCAGATCAGTGGAAAACGTGCCATTCCAAGATCACACCTGGGCCTTGAGCAGAGAAACAATATTATGTGGCCTCGGGTTCTCATAAAAGACGTTTTGGGCGCGCTGTTCTGCTCTTCGTTCACTGCTGGAACTCTGGTATCTAATGGACATGAAGGGCCCCGCTCCTGAAAATGCAAAGTCAAAGAACGTACGACATGCTGGGTGAATGCACGGCTGCTAATGATGTCCTCCATCTGTTGATCAATGTAACTCTGCCATGAGGCACTTTTTGGAAGTTCGTCCACTTTCCCCACTGGCTCTCGTGCATCATGAGGGTAATCCTGGCCATTGCTGCGTTGATCGACGGAGACACAACAATGCCCATGCACATTTCACATCATCGAGCTCCTATGCCGTGTCCATATCGCTACCGCCTCTTTGCTCCGTTTGCACATACTCAACAAACTCATCAATCACTCCAGGCCATGCCGAATCCTCACTCCACCAGCCCAGGCTCTCATCTTCCAGGGTCTTGTGGGCGAATGCCAGAGTCTGATCCCACATGTCCTTGTTGACACTCCTCTTCCACCGGTTTTCCAGGAACTCAATCCACCATTCCAGAAATGGTGATTGGGTCGTTGACCATTGCAATGAAGGCTCGTTGAATAGTAGGCGCCAGAACACGATGGCTACGTCAAGAGGTACTGCTTTCTGTCCTTCTGGCCGGGCGAGCACGAAAGAGTGCTTGTAGATGTTCTTGAACTCTGACTTGAACGATGGCTCCGCGAGTCTGCTGGTTCGCTCTTCGACCAGTTTGCGAATGCCACTTAGATCGCTCACTCTACCGTATGTGTCAGTAAGTGCAGAAGGTTGTCACAGAAGAAGACGAGACATACCCTGCGGCACACAAGCCATCCACAAATGGTGTTCTCTCTAATTTCCCAAAGACTGGCGCGCCCACCGCCTCGCTGAAGATCAGAGGACCAACACCCTCGAGATCGATGTCCATCTCTTGAAGCATTTGCATTGTGCCGTCGATGTGAATCTCGTCCGGGTACTCCTTGGGATCATCGCGATATGAATCAAATAACTTGGTGGCCGCTGCTTTGTGAGGACTACTCGCTGTGTTTGCGCCACCGCCGAAAAAGCTGTGAGAATCATGATTTAGCAGTGAACTGTTCCAGTGGTTTTGTATTTGTTTCAGTAATGTGAATAGTGCCGTGACCAAGGCTCTGACATCCCGCACCGGCAGTCTCAGTAGAAGTCTGCATCCGCTCTCGGATATACCAGAAAGGAACATGTAAGGAACGTCGAATGAGGGAAAATAAAAGAGAACCTACGCATTTGCAGCGGCATTGTCATTCCAACCATTCTGCTTCAACAGCTTCGCTGCCGTGGTTCTGTCCATGCCAGTCATACCAACTAAGGTCTGGATGGACGCCTTCTGCGCGGTCGTGTAAGCTGGCGGCATGTTTGATTAGTTCGAGGCCTTGAGTGCTCAGATGTCGTTGATATCGCAATCGAAGAAGCGCGGGGTGTAGTAGAGGGGAAGGCGGGGGGTTTCGAAGACTGGTGACGCGGGACAGCGCAGTGAGAGTAGCGAAGGTAATTGGCAGGTCACGCGGCAGGCCAACGTTGTGAGGAAGCGCGGCGACAGAACAGAGACAAGACTGGAATTCGGTTGTAGGTGGAAGTGGAACAGATGGGAATAATGATGAACGACTATGGTGCAGCACCAGCGAGACAGACACCAGGGCTGCGACAGGACATGATAGGGCAGGTAGGGCTACAACTCCAAGCATAAGAAGGTAAGGCAATGTCGCATGCCAAGCCGAAGGCTCGATAACATCATCTTATCGATAAGTTCATCGGGGAATATCCAATCAATGCCGCGGGCGCCCTCCATCGCGGTGAAGATAGATCCGGAATGTAGATATTAGAAGGGGGAAAAGAGAGAGAGAGAGAGAGAGAGAGAGAGAGAGAGCTCACCGATCTTTGGTTTCTTCGGACTCCGTTGCGACGGTGACTGTGCGTCTCCCATAGCGGCCATGTCAGCACTGCGCTTGTTCTTAGACGGGGGCATAGCGAGCGCTATCGAATGGTCCTGGTCCCTTCAATGAAGGCCGATGTCTCGGTTCATGAGATGCCGGACGAGGCAGGAAGCCAACGGAGGTCGAGCCGGAACAATGTTCGAGAGTCGTCAAGGCGTATGATAGCATGAGATGGTCGGGCCGTCGAGGGTTCGGATTCTAATGTCTGTGAAGTCTGTTGTTTACTTTTCGCGTTCCGCCAAAGTATAGGCACTGCGTGGGTGAGGTTGGGCAAAGTCGCCAATCCGACAAACAAACGCAACACTTCAGGGAAGGGTTGTACGGGGTCTATCGTTCTAATGATGGCTATCCCTTTCGGACACGTCAAGGAGCCGAAAGTATGGGAATCTAGAATGCAATAGCATGTCACTTTGAAAACTTACCTTAGGAGGATATGGAGTACATCTTTACGTTACCTCGATCGTGGGATCTGCCGACGGCGACTTTGTTACCTTGGTCGCAGCTTCCGCTTTGGAATGTGTATGAGTACTCCATTGTCGTTGGCTATCTGCAAACACTCCAGAGCAAATTTGCAAAGTAACCTGAAGGATGTCTTCGTCACTAGGTATACTTGATACAAATTACCTCGTTCTAGAACGGTGTGATAGTATACATTCATAGTCTGAATAGTTGCGATGATGGTAGTTTTGACAATATAAAGTCATACATGACGATCCGCGCATCCAATCTCTTCTCTCCTCTCTCCGCGTCGAACATGCCTTTTGTAGGATATACATAAAATTAGGGGTATTGTACGGCAAAGTGCTCATCTCCAGCGTTATGCTACCGCTTGCTTATCTGGTCGCGCCCACTAAACTCAGTCACCCAGAGGCATAGCATCAAGCTCTTCACCGAGAGCTCTCCAGTTCTCAGCTCCAAGCTCGGCATACTTGACGCGCTCCTGGCTCCATTCCTGGTGTGTACGGCTGATGTGGTACTGCGAGTTTTGAAAGTGCATGATCTCGTCCCGAACGCACTCTCTGATGAAGACACCGCGGGCGTGTTGGTCCACAATGGATTGCTTGTCCTGTCAATGTGTCAGTAAATGAAGCACTTTCCTGCAGACTCGAAGGACGGAAACTCACCTTGATTATAGCACTCTCGACCTTCTCGGCTTCGCCAGGCTTGACGAGATGCTCGGGCTTGGCTCTGATGCCCGCAAGCTTGTTCTCGTTGCTGGCTATTCTCCTCTCGAGCTGCGGTATGTTGTCCTTGGAATACTTGTCGCGACGATCGAACATGTCACGCATGCTCACGAGGGCATCCCGTTGCCTCTTGAGGTCCTCCAAGACACCCAAGTCCCAGGCGCGCGCTTCATCATCGAGCAGGGACTGATTCGTCGACAGGTGTTTCGCAGTGGCACTCAAGCCGGCATTCAGTAGTGGTATCTCGTTGGTGTCAATGGCATATGTGTCGGCGGAGCACTCGGTGAGACTCTGTAGTGACAGTGTGACGCGGCTGTACTCTGCGGAAAGACCGTAGTTGTGTTTGGTAAGACGCTCCATCATGTTGCAGAGGTTGATGTAAATCTCAGTGGAGCGTCGAACACCGGATCGCACTTGTTCGAAGAGGTCGGGAAGAGTGGGCGGTAGAGAATCTTCGAGGCCCGGAGGGAGTGACTTGCCAGTGAACTCCTCCTGCACAGAGATGGTCGCCTGCTTGCGCCACACGGCGAGTTCCTAGAGAATAGTCAGCAGGTACATCCGAAGTTATAGACCCGAGCGCAGACATCTACCGTAGGCACAGTCAAGAACATGATGACCAGCTGTTCCTCGCGTAGGACAGGATGGCGCACGAGGGCATTCGCGAAGCGTGCGAGGCCTCTCCTGCGCTTTTCGATGAAGGTGGTGTCTGCCGCAATGTGTTTGCCGTTGACTAGAAATCATCAGCAGGGCGGAAATGAGAGGCAGAGCTGGGGTGGATGCATACTAGCGACACGCTTTGGTGGCAGAAGAGGCAATTGTCTGAATGGATACCGCTTGTGTAGGCAGTCCAGGAGCCATACGAAGTCGCTGTAACGTCTGATGACCTTGCTGCCTCTTCTCACACTGGCGACCTCGTAGTTCCTGTGCTGGAACATGAACATGCCTTCCTTCTCCTCCAGCACATTTACCGTGACCAGCTCCTCCACTCCACCCAAGGCCTTGTTCGTGCGTAGCTGGCGGGCCAGATCGTCGGGCGCATTGCCACCCGGGTCACCGAAGCCTCCAGCTACTCCTCCATCATCATCGCCGGATGAAGGGCCACCGAAGCCAACACCGGCTGGAGCAGAGAATGTACCCCAACCACTTTCGCTCGTGGGCGGGCGAGTGGCTTCGAAGACGGCAGATCTCGAGGTGTCAGGCTGTTCGGAATGGGTGGTGAAGTTGCTCGTGGTCCTCTGGTTGACACTGGGGCCATTGCTTCCATTGGCGAAAGACGAGGTGCCGTTCTGCGCAGCAGCAGCAGCGTGGTCGTGGCCTTTGTGCATATCCGGACTTCCCCAGGGATCCGAGTCCCATCCGGCGCTGCGCATGGTCCCGGTCTGATTGGGGCCAGTGGAGGGCTGAGGCGGACGGCCAGGGGTTGCGAGCGGAGGCTGCTGCTGATCTGGCGGTGCTTGTTGCTGTTGCTGATGCTGTTGCTGATGCTGCTGCTGTGGAGGTTGCTGTGGAGGTTGAGGTCGCGGCGGTGGCTTGAATGAAGGCAGTGATGGAATGGGTAGCTCTGTATCGGTGTGACGGGTCAGTGTGTCAAGGTCCCCGCTCATCAATCAATGTGTGTAGGGCTTAGTGCTACCATGTATACACAGTAGTATGTGTGCAAGTACAGTATAAGTGGGAATTGACGTACTCGATTTCCTCTCATCCACAGCATCAAGACTCAGGTCCTCGCCCTCCTGCGCCAGACCGATCAGAGCAAGCAGGACATTGAGCTCTGGTCTGCCCAACACCTCGGCGCTGCCTCCGATCATGTCGATGATCTTGGCCTGTTCGGCGGCGCCCAGACGGCCATCGACGAGCAGTGACCTGATCTGTTCGGGCTCGACGCCTCCCGTCTCTGCGCTCAGGACATCGAAGGCATCAATGTATGCTTCGGGCACGTCGGTCGCTGGCAGAAGCGTCTTGATGACATTTCTGCGCGCACTGTTCTTCTTTGGGTTGGGGAAATCCCAGGGCGAACCGCCAGCAGCGGTGTCGTCATCGTCATCGAAGAGACCACCGGAGCCAGACGATTTGGCGCCGGGCTCGTCGTCGAAGAGCGACGACTTGGAGGCCTGCTGGACCGAGGGCGGAGAGGTGCCGAAGAGAGACATGTCTGGTTAAGACGCCTCTGCAATGGCTGTGGTAGTGTGGGAGGAAAGGAAGGAAAGAAGCTGTGAAGCTCGAGATGCTGGAGTGGCAGGCGACAGGCAGGTGCCAAGGTGGAAACCAGAGCTTCCGGTCTCGAATCGGAACAAGCAGCGATCAGAGTAATGCGAGAGAGCAAGGGGTCTGTCTCTCCTGCTGCAGATCTCGATCAACGATTGTTGCTGGGCTGTATATCAAAAAGATGCGATGCAGTAGTAGTAGTAGAGCAAGGTATGGTAAAGTTGGAGTACAGTAAGGCCGCTAAGACTGGAGTGATGCACCGCCGAGGCGAGTCTGAGGTAGTTTCCCGATTGAGCGATAGCCGGCCAGACTTGCCTTGGAGACTTTTGGTTGCTTCACTTCACACATACAAAGGTACATCTCAAAGACGACTGACTCCAAGTCTGAACTCTCTCGCATTGCACGGTTCGCTCGTTGCTCTTGCGAGCCCGAACCTCCTCCACACAATCTTGCGTTCGCTGATAAGCCCGTCTGGCGGGCCCGTGGGTCTACTGTATCTGTATCTGTCATTTGTCAGTGCACGTGGCTTCCACTAAACTCCCCCGCCTGCTTTATCGCCTTCAAACGTCACCATTGGAAGTACGTGGACCGTAGCACGACAGACGGCAGTCGAGTTCGTTGATGGCACAAGTCGACGGCAGAGAATCAATAAAGTATGGCCGCCGGGGTGATCGACCCGGGGATACCGACTATCACATAACCATAACCCTATACAATGGTGATAAACATCCCTAAATCAAAACGCCTTTTTTTTTGACCTCGAAACATCCATGGGTATCTCTCCGTTAATGCATTTGTCGTCCGCCTACCGTACACCGTCTCTATATCAAGATGATCCCAAAATAAACAAAATGTGATGAAATGACTAGTCAGTCATCGGCCAACTCCTGAACACCCTCGATCGAATATCATGCTGTTGAGATCCGATTGATGTTGGTTTGGAGGACTCGTCTCGCTATCCTCTGGCACCGTAGTGCTGCCATGTTGCGGGGCTAGCATAGGTCACGTCTCCATGCTGGGAGGGCCTGCTCTGGATGTATGTGCTGGAGAGCCAGGTCTGTTGTGATTGTTGCTGCTATTGCTCTCGCCACTGCTTTCATCGGAAGCAGTGTTCGATTCGGCAGCGCCTGTGGCCGGCCTGACGGCAGCACCCTCGGTCTGCGGCCTTGCGCTCGATGCCGCTGTCGTGTCGCTCCACGTCAGCTGCCTGCTCCCCTCCGAGTCCCGCGGTTCGGACTCGGTTGCGCCAAAGTCACGCGCTGCCGTCGTGCCTTCCGAGCTCAGACGAGTCGAGGGCTGGCTGGCGTCCTTGCTTTTGGCCTGTTCCTTCTCCAATACACTCGGACTCCAGGCCGCAGCCCCTCGGGGTTGAGCGGGAATGACTGTCCAAGAACTTTCGTCATTTTCTGCAGTCTCCCTCCTTTCTGCTCTTCGTTCGCGGAAGCGTTCCCCTTGCTCGGCAGCAAAGGCACCGAGTCGTGCGGTAACGTGCCATCGGGGAAATGTATGCGCAGTTGTCGAGGCTGTTGTCTCTGTCGCTGCCCGAATTTCGGCTGGCGGCGTCATGCGTTTGCGCTTGAATGGATGGGGCACGTGCTGCCATCGTGACTGACCACCTTGGCAAGATTTGCGCATCTCAGTCCCCTCCGAAGTCCGTCGCTCATCTGGTGGCGCTTGATCACGAGGTTCCGGGTTGATTCTCCGCACCGGCTGTGGTACGTCGGGCTGGCCATCATAGTTCACAACATATACTGTAGAGGCCGCGCTCGTCGTGTCTGCTCGACTGGGTGGGGATATGACTCGAGGTGGCGGTGGGGTGGGTTGGGTGACGGCTGAGGGAGAGGCAGTGGTCGACACTGCCGCCGCTGCGGGTGGACGAGGAAGGTCTCCGAAGGTTATGGACCTCTGTTCTATGGGGTTTGTGTGCGTTCTACCCAGCGGGAAATGGGTCCTCCGGGGTCTCTCCTGGTCGAATCGGCGGCGCAACGAGAGTCCGCGGATGTGTTGCTTGGGCACCTTGGCCTTGTCGTCCCCGGCGCGACTGAGGGGGCGATAGTCGTCCCGCGGTTTGCGAGTATAGGTCATCTCCTCAGCAGGAGTGAAATCCAGCATCTCATCGCCATCAAAGATCTCCCGGCCCAAGATGCCGTCTTTCTTCTCGTCTCTCTCCAGAGCCTCGATCCTCTCGACCCACTCCCACACGACGACACTGGCGGCGGCAGAACCGACCCAGCGAAAGTAGTCACCCCAGGCGGCGACGTCGGGCTCCGAGACGTCGGTGACGAAGAAGACGACCGGGGTGAGGATAGCGACGTGTGACAAGAGGGCTACAACACAGATGTTCCTCATGCGGCGATGATAGTATGCATAGCGTCTCTTGGTGATGCCGTAGAAAATGACCCATGCAGCGTACAAAAGTCCAACGGCGAGCTCAAACAGATAGCTCAGGGCCGGAATGGCATCGACGAAATTGCGCGGCCGAGTGATGTTGTCGACCATGAAGCTGTTCAAACAAGAGAAGGTGGTATCGAGAATGATCAGAGCGAATCCGATCCATTTGATCAATACCTTTTCCTTGTGGCGTGGAAACAGGCGGATCAAAGTCTGGACCTGGGCGAGCCAGAGAAAGATATCGGAGATGACGCGAACGACACGGATCTCCATGCTTCCCTCGACGCGAGCGCGCATGGCATTGGCGTCCATGTATCCTCTCCAGTACTGGGCCTCGGCGACTTTGAAGGTGTCGGCGGTGGCGATGGTCATGGACACGGCGACAGCCAGGGTAGCGACCTTCTGCAACCACGGTCGCGAACCCACGCCTGGCCCAGAGCCTGCTCCGGTGGCGCCGCCTATCAGACCGCGACCGCTGGCAAAGTTGGTCCCTATACCGCCCATGTAGAACGAGCGCGGATTGATGACCAACATGACAACGAGCACCCAGGCGAGGACGGTGGTGGTGGCAACGACGTAGGTCTGTGGGATGGTCGACGAGTAGAAGGGCTCCTGCAGGTCGGCGACACTGGAAGGATCGGTCTGGCCAGGATAGTGGTAGCCACTGGTACATTGCGGTTGGAAGACCAGGTTGGCGGTCAGAGTGACAATGTGGTCGTGGGCATAGCTGATGACGCCGCCGGAAGGAAGGGTAAAGGGTGTGCAGCTCTGTGGGTTGTTTGTCAGAAACCATGTCTGTTGTCTGCTCCTCTTGCAAGACTCTACTAAAAACAAGGAAAGACATACAGGAGTGGCTGCATTGGCTGCCGTTGTTGGGAGATCCCACAACTGACGCGGCTCCAGGACGGCAGGCGACATGCCCGACCGTCGCAGTAATTCTGGCTAATCCGACGCGGGAAGGTATGGACAAATATGGCAAGTGCCTTGATCGAGTGTCGGCGACAGTGGCGATATGATGGGCAGTAGTGATGGTGGTGACGGGCGGCGCGCACACACATGCGTCTACGAGGGTCGGGTGTGTCGTCTCTTCATCAGCGAGACCATGGCGAATGTTGCCAGTCGAGCCGTCGTCGGAGTCGTCGAGATACGCGAGTGTTGGCGACAGTGACGATATAACGGGTAGCGGTGATGGTTGTGATTGTGATTAGAAGATGCGGAGAGGTGGGCTGTGGGCTGCGGCTGTCAGAGTGAGGAGAAGTTGCAGATTGCAGATTGCAGGTTGTAGATTGCAGCACAGTCTGAGGCAGTCGTGGTTGTGCTCTGGGAAGGAACGGACTGAGACTCTCCCCCCCCCCCCCCCCCCCAAAGTCAAACAAAGTCAAAGCCACAAAACCCGCATAAGAACTGCCAGAGTCCCAAGCCAATCTGCCAGCATCTGGCCCGCCTTCGCCCTGACTGACAAGACTGACAAGACCGCCGGAACTGAGCCTAAGTGAACCTAACGTCCACGCGGCGCCGGTGTTCGAATCCTACTGATATCTTACTGCACACCCCATGCCCCGTGTGTCGCCCCCGTTTTGTCTGCTAATCCGGAAATCGTGGTAAAAGCTTGTCGGCAAAGCTTGGCTTTTCTTTCTCTCCTCCATGTGTCTGTCTGTTTGTGTCATGGACTACCTGATACAGATCAATCATGCAAATGCGGGGGCACGACGTCAGCATAATAACACAGCCTTCCTACTGCTGTACAAAGCGTACAGTTCAGTAAGGGAATATCCATTACTTTACCTCCTAGGTAGCCAATCAGGTCAGGAAGTATCGTGACTTCAATTACTGTATACAAAACTGCTTCGTTTCCATATACCATAGTCAAGAATCTCTCCCACGATACTCATCTCGTTGATCTCCCCGTCCATCCTTGACGATGACTTCAAGTCCAGCAATCTGTGACACGGTAGACATCACCAATATCCACCCCTTCCTCATTCGCAAGACCACTTCGACGACTTCTGGTTCCAATGTCGTGAGCTACAGTCATGACCTGGGCAAAGGTCCCGTTCTGTGGCTCGTCCATGGCTACCCGCAATCTGCATACATGTAAACGTTCATGTTTTCTCGTCGTTAGATTCATGCAACTGACCGAGCCGGTAGCTTTCGCCATGTGCGTTGCAAGACGCCTTTTGGTTGTTTGTCTCGTCGCTCATGTTTCTTGTAGATCGTGCCTATGCTGAAAGACAAGATTTCTCTTTTTATTCCCGAGGTAAGTGAAAGCGCGTCACTTGTGCTGCTTGATGTTGCCTCGATGCCTTCGATTTCATACATGAGTTATACGTCTTGTCTTGCCACCTCTTTGTGAAAAGGACTCGGTCAAAGATACCTTAGCCTATCAGTCAGACGGTGGCATATCGCTTTGCTCGCAATGCTTCCCCGACTTTGATTCCGAGATCCATCGATTCTCGAATGTTTCCATTTTCATTTCTGCACATCAATAACCACATCTGACACCACTTCTTCACTCTCCGCTCTACACCCGAAGCCCAAGCATTCCATAGACCACACGGCAGTAGCACGAGAACTAAACCCCAACAAAAAGCTCCCAGGCTACGGCATAAGCACGCCATCAAAAGACCCATCCCGCAGCGCCGTAGCCGCCGCTCTCCTGGAAACCTCGCACGCCCTCTTCCCCTCACGACCCATAATCCTAGGTGGCCACGACCGCGGCGCGCGCCTCTGCCACCGCATAGCCGTGACCCACGCCGGAAGCCCTTCCTCGTCTTCAGCTTCATCTCCTCCCTCCGACCTCTACACCTTCTCCCTCCTAGGCCTCATACTCCTAGACATCGTACCCACCCTAACCCAATGGCAATCCTTCACTTCGCCCACAGTCAGTTCCAAATACTACCACTGGGCCTTCCTGACCTCCCCGCCCGCGATCCCCATGCTGCTCGCCTACGGCGGCGACAGATTCGCGCATTCCCTACTATCCAACACGTCTGGCCCGGACGCCTCCGCCGTCGCGGCATGTCAATCCGACTCGGCGTGGGAGCTCTACGAGGCTCTGCACGCGAAGAAAGAGTACATCGAGGGCGCCGTGGCCGATTACTCCGCTGCCGTGCATCCTGAGCCGCAGGAGCAGAGGGACGAGCAGGACAGGGGCCAGAAGATCGCTGTGCCGCTGCTCGTCATGTGGAGTTTGGGAAAGTTGGGTAAGATGCATGGCGATGTCGGGCGGATCTGGAAGGAGTGGGTTGGGGAGGGCGTCGAGGTGCAGGCGAGGGGCGTCGGTGGCGGTGTTGGGCATTATCTTGCTGAGGAGGCTGCGGACGTCGTGGGTCGTGCGGTTGGTGAGTTTGTGGAGAGCGTTCGGGGTGCGTAGAGGTGAAATTGGGGTTCATTAGTCGCGGCATTCGTTTCTCGCTATGCATGGAGATGATGATGATGATGATGATGATGAATATACACAGGGGTAACCAGGAGGGATTGATCATGTCTCCCAAATGTACCATCTGCTTACAGACATCGTTCCTAGTTCGTGAGCAATTGTGGGATGATAACGGGTATAGTGCATTACATGGCAAAAATCGAATGCACCAGATTTACTTCTACATCACATAGCAGCGTAGGAAAGAACATAATCAATAAGACACACGTGTGTAGAACTAAAAAGAAGATTCGTTTTCATATCGTTGCCTAAAGTCATGAGAACTGCTAAACCTGAAGGGGAAGAAAAAAACTCATAGCATCGTCTTCATTTCGACAATCATACCCCGTCCATCCATCAATACTTTCAGCCGTCCATCGTCGTCAGGAAAGAAATAGAAAGGAAAGAAGAATATCTAATCGCCCCTGGCGACAGGAACGCCAAACTTGTCGTGCTGGTAGTCCAAGAAGGTGGGCTTGTGGGTTCTATCCTCATGAGCCCGCTCGCCTGACGGGTGCGTGTTATGGTGGCCATCGACACACTCCTCATCACCCTCGTGTCCAGGGACTGGGGCACCGGCGATTCTCTCCTCGAGACCGCCTGCGCCGAGTCCCGAGCCCGAACTGCCGTGACCACGGAAGCCGCTGGTGGTGGTACTGTGGCCGGTAGTGGACGAGCCAGGGAAGGGGATGCCGCCGGTGGTGTTGCTCTCTGAGCCATAAGGTCCGGCGTTAGTCACGTCGTAAGCTCCGTCGTGTCCACGTTGTCTCTCGTTCAAGCTCAGGCCGCCCATGCCAGATGTCGCTTGCGAGACCTGGCTGTCGTTCGCTCTAGATTGGTTGGCGCCGTACGCGCCGGCTCCAGCAACGCCAGCGGGTGCGGCGTATTCCTCAACCTTGCGCTCGGTCTTCTGGCCTAGACTTTCGTGTGGTCTACCAGTGCTAGAGCTGTATGTCTCGTCATCGAGGCCAGTGCCACGGTTCAGCTGACTTGCGGCGGCACCATCATGGACGTTGCCCTGATCGTAGGGCTCTCCTGCGACGCCGGAGCCTCTGACGCCGGAAAGCGGCTCCTTGCCAGAGTGGCTGGCTCCATATGCACCTGCACCGGCAAGTCCAGCAGGAGCGGCGTACTCTTCGACTTTACGCTCAGCCTGGTGGCCGAGGCTCTCTCTCGGCTTACCCGAGTTCAGACCATACGAGCCCGATCCCAAGCCCGAAGCTTGACGTCCGAAGCCAGGCTTTCTGCTCCTCTCGCTCTCCTTGCCTTGACCAAGGCCTGATGCAACGCCGCTGACACCGGTGTTACCGGCACCAGGTCCGGCCTTGCCAGAGCCTGCATCCGAGCCTAGCTCACTGATGATCTTGTGCCCTGAGCCTTCATTGTGAATGTTGTCGTCAGTGAAGTCGTCGACGTTGTGCGAACGACGGCCACCAGAGCCGGGGGCAGTGTTGCCGTCGAAGAGATATCTGTCGCCCGATTGTCCAAAGTTGCGGTCAGAGCCGAATGCTTGACCGTGGAGATGAGAGCGGTTACCTCCCGAGGAAGTGCTGCCCTGGCTGTAAGTAGAATTGCGATCACTGTGAGTGGTGCCAGACAAGTTTCCGACTTCGCGAGTGGCATCGATGCCAGTGGATCCAGGTAATTTGCCAGCAGTGGTGGTTGTGGTGTAGTGGTTGCCTTGCTGGGTAGCGTCGGCTCCAATGCCGCGGCTGGTGCTGGGTTGGGATCCAGTGTTGTTGCCATATCCCGAGGTGCTCTCGTATCCTGCAGGGACAGAGTTGGTTCCAGTGCTTGAGCCAACGGTGTTGCCAAGTCCGTGCTGATGTCCAGTGGATGAAGATGCAGCACCGAGATCTGAGGGTCTTGTTAATCATCTGTCATATATTTTCCATATATAGCATAATATGTACCTTCGACATTTCCAGCATCGTAAGGCTGACCAGCACTACCGGATCCGAGCTGGCCAGAGATGGGCTCGGTGCCGACAGTGCCGTCTCTCTGTCTGTCAGAGACCAGCTCGCCTAGCTGTTCACCAGCAACTTCTCGCTCGTTGGTGTCGTAACCAACGTAGCTGGCGGCCGCGTTGGCTGCATTTCTGATAGTCTCCATTTTCAAAGTATTGCAGGAGAGATTGTCTTGAAGGAAACTTGGAATTGGTTGACGGGATGTGTGTATTGGTGAAGGTCAGATAGTAACAGATATCAAAGTTGCAAATGGCAAATCGAGCAGGAAGCAATTGGGATATCTACCAGAAGATAAGTGATGTTTTCCTGTTCCATCTCGACCCTCCGTGTCCGTGTGGAGCTCAGTGAATTGTGTGATAATGATGATGATGCTGGTCATGACGTATGCGGGGTCGTCAGGGCCTGGATCAGTGTTGGTGGTAGAGAAGGCGTCACAGAAATGCCCCAATCCTGTTCTTGTGGAAGCTAATCCACTCGTACCAGTAGAAAGGAAACCGTAAGAGTACAAAGACTGCGCTGTGCTCAACGGGAATCGACCATCGATGGCGTGTGATGATCGCCTCGATCACCCAGATTTGCGAGCCTTAAATTTCACGGAAGTTACCACCGAGAACAGGTAGCGCATTGCGTGATCGGTATCCAGGTACCAAGAAGCAAGTTTATGGCTATATCTCTTGTGCACCGCCCTAAGTTGTGCCGTATTTATGCATGTGTGCAGTCCTAACCAATCGAACAACGCCTTTGCCCCGGGTATAATGCTCGTACCATCCATCTCACAGTAGTCTGTAGTCATCTTTTAGGTAAGGTGAACCGATGACCTGACCGGCTTCTTCATCATTGCCAGAGGAATGATCTGATTCTTCGCCGAGGGGCCTCTCTTAATAGGCTTTCTACATGCAGGACATGTCCCTACGTTCCTCTCGCTCGCCCTCTCGCTGGCATTCAGCGCCTGTATCAGACATTCGTGACAGAACAGATGACCTGAAGAGACAGATCAGAGGGTTTGTTAGTGAAGCATAACGGGAGAAAACTCACCACAATGTGTGACACTCATGTTTGTAAACCGTTCGAGGCAAATCATACATTGCAAGTCGTTCAGCCTGACAGCCTTGCCGCTTTCCTCCCTCTGCCTCTTGACCAGTTGCTCGCGTTCCTTTTCGAGGATTGCTTCCTTAGCGGACGAAGAGTCGGCTTTGTTGGTTGACAGATCAACCTCTTGGATGCCGCTATTTCTTCTCCTTTTCGCGTCGGGTGTTCCATCTGAGGCGGCACCTCGCGAACGCTTGCGTGTGAGTGTAGCCGAGGTGCGGGGCATGGTAAAGGGAGAGGAAGTCGGGGAAAGAGAAATGCTGGGAGAAGGAGAGGGTGAGTCAGTGGCGGAGCGTGGCTCTTCGGCTCTTAGCAACACACCCCGGACAGGTTGCTCGTTGTTACGAGGCGGCGGCGGCGGTGGTGTAGGTAAGCGACGTAGGTTATCTGTGCTGCGACCGGCGAGCGAGCCTGATTGTGCGACAGAAGACGATGATGAAGATGTCAGACCCTGGGTTGGAGGGTTTCCGAGTCCGGACGTGTCACCTCTCAAGGCGGCTGTGAGTGAGGCGATGGGGTTTGCGTGACTCAGTGGAGGCAGTTGTCTATAGTAATGGGGACTGAATGAGGGTGGCGTTGAACGAGGTGCTTCTGCTGCTACTGATGGTGCGGCTGTTGGTCGAAGCCGTGGCCGCGCTTGTGATTGCGCCTGCGTCTGCGTCTGGACTTGCACGGCTGCTTGGGGTGGCGGAAGTGATCGATGGGGCGAAGAAGGTGCGTCCCTTGATTCGGCGTGAAGGTCGCTGGGCCAATTCCTGTGCGCCGTGAGTAAGAATGCTGGGTGTGGCAACAAAGAAGGTGGTATGTATGCGGTACCTACCATTCGGCGTTTGTGTCCCATCGATTACCAGAGGTGTCAGCTTGAAACCGGGAAAAGTTCAGAGACGAGTTGTTGGCATCATAATGCCCTTCGTTCTCGGACATGACCCAGACTAAGGTGCCTGACTGCAGCACTGTACAGTCCCGAGAAGGTGCTTATAAAGATGGAGATCACAGGGAGACCACTCGTCGCGCTCATAGGCGTACCTCAGTCTACACACACAAGAATGACAAGAAAGAACATGGCAGACATCTGCATGTCGCAAGGCCGAGTCAAGGAGCAGACCGAGTATTGAAGACGGCCGGCCTCAGGGTACAAGTTACTACAGTATAGGGTAGGTAATGCACGGTAAGCTACGTACCTGTACTGCATCTGGTAGGTAAGGTAAGACCGTGAGACAGGGAGAAAAGAACGAAAACACTATTCGTAGGGCTTAAGTCCGCAGTGCACCCTGAGCAGCACCCAGATGCTCGGATCCAAATGTATTCGTTTTTTCCACGCAGCTCTGGAAGATCTGGAAGAGGATGCACACCGCACAACATTTGTTGTTCCTCTAGACAGTGGTGCGAGCTGTTGCCGTCTTGTTCAGACCCTTGAATGCGATTTCGTCCCTTGTCATCAACGGTTCTGCCTGCGACTGACTGTAGTTGTACGAGTATCTGCTGGACCTGCAAGCACCTTACTGCTGATCGTGCAGCACGGGCCATGGCGATATGAGAAAAGGCCAAATGACGATTACCTTCACATTTCACCTTGAGATACCTTGCAACTTGTTCTATCCTGCAGTAACAGCAACTTGAGTTACTGCAGAAGAATGAGGTAGCAAAAGAAGAGTCACGGAGCGACTGCACATACAATAAAACCAAAAGTTTGAGCTTTTCCGAACAGAGAACAGATATACTATCATTCTGATCCGGGCTAGTGAAGTTTACAGGTCATAGATACCAGTAGAGAGCCAAAGACCCGTACTTTACTCCTAAATGCGTCTCCGACGCCCCTTCTTGATTGCTCGAGACGACATGGCGCGATATTGAAGTCTCTCTCTCGCCTTTTGACAGCCAATAAAGAGTATGCGACCCAGCCGCAGAGCCGTGACGGGCTGTCGATTTGTGCGCACACAGCAGACTTCTCTCTTGCGACTGTGTTGCGCGCCTCGAGAATGGCAGGAGCAGTGGCAATGGCAGTTACAACGGCAACCACATCACCATCACCCTTTTACCACCACCAACAGTGAGACTCGCTCCAATCTAGGACTCGAATCGCAATCAAGATACAACGAAATCGGCGTGCAACAAATCAGCAGTCATGTCCATCCACAGCTGTTTCCTGCCGGCGGTACCAAAGCTCCAGAACAACTCGTGGAGCTGTCCAAGGACCATCTGCGTCGCCATGATCTATTGGGCAAGAACACCGACAAGACACCTCCCATTGCCTTCGACCTGCCCCAACTGCAGGGCGCTTCCCTGGATGAGCATTTCTACAGGATCGGCATGGACTCTGCGGAGCCATACCTGTCAATGGCCAAGAGGTATGCCTTCGCGAACCCACCGCCCAAGCCCAGGAGATGGGTACGACGTAGCGGCTGGACCAGATACCATCTGGACGGTACCTCGGAGCCTGTTGACGCACCAGAAGAGCCTGTCATGACCTTCGACACCGAGGTCTTGTGGCGCGTTTCTTCTTTCCCCGTCATGGCTTGCGCCGTGAGCGACACTGCCTGGTATGCGTGGTTGTCGCCCTGGCTCCTGGGCGAATCGTCGTCCGATCGACATCTGATCCCCTTGGGCGATCCCATGAAACCGAGAATAGTAGTCGGGCACAACATCGGATACGACAGAGCTCGCATCGCCGAAGAGTACGACCTCACACAGTCCTGCAACAACTTCCTCGACACCATGTCTCTTCACGTCGCTGTCAATGGCATGTGCTCCAGACAACGTCCTACATGGAACATGCACAGGAAGGCTCGGGAAAGCAGAGACAAAATCGCAAACTCAGATGCCGCCGCTGATCTGTCAGTCTTGCTGCAGGCCAGAAGCGTCGGAGATATGGAGGAAGAGGAAGAGCTCTGGGTCGGTCGCAGCTCTGTCAATTCTCTGCGTGACGTGGCAAAGTTCCATTGTGGCATCACCATCGACAAAGCGAAGCGGGAGTACTTTAGTGAGCTCGAGCTCGATGTGATACGGGAGAGGCTGGACGAACTGCTGGACTACTGCGCTGCAGACGTCGACATCACCCACAAGGTCTACAGGAAGGTCTTCCCTCTATTCCTCGAGACCTGCCCGCACCCCGTGAGCTTCGCCGCACTCCGTCACTTGTCTGCAGAGATCCTGCCTGTCAACCGCTCATGGGAAGCCTACATCGCCAATGCCGAGGCTACCTATCGAAAGCTTTCCGATGCTGTAGAGCAGCGTCTTGCCGATCTTGCTGCGAAAGCTCTGCAGCTGAAGGCACAGCCAGAGAAATTCGAAGATGACCCATGGCTGAACCAACTCGATTGGTCTGGCCAAGAGGTCCGCATGGTCAAAGGTAAAAAAAAAGGTGATCCTCCGCGACCCGCTGCTCGACAGAAGATGCCCGGTATGCCCCAATGGTACAAGGATCTGTTCGCAAAGAACGATGCTCCGATAACATTGACTGTGCGCACCCGCGTGGCTCCTTTACTCCTGCGTCTGGCTTGGGATGGCTATCCTCTTGTCTGGTCCGACAAGCACGGCTGGACCTTCCGGGTTCCTGTGCAAGACTCGAAGAAATACCACGACAAGGGTGTACACGACTGCGACATGTCTGAAGAAGAGAATGAGATCTTACGAGCCGATCGCCGCAATGTATATTTCAAGCTTCCACACAAGGACGGACCAGCCGCGAGATGCGCCAGCCCATTAGCCAAGGGGTATCTCCAGTATTTTGAGAATGGCACTTTGTCCTCGGAGTACGAGTATGCCAAGGAGGCTTTGCAGATGAACGCCTCTTGCTCCTACTGGATCAGCGCCCGAGACCGCATTATGACCCAGATGGTGGTTTATGAAGGTGAAGGGGCCGGTGCAGATGCTTCTTCCACGAACGGCTATATCCTCCCACAGATCATCCCGATGGGCACAATCACAAGGAGAGCCGTGGAAAACACCTGGCTCACTGCCAGCAACGCCAAGAAAAACCGCGTCGGCTCTGAGCTCAAGTCCATGGTGAAGGCGCCTCCTGGTTACATCTTTGTCGGGGCTGATGTCGATTCGCAAGAGCTCTGGATCGCATCTCTGGTCGGTGACGCATCATTCAAGTTGCATGGTGGTAACGCCATTGGCTTCATGACTCTGGAAGGCACAAAGGCCGAAGGCACCGACTTGCACTCTCGTACAGCGCAGATCCTGGGTATTTCTCGCAATGATGCCAAAGTCTTCAATTACGGTCGCATATACGGTGCTGGGTTGAAGTTTGCATCCACATTGCTTCGACAATTCAACCCGAGTCTGAACGATGCCCAGGCGGCTGAGATCGCAGACAAGCTGTACAAAAACACAAAAGGACAGAAGACGACGCGCAAAATGCTTCACGAGCGTTCTTTCTGGCGTGGAGGCACCGAGAGTTTTGTGTTCAACAAGCTCGAAGACTTTGCTGAACAGGAACGACCGCGCACCCCTGTACTTGGTGCAGGTATCACCGAAGCACTGATGCGCCGCTTCATCAGCAAAGGAGGCTTCATGACTTCGCGCATCAACTGGGCGATCCAGTCAAGCGGAGTGGACTATCTTCACCTGCTTGTCGTGTCCATGGAGTATCTGGCCCGGCGATACAACATCAACGCTCGTCTCTCGATCACGGTGCACGATGAAATCAGATATCTGGTCAAGGAAGAAGACAAATACCGTGCTGTAATGGCGCTCCAGATCGCCAATGTCTGGACTAGAGCAATGTTCAGCCAGCAGATGGGCATCAGCGACTTGCCTCAGTCTTGTGCTTACTTCTCTGCCGTTGATGTAGATCACGTTCTCCGCAAAGAAGTGGATATGGACTGCATTACACCATCCCATCCCTCCGCCATACCGCCGGGAGAGAGTCTCGACATCTTGCAGCTTCTCAGCAAAGGCGAGGAGGCATATCTCGACCCAGCCATTGTGCCCACGGACCCACCGCAGCCAGAAAGATTCGACTACACGCCACGCACCCCCGTCATGGCCGGTCTGGTCCAAGACAACGAAATGCCATATCTCCGTGCCCAAGTGACGAGCAACGACGCTGAACTCAGGTCAATAATCAAGGACATCAGACCCAGTGGCTCTACTTCATCAACAACCACTAGAAAATCCTCCGTCTCTCCAGCAGAAGACAAGGAGAACAACTCGCCAGAAAGCAAACCCAAATCTAAAGGAAGAAGAAAAGCCTCGTCGTTATCAACGTCACTCGACACTCAAAGCCAGTTTCTGGACGAAAGACCATATATGCCCCATCAGAACCCAGGCTATCAACATCTGGACCTGCGAGAGGTGGACGTACCTTGGCAAGCTGGTCGTGCGAGTAGATATCTCCGAGAGTTGGAGGATGCCAAGCGGAAGCCGCACTCGACGACTCATGACTGGGCTGCTGACATTGTTGTTCGAGGACCTTCGTCATCGTCCTCGTCGTCGGGCCGGACAGCTGCTACTGCTGCTGCTGGTCCATCGTCTGCGGCCCCGTCTCATGTGAGGAGGGTGCCGTGGTGAGCTCCCTCTATCTAGCTGAGCCAGTGTGGATGTTGGTTCTGTATAGAGTTCGACTGTCGATTTATTGTACGATGTACGAGCATGTGTAAACGTATATAAGGGCTCCATGTATCGGAATTATATGTACGCACATAATAATTGATAAATCATATATACAAGAAGAACAAACCCCCCTTTCTGAAAAGAAAATATCGTACAAAACTTCCGTCAAGGGGCAACAAGACGTAACTGATGTGTATTCGCCCCTGCTTCTACCTTGCTTCTCAATACCCACGAACCCTCGAGTCCCCATTTCACTTGCCACCTTCCCTGCCCCGCGTCTCCTCGACAGCACCGCCATCTTCGTTAGCGACCCTTGTCAACTCCTCAATCTTCTCATCCACAAGCGCAATCTCCGCGTCCAACCTCAGCAGTTTCTCGCTCAACATGTCCTTGTACTGCGCATCAGTGAGAACGGTGAACGGCGTCCATTTCTTAGCCGCCACGCGTTGCCAGAAGTTTTGCGGCTGTTCATCCGTATCTGTTGACGATGCTGACGCCGAGGGTAAAGACTTGTCGAAGAAGATGTTATACAGCGATTGGCCCGCGAAGCCAAAGAGGCCGAACATGATACCGCCAGGGAGCAAGTTCCGAGGACCGCCTGTTCGTCACGTCTATAAGCCAGCCATTCTGCCCTCAAACCCCTTCCAAAAGGAAAGAAAAAAGAGAAAACATACGAGTCAAGAGGCCCACCCCACCCCCGGCCACTGCACCAGCTGTGGCACTGGCCGACACTCGCTCACGGGGCGTGACGCCGTTGCCCGTGTCCCAGCCGCGGATCAGGAAGTTGCGCGTGCCCCAGTAGGTCGTGCCTAGGCCGAACCATTGGATTCCCGAGGCGGCGGCGAAGAAGACGGCGGGCGCGTTGCGGAGGACGCCCGCTACGCTGCCTACTACTAGGCCTGCTGAACCTGTTTTTCTATTGTTAATATGATGAGAGCGCTGATGAAGGAAGGGGGGTTGTAAGTGGTGTGTGACTAGAGGAGAAATGTAATATAAATCATCTAGATGATACGAAAAGATGAACACATTCATTCTTCATTGCTTCGAGATGGGAAATGAAGACAAGAGAATGACCCAGGATCACGCTCAGCTCCCGCATGAACTTTCCTTCTCTTTTCTTTTTTCGATAGCATTGTGGAAAAGGGGAAAACAGAAAACGTGACAACGACAATACAAAAAAGCCAAGGCTTACCAGTTATAGAGCCGAATTTGAGAGCAGGCAAGAGGATAGAGGCGGCATCTGGTGCGACCACCACCTGCTGCTGCTGCTGTTGCGGCTGCTCAGGCTTTCCTTGCTTGTCCATGATATCTACCTTGTTCGCAGCAAGCAGCGACAGACTCAGGGTACAACTTTCACTCTATACCAAAACATGAGATGGAACTACAGAAAAGAGATGGTATTGCCCTGTACAGTAGTAGTCAGTAACAATACCACCCGGAGATAGATCCAAGTCTTCGCCGGTTCTTGAAGATGCACGATGTCCGAAAAAGCTTAGACACAAAATTGGTGCGGGCTGCCAAGACCGAGTACCAAGAGAATGAATTCATCGTGCCTCTTTCAGCCGCCCTCGACGAAATCCCGAAAGAGCAGAGAAAGAAGAATCCCAAAAGGGCGCACGCAGTTCTTCCTCTGACTTGAACATAAACCCAGACTTATCTTGTTCATCGTGACAGGACAGCAATAAATTCCACTTCTCGATTCATTCACTCTCTCCCGGACAACGCGCATACCAGAACCCCGCGCGTTGACTGATAACATCTCGCAATCATGGGTCAGTCGCACACTCCAGAATTAAAAGTTGCATCCATCATCGAATCCACCGGTTTTCGCCGCCCACTCGATTTGAAAATGCGCCTTTTCTTTATCAGCACAGAATTGCTAACTTGTGAACCTGTTTGCGACATGCAGCTCCTAAAAAGCAGCAGCAGAAGATGGCCCTGGGCGACTTCTTGTCCGACCAATGTAGGCGCCTTCCGAAAATGAAAATCAACCGGAAAATCCGCCTTTTTTCGGTGTATGAAAGAAAGAAAAGCCGCTAAAACTTACCAACTATAGCACTGGGATCATGGGCCGACGAAATGGACAACATGCCTTTGCCAGGTACGTTAAGAACCAAAAAGAAAGAAAAGCGAGATGGGATTTGATTCGGGTTGTGCTAACATGCCGCAGCTGGTATGTTTTGATCTCATAATCCTACCCTCTCTTTCCGGACAGCACATACTCTACGGAACGGCAGCGGGATGGAGAAACGAAAGTGGAAGAGGACGGAAACAGCTGACATGATATTCAACAGCTCCCTCTGGTTTCGGTAGCCGTCCCAGCGCTGGATCGTGGAGCGCAAACCGCGCCTCAGCCGGTGCTGGCCCTGGCGCTGGTGCTGGTGCCGCGCCTGGCTCTGACAGCGGATTCGGTGGTGAGTCGCGGTGGAAACGATGAGGTGGAGAGAATCTCATGACAATCGGAGTCTGACAAGAAACAAACACAGGCTCTTCCAGACTGGCTGGATACGCCGTGCGCGAGCAGCTCCCTCTGCCCGACAAGCCCCCATACACCGCTCACTTGGGCAACCTCTCCTTCGAAGTGACCGAGGGCGACGTCCGTGACTTCCTTGCCGGCTGTGATGTCACCAGCGTCCGCATCGTTGAGGACAAGCTTGACCGCAGACCCAAGGGCTTCGGCTACGTCGAATTCGCCACCGTCGAAGGCCTCAAGAAGGCACTTCCCCTGTCCGACACTCAGTTCCAGGGCAGGAACATCCGCATCAGCGTTGCAGACCCTCGTATGTCTTTGTCCTTATTCTCCAGCAACTGTATGACTGAGCTGACACTTCTCCTCCCCAAACAGCCAAGGAGTCTCGTGAACCCACTCGCACCTTTGACGACTGGTCTCGCAAGGGTCCTCTTCCCGACCTTCCCGGTGCTGGTGCTGCAAGAGGAGGCAACTTCCGTGGTGGATTCGACTCGAACGCATCAGACGCCGGCAGTGAGCGCGGCCAACGCCGTGGTTTCTTCGAGGGCGATGGCAAGGTCAGAGACTTTGGCAACTGGGAGAGAAAGGGACCTCTGACCCCTGCCGAGGGTGCGCCGAGAGGTGGTCCTATGCGTGAGGGTAGACCCCGTGAGGAGGGTGGTTTCCGCGAGCGCCAGGCTGGTTGGGGTGAGGGCACTGGCCGCACACCCGAAGATGGATCAAGGCCGCCGCGCCGTGAGTTTGCCGACAGACCTCCCCCCGTTGAGAGACAACCAACTGCTGCCGACATGGACAACCAGTGGCGCTCGAAGATGAAGCCCGACGCTCCTTCTCCCGTTGCCACCCCTGATGCCAGCACTCCCACTTCTCCCTCTGCTCCTGCTGCACCTGCTGCACCTGCCGCACCTGCCAGCAGGCCCAAGCTCAACCTCGCAAAGCGTACCGTCTCTGAGGCTCCCCAGCCTGCAGAAGGTGGCGCCGCCGACAACAAGGCATCAATCTTCGGTACTGCCCGTCCCATCGACACCGCCGCCAGAGAACGTGAGATCGAGGAGAAGCGTCAAATCGCCATCCGTACCAAGAAGGAGCAACAAGACAAGGAGCGTGAGGAGCGTCGCGCAAGCGCAGCCGCCGCCAAGGATGCTGCACCCAAGGACGCCGCTGCGCCCAAGGAGGCAAAGTCTGACCGCCCTGCTCGTGGGCAGAAGCAGAACGGCAAGGCCAGCGAGGAGTCAACGGATGAGAAGCCGTCTCTCCAGTACGAGATTCTTCAGCGCGAGAACGAGTCTACCGAGGATGCCGATGGCGACGCCGAAGCCGCCGACGCGAACGGAGACATCATTGGCGACAAGGAGGTCAAGCCGCAAGAAATCACACGTGAGGCCCCCAAGTCGCAAGGTAGTTGGAGGAAGTCCTCGGTCGACCAACAGCAGCCCGCAAGCACTGCCGAAACCATGGAGGATGATGGCTGGAGCACCGTCTCCAAGAAGGAGAAGAACTTCAGCAAGCGGGGTGGCAACGCTGGTGGCCGCGCAATGGCGTCGTAGACGACTTGGAACGACTTTTTGACGACACACTAAAAAAACTATTTCACTCTCAAGGGCTGTGGACATGACGAATGACAGATGACGATGATTGCTTTCGAAGAACATCATTGGAAATCAAAACTCGCATGCGCAGAAAAATCAAAATCTTTTCATCTTTCCCTTACTGTCGTCATAAGAGACTGCTTGCTTGTCTTCCTCTTGCTCACCTAGGCCATACGCTTGACCATGGACAGCTTAATCTCTTGCGCTGGTTTTTCTTGGTCTACCCGTCTCAACCTCCAAAAAGTGTTTCTTTTTTCTTGTTTTGCTCAATGTAGTATTCCCCCAACGCCTCTACTCCTCCTCTGCCTATTTTCTGTCGGCTTTAAATTGGCGGGAATGCTTCCTTTTTCTTTCCTATACATGTGTGTACCGCTAAGACAATTACCGGAGACTGACGTTCTCCTTCATTTGTTTCTCCCCTCTGAAAAGGCTGACAGGAAGGGAAAATTGTAACCACAAAGACCAATTCTACTATTGGGGGTTTGTGCTTCGTAGTGGCTGATTATCATTTCAATCACACCTCTCTTCCCGGTTCTGTTCCTTCTCCTGCTGTTCTCGCCTCTCTTATGGGTGTGTGTGGCTCGCGCATCCAGTGGCGTTTAGGATCGAGCTGTTCTCTGTTACACTCTTGTGCGGTCAGTCTCTTCATAGCTGAAACCCCATTCTCCTCTTTCCCGTGTCTTCCGCCACTTCCCTGCTGTGCGCAGTGCTGCTTGTTTAGGTGTTTAGATTCTTGCTTGTTCAAGGTAGTCATGTTCTCTGTGACGATATTAGGATAAAGGCATAGCACTGCTTTTGCCAAGTGGTCTGATGGTTTGCAATGTATATATTCAGATCGCCAGAATGCTTCACCATATCCAAACTCCACTTCCCACGCAGACGATGTATCACAAGAAAAAAATTGACGAAAACAACCACCGACTCTACCGCTACTTTCCAATAGTCCCAAACAACCGATCCCCAACATCTCCCAACCCCGGTCGAATCATGCCCTTCCCATCAACGCCATCATCGACACCACCAACCCAGATCTCAACTCTGCTCTTGCCGTCCGCCGTCTTCTCATCCCACACAGCAGCGACTTTCTCCAGCCCGTCCCGCGACGCCAGGACAGAACACAAAATCACTCTGCCGACGCCCCAGTCGCGCAGCGTGTCTATGGCCGCGGAAGCCGTGGCGCCCGTGGCTATTATCGGGTCTAGAAGGATCGCTAGGTCCGAGGGTTTGCTGGATTCTGGCGACGACGGCGAGGACGCAGTGTGGTAGGGTAGGTTGTTGTAGTACTCTACTGGCTGCAGAGTCGATTTCTCTCTGTACATGCCTAGATGGAAGATGGGGACCGGGTAGGGGAGGAGGGATTGGAACGCTGCGGGCGCCGGGGGGGGGGGCTCGTTAATATTCTGCTGCTGCTGTTGCGCTACCGACTCACTTTGCAATCATAGACAACGTGGGACAAGACAGAGCTAGGACAGGGTAAGGAAAGAAAAGACTAACCGTCGACCATCCCCAGCCCCGACCGCAGTATCGGCACGAGCGACACGTGCCCCGGCGAGATGGTCTCGCACGTGTACTCGTATCCCAGCGGCGACTTGTCTTTGGCACCTGCCGTCACAGACAGTCCGTCCGCCAGCGCTTCGTAGCCTATCATCGTCGCGATCTCCGAGACGAGCAGTTTGGTCTCGCGGGCGCTGGTGCTTTGGGAGCGGAGCTGGGAGAGTTTGGCGCGGAGCAGGGCGTGCGTGGATTTGTGGACACTAGGGGGGAGAGACATGGTTTCTTTGGTTCAGTATACAGTGGTTGGAGTCGAGGGAAGAGCGGAGCTACGGGGGATGGGTAGAGTAGAATGGTTGTATTGAGTGAGCGGGTGTTGTGTAGGTAAGGTAGCTAGTCTGAGTATGATGTGTAGAGAGGGTCCAAAGAACGATAGCTGGTCACAGTGTGAAGAAAAGATGCATCGAGGAGAGAAGGACTACAAGACGAACTGACGGCGAGCTGTGTGTTGACGTGTTTCACCGATAAGATTCAGGACGGTGTCAGTATACTGTACAATGCGATAAGCATATGTGATAAGGTATGAAATGATGCCTCAGATAGGGCAATTATCTCCGTTGTCCGGCTTTGGTCTTTAGTGGGGGAAATCACAGTGAAGACTCCATGCCCATATACACGACGTCTATGGTATCTCACAGTACAAGTACACTGAAGCGAGACTGCGAATCGGTGACTTGTGCTTAGTGACTCTCACATGCGCGGCCCCCCGGAAGCTGATCTAAAGCGAAACAGACCCCCAGGCGTTCGGTGGATTTTGGTTCCTGACCAATGCTTTTTTGCAATCGCTGCTTCAAGATCCGCTGGGTTCCACAAGGTCCACAGGTTCATCCGCACACCAGCCAGGTCGGAAGATCTTTTGAACTGCTCGGTCCGTCCCGGAGTTATGCAAGTGCATGCTCGATTTGTTTTAGTGCAAGCCGTGTTGCACACAGAACGAGGTGCAAACGCTATACTGTTGGCCGCACTGACCATCAAAAACTTCAGAGGTGGTTGTTTATCACTGTTGTACTGTATGCCTCTGTCACGGACTACCATTACTTTTCTGCCTTGGTCGGCATGTTTATGCAACGGTTGGTACTTCATGGCAATGTCGAGGCAAGCCGCGCTTGTCAGGCACATAGACGATGTTACATGTAGAGGACAAAAAGTCGCACGTGGTCGAAGCGATGGTCGAGTCTTCGCTTCTTGCCCACTCCGCAGCCCTACGACGCTGGTGAGACGAGGCCTACTTGGCGGTAGATGAGTAGGCTGAAGGTCCTTCAAGGTGCGACAGATAACTGCTGCCTATGTTTTGACGGTGAGTACTGTATTCTGCCGAATTGCAATGGATGAGGGCGAAGGCACGCCTACAGATACGGCGTTGTAGGCCCTCTTGTTGGATGGAGCGCAACGGCGATCATAATGAGCAGTGTGAAGTAAAGCGGCGGTTATGAGCAAGTGTCACACTATGGACTTCCATGTGATTGATTTTACATGTGAATCATTCTCCTTGTGATCATGGCAATGATATCGACTTTGCTCTATGGATGGAGAAACCCATGGTGGAAGGCAGCAAATCATATAGGATGTAAGTCGATCGGTTGTCTAATCTTAATGTAGGTTCGGCACTTTTTCCGAATCGACCTCCTTGCTGCTCGATTGACCTCGTCACCCAGAGCCCCCTTTTCACATGTGGACGGCAGAGCTGCGTGAACAAAACATTCTTTTTTTCCCCTGGGAACGTTCTCTCGAATGACAGGAGTTTGAAAAGCCTTGCGTCTAGTCAGGTCGTACCTCAACGCGCACACCCACGTCAGACGTTGCCCTCGTACCTTGCACCCGAAAAAGCGAACATGGTTTTCTTAGTACCAATCAAGGCAGGATAGCTCCCCTACACTCGTACCCTCTATCAGGGCAAGATCTCGACAATGACCATGCCAATTCCCCAAGCCATGTTTGGTAAGACACAGTAAATTTGTGGCTACAAAAACTCAAAAACTTGGAGGAGAATACGTCAGATTAAGGTGAGCTAGCCCTGCTGGCCTGGCTCGAAAGCCTGGCTAGCATCGTGTGGGGTAGCCCCAAAAGCGCTTGCCTGCGACACGCCACGACGTTAACAAAAGCGGAAATGAGAGTCGCTGACCATGCCGTCCCGCATGTGCAATGTATCTTTCACGGGACAATTGCCAAGGGGTGAACAGATACTGAGCTGATCGCTATCTTCACTTGCAACAGCGAAGAAAGATCCTCAAGCTCGGGCGCACTGTGATGTTTTTACGTGCCAATATTGGAAAATAGGCTATAAAGGGGAAATCGAACTTAAGGATGATCTACTGATCCCCTCCGCGAGGGAAACTCTCGTATCTGGTGACGAGGGGCGATCGAGCCACGCTGCTCCAGAAGTTCAAGCTGTGGCGCGCTAGGTGACAACATGAGCCGTTGCCGCTAGACCTGGGTTGGTCACCATGACGTAGTTCAATACAAGGTCCCAGTCGCTATTGCCCTGCCGTTGTTGTGGGAAAAGTGTGTAGTCACCAGCAGCTCAAAAAGGTTGTGAGCCATTCATATCACCCCTGTGATTTCATTGTATTCTTTCCTCTACTTCACCTATAGCTTTCAATCTCTCTTCCTCAAAACCCCCTCTTCCAAAGCTCTTCATTTGCAGTTTTAGATACCCCCTTACGCATTTAATTAATCGCGGCTCTGCGACGATTGACGCTGTTAACGACCACTATTACCAAAGCATACCAATTTTCTACCCACGCGACACTCATCCACTCATCACTGCCACTAATTCATCATGTCGACCGGCAAGTCTGTGAACGTGCCGACAAACGAGAGGATTAAGGAGCAGGATGTCAACAACAAACTACAACTCTATGGAATCTTCCAAGGTAAGCTGATATAGCATCTTGCCTTTTCATGTACCTTTCAACATCTGACTTGATTCTCTAGCTTTCTCAAATGGCAAGGCGCCATCGGTAAGACATTGTGATTATCCGCGATCAATTGAGCTTTGGCACTGATGCACTATTCAACAGAACAAGCAAATTGATGTCGCATTGAACAGCGCACTCGCTCACAGGGGCCTTTCCAGCCCGTCTAAGAAGCTTTCTGCTGAGGGACAGCTCCTTGTTTCTGACTTGCGCGATGTCATCGAGAAGGCCAAGGTCCTCCTTCTCACCAAGAACCAGGGAAACTTACTCCAGGACTTTATCTGGCAAACACAGCAGCTTTCTGGTGGCAACGCCACCACCCCTAATGCACCAGTTGATAAGAACACTGCCAAGCAACACGGAAACGAGGCCCTTGATGGACTACGTACTCTCGGAACGCTCATCCTTAGCAATGGACAGTTCCGCAAGCTTCGTACGTATTGATCTGTGATATATCCTGCCGGCTTCTTTCTGCTAACAAACCAACACAGTGAAGGATGCCACCGTCCTCCTCCGTGACATGGCTGGTGACGCTGCATCGAAGGCTGCTGATAAGGTCAACCCCTCTGAGGACGAGCTCCGCAACATTGACGAGCCCGAGTCTGACAACACCTGGCACGACGTCCCAGATTTGTCTGCAGGTAACATCAAGAACCAGGTCAAGTCTACCGTCAACGAGAACAAGCCTTTCAGTAGAAATGAGGCGAAGGGTGCACTTGGTGACGCCACTCAAGCTGCTCACCCCAGCGGCTCCCGCGATCCCACTGATGCTGCTGCCCTTGCAGCACAGGACCATCGTCAAGGTACTTCATCTGGAGTCAATGCTGCTTCTGGTGCTCAGGCTGGCAAAGACGAGCTCAAGGCCAAGGCCAAGGCCAATGTACCTCAAGAGACCCAGGACCGCGCCCGCGAGACCAAGGACCGCACTGCCAACTATCTCAAGGAGAAGATTCCCGAGGAGCGTCGTGATCAGACCATCTACCGCCTGAAGAAGATGGTTGTCGAAATCCAGGGTCACCAAGACTGTGAGGAATTCCAGCCATAATTACTGTATTCTATGCTAATTGCTTTTATAGACCAGCAAGCAATCGATACCCTCCTCAGGCTTGCCGAGGAGTACTCTGGCCACACTAAGAATTTGGCAGGACAGACTAATTCTAACGTCAAAGGTGCCCACGCCGACGACAGCCTGCAAACTGCCGAAGCTGACCTGAAGGTATTTTTACAGCTTTTGTCAGAGATAATCGGATTATGCTGACAAATTTGGAGACCCTTATCGAGCGCTTTGCCAACAGCACCTCCCTCGACGACCTTTTCGAATCGATCAACGTCATATACAGCGATGCTGATCGTGACCCCGAGCTCAAGGGCTGGTTCAGACACATGAACACGTATGTTCGCAAGTGTCTCAAGGAGCAGGGCTACATCCTCGAAGATGCTTCCACGCAGGAGTGGAACAAGCTTTACGACCAGGGCGAGTTCCTCCTTCGCGACCGCTACCGCAACCACACCGACAGAATCGTCGACGAGCTCAAGTTTTACGCCGATCAGTTTGATCAGGATGCTCAGAACACCGCCTTCGGCAACGCCATGCAGAAGTTGTTCAACGATCTTGGCACTGACGATGATGGCAAGGCAGCCTTCAAGCCTCATTTGGTCAAGGATTTGACCGAGGTCATCATCCCCAGCATCTTCGAGTCCGTTCGCTACGTTCCTATCCCTCGTATCGAGTACAGCGACCCTATGATTGATGCCGTCGTTGAGAACCTGGTTCTCGAGGGTGACAACCTCGCCCCTAATGTCATGGAATTTGGCTCTGACAACTACTGGCGTTGGGGTCGCAAGTCGATCACTAACAAGAATAAGAATAAGGTCATGCTGTCCGTCAGTGGCGTCCAGTGCGATCTTCGCGATGTCAGCTACTACATCAAGAAGAAGGAGGGTTTCCCAAGCATCACTGACAAGGGTGTTATGGACATTTTCATGGGAGGTTCCGGCTTGAGCTTCAAGGTCGCCATGGAGACTGCGGATAAGTCCGATCGCCAGCACTTTTTCAAGGTCAATACTGTCCACGTCGAGATGGCTAACTTAAACATCAAGCTCAAGCAGTCCAACCACAAGCTGCTTTTCAAGATCTTCAAGCCTCTTCTCCTCAAGGTCATGCGCCCTGTCATCCAGAAGGTCATTGAGACTCAGATTCGCAACAACGTTCACCAGCTTGATGGCATCGCCTGGAACATCAACCAGGAGGCCGAGAAGGCCAAGCGCGATCTTAAGAACAACCCCGACCCTGAGAATGCACAGAACATCTACTCGCGTTACGCTAGCGCCGCTCAGAAGTACATGAGCAAGACCAAGCAGAAGAAGGAGGAGGCCAAGGCCAAGACTGAAGACAAGCAGTTCAACATGGCTGTCACCAAGCACGACAGCATCTTCAAGAACATCTCACTCCCCGGTGGTATCAGCACTAAAGCTACCGAGTACAAGGAGCTTGCCGCCAAGGGTGACAAGTGGGAGTCGCCTATCTTCAGCATTGGTTCTGCCAAGGAGACAAGCAACCTGCCCAAGGTCCCTTCTGTTTCCCGCAAGCCTCACCGCGTCAACACTGAGGGAGTCAGAGGCCCCAACAACGTCGGCAACACCAGTTCCAACTTTAGCACTGATGGTACTTCTGGCGCTCGCGGCAACAACGCTGGCTACAGCTCGAACACTGGCTATAACAGCACCTCTTCTGGTCCTGGTGTTAGTGGTCAAGTTCCTACCAGCAGCACCAACTATGGCAGCGCTGGATCTTCTGGACTTTCCGGAGGTAGCGGCTACCCCAACGCCTCATCCGGAACTGGTGCTATTGGCCAGGCCCATGGCACCAGCTTCGGTACTGAAGTCGACAGCGCTTTCAACAACGCCCAGCAGATTAAGCCTGCCAGTGGCACTGAGACTAACGGTACTCTGCTCGGCAAGAACAACCCTGTCTGGTCAGGTCAGGCTTAAGTCTTTTGGTCTTCGCGATTGAAAGTCTTTGTACCTGTTCATTTCTTTTGTTCTGCGCAAGATACCACACGGCGATGAGTGAGTGGGCCTAGCCAATCCAATATACCCCGATAGGATTTGCGTGGCGCCACGGTAATAGGTGACGTGGAGGACGGAAATGAGGCATTCCTCGGAGGTTCTTTGCTCGTTGTTACTTGCTGATTCATTTGTTTTTTCTTATCTTGGTCGAGAGCCCAGCATGCGCAACACAATTAAAAATGGTTTGGAGTGGTTGGATGCTTCCAGTACCTAACGACTTTTATCTTAATACGTCTTTTTTTTCGTAGCAAGCATATTTCGAAGTACACATTATCAATCCTACATGTTTCTGTCTTCTATGTGACGTGTAAGGTATGTATGAGTAAGCCACCACGATCCGCCTCAACGAACAAAATATCATATACCTGTTTTTACGCTATTCATGATCCATATAAGAGTTGACACGGGGTATATGCGTCTCTCTGCGTTCGGAAGGTGCAGTCTGGCATTGATAGCATCTCTCCACTTTTCACTGCGATCTGGTAGGAATGCAAACTTCACTCCAATAAGTGACTTGCTTACTGGTCTAGATCACAGTATTTACTTTCGGAGTAAATGCAGCTTCTTTTCTCCCCAGAAGCCACATTGGCCTTTCAATCAGTAGCTCACTTACTGGCTAGCTGAGTGAGTACTCATATTTTAGTTTATCTTATCAGCTCCCACGCCGCAAAGATCAGCCTTACCATTGTGCCGCAGCATTATTCGAAGTCTCATGTGAGGTTTGATCTTTCGCTCAAGCCACTCCAGTTCTTCTAGGCCTTTTTGACTTCATAGCGAAGATGCGACTTCGACGCCCGGCGTCGGAGCTGAAAGATATAGAGCACGCACTTGCAGGATGTCTCAGGTCGGAAAATGGTCGAGCGGGCGTCCGATGCATTGTTCTTGCGTCTCAGTCATGTGCTACAGTATTGTAGTCTACTGCAGCATGACATGATCAAGTTATTACTCCCACGGGTTTCGGTCTGCTTCATGAGAGGAGCGAGTCCAGCCCCCAGCCACCCCGATCTTGCTCTCCAGCTTCCAGCCAGCCTTGTGGCCCATTTGGATTCCGGAGTCTTAAAAAGCCATATCTGTCGCTGCTGCCTTGACTGCAAGAGGCATCTCGGGGCAGAATCTGACATTGACCAAGTGGTAGCTTACTTACTGCTTCAGCTACAGGACAGTCGACCTGACTGTCTATCCGGCAAAGCAGATTGTGTCCAGCCTACTTGAAATCCTTCCCCTTGTTGACCCTCGTGACATTATTGTGGGGGCGAGTAAGTACTGCGTTCGCTCTGTCGATCACTTATTGACACCTGACCTGGTATGGGCAAGTTCTTTGCGATGAGTGGAACTTGTATACGTAACTAAACTATTTGATGTGGCTGGGGAACAGACAACTGCACTTCCGAGACAACTGAATGCTTGGGACGTGGACGCGGACGGATTGACGTTTGGCCGCTGTTCGCTTCGTTCTTGTCACATGTCCAAGGGTACGTACAAATTTATACGAGTTCAGAGGTACTTTCCTGTATATTTAGAACGAAAGGGAAAATATAAAGTCAAATCTATCCCCATGCCATGGCCCTTCATGCGCTGCTGCATCTTTGTACTAGTACGAGGGGACTTGGAGTGAGTACAGTCATTCATTGCATCTGTATATATCTATTCTGGTACATGTAGGCCGGGCTTTCTTTAAGTGCTTATGTGCATATGGACGTCATTCGGGTCTTGTCATGCGAGCCCATGGTGCTTGCTGTACTTGAATGGTATCCTTGTAGATGGCCGATCTTGAATTGAGCGCCATATTCACAAGAGGTCTTGCTGGGGCTTGAATGATACCTTCCTATTGGTTGAACGACATGAGGACGTCTTGCGTTAGCACTTGAATATGTATGCGAAGCTTTCGAGTCTCCCCCAGAGAACTTCTTCGAGATGGACCAAGTCAGGGCGTGGGGACTGTACTGAGCATTTTAGACTCTCGCTTCAGAAACCACGTTGCAAAGTCTCTTTGCTATGCACTCGACCACTGTGCCTGAATCCCTGCTGTTGCTGTTTTTAGTCCCGCTGTTGTTATGGCGGCGCTTCCATTGCCTTCTCCATACTTTGCATGTAGCTTGATTGGGCGACAGCCTGTTTTGTTCGATTACCGACGAACACTTTGTTTCTGTGGAGATTTGTCCATACAGATCTGAGTGGATATGGACTAAGATCTCAAAGATCGTGATATCGTCATTTTAGTTCAATCTCGATCAAAGATCACCACTCGCTCCAAGCCAACGCGTACACGGTCATGGGTGGGCTTATAGCAAGCACAGAAAGCAGCAGCCAAAAGCGGCCTCATGCCCCACCTTGGCGATCCCAGATCTGGACATGCGCCGAGATCGTTCCGTCTACCTCAGGTCACTTCCTTCCACAAAACCACATCCGGCTCTCCTCCTCCACGCTCCGAGACTTCTTGATCTGGCAGACAGCCATGCACAACCTTGTCGCTGAGGAGCGGTGCTAGACCACGAGTGGCATAGAAACCGAGGGTCGCTAGTGCAGGCTACTTGAACATCTGCCCGTTCTTTTTGCTTTCCCTGGCTCAAGGAAAACACGGCAAGGCCATGTGCGTACGATGTTGCGTCAAGCTAGAGGGGCCAATCCTCAAGCGTAACATGACCCAGATCAGGATCAAGCTGGTAAATATGACTTTTAGCGGGTAGCATCATACCTTCGGGAGGGCGACGAGCATTAGTATAGCTCGTCAGCCTGTACGGTAGGTCGAGCTGTAATTGTGGAAACCCTCGAGCTGTGAATCCACTTATCCATCTTTGTGATTGCCATCTCGTCTTCCTACTCTCTTCTCTCTATTCCTATTTTGCTGCGTGTACCTAGCAGTTCTCTACCATCTTCGTCAGCATAACTTGCTGCTAAAGGTGCACAAGATCTTGCCTTTGTGCTGATGCTGGACTTTGACGGTGTAAATGTAAGCTTCGTTTGAGATACCATTGCTTACTTGTTGTCAAGGATGAGGGATCCCGAGAACATACTCGAGATATAATGCGAGAGGGGAGACTGATTGGGTGATCACCAGACTACTCTTCTCAAACACAATGGTTCTCCCAGACTACTCTCTGCCACTCGAGGCGTCACATCAAAAGTCATCAAGGTCAAATCGCTCGACCATGAACAGCTCTACTGCCAGTGACTCTCGGTCGTCTTTACATAAATCTCGACATGTTTCTATGCAGTCTATGGTCGACTCTTTCGTACTAGAAACCTCATGGAATGTTGACACATCAGAATCCGTGCCTGAGATTCCAGCTGTGTATGGAGGTCGAGGCCGCTCGACGAGCTTTCTTCTCGAACAATCCACTAGGAAGTTGAATCAAGACGTCATGGCTAACATCAGCTCCATGCCTACGACGCCTCAACCATTAGAGAAATCAAATGACGTAGAATTTCTCCGTATAGGCAAGTTCCATGAAGTTCTTTTCATTGGAGTGGCTGTGATGGCACAGTTCATGTGTCTTGCCGGGCTCGGACAGGCTATATCCCCAGCTGGCTACATAGCCAGTGGATTGGGTGTCACCAATCCTGGACAAATGGCTTGGTTCTCTGCTGCCTACAGTCTGACCACGGGCACATTCATCCTCATTGCTGGACGAATGGGAGACATCTTGGGTCACAAGAGAATGTTGATTTTCGGATATCTATTTCTTGGTATCTGGTCTGGATTTGCCGGCTTCAGCGCCTACGTCGGCCGTCAGATCTTCTTCGATGTATGTAGAGCTATGCAGGGCATTGGGAGTGCTATGCTCGCACCTAATGCTCTGGCCTTACTCGGCCGTGCTTATCGACCTGGCTTGAAAAAGAACCTGACTTTTGCCCTGTTCGGCGCCATGGCCCCATGGGGTTTCGTTATTGGGGCACTATGTGGAGCCGTCTTTGCTCAGCTTGCATGGTGGCCCTGGACTTTCTGGAGCTTTGGGATCGCATCTTTTGCTCTTTCGGCTTTTGCTTTACTCGCTGTTCCCAAGCAACTAGGTAAGGACGCACAATTTGCTGGTGGACATCAACGTCCAGACTTTGACTGGGCTGGATCGGTCACTGGAGTGGTGGGGCTGGTGTTGGTGAACATTGCCTGGAACAATGGCCCTCTGTACGGCTGGGGCACGCCACACGTTTACTTTATTCTCATCATCGGATTTCTCGCTTTAGCAACCTTTTTGTGGATCGAGGGCCGGGCTGTGTCGCCTCTTCTTCCGGTATCTGCATTCAATGGCACTGTCACCTACACCATGGCTCTGATCGGAATCGGCTGGGGCAGCTTTGGCATTTGTAAGGGCACTTCCACCTTGTAATCCTTGAGGCATCACTAATCGATATCATAGGGATCTACTACAGCTGGCGATTCCTCGAAGAGATCCGAGGCCAGACGCCTCTCTTAGTCAGCGCAGAATTCACTCCAGCTCTGATCTGCGGTCTGATCGCAGCAGGAGCAACAGGTTTCATGCTCACACACACTCCCGTCTCATTTACCATGCTCTTAGCCATGATCGCCTTTCTCGCCGGACAAGTCATCACAGCATTCCAACCCACGCAACAAATCTACTGGGCGCAGATGTTCGTCGCCATCGTCATCATGCCCTTTGGCATGGACATGTCTTTCCCCGCCGGCACGGTCATCTTGTCCAACCACATGCCCCGAGAGCATCAGGGTCTGGCTGCCAGTTTGGTCAATACCATGGTCAACTACAGCATCTCGATTGCGCTGGGCATTGCGGGTACGGTGGAGGTGCAGGTCAACAATGGGGGTGTCACGCCGCAGGACATCATGTCGGGGATCAGGTGTTCGTGGTTCACGGGTGTTGCTCTTGCTGGGTGTGGTGTTGTCCTCGGTGCTATCTATTTTGTGCGAGCCATGGTCAAGGAAGGGTGGAAAGTTGAGTCGCATTGAGCGACATGGAGATATCTGCAGCGTGATCAATGAATCGGGACGCCAGTTTTAGCGCTATCTACTGTTGTTCGAACTCAATTATTCCAAGCTTGCATTCATGAGCAACGACTATTCTGAAAGAAAAAAAATTACACCACCTCCGCCTGAGCGCTATCATCACTCGCTTCGCATTAATTGTACGGACAACTGTACGCATATCCTTAGATCGATTCGTCAATTGTCGACAATCGACCGAGCCATTTTGACAGCTTACTTGATGCAGGTAACACATCCATTCATTGAATCATCGCATCATAAACCCGTCAACCATGCTTCAGGGAAACCCCTGCCTATTATCACTCTTCTCATTCAAGCCCCAGGCATGCACACTGCCATCATGAACCGTAGCTCTCCTCATATCCCTCTTATACTTACCCTCGAAAGAACCCCCAGTAGCCCTATGCATAACACAAGTATTATCCCACACGATCAGATCGCCGTTGTTCTTCCACTCGATGCTGACAGTATACTTTGGCTGACAAGCATGAGCGTACAGCGTCCTGATCAGCTCCGCCGATTTCTCCGCGCTCACGCCCTCGATGTGATGGACGTGCGATGCGATGTACAGGTTCATGCGCCCGCTCGGTTCGTGGCGTTGCACGAGCCTGTGCCTGCTCATCGGGTGATCAGTGGGTTCGACATCGGCGAGAAACTCCGGCGCTGCGGTCTTGCGGCTGTGGTAGAGTGAGTGTGCTGCTATGTAGTCGTGTTCCAGGAGTTCGCTTTTTAGCTCTTCTGGTAGGTCTTCGAATGCGCTGCGGGCGTTGGCGAATTCTGTGTTGCCCCCTGTGCCTTTTGGAGGCAGTTCTGCTGCTCGCAGAAGGGAGTAGCTGCCTCGTCGGGGGTTGAATGATGAGTCTACATGGAAGAGAGTGTTGCCCTGTTTTGCGTCAGGAATATGGGCGCGTGACTTTGTTTGATCAAGATGGGTATGATAGAGAGCTATGAGGGAGGAATAGCAACCTTGTTCATAGCTGCGCGATGGCTGGTCAGCTCCGACACTGACCCATCTTCGTTGAGATTGCTGACATCGAAGAGGTAATTCGTGCTCAAGCGATGCTTCTTCCCAAGTTTAGTATATGGAGTCACGTCGTCGAGGTCGCCAAACATTGAAGCGAAGTGCACATGGCTAGCGTCATCTAGACAGGTATCTCGGAACACAAGCACACCATACTAGCTGTGCTGTTAGTCTTCACTTATGTCCTCGGACTCCTATGTTTATTTTATCTCATCTACCTTGGTTATAGCCATAAGTATTCCATCCCACACATCCTGATCGAGCTCGTGCGAGAAGTCCACTCCAGAGATCTCGGCCGCAAAACTCGGGTGCATTTCAGTCACCGTCAGAGCAGGCATGCTATGAGGCATATTTGCGAGTTTCACCTACAATCAGATAGTTTTTATGAAGAGCATCACGCATCGGGGCCTGTGGTTGTCATATCTAGCAACCCGTCAGAGTGGGGTTGAGCAGATAAGGACAATCGATAACCCGTCGCGGCTACATGCGGGCATCAATACTGTACTCGTGTATGTACAGTAGAGGAAGAATACTTCACGGTGATGATTACTATTAAAACTACAGTGTCTCGGCGATACGAGATCCCCATCTAAAGTCGGTGCAGATCGTCGCTTCAAGTGCATATGTCAATCACCAGACTGGTTGTCGAGAGGAGTCGACGTGATACAAGTAGTTCTCGCATCAACAGGTACCGTAGGCCACATGATCGATTCTTATGGTACTTTATCTGTCGAACTACTAGCGTCCAGTCATCATTGAACTCCGTTTTGGCTGACTTAAGAATGACTAACGACACAGCCTCTAAGGCGGTCTCCCACGACGAGTAATGCTTCGAAGGATTCGCTTCAAGACACGCCAAGGTGTTTTGGGCGATTGACCGACACCGCAACTGTGAGACTGACATCACATCGTGTGTAACAACGGAATAAGGCGACTGCGCCACGGGTTGTGTTGCATCTCGAAAATATATATCGCTGTGTACACTCTGCACTTTCCTTGTTAACACATCCAAAACGCCCAGAGCAGAGCGTCATATCCACAAGGAACTTACAGCACAATGGGCAGAAGCGACATTTCAATAACCCTCGACGGTGACTTTTATAGAAGCCCTGCAGGTGACCCGATCTTTCCACCTGGCCAAGTCATCAGTGGGCAAGTGCATCTGTCGGTGCATGACCATAAGAAGATCGATGCCGTCGAGATTCGATTCGAAGGGATGGTGCATACGAGGACGACCCGAAGCAATGGAAACACGACAAGCACGTATAACGAGAAGATAGAGCTATTCACTTTCTCTCAGCGGGTGTTTCAGGGGCCTTATAAGATGCAGTCGACGGCACTTTCTTGGCCCTTCACGTTTACTCTCCCCGAGTATACACAGTATCATCGACATGGCCATGTGGCCGAGGATCCCAACTTCGAGTCAACGCCACATGCATTGCCTCCAACGCTTTACGTATCTGAAGGGACTCGGCTGAAAATCAACATCTGGTACAAGATGTGTGCAGTAATAAATCCCGACAACTTACTGGGTGGCAAAAAGAGCGAGATGCCCGTAGTCGTCTCGCCTTACGCTTCCTCGCCTAATCCACTGCCGATACCTGTTCTATATCGTTTCCAGGATCAGCAATATAAAAGCAGCTCACTACGTCCGCATCGGCTGTCTTTCAGGGACAAGATGAAGCATGCTTTCGGCGACGACCCTGCATTGAAGACACCTTCTGTGAACTTCCGGCCGACTGCATATTTCCCTACTTCTGCAAGTGTATGGCAGCCCATGTCACTGTCCATGTCCTTACACCACTACACTACCGGCCAGAATGATCCCGAACACCCAACTCTTATTCTAGAACGAGTTGTCGTCACTGTAAAGCAGTATGTAATGCAAAGAGTGAAACACCTCGTGACAAACTTCAACAACGATAAAAGCTTCGAGATTGCCAGATACACGCTGAACCCGAAACTCGCTCTCTCTCTCGACAACACCGCCGTAGAGATCGCAAGTGAGTTCCGAATTGCAGACATGCAGATGCTTTCAAACGTCATTGTGCCGACGTTCAAGACATATACCGCGAACCAGAGCTACAAGCTAAAAGTGGAAGCGACCGTGCTCCACGTCGAAAGTCAGCATCGATTCAATTTCGAAGTCAAGGAGCCGTTTGTCATTTTGCCCACGGACAGGCCGGAGCAGACAGTGATAAGTCCGCCTCTTGAACCTCCGGCGGTGGTGGACAGCCCTTTGTCTTCTGCCAAGGTCGATGTCAAGTCCAGTCTTAACGAAAAGCCGGCGTATGGGTTCGAAGGCATTGCACCACCGGCGTATGATGGGCCCTCGAGCTCGACCGTCTAGTGGGTCTACATATCTTCCTTCTTTGTATCTCGCATGGAGTCATGTCTGTTGTGAGCTTGTATATGTGATCGGTTGATTACCTGAGTAGGCGCAAAGGTCTGAAGAAGTTCGACTGCATTCTTTCGTTTGTTTATCTTGATCTTGTGAAACTTTAGCGTAGCAGATACCCCAAACGAATTTACTTGTTATTCTACCCAGTTTCATTCAGAAGGTGTTCGCGTGTACGTGGAGTTGCAGCCACTCACTGTTGGCTGACAGATTTCACGATAATACACCTGGACTCAGTGCTCTACTGTATGCACAACTCCGGACACGATCATCCTTCTGTTCTGTACCATACAGGCGAGGAAGATGAATTGTGTTCAGGTGCAGGCACGGCGGCTGTAGTGCAAGTACTATCGTTCGAGGCTCCGGCTGGCAACGATCAAAGAATGCCCCCTTCGTCCTGGCTAGATCCTATCCTCGGCACACTCATCGCAATGGCTCTGATAGATTTCTTTTACAAATCAGGAGGAAAATGGTCTATATCGAGCTAGAGCTGCATTCAGACACGGGGCGAGAGTCGTCTTTTCTGTTAGTGACGAGGTTGTTTTGTACAGTACTATGAATTGTCTGACTGCGTAGACAGAGTTGGCCATTGGTCATTTTGGGTCGAGCTCGGAATGTGTTATCTCGACACATTTAATAGAACGATCTGTCTCAAGACTTGTTCTGTCATGCACTGGAGTCGGACGCGTACGAGCTATTGAGATACTGACAGGCTCGGTCTGCACATGGACCTACTCATCCACTGCTTCGTCCTGCTCGGACCGATCCGTGAGAGCAAGCCACAATGCAGCTGCAACAACACTGCCAAAAGTCGCGCCGATTATGGCTCTTCCCCGTCTACCTTGCTTGAGCTTGAGTGCTTCGTCCTTTCCTAGGATTGTGACAGCGTTCTTGAGGTAGGAATAACTCAGACCACTCCACACCGTAGTACCAGCCACAACCCATTGGAAACCTGTCATGACTGCGTCAAGGCTAACTTTCTCGAGGCCAAGGTCATACATGACGCCCAAGTGATGACTGTCCGCAGTCACGACTGGGTAAGCCAAGGTCGAGCCGATGAGAAGCAGTTGTAAGAAGGTGTTGAATTTGGACATTGTGGTCGGGTGGACTTCTGCACTCGGCAGGGAAAAGTCCCAGTAACGCTGCATCGTTTTCGGCGCTGGTAGTGACGCGTAACGGTAGTATATCGCAGCACCAGCAAGTGCAACGTCACGGCCAAGTATAAGGGTAGCCAGATAGGCTACAGCATCCGGTTAGAATGACAGACATCGACTCTGCTGTACACTGCCCCAAATACGACGTACCAGGAAGGAGACCTTTGACAGCTAATGTGACTGTGAGGATCGTCATAAGCACCTTGTCCGCCATTGGATCAATGACACTGCCAACCACAGTTTGGAGTTTGTAATGCCGGGCTATCCAGCCATCTACAAGATCAGTTATGCCTGCATATGCGAAGAGGGCAAGCGCATATTTGTGCTGATCGTGCAAAACTAGGTAACCAACTGCTGGAGCGGCTATCAGGCGGGAGGCCGTGAGTATGTTGGGAACATTGTAGATGTTCTCATGAGGTGTCAAAGAGGTCAGCGACGATCGAACTTTGCTAGTTATATGTTTAGTTCGTTGCTTCGTTGCGTCCAATTTATCACTCAAAGACTTGGTTGACGTTGGACTGGACGTTTGCTGATTCGGTCTCCAGTCAGCATTCGATCGTTGGCCATTCGGTAACCCTCTGCACGAATATCATGTTCGGGCAATGCAACAAAGGCTCCCTGACTTTACACGGATTTGCGGACCGGCGCTCTGCAGACTGAACACCTCTACGCTTGCCTCGGCTTGGTCTAGTGGGTGATGCCAAGTAGGTAACTTGTCCAGAATGATAGATCGGAAAGGTAGATGAAGGAAATGATTGGAGGGGTATGCTCTGTCAAAGCTGTTGACCTACATGCTTCCGCTGGTCCTCTGCATGCTCATTTACAGGACCATGCCTATCCGCGTAAGTTCGGATGATATTTGGTGAGCTCCGGCTAACGTCCAATCAGCTGCTATACAAGACTAAGGACTGGACCAAAGGATACCCGGTATAGCACAGCCTCAGAAGGGTGCCTGGCTGATTTGCCTTGCTCGTGTATCGTGCGAGCGGCTTTGCGAACACTCGGCCGCGCACGTGCTCAGCTTGATGAAGTCGGGCTTGGTGAAGTTTGAAATGCCACAGCTGTGGAGAATGGCAAGCGACACGACGAGCAGAGGCAGAGCACAGCAGCGTGCTACTTGCCGAGGTAGAACAACTCAACATGGTCGGTGGTAGGTTCACCATTGATCCATAACCCCCGCAGGAAATATTGCGTGAGAAGGACAAGTGGTGCCGGTGATCCAGCGTACCAAGCTTGCGAAGTTATGGAGGAGTAGGGCCGGATGCGAAAATTATCACATGATCATCTTATGACTGAACGATGATCATCATGAAGCGCTCGTCGATCCCTTGTTCTAGACTGGCCTTTTCCCCTGGCAGCTACTCCGGTGCGATCAAAGCATTCGCAGATCATCTTCATGCATGACTGAAGTTATCTAAATCTATGCAGCTCCCAACATCAAATACGAAATACAGATGAAAAACTCGTATGCACACCTATTTCGCTATTGATATTATAGTGGAGCTCTGAGTACTTGTACATGGAAATAAGAGGCAACGATAACTTTATTTGGAGGTATGTACATGAAACAAGAGGTTTGGGTCCATGTAATTGATCTTGCGCCAGGCAGTCCTCCCTGAATTTCTGCCAAAGCTCCCTAGTCCCCTTTGTTAGAGACATTGACTTTTGTTTTGCCTTCCGTTCACTCGTGACCATATCTACATTCATGTCATGATACTGTAAGGCAGATCTTGGCTTTGGACAACTCATAAAGCATTTAAATATACATGAAACGCGAGGCGTGGTGAAAGAAGAAAAAAGTGCGTCACATCGTGCGCCTACAATTCGGGCCAAGCTGAAAAGCGAACTTGGTTGGGTGTGAAGCGTCTAATCGTGTCCTGGTTCATCGCTCCGGAAAGGGCCATAATTTAGGTATAGCCACTTGCAGAGACTCCGGCTTCTCCTTCAGTGGTTGGTCTGAAGTTGTGTGACGCCGTACCATATGCTGAACTTCCATAAGTTGCATTGGCGTATGTGCCGTGAGCACCTGATGGTGCACTGCTGCCATACCCAGAGCTTAGTCCCAACCCAGTTGCTGGAGGGCCGCCTTGACTAGCGTAAGATCCCTGGTAACCGCCCATAGATGCGGGCAAAGCCGATCGTGGAGGCAACGAAGTAAGTGGTTGATTCGAGCCAGGTGCGGGAGATTTGAGACTAGAATGAGGCGAACCAGTTTGGTGAGGTAGAGAGTAGCCCTGGTAGTGCGACTGTGGCTGGTGTGATGTTGCCGGGGTAGTGTGGTAGGCGTGTTGAGCAGATCCATTGGGGTGATTCGCGGGAGGTTGTGATGGTGTTGAGGACCCTGTCTGGGAAGTGGCATACGCGTTGTCACTGGCTCGGATCGGTGACTGGTATGGCTGAGACTGCATGGGTGGGTACGCTCCTTGTGGGTTGGCGCTTCGTGTCGATGCTGGATATTGGCTGGAATACGACATGTAATTGTGGCCAGGAGTGGAATCTTCTTGCTTCACCGAACCTGTACTTTGAGAAGCGTTTGACGGATGCCGGTTGTAGTAGTCGTAGCCTGATGTCGGATATGAAGGTGAACTATATGCTGCAGAGGCTGGAGGTTGCGGGTTAGAAGGCCAAGCAGTGGCTGGAAGACCACCATACATGGGACTGCTGGTGGCCATGCCGTACATCGGATAGCCAGATGACCCGTAGTTGCCAGGTCGAATGGCGTAATGACCCGCTACCATGGGTGAGTAGACCATATGAGGATATGCGTGGCCGACGGAGTCAACGGCGTAGTGTTCTGTCTCCTCCACAGGTGCACGAAAATTCTGCTTCATGAAGAGTTCAGGGCGGACAGTGAGTCCTGCAAGACGAGAATCTGTCAACGGCCGATTCAGTCGGCGCTGTTTGACATCTTCAACTGTATAGTATGATACGAGGTGGTGAGAGACGCCATTCAGAGATATGCTCATAGTCTTCTTGACGAGGCCGTTCGGCCGAAAGCCGTAGCTGTCAACGAGCGAGCCGATGAGCTGTCGCTCCATTTCCTTATCGTTATCGTGCACACCGGCCGAGTCTGCTTTCTGGTCTAGCGAGGGATTCGTTGGAGATGGCGGCGTCGGTGGTAACGCAGCGTATTCTGCTGTTTCGTTCTCTTCAGACCCACGACCCCCGTCAAGATCTTGAGATCGCTTGCGCTTCATAGCTCGCTTTTTCTCGCCAGGAGGAAAGGGCTTTTCGAGTTCACGATAGATTAGAAAGTTGCCGAGAATACGACTTGGGCTCCAAGCGACGCCATCGGTCCAGCGCTTAATGCCACTCGCATTTTCTTCGTAGATGAACACACTGCCACTCTTAATGAGATTGGCGCGCTCTCTATCGTGTGGGCGCCTTGGTACGTGGTGCAACTTTCCACTTAGACACGCTTCGAAGAGCATAAGCCCGTCCATACTGTTTTGGACAAAACCCGTCCATGTGGGCTGGAGGGGCCCCGAACCACTGCCGTTGCTCATGTTTGAAGGTTGTTCAGAGCGTGAATTGATCGAAGGCCAATCTTGATATGAGCGAGTAGATAGTGTTCAGAGAATTAACCTGTGCAGAAAGTTCACAGACTCCTCAGACTGTTGGTTGGGAGAAGTGATGAAGACACAATGGATGGTAGGTCGCTGCTCAAAGCATCAAGCGATCAAAGTTCGACACTTTGGGCGCGTCTGCCTAAACGCTGGCTGGGTGTGGATGACGGTTTATGCGTCAAGATCGAGTAAGAATGTCAATATTTCGATCTGGATATCGAGAGAGTCAGATGAGCAGGTTCGTGGAAGAAGAGATTATCGGGAAGTGCTTTTGATGAACGCGTGTGGTGAGGATCAAGGCATCGGCAGTGTAATAGCTTCGGAATAGAATCCGGCGTAGAGGGGGAAAGCGTGAACCACTAAGTCGGTAACTCAAGGTTGCCGGCAGATGACCATCAAAGATGCGTGTAATCAAGGAGAGTTCAAGCTGTGATTTGTAGTGGGCGATTCATAGGATATGTGAATTATTGAGGGGAAGGAAAGTACGCGATAGCACCGTTGCAAGAGCACGGTCAATGGGGAAGGGAGTAACGCTAACCTCGTAAAGCGTCAGACTGTTCGTACTTACCGACCGAGTAGGGCGCAGACCAGTGATTCCCGATTGGAATTAAGGGTTTAATTGTGCAGTTACGGGAGAATCGAGAGGTCTGGATTTGTGCAACGTCAGTATGGTCTTGATCAATGGACGATGATCTACGAGCCTAAGTGTGGAATAGAGTTCAAGATGATGGGGGGGAGGTCTGACGGCTCGGACACGCTACAAGCGGCTGAGATAAATTGACGCTCGGCGGGGACCGTCAGGTGGTTGAACCAAAAAAAGTCGTTCTATTGAAAATTGAGGCGAGGTGGGAGGTACCAAAGGTCGTAGTCAACGTTCAGATCCGCGGCATGTCCCGCGGAGACGGGAGGGGTTTGATGGTCAGAGGTAGTGGTCAAGGCGACTGAGATGTCGCTGGAATCGAGTCAGTATCCACTTTCTATATCAGAATGCGCGTCAATCTGACACTTTGGGCTGTGATTGTACCGCTCTTGATTCCTTGATCGAGGCGAAGGCGATGGACAATGTGTCAAGAGAAGGGTAGGTCATACGCAAACCAGAGAGCTAGTTGGTCAAGGCGAGACACCTTGGTTTGTCCTTCTAATGTTTCGGCCCGAGGATTGAATTGGAGAATTATTCAGGACGTTGTGATTGACCTATGAAGGAAGTGGGGAGGTAAAGTACAGTAAAGCAGTGATAACTGGGTACCGGGACCTTGTCAGAGTTTACCCACTTGGCGGCGTGCGGCGGGAGTGCGCGCAAGGCTGGTAATTATAATTTCTGAGTAGTATCAGTATTTGGTGGGGAAAAAGTTGCTCTAGAGGCTTCGCAGCGAGACAATGCTCCTAAGTGTTAACGGAGAGCGATTCTATTACTTGTATTGTATATAATGCAGGGAACAATTCATTTACTTAGGCGGCTAGCCGAGTGTAATAGCATTAATGGGTCAGACACGTTCATTAACATATGCCATAGAGATGCTGCAATCAATTTAGGAGGCAAGACAATAAGCACGCAGACGTTGCCGTATAGCGGTCTTCAGAAATCATCAGCCTACTAGTGGTCGAGGGACCAGATAACAGATGTGTAATGAAAAGCGGGTGTGCGGGTGGTGGAGAAGTAGGACTCTAGACACGCATCGGTGCGCTACAGCACAGCACAACGCTCTTTTGTCAGATGTCACCGAGCCCGGAGCAGCGTATTATAGCTTAGGACTAAGTCTTCGATCCAGAATATTACTGGTTCCGGAGTAACTTCCTAGCTTACCTAGATCATGATAGGTTAGGAAAAGTGCATGCATTAGTGCGACTGTCCGCACAGTCGTCACTAATAATGATGCCCCGGGTATCTGCGTCTGTATGCCATGGCTGCCCAGTCACCCGGACAGATTGGACACCTCTTTACACATCACTAACCGATTCGAGAAGAGCTTCGCAGCTGCATGTGAGCAACACCTGTTTCAGCTACTACTGTACACTACTTTCGTGTGTTTCATCACGGTACATGCGGACAGCATAAGTCCAAAAAGTCGTACCTGCTTTTATGATCAATTTGCATTAGAGACAAAACGTCCGAGTGACTCTGAGATTGTGCCTTTCGCAGCTTACTAATATCTTCTTAGATCGCAGCTGACAGACCCATAGCGTCTTCATAAATATGTCGCTATTGCCAACGTTCTGTGTGAGCAGCGCCACATAGTAGTGCATTGAGATCACTGATCTGCTGTACACGTGTAGCATGGCTCTTTGGTCATTCGTCAATGCGGCCTCAGACTACGCGGAGCGAAGGAACCGGCGCAAGCATGGACATCTGAGAGCTCCGCGGGTCGGTGGAATCCACCATGTCTGCTAAGCCACTCTCGCGATGAATGTCGCATAGACTTCCTAAGACAGGTACAGTGCAGTGGGCCACAATGAGACTTGCTGGTAAGTAAGGCACAACAATGCTTGCTGCGCGAGGGGCGCAGTGCCGCATAAACACCCATGCTGCTATTTGCGACGAAAATGTCTTGCAAATGATTGTAGAGATTGTGCAAGGGAAGCAAAGGTAGGTAGTATTTTTTGGTACCTTATTCAAATCAATTCCAGTGAGAGGGACTAGTCGAAGCCTCGCAAGATAGGGCTCAACTTGCTAATTCGTATTTGGACACAAATAGTGCGATCTGACCCCTGATCAGAAGTACTGAATATTCCCAAGTCGGGCTACCCAAGCAAACGGAGACGACTCCATCGACGTTTGTGATTCGTCTCCTTATGTGTAAGTACCTTGCATGCTATAGGCGATGGAATTTAGATGGCGGTGTGTGATGCATCTGCACGAACTCGATTTGTGGCGTCGCGAGAGGCAAGCTCTTACATTCAAGCATAGATGAGCTGTAAGAGGAAGACATATTGACCTATCTACTGACAGCTGTGTAGGATTGAACGTAGGGAACGATGGAACCGTCCATTGACTTCAGGGAGCTACCAATACGTTGGGAATGCACCTTCTAGAAATGAACGGGCCGAAAGTCTGTCTAGCTGACACTATGCGCCTCCACATAGCGGTCGCTAGTATGGCGCCAGATCGGCGGTCATCTCAGCCTGACAGCATGTTAGAGAAACCCTAGTCATTGTAGGCAAGCCTCCGCGAACCATGTCCCGCAACGCTATTGGATCCATCGACAAAGGACACTGACAGGAATTCCAACCTGGTTAGACCACCGTTGCTCCGACTCTTTGCTTCAACCAAAAGTCGGGTCTACAAGCCGTACTAGCCATCTCCCTAGCCGCCAACCGTTGCGGTTGGACTGAGCTCTCTTACCATATTGACCTCATATCACCACGTGGCGCGACACGATCTACGGTAAAGCCAATCCTCTCCAAGATCATGACCATTGCATTACGATCACCACTCACATTTTGTGGGATCGAGGAGGACTGACGCTCTACGTATGGTGTGCGAAGCGCTAAAGCAAGGCGTTGCGCACTGATAGTGCAACGTCATAGCTTCTTCGTGCTGATTTGGCCATCAATTAACCCTACCTACTAGGCTTCAGATTAGTATGGCGTTCGCGATGGATCGTGTCAGTAGACCTGACTTCGACAAAGAACGTGGTTTGTATTGTAAGTGGCACGGACGTTGCCATATTGCCTTAAGGTCTGAACGAACCGGCGAAATGTCTTGCCATGCCCTTCGTACGCGCTTATACCTGCATCAATTCTGAAGACAGGTTGTCCCGATCGGATTCGATCGCGCCACGAAATCTCAGTGGAAATACTGCTCGCCTACCAACTGCAATATGTTGTACGGTATGCACCTGCAACACATGACTGCCTGTGCTAAGAGAATCTACAGCTCAACATTCATGGTTGTACTAATCGACACATCTCCGCGCTCCTATCATCGGATCGGGGCCCAGATAATCTTCCATGGCTGAAATGTGCTGTGATCGGCGCATACACACGTTATGTATGACATCTTATCTGTGGTTGATTGTAATATCGCAGATGAACTCGGGCATGTTACAAGTGCGATAGCCCATAATCAGCATGCATTCTTGAAAGCAGACGAATGTCCGTGAGGCACTACATTACACAAATTATGGCCCCCGCGGCGTGCGCTCGAAATTATTCTCATCGCTTGGCCATCTCGCACGTGTCTGTACTTGCTGTCGGAACATTACCCTAAAGTTCACGAAGTCCTGCTCTTTGCAAAGGTTGCGCAAGTCGCTCGGCGACATAGCTAAAGGCTGAATTGCTACCATTGATCCAACAACTGCATTCGAATTGCTTCTCAATTGATGCTCAGTACTTGCCGTTGCGAGCCTCGGCCCCGCGCCGACCCTCACCACACCCGGAAGTCTGCCTCGAAAGCCTAACATTTGGTTGCGAGGCGGAGCCACTCGCCACTACCTGCTCAAACAGGCATACCCATGGACAACCATGTTCTCATGTCGTATCTTTGACCTTGAGCCACCAGGACATCTTGCCTTGTCACGACTGCTGTTCCATCTTCCTGGTCTAGCTTGATTATCGAAATGGCAAATTTTACACAGTTATTCTGTCGCGAGACACTTGGCTACATGTCTGATGCATGCAGCCGTCTAATACCGTCCGATCCCGAGAGGTTCTTTCGTGTCTGATCGGGACCAAGATTAAAACCGATCAATACCGAAAGAGGAAGGTGCGAGGCTGATGGCAGTTACACGCGCTCTGAGATGTACACGGCCGTTGAGTCCAAGGTACGCTTCAACGGGGCGTTGGGGACAAGTGAAGGGCTTTGTTAGGGTCAACCTTGCTGCATTAGCTACCAGTGCTTCACCTTCCAGATACAATCGAGTGAGTATTCTGGACATGTCATATCCTTCTGCGTGCCCCCGCGTCCATATACTCCTTGCAGCACATGACGTTAGGTACCCATTCTACAGTTGATTGCGTCCGTCTACGCCGACCACTTCAATAACTTCATATTCTCGTCCGCTCGAAGTACAATGACTGCACTCGAGTCCTGCGAGGTATTGTCAGAAGTGCACGGGCGGCGACGCGTATCACGGCCAAGTCGTATCATAGTTCGTCTGTACTGCTGACACCAGCTCGGTCGGCTGGTAAGTCCGCCATCGCACCCGTGTGAGAGCCGCTTCATGCAATACGGCCATATCATCTGCATCACAAAGGACCAGCTCCACACTACATCATTATTTGTCGCATCGAAATTGGCTATCGTAATTCAGATGGTAGTCTCTGCTCTTCGTATGCGCGCCTACATGCTTAGAACATCGAAAATGCGACGTATTGTACCTCACCTACGGTACCTTACAGGAAGCACTACCTAAGTTGGAGGACACACAGTACCTATCGTACAGTACTGTAGTAGACAGTAAGATGTACGAACAGCGAAAGAAGGCACACTAGACTTGGTACCTGTGCTCAAAGCGAGGCTAGCCATATCGATGTTCAAGAACAACCCTGCGTACCAACTGCATGAGTTCGTTTTCTGAGGTACAGTGTGTTCTAGCCCACCGACAACCATGCCTATATGGTCGAATCTCATATCAGAAAAGATCCCCAGTGCTTGGGGGGAAACCACTCCATCTACACATGGGGAACTTGAACTCGTAAACTGTAATTCTGCCCGGGCAGTGCCGGAACCTTGTAGCACGCAACGGCAAGCAAGTCGAGCTACTGTACAGTATGTGTCGCAACGGGCCCTAGTCCTTTGTTCCAACGTTGTCCTTTGTTGACAGGACATCCTCCAAAGCGGTTCGACAAGCATGGCATTTGAACTTTGGGCCTCGGAGATTCTGGAGCTGGTCCGGTGCACAACTGATTGTCAACAAGTCTCCCTGTCGTTTGGGCCGCTCATCATACCGCCAATCTGGAGGAGCCTGCGTCTATGGTCTCACCTCGAATGGTCCGGGATGAATCATCACATCAGAATTGTTCCTTGATAGGTAGCACTAAAGAAAGTGCCTGCATAGTCCACTAATCAACTAGAGGCATCTCTTTACGATCGGCTTACGATAACAAGTAAGGTCAGGCAAGATCTTAGACAGTATGTGTACTAGGTGCATGACTCTGCCTGCTGGAGGCCCAGCAGGGCACATAAAACTTGGGTAAGCTACGGGTCGTCCCATCGAGCTCAGTTTCCCCTGGTCGAGCTGAAATGATGCTTGCCCGTTGGGCGTGACCGTGCTTCAGATCTCAAAATCCATGGTTGGGCACAACGAGGAGACACCAGCGCGCCGAACCACCGGCCAATGTGCAAGCAAATTACGGGACAAGCCGCTACTCAAATCATCGTCTTGCACTGCACCTAGTGGTCCACCACCGGCCCGGCTTGTAGCAGGAGCTTCGTCTGCCTTCGGTCTGGTGAGGGTAGGGTTTCTTCCGCCAGCCACCTTTTCTTCTTCTCACCTCGGACGCACGCGCCACTTCCCTGAGAAGAAAGGTCAGGCGCGAAGGCACAGGGAGGGGCAGTGCAAGATAGCTCCAATACGACCTGCTTGCTACTATGCTCGCCATCGTCGTGGCAGCTGATGCTACCGCGGTACAGTCGTCGATGGTGCGTGAGCACATTCTTTGCCCTTTCTCCAACCCTTCCCCACCCTAGCACGCGCCTCAAGCTCGGCGTCACTCTGGCTCTTCTAAGACATCATCAGAAGAAGATCTGCTCCAATTAGATTTTGGTGTTCGTATCGCGAGGAGGGATCTCAAATGCTTGTTTCAACGCACCCTATCTCGCATCACCATGGCGTATCTAATGTCAGCATGAATAACACCACTCGCGACGGTGGCGCCTGGTTTCCTCTCTGGTACTTGGTCTGGACCTATCTTACACGACCGCCTACTCTAGCCTCATCTCCTACATGGGACCCTAATATTGGAATATTGGAAACCATCAAGGTGCTGCCTTCGGTGGTGAAGCTGCCAAGTCTAGCAACGCGCATTCGTTTTCACTTTTACAAGAACTCTGTTTTATTGTTTTGACCCATATCATCTATTCACTACGTAAGTAGCGAAGAAGAATGCCGAGCTACAGAGAATTATGAAACCCCCCTCCCTTCCGGGGTGCCCAACCGGCTAGAAAAAGTTGGCTGCCCTGACGAGCCTGACTCTGTACAAGTACCTTGCTAGCGATCAGCGTCACCCCAAATTCATAGTAGCCTTGGCTTCTACAGTTAGCAGCACAGTGCTTGCACTGTACATCTCTCACACGGTCACTGGCGATCCGGAGAAATCCTACGCATCTCCCCGAGAGTCTTGTTGAAGACTACTCAAATCGTACATTGCAGTAGCTGTGAAAGCGTAGGGCAGTGCGTCTTAGACAAAAGAATAGTAAGAAAGAACACAACACTGCGTATCACGTACAGTACTCTGCATGCTCTACCGGTTGTTTGAGCTTGCTCTCATCAGTCTTTCGGCAGGTGTCGTATCGTCCTGATGGCAGTACGGCAAGTCCATCTACCGAGTTTCCCACTCACCTTCGCTCAATCTCCTTGACAGCGCCGCTGCTACTCCGAGGAGCCGTGGCGCGATCAATGGCTGGCGCAAGCATTTTATCCTATCTCTTGCCTATTTCGATCCATCACGCCCGTCCCAAGTCACCCTTCCCCCCCCCCCCCCGGTCAGTAATATATGCAAGAAATGACCCGTAGTCGTCGTTGGGCAGAGCCAGAGCAGGCACGGCACTCTCCTCTCCGTCCCCCAGTCACGCGTGTGTGATCGCCGTTTCGTTCGAGTCAAAGCCTCGTCGTTGTTACCTGCCGAAAGAAAAGTTCGGCAGTTGAGCTCGGGAGATGAGGAGGGTTGTCCTGGCAGGGATGTGTTATGTGAGTGGTGGGCAGTGAAATGCAGCAACGAATGGGATCTCAGAGCCGATGCGTCACCGACGCGACAACCAACGAGACGAGTCTTTCTTTCCCTTTCCCCCCCCCCCCTTCCCTGGTTCAGACCACGTACGAAGGTACTGTACTGTATAACGCGTACCTCTTGCTGCGCCCGCAGGGCTATGTCACTCTACTGTACTGGACGCTCTTGGCCTTTATTTATTATCATCATCATCTACTTGTACATCATCTACGTTCGTGGGGTGTGGGTCAACAGATTGTTTACACGGTGCACACACACACTGCCGCAATGGGGTCTGCGAGGAACAGCAATCATCACATGCATATACAGTATTTGGGATTGTTGTTGGAGCGAAGGGGTGGAAGGTCCGCGTGACGAACTACTGTACTGCGCATAGTGGTAGCTGGAGTGGTCGTTGTTGGCCGAGTCGAGTCGAGTCGAGGCGACCATGTGATTTTTTGTGAAAGCAGAATGTATCGTTATACATGGTTGATTCTGGACAATGTAATGCAATGCAATGGTTCACACATATGCTATGCTAGGCTGCACTGTGAGTTCCCATTTGGCTCGCACAAGGCACCTTCCAAGGTTATAGGTAGGCAACAGCAGCAGCAGAGCTTGTGGAAAATATACAATGCAAAAATCTCGTGACAGTGACACGGGGGGGTATCTCTCTATATAAACAAAATTACAAACCCATTCTCGTAGACCAGACCCAAAACCTTACAGCTGTCCAGAGTCTTCCGCAGACGCCATGTGGAAGGTCACTTCTGTGAAATCTCCAGTCTATGCCCTTTTATCGTGCTTGCCCTTCGAACACAATGATACACGTGCGTCTGACTCACTCTCGCACATTATCAATGCTTAGTCCCTCTTCCCCCTCATCATCACCCTTCTGGTCAAGTCGACCATACAAGACCTCGCAGACGCCTCCGATGGGCACGTCGAGCACGGCATCTGTGCCCTCGTTCCACAAACTTCTCCAGTCCAGGTCTTTGGCTTGGCTGGTGCGAGACGATCGCTGACGATGATTATGATGGTGGTCCGGCGCCATGGACGACTTGGTGCGCGGAAGCATGCCCTTCCTGCTGTCATTGTTCTTTGCTGATTTGCCTTGCACGCCTTGGCTTGTGCCGAGAGCTGCGAGGCTGGAAGATGCAGCGGCAGAGGAAGAGGCAGAAGAATGCAAGGCAGTAGCAGACGCCGAGGCGGTAGCATGACTGGATGAAGCAGAAGAAGTGGCAGCAGCAGCAGCCGCAGCAGCAGAAGTAGCAATCGCAGCTGCGGCATCCCAAGTCCTGCCCTCTCGCACGATATTTCCGTCCCCGTCGACAACAGCTACCACGGCGGCTTCGTCGACCAGACATCCCAGATCGGCCATTTTCAGCGTCAGGGTGCCCGTGTTGTAGCTTGCGAGAGCGACAAAGACCCACACGACCGCCGTGACGAGCCATGCCGGGATGGCCAGACTCCACCATCTGTTCGGGTAGTAGTAGATACCCAGCTGATGCAGGAAGGGCGAGGGCAGGTAGGACCACAAGAGATAGATCAGAAATCCAAGCGAAGAGGTCAGATACAGAGTGAATCCGTAGTACTCGTAAGTCGGGACTTTTGGCGATGCACGCGGGATTGGTCTGGCGGTGCGGAAAGAAGAAGACAAAGTCGTTGCAGCCGCCGAGTTGGGGGTTTGCGCACCAGTGGGCAGCGTTGTGTTGGATGTCGTCGTCGCATTCGTAGACAAGGCAGTCGCGGGGCCACTTCCCTCATCCGAGCTGGGATCAGGAGTCGCTGGCCGACTTGAGGCAGATGTGAAATTGGGTCGTAGCAGAGAGGTCAAACTCGGAGATGGAGGGAGAGGAGTGGGAGGTCTGTTGTAAAAGGGAGGAGCAAATGTTGCAGGACCGAGATAACTGCTGGATCGGGAAAAGGGTGGCCGATACGTGCTCCCGTCCAGAGAGGCCGATGAAGGAAGATTGTTCAAAGTGTCCAGATCAGATTCGTCAGAATCAGAAGCCTCAGGCGACGGGCCGGAGGCATGAATAATGGCTTCTTGTTCATGCTTGTCTATCTCGTCTATCTCGTCCGATTTACGACTTGGATCATCGAGGCTAAAGTCTTCTATAGAGGCAGGCTCAGAGGGCGAAGTCTGCGTCAACGTCGACGAAGCTTCAGATGCATCTCCACCGATTGCTACCTGTGCATCCTTGTCTTGGACCTTCGTCGCCGTCGTTGCTATAGTGTTGGCTGTATTGCTCTTCTTAAAGGCGTGTAGAGTTGGGAGGTTCGGTGTCGATCGCGAATGCGCGCCCACCGGCAGTGGGCTTGAGTGGAGTCGACGTGACATTTCTCATGCCATTATCTGGAGGTGTTGGTCTCCAGACGCTGATTTGATCATTGGATTAGTCGCGCAATGTATATTCCGTGCAATGTTTTGACAAATATAGGAAGCTATGGAAGGCATCTTGGAGTGTTGTTACATGACTCGCGCATTGTGACGTTTTCTGACTCGCATACCAGCTCCGTCTCGAGTCCACAATAGTGGTCTCCCTGGCCATTGATGTCGATACAGGTACCATAGCCGCACAGATGAGGTAATATTCCACTTGGGCGATGCGTGTGAGCGTTATAAGTCAGATGGTCTTTCAAAGGTAAATGCCTGTAAGCAAAGTCTCGCCTCATCTTGGTCAAGTTTTCATGTCAAATCTGATATCCACGAATGGTTCCTCGTATCGAACGCGACCCTGTCCATTCCACTGCGGTGTCTACTCTGGCTGCCATTCACCAGACTTCCGGCCACAAATAGACACACGTACCAAGCGCGATGGGAGGAGTGATGATTCGCACTATGTAGCTACTCATATCTCGTGGACCCGGCGGGCGGAGGTTGTCGTTGTATGAAAGACCTTATTGTGGCATGTACAGTACGTCGTTTAAATTCTCCGTCATAAGGTAACTTACTCGCAATCCACAAGCCCAATCATAGATCGGACCGGTCGCCCAGTCAAATAAACAGAGTCCCATGAACCTCATCTTGGGACATTTTACCGTCTAGTCTTGCGGAACACATGCACCGACGCAAAAAATGACATTCGTACCTCTGCTCTATGTATTTATCCCTTCCTTCATCATCTTCTTTTGTACAGAACGCCGTTGAACACAATCGACATGTTTATAAACCCCCAAAATGCAGCCCCAATTGTACCATTCAATCTTTTGTTTTCCACGGTAAACCCCTTTTCGATCAAATTCGACATATATCTTGCCATCTTTTCGTGTCCTTGGTGAAAAATCGCCGAGATACTTTCACCAACTTGTCCCGCTCAGTTCCAAGCCTCAATGTTGTTGAGAATCGTACCCTCGTCGGTTCTCTTTACCAGCTTGCCGAGTACGTACACCTTCTCGCCAGCCTTCTCGAGCAGCTGTTGCGCCTCCTTGGCCTTCCCCTGGCTGGCAACAATCACCATACCGATGCCGGTGTTCCATGTGCGTGCAAATTCGTGAGACTCGACATTGCCAGCCTCCTTGAGCCATTTGAGCACATCGGGTACGGGCCAGCTGCCGACCTGCACCTCGGCAGCGAGGTGCTTGGGAAGCATGCGGGGGATGTTGTCATAAAGTCCACCGCCGGTGATGTGAGCCATGCCCTTTAGAAGATCCTTCTCGACAGCTTGGAGCAGGGGCTTGACGTAGATTCTGGTGGGAGTGAGGAGACTCTCTCCGACACTCGTGCTAGGCGCCCAAGGTGCCTTGTCGTGGTAACCGAGACCCTTGGACTCGACCACTCTCCTGACAAGGGAGAATCCGTTCGAGTGCACACCGTCACTACCGAGACCTAGAAGAACGTCGCCCTTGACCATGGCATCCGTATCAGGCAAGATCTTCTGTCCGCGCTTGAGGGCGCCAGTGGCGCAACCGCCAGCATCGAACTCGTTGCCCTGGTACATGCCAGGCATCTCTGCTGTCTCACCTCCCACAAGCGCGCATCCTGACTGCACGCAGCCAGCCGCGACTCCCTCGATGAAACTGACTGCCTCGGGGATATCGAGCTTGCTGCAGGCATAGTAGTCGAGGAAGGTGAGTGGCTCGGCGCCCTGAACGACAAGATCGTTCACGTTCATGGCCACAAGATCGATACCCACAGTGTTGAACTTGTCCATGGCGAAGGCAATCTTGAGCTTGGTGCCGATACCGTCAATAGCCTGAACAATGATTGGTGCGTCCTTGCCGAACCCAGCAGAGGCAAGGTCCAGCGCACCTCCGAAACCACCAATCTCAGCATCGGCACCGGGGCGACGAGTGCTCTTGACCGCAGCCTTGATGGCAGTGACGAGATCGTTACCCGCATCGATGGACACTCCCGCATCCGCGTAGGTCATACCAGCTTGCTTGCCTGATGCGCGTGTGCAAGTAGCACCGTTGTATGCGGGTTCCAGGAGTTTCCATTGGCAGGTGATGTTCTCCTTCTTGAACTCGTTGAGGAGGTGAGTGGCGATTTGTTCGAAGTTGTGAGTTGCCAGAGCCAGAATGGTAGGGCCAGCCCCAGAAAGACAGATACCGAGGAGACCAGGGTGGGACTTGGGGGTCACGGAGCTCAAGATCTCGGTCAAGCCCGGAATGAGAGTCTTTCGGTAGGGCTGGTGGACCTTGTCTTGCATACCGTCAAAGATGAGCTCCGGGTTCGGTGGAGATTGACCGAGTGCAGTCGTAAGGAGGGCTATCCTCTGCAAGTTGGACACAACGTCGGCTTTGGGGTAAGACTCCGGGAGGACTGAACGTGCGCTGGCAGTGGAGACTTCGAAATCGGGGATGATAGCGATGCACTTGATTTCCGGCGCCCATGTGAATTTGATATGCTTGCCAATGTCCATGGGTGGAACGGGCGGCTTGAGACCTGTGTCTTCACCACCTGCAGGGGCAGGAAGGACTTCACTGAGAGGAATCTCCTTCCTCTTCATGTCCTCCGAGTCGAGGTCCTTGAGATATGAGCCGACGAAACCACCGAACAGGGCAGCGGCAACATTGTCGGGATGTCTTTCGATCATGAGACAGAAATCAAGCATGCGATCTTTGGAGAGGCTAAGACCGCCAACCTCGCTACCAAGCATGACTCCGGCAACAACAGCAGCTCCAGAAGATCCAAGGCCTCGGCCGAGGGGAATCGGGTTGTTAATATGCACATGGGTCTCACAAGGAAATGCCCTCTGATCATGGCAGCGCAACACATAGAGCGCTGTCTGGGTGATCAGGTTCTGATCGGCGACAAGCGGCACCTCCTCAGCGCCTTGACCTTCATAGGTGATACGGCAGTTGAAGAGCTTGTCAGACGACTTCTTGGTGGTGTCGACGGTGACGGTCAGTTCTAGCCACACAGAAAGGGCAAGACCGATCACATCAAAGCCGGGGCCTGAGACGCATCAACACTCGAGCTCAGAGTAGCTGGTACACGTTGATCCTACCGATGTTGGCTGACGAGCACGGGACCTCTGGTGTTTATCAGCGCTGTCTGTATAAGACAATATGATGGGGCATGTCATACTGATAGAGAAAGACATGGTCACAGAGTTCCGACAACCTTTTCTCTCGACTCCTGGTACGTTGGAAGATCTATGTGAAGCCTAGGTGAACCAGAGCGATCAGAGATCAGAGCAAATTGATTATAGTATAACGAATGAATCCCCTCAAGAGATCCCTTCGCTGGAAGACAGTCACAGTTGATATTTTTTATCAGAACGGCCGATAGTCAGCCAAGCCAAGAATCAGACCCTGAGATCTAGCTTCGATATCGGACTTAAGAAAATTGTAACACCTGATGTTCGACTGCCCCGCACTCGGATATCAGTCGGGCCGTCGACCGCCAAGCAGCAGCGCCGGGTCCCGCAACCCAGAAGTAAGGAAGGTACGTTAGGGAGGAGGGCAGGCGTGGAGGGATTGGGAAGCGACGACATCATCCGGAAGGGCAGACAAGCCAAGGCATGCTCGCATATCACAACTATCTTACCTCGAAAGCACTAAACATACAACATATTGTGGGTAAGTGGTGGCCTATGTCAGGCTTTGATAATGCTACAAGTTGCCGATTGTCTTCGTCTTGACTAATCCGGCGTACAGCTTCAATAATACCCGTAACTCGTGTATACCGTAACCAAGCTTGGAGTGCTTGTACCTCTATTGAATCTCTAGATTAGACCGAGCAAGAGCTGGTTCATTACCATCGCGGACACCAGAGCAGGAAGAACAACAGATCATCAAGATGCCCGTAAGCGGAGATTCTCAGATGGTATTTGTATCGATGCCAATGGCTCAACATCGTATAGGCTTACCATTCCGTCTTCCTCGATGAACCGAACCAGCAAGTGATCGGTACGTCCGGCCTCTGGCCTGAAGTGTTGCCTTTGACACAATTGACTGACGGCTCGCCATCCGGTACAGGAAACTTCGCTCTGCTGCCCCTCCGCACCCGCACCCGTGGACCTGCACAACAATTGCCTCCTCTTTCCGGAGATGTCACCGAACTCACCATTGAGGCATCACACGAGTCGTACGATCCCATTGACGAGATCGTCGCTCTCTTTCGCGCGAACACGTTCTTCCGAAATTTCGAGATCAAAGGTCCTGCCGATCGAGTGCTCATTTATGGCATTCTATATGTTAGCGAAGTGTTGAGCAAGATCAAGCCTAACGCTGGAAGAAGGGATGCCGAGAAGGTACGTGATAAGAAGAAACCATGGAAGACAGTACCTCCCAGCGTCTACCTGCTCAATCGCAATTATCCGGCGGAAAGACAGCAATGCTTATACCTATGTGTCGTGTCATCTCGCTCGACAAGGCGATCAAGGTGTCTCGGCCACGCATGATAAGACATTGGATTGACGAAGCGGGAACCGTCGAGCGAGCTGGAAATGCTGACCGCGAGTGACCAGGCTGTAATGAACACTGCTCTCGACACAAACTTCGCTATCCCCGGCGACCCAACCTTCCCACTCAATCAAGCTTTCGAAACTCCGAGAGACAGGAATGAAGCCGAAATCCTACGACAGTACATGAGTCAGATGAGACAAGAGGTTGCTATTAGACTGCTGAACAGGATATACGCCGACGAAAACGTCCCAAGCAAGGTAAGAGTAGACATTATGGGAAATGAGTATCGAGGTTTATTAACATGCGACAGTACTGGCTGAGCTTCACAAAGCGCAAGTTCATGGGCAAGGCACTTTGAGTGCATCACAGCGGAGTGCGATGAGCACGAGAGTGCAGAAGTGTCTGTCACGCGCATACGAAAGCGCAACAACTACAATATCTTATACAAGCAGTCCTCCTTTACTTGATCCACCGGTCGCATGCTGAAGAGAACCGGGACCCGGCTATGCCATCGTGTGTCAGATCTGACCCGGCTATTGATTAATATATGTGCCAATCAATTCGTAGCTGTAGAGTAGAGATTGAATATTGATGCGGACGGGCGCTTGCCTTGCAAGATGACTTCTCTCACCATCTGCTAAAAGGATAGAAGGCTATACAAAGTTTGTCACAATGACGCACGCTAAATGCGCGAACAGCACTTATTAAAACCTTGCCTTCATGTTTACTTCTTCCTCAAATAGTGGCAATCCTCCACGTTCATTGCGAAGATTTGTAGACGAGTCACGGTGTCTTCTGTCGTAAAATTCTCATCATGCAAAACATGGGTGCCACGCCCAGCAATGCCTTTTTATGGCTTGAAGAGCGTTCAGGCTGACCAGTGTGATTATTTAGCTACAGGTAAGAGAGTACAACACAACGCATAACACGTGTATGAAGCAGGCCAAAATGTGATACGAGTAATCTAAACAGTCTGTCTCTACTATATCTCGATATCTCAATTTCCTTGGAGCAAAATGGAAGCATATAACACATCTAGATCGCCATGAGACCCGGCGAAAATTTCTGCCATTTGCGCTACAACTTGGCCTGGAGTCCTCGTCGGAGCGTGGAGATTGGGCACTAATAACGCGGTGATTCAAGATGGAGGTGCCTGCAAAAGATCGCCTAACATGCAAGTCAAGGTTCACTACTTGCCCATGCAACAAAGCTCATCGGTGCATAACAGAGGACAACGAAGGACGCCACTGCTATCTTCTAGATGAGGCACTCGAATGCCACATGGATAGCCCTGGCGGCACTCATGGATCCCCATAAACCTTGTCAAGCTCTCAAAGCTAGCGGGGCGACACAACCAGAAGAGTGATAACAGGCTGTCATCAGCAACGTCTCCAGCTCATGAGAACGAGATCTTCTACATGCTCATCATCGCGTATCTGTGGGATGGTCCCATTGCTATTCTCATCTCTACATATTCGACAAGTTAGGTCACTTGGAAGAAAGCATCCCAACTTCCCGCAAGCGAGGGCGATTAGAAGAGGACAAGCCCCGCAAATGGACAAAAAATTGACGGATCAAGGCCAACGCAGTATCACGCAACGAAGGCCAACAGCATTATCAACGCTTCTGCTAGCCAGCAAGATATAACCCTGCTTGTTTTGCAAGACCTAGGCCCTCGAAACGGCTGCTGACATTCAGATAGTGATCGGATCGATACCTCCACCAACTCGTACCATGTCTTCGAACGCGTGTACCGACGTCTGCAATGCGAGCTGCACGGTTTTCACACCGTGCAGCTCACCAGCTTAACTCCCGGAATATTGCATGAAAGTACCGAAGAGTGGAGCCTTGCGTTCTGTCTAATCACATTCTACGAACTTCCATTGTTACATGAGGAACAGCATGAGTGATGGCAGATGTGAGCAGTGCGTCTTCAAAAGCGCGGATTCGGCTGAACCCCCGACGTCAATAAGGTTCACAGCACGTCAATGTGGATTGTGGCTGCCCACGCTTGTTTCCCTTCCTTGTTTCCCTTTCCCTCATTCGCCGCCAAGCATAGGAAGGAACTACCTCATAGTAGCAAGCTTCGCCATGGTCGCATGTCACGGAGATGTTCACGAAATCAATTGTGAACCGCCACATCAATAAATTTTTACAACTGGCAATTCGCAAATTTGACTAAAGACAGCTACATTCGTTTCGGCGTTGTACCCAAAAGACTGGCCTTGCTGCCGTCAAGATGAAGGAAAGAAACATCCTTCCTGCTGCGACGCCATCGGCACTATCAACGTCCACACCAAAGGATGGTGTATCACGTCCCAAAAAGTCTACGAAGAGGTCTACTGCAGTGCAGATTGCGTGTGACTCCTGCAGAAGAATCAAGTGCAAGGTATGCGATCTTATAGGTTAATTCACCGATGAGAAGCTGAATGATCCGGCTATAGTGCGATGGCACAAGACCTGTATGTGGAAAGTGCGCAGAACGTGTCACCCAATGTCATTATGACACAAAAGAAGGCATGACACGTACAGCTCACCTTCGCGAGACCAATACGAAGCTTGTTGCGAAGCTGAAGGTGTATGAAAATGCGATACTAGCCATCCAGAGCGACATGCCCAGTTACGAAACACTTGAGCATCTCAAAATCCTTGGCCTATCGCCTGAGTCGAGGCAGGCAAAGCTGTTTAAAGAATCTAGCAATGGGTCCACCCATGGTGAATACTTTTCGTCCCCTGACCCGGATAATCAGGTTTCTGTTGGCCAGGGCAAACAACCTTCTCATATATCAAATGCCAGCGCCTTTGTCTCTTCGCCCTCGCACTCTAAGGACTTTGTCTATGACAAGCAAGGCCTCAAGGGATTTGATCCTGTGTGCCCAACACCAAGCCTTGACTCGGCATCGTATCATTTTCTTGGTACGGAACCTTGGTCACAAGTTTGCCAACTGCCGCTGGACGATCTGGATACATCAGCTGCTGTCACAGCGGGGCGGCTCGTGAGCAGGTCGCCATGGCTGTCAAGTTCTGACCCATCCGAGCTGTACTCGAGTTCGGAGTTAGGTCAAATCCCTTCCGTTCCGTTGCATCGCCCCGCTCGTCCCAGGCTTGGACCAGATGCTGAGGGGTCGACAGGACACAAGCAGGATTCAGCAAGGTACCTCCCAAAACTCCAGGATCCTGAGGGGATCATGAACTATCGAGATGGATCTGTGCCACCGAGCGATGATCAACAGCAAAGTGCAGGAGACTGGAGTCGGACGAACGCGGGAAACAACGGATATGGTATTAGATCAGGTGCCGATCAGTTTTATTCGGAGGCCAATGTGAATCAGCCCTTCGGTGCAGGTTACGACCCAAACAATGGAAGAGTCTCCGACAGCCAGGACGGCTGGCATTATGCGCTGGTTGTCAGGGACTCCCAGAAACTCACGCCCACAACGGACTTGCCAGACAATAATTACGATGATATATGGTATCAGAGATCTTCGGTAAACTGCTGCAGCCCATGGTGCCTTGAACACAATTGGTCAAGAGGCTAAAACTTTAAAACGCAGCACATGGAACCCTATGAAGACGGACAGGTTTGGAGCTTGAGTGAAGAACTACAATCTGCACCACTGGATCTTGGTTCGCAGAGTTCCGCATCATCACCTGTGTTAGCTGCTCCGCAAGCAGCAGGAGTTCCTTTCTACTACCCTACTGGTACAGTCAGAAAATTCGGTATGTCGTCAGGTTTTCATTTCGCGGTGCTTAAGTCATGTGTGCTGAGTAGTGCGCAGGCAATCTGCCTATGTCAAGTGCTATAAGTGCTAATCATTATCCGTCGGCTACTCAGCGACGGCAAATGCTCAATGTCAGAGTGATGGAGCATACAATACCTCCGCTGCTGGTGGACGAAGATAGTCCCATGTCGAGAATCTATGTTTCATACAAGGAGTCTGTCTTGGAGCTTATTGGCAACAGTGCATCTATGCTGGGACTCCTCGAAAATCCGGATGCTGTTTATGTCGACACTTTTCTTAATGGACGCACTTCTCATGATCCTAGCAACGTGAGCAGCTGGGCTTGTGGTTTGATGAATGTCCTTCTAGATTTTGACTTTCACCTACAATTGGCTTGGATTGGTATGCTGACGCGCTTTATGAGGGTAGGTATGCTTTGCTCCTCAATGTACTTCTGGATGCCATGACGCTGACAAAACTGACCAAACCAAAGTGGATCATCAACCCTACCGCAGAAAACTATGCCAAAATACCAACCATGATGAGGCCTGGCAAAGGGCAACGAATTCTCCCACATTCTCCGGCAATCGATCTGTGTCCACAGTAAGCCGAATTCCTGTTTTTCTTGTTTGTCGCTGACACGATCGGAAAACAGTCCAGCCATGCGCGAGATGCTCATGAGGCATTATCGAGACTGGCTAAGCCCGATGCGTAGTTGCGAGAGTGCCGTTAGTTGCTGGACAGAAGGGCTCGGGGCGGCATATGAAATGGAGACATCGAGTGGGCGCTTCAGGCTCACGGCAGATTTCGAGAGACACACACAGATTCTGAGCAACTGGACCTTCAACCACACGATCAGCAACGCCTTCCCTGAAGCTGAGGCGTCTGGAGTCGTAATCAGGTGAACCGAAGATGAGAGGCTGCAATGATTTGCGATAAGACCAGCACGCCATCGATGTGGAACACGCTAAGGTTCGAGAGTGCCTAGCTGGGGGAGTACTAGAGTGGCTTCGCAGAGCAAGGCTCTTTTCGATTTCAAATGCTCGACGCTGGTTAAATTAATCTGGCGAGGTTCTGAAGGGCTTGGTGTTTATGGAGGTTTCCCAACCATTTCCTTGTTTCCTTACTAATCCGCTCATTACTGATATGGCTAGCCATTGTGGTCGCTGCAGGTGTGTGTTCCGAGCGAGGGGCAGAGTCGACGACAAATTCGCGTGGAGATGATGTTGAATGTCTTTTTACCTTTTTTTCTAACATCACCATTCCCAAGCCACACATCTTCTGTGTTTCCCAAAGAAGAGGTGAGCGCAATAATGGGCTGGCGATGATGTATGGTGGCAGCTATATAACCCATTAGGAAGACCTTCTCCTGAAATGTAAGAGGGAGCGAGAACAGCGCAAGAGGGATGAAGGGAGAAAACGGCAAGATTGCACGATGATCCTTTTTTGTTTTATTTTACTGCGATCGTTTCTCTACGCATTTCTATGTCCTATTCTTAGTCGAAAGCAGTCCGTCATACATTTCCCCCATGTCATGAGCTCAATGGACTTTTCAAAGGAGATCCAGAGATGGTAAAATGGAAGCAAAAGACCTATTTCAGACCCTTGGCAGCAATGTCGGACCTGAACTGCATGCCATTAAAGTGAATGGACTTGACGCCCTCGTAAGCCCTCTTGACAGCCTCGGCGAGGTCGGCACCGGTGGCCGTGGCGGCGATGACTCTGCCTCCGCTCGTCAACAACTTTCCGTCCTTGACCACTGTGCCGGCGTGGAAGATGGTCGTCGTGTCCTGGGCCACAGCGTCCAGTGTGATCGGGGTGCCCTTTGCGTAAGTGCCCGGGTAGCCTCCAGCGGCGACGACGACGGTTGCGGCTGACTGCGAGGAGATCTGGATGGGCAGGACAGACGACAGAGTGGCGGTGGTGCAGTGGTACATGAGCTCCGCGAGATCGGTCGAGAGCAAAGGCAAGACGGACTGGGTCTCCGGGTCGCCGAAGCGGACGTTGTACTCGAGGACTTTGGCGCCCTTGTTGGGCGTCATCATGAGGCCGGTGAAGAGGCAGCCGACGAAGGTGTAGCCTGACTTGCGCATGCCGTCGATGGTCGGCTGCAGGATGGTCTTGTTGATGTGCTCAAGTTGCGATTTGCTGATGACTCTGTCCGGGCAAGGGGCGTAGGTTCCCATGCCGCCCGTGTTGGGACCGGTGTCGCCGTCTCCTATCCTCTTGTGGTCCTGGGCTGGGGGCAGCGAGGCAATGACGTGGCCGTCGCTGAAGGTCAGGATGGAGCATTCTTCTCCCTCGAGGAACTCTTCGATGACGACGCTGTTGCCCGCGTCGCCGAATTCTCTCGTCAACATGATGTCCTTGAGGGCGGCGTGGGCTTCTTCTTTCGTCTGAGGGATGATGACTCCCTTTCCTGCCGCCAGCCCATCGGCTTTGATGACGACGTCGTGGTCGATGGCGTCGAGGTATCGCTTGGCGGCTTCGAAGTCGCTGAAGTTCTCGTATGCCGCCGTCGGGATGTTGTATTCCTTCATGAAGTCTTTTGAAAACGTCTTGCTTCCCTCCATGCGCGCGGCCGCCTTGCTTGGTCCGAAGACGCGGATGCCCGGCACATTCTGTTGGAAAAAGTCTGTGATGCCGGCCACCAAGGGAGCCTCGGGTCCAGGGATCAGGAAGTTGACCTTCTTCTCTTTGGCGAATGAGGCAAGCGCGGGAAAGTCCTCTTGCGAGATGTTGGAGATGTTGGTCACGTTTTGTAGGCTGTATGTGGCGTGGGAAAAAATCGGGTCAGACCAACAGACCATGCAGCTCTTGGACCAGATGATGGAGAGAAAAGAAAATAGACACAACGAAACATGTAGGAATAGAAGAAATCGGATTCACTCGGAAAACCTACAGTTCTGTGCCTCCGTTGCCAGGAACGACATAAATATGTTCGACGTGGGGAGACTGAGCCAGCTTCCACGACAGCGCATGCTCTCTGCCACCATTGCCGATGAGCAAGACTGTGAGCTTGTCAATTGCCATTGCTGGAGGACTGCTGCGGATGGAGATGCAGCAATGTGTGTGTATATTTTTGGGATATATAAATGTCGATATAAAGCTCTGGTATTCGTCCAGGGAAAAAACATATAGGTAAGGTCAAGAGGGGGAACTTTTCGAGGTACGGAGGTACGAACTGTCTTCTGCCCCACACTTTCACTCGCACCTGCCTGGGCACGTACTGCGCCTTATTCTGTGCCTTCCTTTACAGCAGAGTGACGCAGTGAGAACAAAACAAGGGTTCAGGCGATACTTCTTCAATGGTGATACCACTGCGCCACAGACATCTGCACAGCTTTGAGGCTTAGACGGCGAGGGCGACAGATCAACACTTCAGCAGTACATTCAGTAGCCTGTGGCTGATACAGGAATGTTTGATTTCTTCATCAACCCACGCTCAAAGGGCGGAGCATGCTGAGGTACAGTAGGTACCCAAGGTGAGGCGAGGCACCTCAAGGGTTACAGGCAAAGTAAAGGGTAAAGCGTCGTGGTCGTCGTCGTCATTGCTTTTCTATTCCGCTGCAGCATCTTGATGTGTTTCTCGGAGCGCGCGCAGGAGCAGTGTGGTTCTAACACCATCGCATGCGAGGTTGTCGATTGAATAATATCCCTCAATTACTTTAATATCCTCTTAGTCTCTTGACTCCCAAGGGTTTCCTTGGCCTGTTGCCTTCTCTTCCGGCTCTCCTTCAACGTTCGTGACTTTGCCTGAACAGCACTTCTTACCATTAGCCTCTGATTGCTGTGCTTTGATTACTACTGTACCTACTGTTTAATCCTTTCCACCCACCTTGTCTCGTCAACCTCAGGCATTCCAATAGCTTGGTCGAGGCGCGCATGATACTCAATATCAGCGATCGCAGGATCCTCTTGAACCAAAGCACGTGGTTGCCTTGAAAGACAATTACTTTCCTGGTGATCGCCGTTCATCCTGCTCCACCGCCGTCTTCTCGTTCACGTCATTCGTCATACCACAAATAAAAGAACAACCGCTGCCACGACCCGGGAGCAGGAGTGATAGCAAAAGCAACATGGTCATCAGAAAGCCGCTCCCATCCGAGCATCCTCCATATCCCACATCGCCTGTAGTGCCTGATTATGCTGCTGCTGCCTCATACCAAGATGACGCACAAGAAGCAGGTCGAATAGGTCGACGATCCAGGGCGAGCTCCACCTCTTCACACAACACCTGGAACTCTGGATTCTCCGACGACGATGACGACAATGATGCCGACAAACTCGACGCCTTTGACCATCCGGCGCATACAGCTAATGGCGCCACCGACGGGGCACACGACATACCTAGCAGCCTAAGGCCCGGTCCTCCTGTGGCTCCCCAACAGCAGACAAACCCTTGGGCCTCTGAAGAGCTTCAAGGACAAGAGATTCCGGCCAGACCTCCCGTGCAGTCGAGTAACCCGCATAATCCTTATCTTCGAATGCAAAACACCGGACAGAATCAGTACGACAGTCAATCGGCCTGGGCTGAACCCCCGACTACTGCTCCTCCACCGCCACCCGCTCTCGCTCCCCCTCCACCACCCGTCGAGTTGCCGACCATGCGCACGCCCACAGATGAACTGTCCAAGATGACGCTCGGTGAGGCCTTGGAGACAAGGCAAAACACAAACAGCGTGTTACCGCAGGGCCTTCAACCTGCTCTTGTTCCTGTCCAAACGGGCTCGAGTTCGCAGAGTATCGAAAGACAGCACTCCGGCGCTTCGTCAAACCCGTGGCAGGATGATTCGGACCGCAAGCCAGAGAGCCAGGAGAAAGCCGAAGCTCCTGCGCTGCCCATCTGTGATCAGAAGCTCGCTCCGCCGCCAGCGTCTGCTCCTCCGCCACCACCTGCCGACTTTGTTCCGCCACCTCCTGCTGCTGTTGCGCCAGTACCGCCCACTGCCTTTGATCCGCCTGCACTCCCTCCACCACAGTATGCTCAGCAACCATCTCAGCCAATCTCGCTCATGGACGACGAACCCGCACCTCAGCCCTCGAAGCCAATTGAGGAGGTCCCTCCACCACAACCGCCTCGACCTGCACCCATCCACGTTGCTTCTGCTGATGCTGCTGCCGCTGCTGCTTCGAGGACGTCCGGCGCCAACCCCCCCGAAACGCCAATGACAAGAGCCAAAAGGCAAAGAAACGAGACATACCAGATCAAGCAAATTCGCTGGTACGACGCCGCAGTCGAAGACATTAGACAGTCGCCGGTCATGACACAGAACGCAAACGGTCCTTGTCCCCTGCTTGCCTTGGTGAATGCCTTGTCGCTATCCACGCCTGCAAACGTCGAGACGGCGCTGGTGGACGCCTTGCGCTCTCGCGAGCAGGTCAGCCTGGGCTTCTTGTTGGACGCCGTCTTCGAAGAACTCGCCAGGAGGAGCGAGATCAATGACAAGGAACTCCCTGATGTCGGCGACCTCTACGCCTTCCTCATCACCCTACACACCGGCATGAACGTCAACCCCAGCTTCGTCCTGCCCGGCACCCCTCATGTTGGCTCTGTCGAAGCAGAAGTATCTGTGGAACCCGGTATTGCCAAGCCTGGTGTCTTCGAGGAGACCCGTGAGATGGTTCTTTACAGCACTTTCGACATCCCTCTGCTGCATGGCTGGATCCCACCACCTGGCTCGCCGCCTTATGCCGCCTTTGCTCGGTCTGCAAAGACCTTCGACGAGGCCTTGAACATCCAGTTCAGAGAGCAGGAGTTGGAAGACAAGCTGGAAACCACCGGCTTGACGCCCGACGAACAGCAGACGTACGAGGATATCGCTGTCATCAAACAGTTTCTGGAGGAGTATCCCACCCAGCTTACCGAGCACGGCTTGGAAGTCATGACCAGCTCCCTCAAGCCCGGCTCCGTCTCAATCCTTTTCAGAAACGACCACTTTACCACACTCTACAAGGAGCCCCGTACCGGAGTCCTCCTCACTCTCGTCACAGATGCCGGATATTCTTCTCACGACGAGATCATATGGGAAAGCCTGAAGGACGTAAGTGGTGCCGCGAGTGAGCTCTTCTCCGGCGACTTTAGACCTGTCGGAAGCAGTGGCAGTAGCGCCGCGCCTAATACCAGTTCCAACCCAACCAACGAAGACGCGTCGCAAGGCTGGCAGACGGTGCCATCACATGGTAGAGGCAACCAAGAGACTGGTACTATCGGTCACTCGACCACCTACGCGCCTCCGCCAGGACCTCCTCCCGGTCGTTCTACGCTCGCACCAGCATCCGACGAAGCCGCCGGGCTCCCACTGGAGCATCACAAGTCAACGGAACAGGAAGACCATGATCTTGCTCTTGCTCTGCAATTGCAGGAGGAGGAGGAAGACAACGAACGTCGCGAGGCTGCTGCTCGTCGACGTCGTGAGGACGAATTGTCTCGCCAATTTCTCGACCGCGAAGGCCAGAACACGCCTGATCGCCCACCTCGTACGTCATCTCCGCCAGACACCCCCGAGAATCGGCCTCAGGTTCCACCACGGCGCTCGAACCTAGCGACTCCTCAGCTGCGCGAACCTGCACCAAGCCCGTCTCTGGACGCACCTTACCTCCGGGGTCAAGAGGGTGCCGATGACCAACCGCCAAGCTACGAGCAGGCCGCCTCGGACCGTCCGTTTCGTCCACCAGGCTCGCATCCCAGGAACTCAAACCGACAGGGTGACGCGTTGGGAGCGCTGAATGCCATCACTGCGCAACAACGTGCGCAGAACATGAATGCTGGACTGTCACCCACTTACCCGTCTCGTAACCAGAGCAGCATGAGCGTCAACACAGCCGCGTCGGGCAACCTGGGCCAACGCAGGACAAGCAGCATCATGAACGCCAATGGTGGAACGCCGGCAAATAGAGTGAGGAGGGTTCAGAGTCAGAGCACCCCCGGTAGTGTCAGCGCTCCCATCTACGGCGCTCGTCCGAACAATCAGGCCCAGGCACCTCCTGGTAGTGGTGTCGCCGCCCAGGAGGAGAAGTGCACGGTCATGTAATGAATACGACGTTTTCGTTCTTGCATGGAGTTTTATCATGCATCTAGAGATACCCTTATATGCTTACATTTACGACTATTATAATTTTCGCGCTCTTTGTTTTCTTGTCACTACCCTTTTCTTTCTTTGTTCTCTTGTTTACCATCAAGAGCTCACATTACATGTGTCTACAATGCCTATAAGACAAATGGTTGAGCGATTCGCTACCGAGTATCTCACTCCAGAGCTAGCAAGCACGATTGTCCACATGTCAGTGTCGCCTTACTCGATGGAGTGATGGGTCGCATATATGACTGACTCAAGTATAGGCCAGCCGTGTCGAGGATGTCCCTTGGAGGTACTGTGCTGTAGCCGACTGCAGCTGCACTGCTCTATCATTGTTTCTGCCCTTATCTGTGCTTCCTGTGAGTAGATGTAGGTAGTTACTGTATATCTGACTTGAGTACCGTCGAATCCGTTATCCAACTCAAAGCTCGACCAATATCCGTCATTCCGATGAACGATCAATAGCTTGAGCGATGTGGAAGGATTATATCCCCCAAGCTTCCCCGCCGGAGCGTGACAAACAAGCGGCCAGCGGATAAGATAGCCATCTCACCCGTCTCTCTTTCCCCTCTAACCCCCACTTCCAGTAATTAGAGCTTCCATGGGTTCCGGCATACTGATCGCCTCACCTTGACACTCGTGAGCTAGCCTGATCTCGACTGCTCTTGCCGTGGTCTGTCTCCTCTCCCTGGGTTCTGTGTCCACAAGCTTGGGAAAGAAGCTTGCCGACGCTTGTTCGCTACTCAGTTTTTCCGCCGAATAAACTCCCGCTCGCCGGACTTCTTTCTTAGCTGGCGCCCAACCGCGGAGAAAGATGGTTGCACATGCGAAGACCAGAAAACAAATGCGCCCGCCGTGAAAATAGGCACTGGAGGCGACACGCCCTAGCACTTTCTTTTGCCTACTACGCTGCTAGCTCGATGCTTGTTGGGCAGTCACTGTACCGTGCATTGTACTTGCTCGTGGGACTGTACAGTACCTCACTAGCAGGTACTATACTACGTGAACGGCTTTAACGAGAGTTTAGGCAGAGTAAGGTAAGCTTCGGCTGGTGGGAAGATAAGTAGCTCCCATATATTATCTCGTCTTTCCTCTTGCCTCTTTTCTTCTCTTGCGTCTTCTCTGTTTGTGCCTTTGCCTCACTCCAAAGACCTGTCAAGATGTTGGCCAAGGCCCTCGTTCCTCTCTCCCTGCTGTCCTCTGCAGTCACGGCCGAGACTGTGCTCGGCGTGTACATGTTCCACCGTCACGGTGACCGTACATCCAAGTCGACACCTCCGGCCAACCTGACCGATCTGGGCTACTACGAGGTCCATACTTCGGGAGACTACTATCGTAGCCGCTACATCGCCGCGGACGCCACCAGCAAGATCCAGGGCATGAACACAGACATTGTCAAGCAGTCTCAGATTTCCGTTTCCGCACCTGCCGACACCGTCCTGCAGAACTCAGCGACCGGTTTCTTGCAGGGCCTCTACCCTCCGGTTGGAAACACTCTCGCTACTCAGACTCTGCGCAATGGCACCAATGTCACGACTCCCCTCAATGGCTACCAACTGATTCCTCTGTCTCTTGTCACCAGCGGCACCGGCAGTGAAGACAATGGGTGGCTGCAGTCTGCCAGCGGTTGCAATGCCGCCGTCACGAGCTCGAACAACTACTTCTATAGTACCGAGTACAACGAGTTGCTCAGCAGCACACAGGAGTTTTACGACAGCATTACTCCCGTAGTGAACCGCACGTTCAACGAGAGCCAGATGTCGTACAAGAATGCCTACTTGAGTGAGTTCTGCCCAAAGGGAGCTATAACACACAGGCAACAACACTAACACGATCCACAACTAGTCTACGATCTGATCAACGTCGCCGAAATCAACAACGCCTCGATCCAATCCGCATCTCTGATCACCAACGACAGCTTCCACCAGCTGCTGACTCTAGCCAACACGCACGAGTGGAATCTAGCCTACAACAGCAGCGACAACACGCGCGCGATAGCAGGCATGACGCTCGCCGCCCAAGTGGTCCAATTCCTGAACACAACCGCCACAAACCCCTCCAAAGCCAGCAAAATGGGCATCCAATTCGGCGCCTACGCCTCGTTCGCCTCCTTCTTCGGCCTCGCGAACCTGACGGCCGCGAACCCCGATTTCTACGGAATCGCAGACTACGCATCCTCGATGGCTTTCGAACTCGTCACCAATGCCTCGACCGCCGCACCCTCGGCAGACGAACTCAGCGTGCGCTTTATCTTCCACAACGGAACCGCGTCCGCCGACTCGGAGCCCCAGACTTACCCTCTGTTCGGCCGCACGGATCCGCTCGTTCCCTGGACGGACTTCGTGTCTGAAATGAACAAGTTCGCCGTCGGGTCCACGGAGCAGTGGTGCACCGTGTGTCAGAACAGCACGGGGACATGCGCCGCCTATGCTTCTTCGTCGTCGTCCGCGCCTTCTTCGGGCAGCAGCACGGCCAGCAGCAGCGAGAAAGGCAACGGACTCAGTCCGGCTGTCAACGGCGTCATCGGCGCTATGGTCACACTGGCCGTTATTCTGGGTCTCGAGGCCCTCGTGCTGCTCGCGGGCGGTTTCAGAGTCGTGAGGAAGAATGCTGGGAAGGGCGCTGTGACTGAGGTCGCTGGTGCTTCGCAGGGCAAGGCTTAATGGAGGGCGCTTGCATCTGAGGACTTGAGGGGCGCGTTGATGGACTGGGTGTCATGGATCCTGGATGAGAGCGAATGGCCAGACATGAGAGAAAACAAGAAGAAGAGGGACAAACAGAGAGGGAAGGGAAACCTGCTCGCCCTGTCATCTAAAGAGTCTGATGAGCACAGACAGACAGAATAGCCAGACCACGAACTACGTACGTGTAATGAATGAGTATGAAGACGAAAAAAAGAAACAAGAAACAAGAAGCTCGTAACTTAGATATGTAATTAAATGATCTATCTGCCTTGTTGGTCTATGTCTTCTCTCCATGAAATGTTTCTCCACGTAAGTGAAAGGTATGAACGCACAGCCCGAGGCACAGTGCAGTACGCAATGTCACCGTCCGCGAGACTATGCGTCGTATATATGGATGGTATACCGACTTTGACTTTGCAGCTTGACTCGAAGGTCTTGTGCGTATATGTATATGTATATGTACAGCCGAAGATGCGTACCAGTCCTCGCCATCCAGCTCGTCAAGAGTGTTACTTTTGTAAGTGGATAGGTATAGCTTTCATAGTACATGCAAGTATTGACAGCGAGTAGTGAAAGGTAACAAAAAAAACATTATGTATTCCATTCATCTAGTCCTTCTTGGGGTATATCAATCTCATCTCATCTTATCTCGGTAGTCAAAGAAGCCGTTTTGCGGTTTGGTTCCTCCATGCGGCTTGTAGGAAGCAAGCAAGCATGTACCGGACGCGCGCGCAGTGATTCTCAGGGTGCCTGCCCCTTTCCATCTATCAAACGCGAGTCCTGAGCCGCCTCGTCGGTCTTCCACTGTCGCTCACTCAAGTAGTAGAAGACGTGGAAACACTACTTGATCTCGAAATCGTCGTCGAGTACGACCTCCTGCTATGATAGTCTTCTGTATCTGCATCGCCATCGACGTTGGGTCCAGGCCTGGCGTCACCACTACTGCCAGAAGCGGCGAAAGGGGCAGTGAAGAACTTGATGCCGGGTGGCAGAGCGACCGACGATGCCCTACGGATCCAGAGTGCTTTTGCAGCTGCTGCGGCGGCGGTACCGGCTGCGGCGGCGGGAGTGGCTATCGAGAGGATCGAGTATTTGCGCCAGGAACCTTGGGTCGAACTTGGTTTTCGTGCATGTTCGTCTTGCTTGCAATTGTTGGTTATCTCTTCGATTTCTTCGTCTTCTGTTGTAGTTTCCGAGTCGAGGTCCGCCTCATCGTCATCGTCATCGTCTTCGGAGGCAGTGATCATTGTGTCTCGTCTTTTGGGCGCAAGAGTACGTGCTGCTGCAGAGGGCATCTCGGTGATGGCGGAGCCGAAGTCGGTGGTTTTGGTATCGGAGGTCAGCCAGTGGAGGACTATCACTGATAAAGTGACTGTTCGAACAATCAGTACTTGTCTCTGAGATAAGTTGTGGAAGACAGGTCTTACAATCGATATTGCATTGCACAAAACACAGCCACGCGACTTCGTGTCCTTTAGTCACGTAGAAGATGACGTTGTTCGTGATGCTCCACGCCAGGATGGCCAATGTGCCCATGAGACTCTTGCCGGCTAGGTTGCGCAACTTGTTCTTTCCTCGCGTACTTGCAGGAAGGGTAATCGCCACAGCCTCGACGTCCAAGTCCTTCTTTGTCTCGGTGATCTCGTCTGGCGCGGGTGATGATGAGCTACGGGGGAAGCCAGGCTCCGAAGACGAAGGTGGCTTCGTTACTTGCACGACTGATTCGCTTGTCGTCTTCGCTTTGGTGATCGAAGTCTTGAATTTCCCGACCACAGATTCGATTTTGGCGCGTACGTTGCAGATGCTTTCTCTTCGACCACTGAGGGCTGATCGCTGCTTGCTCTTTTGCAAGATTCGTATGAAAACTGCTGTCAAAGCCAGATTGACTGCAACTTCGTAGGCTTGGAGAGGCGCAACAACGTTAGGGGGTAGACCCTTCATGCATCTTCCAGTGGTGGTGTTCATGTAATACACTGGATTGAGGCATGTCCAGACTGACAAAGCGACAACAGAGACGCAGACGAAGCTCATGCTGATCCACCAGACAGGATCATCTCGGCGGCGAGGACAATGGATGTTGGCAATATGAGCACGCTCGATGAGAAAAAGTTGCATGGCTAGCTTTCCTGCAAAGAGGAAAGCCATGCAAGCGTACACGCTATTTCGGCATCGATCCAGTGTGCTGACTCCTGCGAACACCATAGATATCGATGATATACTGAATGCAATCGCGATAATGTAGGCAGACAGCACCAGTAGTCGTATGTACGTCATGTGTCGTATAGAATTGAACGTCAGTCGTCGACATCGACGAACTATTTGTTGTACTGTTAGTTTGTAACTTTGCAAACAGAGATGATACGATAAGAAATGTGACGACTCACAGAATAATACTGTGATTAGTAAAAGTGGCAAGATGGTTAGAAAACTGAATATCAGCCGTGGACGTGTGCGCAAGCGCTTCCATTGTGGCACAGGCTTGTCTGAGTAGTGGTGGTTATGGTCCAATGCTCGGACTTCGAGCAGATAGGCGGTCGTATCATCAAGGAGTTTTATAAATGGCTTCTTCCTGGCCAGTGAAGGCGGTATGAGTGCGGGCATGATGTGGAGTTTGTGGCGTAGGATGTGGCGATCAGCCTAGAGAGCGTGCACTTGTCGTCCGTCTTACACTCCACCACTAGATTCTGGTGTCGACCACTTTGCAGGATATTCAACGAAGAAAAGATGAAGCAAGATTACTGATGGATACCATCCTGGAGTGTATGAGGATGAAGAGTCCACAATGGAAAGTAGGTCCTGCCGATCTACGACCCATACAGAAATGCTAGTAGTGGTTCACATCATCGTAGACATTTTACTGATCTAGCATGTGTAGAGACCGTTCTCTCGTAGGCTGGAAGTAGAGCCATAGAGTCCAGAAGGGCTCTGGCCAACACCGTTGGTTGACATCAGAGACATCTCAAACGGTCGACCACGCGAACCGTCACTGCATTGGGCTTCGAAAGCTGTTGCGAGGCTTAGCGACGATATAGATGAAATACGGCGAGTGAAGATCTCAAATAAATGGTTTACTTACTGTGGTGATAAAAAGTATCAACCGAGGGAGGGTTAGGGACTAAGGTTGATGGAGTGTCGGACGATCGCTTCATGACGCACAGCTGGACGTCCACCTCATTGCTCACTTACATGTGCAGCATCCTCACCATCAGTACTGTAATCAGCTTGGCTGACACAGATGCGCAGAAAGTTGACCATTGAAATGATCTTGATGATGCATCCAAGTGCAAGATAGGCCCTTCTTACAAGGCAGAAGCGTGGACGTCCAAGCAAGCCACCAATGGAAGTCGGAGTTATTGCACAAGAGGCCATTCGGCGAGCACAGGAGCATAAGCGGCCACAAAACGGCCGGCTTGACGTGTTTCAGCACAGTATCGAGATTTGCATATCGCATCGACATCTTATGCCTGGCTAAGCGCATAAATATGGGTTCTTCGCAAAAAGACGGGGATGGAATTGTTCAAGTCACATGTATGGTAAGCCAGAGCGAACGGGCTGGTGATTGAACGGCCAATCGCTCTTGGAACCTGGCACTTTGGCAACAACCGAGATTTGGCGTCTTATGGCGTTCTTGATCACGACTGCATGGAAAATCCAGTAGAAGAAAAAGCACGTATATCTAACTGACACGAATTGGAAAGCTTTGCGATGGTTGCCACGATCTTTCGCATTCAAGTTTGATGTGCTACTGACGTACAAGTTTATATATGTATAGATGAGTAGAGGAGGCTCGATGAGAGCACAATGATATATCTCTGATTCCAAAACGCCACGCTGTTGACCCATGTTATGCCACCAAGCCCTGATACATTCCACCTACGCAATCTATTGCGTTCTGCCCAGGCTCTGGAGGTTTACCAGCTCGAAATATCTGCCCCTCCTGGCTAATAGCTCGTTATGCGTACCGTTTTCCACAATCTTACCGGCATCAAACACGTAAATCATGTCAGCTTTCTGGATGGTACTCAGTCTGTGGGCTACGGCAATAGTTGTACGTCCTTTGGCAGCCTTGTCCAACGCTGCTTGGACAACCTTCTCAGACTCCGAGTCGAGAGCCGAAGTAGCCTCGTCGAGAAGCAAGACCTTGGGTTGACGAAGAAGTGCCCGGGCAATGGCGATACGCTGCTTCTGACCTCCAGACAGCATGCTGCCCTTGCTTCCAACGACAGTATTCATGGCATCAGGCAAGGACATCACAAAGTCGTAGATGTTTGCATCTTTGCAAGCCTTGATAACTTCCTCTTCGGGAACATCGCCACGATCGGCGCCGAGAAGAATGTTCTCGCGGACGGTACCTTGATACAAGGTAGGTTCCTGACTGACCAGAGCGATGTGAGAACGATAGTCGGCAATATTCAGCGACGAAACTTCTCTGCCGTCAAGGTAAACGCCGCCAACCAGAGGATCATAGAACCTCTCGAGCAGTGCAATCGTAGTAGATTTGCCGCACCCACTCGCACCAACCAACGCAACGTATTGGCCAGGCTTGACGGTCAAATTGAGCCCGCGAAGGACAGGTTGCTCGGGTCTAGTTGGATATCTGAAATGGACGTCTCGGAACTCAATATGACCATCCACATGGGACAGCTTCTCTCCATCCTGACTCCAGTTGTCAATTGTAGGTTGACGGTCGAATAACGTCTTGAGTTCGTGCGCTGCGTGCTTAGCTTTGCCCATGTCAGGGGCAAACGAAAAAATTGTGCCTGCAGATTGAGCTCCAAACACAACGGCCATGAAACACAGAAAGAATTGGAAGACATTGTACTCCCTGCTACCAAGAAGAGTTCCTCCGTACCAGAATCCCAAAGCCATGCAAAGGAACATGAATGACTGAGACGCCGCATAAAGTAAGGATGACCTGAGAATAGAGGCCAATGACGTTTTTTGCTGACCGGCGAGTTGTTCGCGATAGTTTTGGTGGACATCGTCCTCTCTGGTCAAGGAAGCGACCGTACGGATGGCCGAGGTAGCTTCACATGCATAACTTGCCGACTTCTCATATGCCTTTTTCGACACTGATTGGAAACGAGCCAGCAGCCAGAACCGGAGAAAGCCACATGCTAGCACGATTGGGACAGTAGAGATACACACTAGTGCTAGCTTCCAGCCGACTGCCAAAGAAACAACGAATCCAGCGATCAAGGTCGTCAGAACAGTCAGAATCGTGCCTAGTGTGACACCAGACATGCCGGCTAGGTGAGTGGTTTCGGTGGAGAGGAATGAAGTCAGCGCACCGGCTGTGTTTTCTTCCTTGTCAAAGTATGCGATATCTTGTCGTAGCATGTAGCGGAATGCCTGCAGACGAGCCTTGTGGACGAGTTTCTCTGAGCAAATCGCGAATGCCGCGCCATGAATTAGGAAGCTCAGGAGTTGAACAATGGCCAGCATGAAGTACATCCACGCCCAGAAATTGGCTTGATGTCGAAGCTCACCGTATTGACTCGGAGGGAGAGACAAAGCAGTGACGGACTTTGCGAAAAAGACAGCTGATGTTGGGTTTCCTCCGCCAGCTAGAATTGAGAACAAGAGTCCAATGCACATATAGATCCAGTCAGGTTTGTTGAAGCTGGCAACAAGTCTGATCAATGTGAAGAGGGAGTATCTGTGGTTTTCCTCCGACTTTTTGTTCTGGAGGGCCATACTTGACACAGACTTGCCAGTTTGTGTCCGTCCGAGCTTGAGGTCGGCAGGGTCTTCTTCAAATTCCTTGCCACTTCGGCTGGTTGGGACCCTCTCCAGCAGATTCGCGTCTTTCTCCTCGAGGATTGGAATGTCCTTTTCGTCTTTGTTTTCGGTCTCAGCAGCGATGCGCTGAGCCTCGACCAAGTTGTAATAAGCATCTTTCTTTTCTATCAGTTCATTGTGTGTGCCTTGTTCGACGATGCGTCCTTGACTCATCACAACGATATTGTCGGCATCCTTGATGGTAGAAAGACGATGAGCGATGACAATTGTAGTTCTTCCCTGAGCAGCTTTGTCGAGAGCTGCTTGGACAACTCCCTCACTCTTGGTATCCAGCGCAGACGTTGCTTCGTCCAACAGTAGAATCTTTGGATCGCTGACCATGGCTCGCGCGATAGCGATACGTTGTTTTTGACCACCAGACAGCAGGAAGCCCCTTTCGCCAACGTTAGTCTCATAGCCTTCTGGGAGACCTGAGATAAAGTCATGCGCGTTGGCCTGCATTGCTGCATCCTCTATAAGCGCTCGGATTTCCTCCTCGGGTTTGGACTCGTGGACAGTGCCGATCAATCCGTGTCGAATATTACCGTAAATTGTGGTAGCAAAAAGTGTAGGTTCTTGGCTGACAAGAGAAACGTTCTGGCGAAGCCAACGGAGGTTGAGAGTTGAAACATCGTGGCCGTCCAGGAAGACAGTTCCGCCGACCGGATCGTAAAAGCGTTCAACCAGACCGACGATGGTGCTCTTACCAGAACCAGAAGCACCAACCAAGGCGGTGGTCTTTCCGGCGGGAATGAGAAGGCTGACGTCTTCCATGACGACGACCTCAGGGCGAGAGGGGTAGATGTGACGAATGTTGCGCAATTCCACGGTACCGTCAACATCCTTCAGAACCTCTCCCTCCTCGGATTTAGGATCGAGAGGGGAGACACGATCGATTGTGGCATAGATCTTGATGGCTGCGGCGACACCGGTAGTGAATGCTTGTATGTTGGGCGCAACGTTACCAAGAGAGAAGGCACCAATCATGATAGACATCATGATAGTAATGACATCGCCCACGTTGACAACTCCGTCCACGAGATATCGAGAACCCATCCAGAAAGCGAGAGAGTAGTTCAAGAAAACGTAGCACATCAGGAAGCCAATCATGGATCCAACGAGGATTTTCATCATGCGTCCAGATTTCTCAGCTTTTGCGAGATGCAAGTCATACTGACGAGCGAGTTTTTCCTGAGTACCAAAAGCGGTCGCATTTCTGATGGAGCTGATGACTTCTTCGGCAACGGTGCCACCCTCAGCGTATGCTGCGAGTGAAGCCTTGTTGTATTTGACGATGAATCCACCCATCGAGCCCATAGTGATGACAATGGCAAAAATGGTGGATGTAAGGATCAAAGTGAGCTTCCAGTACTTAATGAAACTGATAATGAAGGCGGTTACGAATGTGGCAAGAGCGGTCATTGTCAGACCGACCTTCTCGGAAATACCGTCCTGAATAAGATTTGTGTCTGCGGTGATTCTGGTGGTAATCTCGCCAGCGCCCAGCTGATCGAAGAAAGCAATGTTCTGGCGTAAGATGGCAGCAAGAAACTCCTCACGGATCTTGCCCGCGATGTGTTCTCCTGTGTATAGGAAGCCTGCTGTCGCCATGTAAATGAAGACGAACTCTCCAATGGCGAGGTAGACGAAGTAAAGAGCATATCGGCTCAATTCATGATTGAAGTGAGCTTCCGTGACACCTCCTTGGAAATACTGCGTAAACGTGGTCGTCAATCCGCCGAAAACGACAGTCATCAGCGGCAGCAGAGCACCACCGACGACTGAGCCAAAGGACGCAGCGGCCATGATGTACATATCATTTCGAGTCGCATAGCGGTATAACGAGAGATAGTTTACTGATACCGGCGGAACGTCTAGTTGTCTCTTGATGACTGCCTTCTCATGCTCGGGCAGGTGTGCGTAGGGATCTTCTTTCTTCTCCTCGTCATCTTGCTTCTCACCCTTTTTTGCTTTCTTGCTCTTCTTGGTTTTCTTCTTCATACCCTCGTTCACTAGTGGTACCACTGGCGCTGGTGCCATTCCAGGCACCAACGATGCCTGGCCGAGTTGTGTTTTCTCATTGTCAGTCACTGACAGTTTTGCTACTTCTGGTTCCTCTGTGCTAGAAGAGCCAGTAGACGACTGGGTGCGATGACCGGGCATGATGCCCATTGTTGATTAATCAAAAGTGGGATGGGCGAAATGCGGGGCGCTCGAGATCCAGGACACGCACAGGTCGTGTACAGTATGTGCGCCGTGGCGGGCGAAGATCGAATGAACCTCAGTCAGTATTGTGGGGGTGGCGAAGGATACCTTAGCTTAGTTGAACTGGATATTCAGGAAAGGAAAGAAAGATCTTGATGCCTATAAAAAATGACCCGCGTCAAGGCAACACAATTCAACAAAGGAAACCCCTTGATGCGACTGCTATGTGTGTGAACATATTAATTCTCTGGGAGACGGCTATACTTTATCACTTGCAGTAACCCTGAGATCCGGGTGTTTGAGTATCCGACGGACTTTTTACTTAGTACGGAGTAGCGTTGTCAAGCGTTGATGCTTAAAACCCGAAACTCCGGTGGCCGCCTGTACAATAATGGTCACCGGCCGAGCAAGACATACAGTACTGTACCTTACAGCAGTAAGGATAGCTCAACGAACTGACTAACGGAGATGGGTTCGTCAGTCGGGCCCGACATGGTAATTGCATTCATTGGATGAATCACAGAAGGATTTGACTACAGGCAAACAATTTTGCCTACCTAGTTGTGTTGACTCACAGCAGGATCCTGAGGGTGTGGCGCACAGCTACAGTAGCTCTATTCCCATTACTCGTTTCGTGTATCTATACTCTGAAGCATGATCGTCAACGAGATACATTACCTGTCAGCCAGATCGAATAGATGACTGCAGTGCTTCTGGATCGAGAGAAGACTGCGACTGATGTCAGCCAACGCCTCGATAGATGAAATGTGACACTTCTCCACTGCAGAAAGCCACGCTGCGGTTAGAATAGAGTCGAACCATGTTTGTGTGGATATTGCCCCTCACTTCGCTTGAACCTGAATCTTTATCTAAAGTACTGTACCTACCTTAATCTTGACGCCATACGAGGTACGAGAAGGATAGATGCTGGTGCTTGTTTACCCTGTGCTCTCGGCGCACGGACTTTAGTGGCGGCCTCGCGCACCGTTCTGTCGCACTCATCGATGACTACAGTACCTACCTTACCTGATGCTATATACTGGACCTGGCGCAAGAATACGTAAGTTATGACGAAGCATGGTTTTTTTTTTGTAGATTGATATAACACATTCTACCGTAGAGCTCCTACAGCATGATTCCGTCAACCTGAAAAAGCGTTAAACAGGGAGAAACCGTGCGCTGATCCACAACGTACCTACCTACCTACTTTAACATATCGCGGTCCGTGTAGCTGACAGGGTGTGAGCGGTGCCCCCTATTAGGCAGCCAATTTCTGGTCCTGTACAGCATCATAGCTCCCGAACGTTCTCTCACTGCTGACTCGTGAAAAATCCTTCGTGCTGTGTAGACACTAAAGGAGATTAATACAGGAACGCAAATAGAATGGACCCACAAGTCTGTGGCTTTTCATAGGACAGCAGAAGAGTAAGGTAGGCAATGGAAAAGAGGATTTAGTCGGCACTAAAGGTCTTGCTATGAGTAAAGTAGTACATGTGAGCTATTGGTTGTTGAGCTCCAACTGCATGCGTAAGAAGCGTGGCTATGCTGGCGGATGTTGTCTTGCTAATTTTACAGCCTTTTGCAAAGGTTTGCAAAGGACGATAATTGTACAGGTTTGAATGAAAGAATTAGATCGAATCTCGTCTCGTCGTGAATCGCGTAAATGGTGGTCGTGCTGGGTGGCTTGGGTTTGTTGACTGTCTTATCGACTGCACATATAGTAGCCAGACTATAAAGCGTTGGACAGAATATCTGCAATCTCAGCAGCAGTTCCTAATGCGCCGACAGCAAATCCAGCCATCTCTTTCGAGGCAAGCCTATCGTCAGGAGTAAGCTTGTACTCGCCCCAATCCTCAGATGACGTCCGTATGCTCGGGAGTCCAGAGTCGACCCGAACGGCAGGCTCAGATATGTCATCACGAAGATCAAAAGCATGAGGATCACCTATCAGAGAAGCACCGATTGGAGCCGGCTCACTCACACTCGAGAACATAGACTGGACTCGTCGAGCAGGCAATGGTGCGGTTTTGGTCGATATGGTGGGCTTAGAGTACACCGTGATGGGCGCGTTGTAATTCATGAACAACTTCTCGCCTGCACAGCTGAATGCGAGGGTTATACGCAGTTCATAAGAGCGAGAGATGTTGTAGGTGGAAAAAGTTGGAATCAGGCGAGACGGAGCGGTAGAGCTGGACGGAAGGTGAAATGTCCGCGACATTGCATCAAGAGATTGTCCAGATACTAGACTTTGCTCCTTGGCAGAAGCTTCTACGACAGTAGTAAGATGCTTCAAGTCGGATGCAATCGGCGAATGCACGGGCGATGCTTGTTCGCCTTCCCACATGGGCAACGTCATGTGCAGTAGACCATGGGCTTGAACATCCGTCCAAGCAGCTTCGGTCCAATGATCTGTGTGCATCTTCATCATGCCACGAGTGCGTACTTGGGTTATGTGTTTCATCTTAATTTCAACCTTGTCGATCTGAATATCAGGAAACTGCACCCGAGGTCGGCTCTTCTTCCCTTTACCGTTCGAGGCTGTTGTGGGATCAACGCGCTCCATGATCAACACAAGGCGCATCTTTTCGCCAACGTGGAGGTAAGTAGGCACCTTGAGTGCCATATGGAATGTGACCTCTGGTAGGCGCGAGGAGCTGAAGGCGTTCTTCCATTTTTCCTTGAAAGTAAGCTTGCCCTTTTCTCGCGCCGAGATCTCTGGTAGCAGCCGCATAGTCTGGACAGTCATGCGCTGCGCAATCTTGCGTTTGGTACGTTTCAATAGCTCAAAGTCCTCCTCTGTCATGGAGCAGGCGCTCTGCAGCCAGAAAGGCCTGGTATCGAAACGAAAGGGTTCCAGCTGCTCAGACGCCCCGTCGTCGATCGAAGGTACATCTCGAGATCCGACGGCGGTAATGCAGTATTCCACATAGCATTCGGATTTGGTCAAGACTCCACGAGGACCGGCTCTGAAGGTTGGCGGTAGAGGGTGTCCAGCCTCGTGCTGGAAATTGTCTTTCTGCTTTCCCCAGTCGTACGTCCAATATGACTTGAAGATGCCGTCCTTTGTGGTGGGAATGTTCGTAACTTTCTGCACGTCCAGGGGAATGGGTAACGCGAAGGGTACAAGTCTGCAATTTTGTCCGACTGGGACCGCATGAACGTTGAGCTCTAATTCGTGCAACTGGTACAAGAGCGGTGCTCTCGCGCGGTATACGTTTTTGGTATCACTGCTTTTCTCGACGGTTTTAGTCTTGGCACGACTCTCGAGAATGAGATGTGTCTTGGAAACATCAACATCGTCGGCGGCCAGGTAGATGTGCCCGGTGATGGTGTCGCCAGGGCGAAAAGGCCTTCGCGGAGTGTCCAGTTCGAGCTTCATGTTCCAATGCCGGCAGCGACTAAGGTCGGTAAATGAGAAGTGAACATCGGGGTAGAAAATGGCTCTGCCCCCATGTTGGAGGCAGCTTGTGGGGTTTTGTATGCAATGGCGTTATTGCAAGGATAGGTGCATGAAATATGTGCATGATCTGAAACTCAGGCGGAGGCTGTGAAGGCACTGCCTGATCTGGGCTTCACCGCTACCCAGCGCCAATCATCAAGGCGTACGACACTGCGGTCCCACTACTGGGAAAGTGGTTCTTATATGATGACGACGTCGTGCCGTTGTCTACTGGCTGCCTATGGACTTCCTGTATGGCTATAGCCACGATTACTTGCCTGGCAGAATCCTGTTGTTCGAGGGGATGACCTGGACTGTTATTGGGGCCATCGTGAGGCGACCCGCAGCCAGCAGCCCAAGTACTTGTACGACACATGATCTCGAGAAAAGAAGATCTACCATATGATGCAGGGCGTCCAGCGTTGCATTCATTCGCCGTTGAAGCTGCGGTATCCTACCTGCTGTGAGCTGTACTCGATCCTACAGGTCGCAGCCACCTCCCTCACACTACACTACTTGATTCAGCTTCCCGTTCTCTTACACACGAGGAGAGCAAGCCGTCGCGAGATTGCGCAGAGCTGCAGGTAGAGTCGAATTAGGATCAACGTTTGACCGGCTATATGCCGCGGCGATAAAGAGCAAAAAGGTGACGGGTGCGGGCTTGTTTCGCGTGCCTCGGTTCCCCACACTTCTACCCCAGAAAGCTGGATAAAAGAGACCGAGGGGGGCGGCGGCCATTGAAAGCTTGAGGAGGGTGAGAGCAGAAGCTTACCTCAGGTTGGTGGAGTAAAGGCGTTCCATACTCGCAAGGGACCTCGGTCTATCTTTCAAAGGATCATTGATGCTGGTTATAACGGAATTGCCATCGTTTGTTGCTGAGCTTCTCTATCCATTCCGTCCTCCTTGATCCGGCATTCGCTTTGCTGTTCATATCTATTGTACCATTCGCACCGATACCATGTCACAGCAAAAGAAGAACGACTTCTCGCAGAACCTCATGGTTGATTCTGCTCCTCAGCCAAAGGCGTCAGAAAAGATCCCTCTGATTGCGAAGATACATGTGAGCGAGCGAGCGCTAAAGACCATCGACATCGTAAGACATTGCTAGTTGAGATTTATGCGATTCGTCACTGTCGGCTCACCGTCGTTGCAGGTCGAGAAGTTCGTCGAGGAAGAATGTATCCCTGCAGATGCTGTCTTTGAGCAGCAGCTCGGCGAGGGCACAGAGAAGCGCTTCAATGCTCACCCTCCGATAATTGAGGACCTGAAGAAGCGGGCCAAGGAATTGGGTCTCTGGAACATGTTCCTGCCTAAGAACCATTTCAAGGAAGGAGCCGGTTTCAGCAACTTGGAGTATGGACTGATGGCTGAGTATCTCGGCAAGAGCAGGACCGCCAGCGAGGTATTTATGATCTACTAGTGACGATATGTTGGGACTGTATACTGACCCTGTCAAGGCGTGCAATTGTGCAGCTCCTGATACCGGTAACATGGAGGTTCTGGCAAAGTATGGAAACCAGGCGCAGAAGGACAGATGGTTAAAGCCTCTGCTTGAGGGTCACATCCGATCGGCATTTCTCATGACCGAGCCAGACGTTGCGTCAAGCGATGCAACCAACATCATCTTGAACATCAGCAAGGAGGGAAATGAATACGTCTTGAATGGATCGGTGAGTCAAGTGCCTGCTTTTTTCCGAAAAGTATGTTACATTGATCGCTGACTGTTTCTGGTCCTACAGAAATGGTGGTCCTCCGGTGCCGGCGATCGGCGATGCCAGATCTACATCACCATGGGCAAATCCGACCCGAGCAACGCAGACCCGTACAGACAGCAATCCGTCGTTCTGGTTCCCGCAGACACACCTGGAATTACGATCCACCGCATGCTCGGAGTATTCGGGTACGACGACGCGCCTCACGGCCACGGGCACATCTCGTTCGACAATGTGCGAGTGCCGGTGGAGAACATGGTTCTGGGAGAAGGCAAAGGCTTCGAGATCATCCAGGGCCGACTCGGACCGGGGCGCATCCACCACGCCATGAGAAGCATAGGCGCGGCAGAGAAGGCGCTCGAGCTGTTCCTTGCTCGTCTGAACGACCCACGCAAGACGGCATTCGGCAAGATGCTTCACGAGCACGGTGTCATGCTCGAGCGAGTAGCAAAGTCGAGAGTGGAGATCGACGCCGCTCGCCTCGCGGTGCTCAACGCAGCCATCACCATTGACGCCAAAGACGCCAAATTTGCACTCAAAGAGATTGCCGAGGCCAAGGTGCTCGTGCCGACCATGGCGCTGACGGTCATCGACCGAGCGATTCAGGCATATGGTGGTGCGGGAGTCAGCCAGGACACGCCGTTGGCGAACATGTACGCTCAGGGGCGGACGATGCGCATCGTCGACGGCCCCGACGAGGTGCACCTGCTTCAGCTAGGAAGAAACGAGAACAAGAGGGGCCAGTTCTTGCTGGACAGGACGGAATGGCAGAAGGCCAAGAGCAAGGAGCTGGCCAAGAAGTACGGGCTCACGCCGAGGGATGTGTTGCAGCTGAACCGGGTGGCCCAGGGCAAGAGCAAGCTCTGATTCTGTAGTTGGAACGCAGGCAATGATTCATGGCTTCACGGGTGCTGAGCGAGGGAGATAGGCAGTGGGTAAGATGGATAGATCTAGTTCTACCGTTACTCGTCTGTTCTGAATCTTTCTCCGTCCGATTTGATTCTCAGCTTGTGTTTATGTTCCGGGCTCAATCTCCGCCTCCGACTCCAAACTCGCGCTGCACCTCGACGATCCTGACACCTCTCTTTTCGGCAATCATGCCCATGAGTTGCTCGGCTATGTCTTTGACGTCGTTGTACTGCTGTAGCTGCTGGACGTAGGCTTTGATCCTGTTGCTCGCGAGCTCGACCGCTATCGCCGCCCGGACGTCGGGGGAGGAACGAGGAGGAGGAGAGGAGGAGATGGGGGGTGCGGTGCCGCAATTATCGTCATGGTCATCATCATCATGCTTTTTCGTCGTCGTATCGAGTACATCAGAGACCAAGCCATCTCTTTCGACGGTCAGACTCTCGAGGTTGGTGGAGAGGACATGTCGACGCGCGCGCAGGGCTCTGAGGCGAACCGTACGAGGGTCATGGCCATCGTCGTCGTTGGTTTTATCATCGTGTGGCTGCGCAGTGGTGGTTGAAGATGCCGACGGTGAGGTCATTGATCTTGCTTGCGTAGTGTGGTATGTGGTGTCACATTGTAGCCGCCGTGAGTATCCAGGTGTTGGGATGAACGGGTGTTTATCGGTGGCTTCAGCTGTCTGATGGATGGCAGAAGCAGAGCGGAAGAGGAAGGAGAAGAAGACGAAGAAGACGAGACAAAGCGGTGGTGTTGATTCCAGGTAGAGATTAGATTGTGCCAGATAAGATGCGGGAGATAAGATGAATCAATGAGATGGTTTCAGGTCTGGGTCTGTGTGTTTTGGATCTATGTATCTTCGTACCGATCATAGATGTTGCGAGTCACGCGCCCAGCCGGCGTGGCAGTCGTCTGATTAATTGTACGCGACGCGATTCGTTGGCAGATGGGGAAGTCGCCGTCTCCTGATATCTGCCCTCTGCCATGCTGTACATTATTCATGAGGCCGAGATTATTATCTTGTTATTGTTGCTGTGATTGTCGCAAGAACAGTCTGACGATGATCGCGCTGTCCTGTCTCTGAGTGCAAGAAGATATAGATATATGACACGATATCGTCTGGACGGGGCTTATATAAGATCTTGTATGGGAAGAGTGAGTTTGCCAAAAACAATCGCTTCCGCCTTCTCCGCCGCCGCCTCCTCCCTCTTCTTCATCTCCGCCTCATCATCCACGACCATGGCTACCCGATCACTGTCATGTCTCTCCACATTAGCGGTCCTCGCCACGACTGCGCGGGCACATGGACATCATCCAGAGACCATCCCTGAGGGGTCCGCCATCTCTGCAGAGCCGATAGTAGGTTGATTCGCCGCTCCTTCCCCCTTCGGAGTCTCGGCTGGTGCTGACACTTTGTCTCCAGGACTCGATATTATGGATCCACATCCTCATCCAGATGGTCGCCTGGGGCATCGTCTTTCCCGCTGGAATGGTGCTGGGAATAGTGCGTAGTCGACTCCACGTGCCTGTGCAGATCTTCGGTACCGTGCTGGCTGTTGTTGGTTACTTTCTCGGTCACGCCCACAAGGGTCGCCAGTTCGCCCATCCGAATGCCCACGCCTCGTTTGCCACCTGGCTTATGCTCATGCTCATTGCCCAGATCGGCCTGGGAGTCTACCTGAAGCTGCACATCGCGCGCGGCTTCATGGGCAAGATCAGGAATGTTCTGGTTGTTGTCCACGGAGTGCTGGGCAAGGCTATGCCCGTCGCTGCCTGGGTGCAGATGCTGTTCGGAGGAATCGTCAGTCTCGGCTTCTGCAGGGGAGAAGGCGATCACACGGGCCAATGTCTGGCTCATTTCATCATGGGATCTGCTTTCATCGCATATGGAATCCTTCTCACCATCGCCCTGCTCGTCGGTCAGCTCTGGATCAGGCGCACCGGCCGCTCGCAGGAGTTCTTTGATTCCGTAGTCATCGCCGCCTGGGGTTGCGTCAACACCTTCACCGAGCACCGCTGGGGCGGCCCCTGGGTCCACAACGATCTTCAACACACGAGCATGGGTATCATCTGGTGGTGCGCCGGTCTTGCTGGAGTTTGGCTGAGCAGAGACAAGCACGGTCGCCCCAAGCGCAACTTCATTCCCGGTTTCGTCATCTTGCTCACCGGATGGGCCATGTCTGGACATCCTCAGGCTCTTCCTCTGAGCACCATGGTCCACACCATTTTCGGCTATACTCTGATGGCTGCCGGTCTGGCCAGGATCATCGAAGTCAGCTTTATTCTGAGCGACAGGATTTCCATCACTGAAGACGGCGAGGAGCAAAACAGTTTCCAGTTCATCGCCCCCTTTTTGCTCTACGCCTCTGGATTCTTGTTCATGGGCGCCACCGAGGAGCAGATGCAGTTGTTGAGCGATGCCGGCGTCACTCACGTCGCTTACATTCTGATTCTCTACTCTATTGCCTTTCTCCTGTTCCTGCGTGAGTATCTTCCTTTCTGTCCTTGATCCCCCGCACAACAACCACTAATCGCGAATTCAATACAGTCGTCAACATGCTTCTCCGCCTCTACACCTACTATGCCGACTCGGACGCCAACAGCAAGCCCGTCGACCCAGAGTACTCGCAGCTGAACGGCCACGCATCAAACGGCCGACCGGTGAACGGCGGCCATCACTCACAGATGCCCAGCCAGCAAGACGCGGCCATCAGAGACGCAGAGGAGTTTGAGCTCGATGGACTCATGACGGACGACGAAGACGAGGTCGTGGCGCACAAGCACCAGCCGAACGGCAACGCGCCGCGGTTGGCGTAGTTTTACTTGTGAATGCAAAACGAAGACGTAAATGTTTGCCATTCAGACTTGTTTGTCGCGGGGTTCCGCGCTTTTCTATATCAAAACAAGCAAATCAGAGCTTTTTTCTTTATCATGTCCCTCATGTTCACATCAGGGATGGCGTTTCACGTTTCATCTGCCTCCTTGCTGTTCTCCTGTGATGATGAGACAAAGTGAGATTCTCACATCACTGGCGTAGCAATTGGAATTGACATGTTGTTACTGACTATCATACTTTTGGGCCCAGACTCGAATTCACTATCAACACCATCGCATAAGCATTCATAGCTCTCTACAAGCCGAGAAAGCCCTCGCTATAACCCTCCCTTTCCTCGCACTAGATACCTCTCAACCCCCAATGAAAGCTCAAGCTCAAGCTCAGTCCCTCTTGCTTCCCGCTTGACCACCACCGCTCAACATCTCAGGTCTAAACCACAAGACCCAAACCCTCCAAGCCAACGGCGGAACCAACGACGCCACAGCATTCCACGCCACGAACGGCGTGAACCCACCCTGCTCTCCCATCCCCATCAACCCTTCTTTCCCCATCCCACTCACCGACCCCCCCGACGACGACGACGACGAAACCTCCAAAGCATGCCCCACAAGCACAGGAATCAACAAGACCTCGCCCAGCCCGAGCAGCACATACGCGATGCGTCGCCCCTCGATGACGTCCTTTCTGCGTCCGCCCTCGTCGTCTCGGAGACCGAGGAGCAGAGGCGGCGTCAGGGCGCCTATGACTACTCCGGCGAAGAGGCGGGCTAGGAGGATGGTGAGGGGGTTGATGGTCGAGGGGTCGGAGACCAGGTAGGGCAGGATTGAGCGGGGGGAGATGAGCAGGGGCAGGGTGAAGGTGTTTGCGAGGGCTTCTAGGGCGAAGGCGCGGAGGAGCGTTTTGGACATTTTCTTCTTCTGACTTGTTCCTTCTTCTTCTTGTTGTTGTTGTGTGTTGGTTGAGAAGTTTGGAGTTCGGTTGTTTTGGTTGGGGTTTGGTTGAGGATAGATGGTCGATGTTGTTATCCTTTGGACTGTTCGTGTGGACCCTATGGAGGATCAAGAATGCTCGTCTTTATTGGAGGTGCTCTCAGAGATGTTCGATGAGTCTGGATTATCCCCGATTCTCAATTATATGTTATGAAGATTATCCAAGACGGTAGCCATCTATCGCAGGTAGCTTGATATCGTCGTCTGTTTAGATACCTTCTATTCATACCTCACTTTAGGTACTTTGTGCCAATAATATCATGACCACTACTACTAATCGACCCTTTACCAGAACTCGACACTGTACGGACATCATGACGTCACGTGGTTGTCTGATCATCCAAAGTAGGTAGGTATCCACCAGACATGTCTTTCTCATAACCTGATTCTGTTTTTTCTGTTCTGTTGCGTGTCATGCTTCGGAGGTCTGCAAAGGTATCAAAGGGCTATATATCTAGGACCAAAAGTGTGATGGTGAGGGATAAGGAAAGGATGTGCATTAGTAGCTTCACCTGTGCACTATATCCCCACTGAGTATTAGACTCATTGTGTTCATCATGTATACGATTACTTACGAGACGTGGAGAGCATATCTGGGTACAGTACCTATCTTCGTTGTAATCACCAAGTACTCGTTGAGTGTCTTTACTATGAACGCCTAACATGTTTGATATACTGCCGTCGAGTCTTTTCTATGTCAAAGGAATTTCTGAAATACTCGACTTTCGGTTCCATGACCAAGTAGTAGACCGCCCATTTTGTGTTCAATGAAGAACATGTGAATATGCACCTACAGCTTCGCTTGCCATCAGAGTGCTTCCGTAACAAAGAATGCAATTATGTGATGTGGCCTTACGACAGTCGAGCTCCCAAGGAGATAGTCTGATGCAGCTATCTGCGTCCCTTGCTTCCTTCCGAGGAATTTGTGCATACAAGTATGAGGCTGAACGAGGCACAGAAACACCATCATCGTCATTGATAGATCAAGTCCTGCGGACGATTGACTGGCATACAGATCAGAAACGACAGACCCAGTCCCGAGGTTGCATGTGAGATTTACAGGTCATCATCGTACGTGCATGCATTTGCTCTTGCTCTTCGGCTGGTCACATACCAGTGCTGTGAGGATATCCGCACGTCAGTGGCAGTGGAAACAACCCAGAAGCACATTTGTCTGCAAAGAAGCGCAACCTCTTGCTCCTGCTAGCTAGTCTTTGCGAGGCAAGAGATGTACGATTATCAAGAGGAACCCACAACGGGACCATTCGGCTCTTCGCAAACATGCTATGGGGAAAGACTCCGAAAAGTCTCGCGGTTGTTACACTGCAGCATAGCAATCGATCGAGGACATATGTGGGGTGATCATATATCTTGTTGAACCAATGGAGCCCTCGCCGCGAGAAAGCGTGTTGACCAATCGGTTGGCTGGACGCGTCGTTCGCTCATATGCAGACATGCGACTGAAACCCGCGTGTGCTAGATTACGTGCATCTTGCATAAACAGCCTCTTCGACGACGTCTGAATCGTAGAACACGGGTAGAGAAGATCGAAAGCAATGGAAGAAATTTACCGTTCCAACCATCTCAAGAATATTGAATCTGGCTTGGTCCGGACGTCTTTGCGCATGCTACCAGGCTCTTGCTTTCACTGGAGAGATGACCCAACGAGTCAGTTCACCCTGTATAAGCAGTAATATCACATGCTGCAGCAAAACAACTTCTTGAGGTTGATGCAGCATAGTGGATATCTCATCAAGGTCACCTCATCATCCGTGTGACTGCATCGGAGGGGTAAGACACCTCATACAGTCCATGTCAGGTCGTCGTCGACACCCAACGCCGTCCCTCCAGATGCTGCCGACAGCGAACGAATCTCGATTACACCGCTCCAGCCGTACCAGAAAACAATGGTGAAGATAAAGGGAGGATCTACAACACTACTAAGTGGTTGATCATTGATCCCACCCTTTCCTCCATGTTGTGATCTCGACACGGGGATCTGGAGTTCCACGCGGGGTAGATGGCCAAATATAGGCGATCCCCGGGCTGGCAATGGGCTACTTGAGGGGTCATAGTTCGGTTGTGGTATGCGCAACCTTGATGACCGTCAATGTCAAGTAAAGGAAAAATATCGACTAGATCATGACCTCGATACAGGCTCATCGGCATGCTCAATTCCTATCGATCATCGTTTGTAGATAAGATATGTCGAGAAGAATGTCACTTGGCGCGAACTTACTACAATAACGGTACCACGAGAAGCTGAGGTAACAAGTGAGACAGCGAGGAACTCTGTTACCGTTCATAGAATCATCATGTTGTGTCTTGGCTTGCGGCTGTGTACTTCCTGAGACATTGGCTGGTGGAGGCGGCCGCAGCTACCTAGGTGAACTACTATATGCAGATTACACGATAGCGTGCCTCCTCTTACTCACCGATGGGAACCTGAAAGTTTTGTGGTGTCAGCTTGACATCTGGCGCTCGCGCGGATCCGCATAGTGCGCAACAAAGCAGTGGGCAAAGGACGAGAATGAGGAGAAACCCTCGCGCTGGTGTGGCGCGAATCGCGCATCTACTTCGGGTCGCGTGCAGTCGACGGAGGTGACCCTTTCCACCGCATATGCTCTACTTCGGCGTTGAATCGGGATGCCCAGAACGTCGAATCATTGCTATGGATCACAGGGCATGGCGGTGTGATTCGACTATGTATAAGACAAATTTGAAAAAAAAGCTAGGCACTTTGGCATATGACAGACTAGTGGGCGATTTGACTCGTACTTACTCCGTGGTCATGCATAGCCACAAACTCGACTTTCAATCAGACCCGATCATTTCAAGCAGCCACGGTCGAGAAGATGCTTTACAGTGATACCTAGGCCTAACGCAAACCGGTACAGAACTTTGACTTTCGCGACGACTAACGACATTAATTAGTTGTGAATAAAAGCTACTCAGCGGCTACACGTGACAAGATCCACACGTCGAGCTGCCCTTCATGTCTAAAGATCGGCTTGAAGACGCGGAACATGGATGGCGACTTGTATGACGTTGATTGTAAAGCGGGCCAGCTTCGCTACCCCGATCATGGCCCTGCGGAATCTAAGAAAGTTGTCCGATGCCTCGGTGGAGGGGAGACGCAGTACTGTGTTTGCACTCTTCCTCTCTGGCCTAACATGTACAGTAGTAATACTTAGGAGATACATGGCAAAGGTACAGTACAATTACTTGCCTTTAAGGGGCAATGGTCCTGTTATTATGGTCATGAAGCGATGCTGTGACTATACCGCAAGGCGAAGTGTCTTCGGAAAGAAAGGAGCGTCAATCGCAACGACAAGCCTTACGCAAACATCAAGATTATTAGCGATAATTTGGCAATAATATGGATCCTTGGAACAAAGTTGGTAAGGTATTCTGACGTGGTAAGATCGTTGACGTTTTTCTGGTCAAACGCGGAGCAGGCGAGGACAAGTCAAGTCAAGCGTCAGCCAGCTCGGAAAATCGCTCATACAAAACCTCACTGAAGCTTAGCCGGGGGGGTAACATGTTATTGGAACCACTCCGGATCTAGCCACAAGTGAAGGTCGAAATTTGATTTTCAATTCCGTTATTATTCCATTTGGCTTTTCTCCTTTCTCCATGCAATAATCCGTCATGTCTCTGCTGCTGCCCTCTTAGCTTTCTCGTGCTGCCTCATGGCTCTTTTTCTGCTGCAGCGCACTTTCCATCTCACCCCATACTCCCTTGCTCTCCGTTCACTCCAGGGCCCCATCTCTTGACCCATTACCTTATATACACAACCTCGACTCGGAAGCGCGTTTCCGCATCCGTCTCGAGCACCCGACATCACCAACCCCACCGCTAGATCACTAGGCACGATTGAGGCTTGGTAATCAATTCTTTGCTTAGGTTTATCACGTCCCCCTCTACCTCCAGAGCACAGCCAGAGCACAGCCGCCGTGTGCCAAGTCCAGGATTCCCTTTAGGTTCTGACCAGAGGTCCTCTTTTCTTCTGCCGGCCTTCCTATTCAGAATTAATCGTCATACGACAAGCAGTCATCGTCGAGTCTGCGCCATAACATACCAGCGGTCAGATAGATTCCAGGGCGCATCGCGCCCCTTGCCGTCTTTTGTCCTTGGGGAATTGTAGAGTATCCCACGCTCCGTAGTGAACCGCCTCCGTACCTTACCGACTTGCCTTACAATATCACTTGGATTGTGTAGTCTGAATCCATACTACTTTTTTTTTCCTAAGCTTCTACGACGACAACAATTGCCAAAAGACGACATCGGAAACTCTCAAATATGGCAGTAGCAACGGAGCGCCAGGCGCCTTCGCCACCCATCGGACCTGCTTCCACTTCTTCATCTATCAATTCTCAGGACGGCAAGGCGGCACCCACCCCGTCGCCCCTTCGTTCGGGTAGTCCTTCAAGCGGAGAAGTACGGGAGTCGCGCCCAACAGGACCGGCGAAGAAGCCTACTTTCACCTCTAGATTGAGCCGCATGTTCTCAGTAAAGGATGCTAATGAGTCCTCACGAGAACGGGAGCCTAATGTGAGAGAGAAAATGTCCGACAAAGTTCCTGAAGCACCTTTAGAAGACCCCGAAGCCGAGGACAAGCTGGCCAAAGCCGTACGACCTAACCTTGTGACAAGGCAGTCTTCACAGATCAAGACCGAGACATCTGTTTCACGAAGCAGTAGCGATGCCAGGAAGGAAAAGAGCCTAGCGCAAGAGGTCGGCAAGCCCAGCAGGTTTTGGGTCGACGAGTTCGGCGAGCACCACCATCAACTGAAGAGTGCAAAGCGTCAAGAAAAGTTGACGGATATGGTCCGTGACTTCCTGGGAGGCAAGAAGAAGGAACACCACGAGGACCAGCCTTTGTCTCTGATGGCCAACTGGGTAGATCAGATCAAAAACGAGAAGAATAGAGTCGCTTACGACCAAAAGAACGGACCCAATGGCACCGCCACATTGGTGCAGAAATATGGCAAATGTCAGGAAATCGTCGGTCGCGGAGCCTTCGGAATTGTGAGGATAGCACACAAGACAGATCCAAAGGACGGCAAACACGAACAGCTCTATGCGGTCAAGGAGTTCCGACGGAGACCACAGGAGGACTCGAAAAAGTACAGCAAGCGCTTGAACTCGGAGTTCTGCATTTCTTCGTCGCTTCGCCATCCAAACGTTATACACACGCTGGATCTGCTCACAGACGCCAAGGGTGATTACTGTGAGGTCATGGAGTTTTGCGCTGGTGGTGATCTGTACTCGTTGGTGTTGGCCGCCGGCAAACTTGAAGTTGTAGAAGCAGACTGTTACTTCCTGCAGCTCATGCGTGGTGTCGAGTACATCCACGAGATGGGAGTTGCCCATCGCGACCTGAAACCAGAGAACTTACTGCTGACAACGCACGGCGCACTCAAGATCACCGACTTTGGCAACGGCGAATGCTTCCGCATGGCTTGGGAGACGGAACCACACATGACCGCGGGTCTCTGCGGTAGTGCGCCGTACATTGCCCCCGAGGAATATATCGAACGGGAGTTTGATCCTCGTGCTGTCGACGTCTGGGCTTGTGGTGTCATTTACATGGCCATGAGGACGGGGCGGCACTTGTGGCGTGTGGCCAAGAAGGACGAGGATGAATTTTACGACAACTACGTGCAGGGCCGCAAGAGTGATGCTGGATACGGACCGATTGAGTCATTGCATAGGGTACGTTTTCTTTCCTTGACAACCTTCTCTTTCTTTATAAATGCTGACATTTTACTCCAGGCACGGTGTCGCAACGTTATCTACTCGATCCTCGATCCGCACGCGAGTCGACGAATCAGCGCACATCAAGTCATCAACTCGGAGTGGGGCAAGGGAATCAGAGTATGCCGGGCTGGACAGGAAGGACTCTAACCCCGAGCCTTCAGGGCGAGAGCTGAAACGAATCCACGGCCCCTGCATGCTTACGAGTCTCTTTGTCTTATGCCTCGTTGATGAGTTGATTATGTGTTGAGCCTGAGCCCTTTTGACGAATGATAGTGAGCGTTACGTTCTCCCTCTCGGCGTCCACATACCCCCGTATGTTAATTTTCTGCTTTATCTTTCCTTTGGTTTTCTGGTTTGCATGGCTGGCAGGGAGTAAATGGACGATGGGGCAAGACTTCCCACAGCGCGTAGCTACAGAACTATTGCATGTCCATGACTAGGTCAGAAGGGCACTTTGACTGTTATTATTTCCCATCTGCGGCAGGCCTGCAGACAGAGCCACGACACCACCACGCACCAAGATCGAAATGGTACCAAACAGAGCGCGAGCTTTGACAAAGACAACAGCCGTTCAGGCAAACAATCAAATGCAGCCTTTCATGGTCTATTAGTGATGCTATCTTTCAGTGATAGATTATGACTTGAATTTGATGTCCATGTGACCAGTACTTTGAGAAGTGCAATTGTTTCGGTCTTGTTGCTAATCACTAATGGTGAACCACCAACAATCTACCCTTATTCGACAAAGAAACCTTCCATCTGAAACATAATTGTATAAAGCTCGCGTTATATTAATATGAGACTGCAGATATATACTATCAGTGTATTCTAGCATTTATAAAGTAGAGTTTTGAAGGCTACATACAGTACAAGGGCGGTCTGCTTGGCCTCTATCCTCAGGTCCCCCAGACTGTGACGTGTCCAACATCAACGACGGTAAGGGATTAAGCGGTCAACTACCCTCCCTATCATTCACATAAAGATTCCTTTGCGTGAGGATGAACCATGCTGGCAAGCGATGAGAAAAGTAGTGCGAAATGGCTTAGCGATTGCCTTGCTTTGGCTTGCGCAAAGTAGTTTCTGCCTGGCGCAAGTCGATAATGGCATCCCACTTGGGAACAATCATGATATCAGCGACAGTGCTGCTGGGAGGACATACTCTGACAGCGATTCGAGTATGACAACGACCCAATCAACGACGACCGCGACGACTACAACGACCTTCACCTCACCCTCGAGTCTGACACGATCGCCGGCGACGTGTCGGTCGGGAACTGTCAATTATATCACCCATTCTCTGCCGCAGCTATGTCCCACATCGGTATGGACTGCGCCTTCCATGGACAACTCCGAGAGCCCTTCATTTTCTGTGGAAGGACAAGAGGATACCACAGTCTCTTCTACGAATCATGCAACACACTACAGTAATGACCATGGAAGTAATAGCACAGTTACACAACCTTCTCACACATCATTGAGCGAATCGAATGCAGCATCGAGCAGTGCTGGCGACACAAAGCCGCAATCATCCCAACCAGTAGTGACTGATGATAAAGACACTACAACTTCGACTTCTGAGACTCTTACTTCCGCCAGCGTACAGGCTGAGCCAACAGATCCTGCAACAGAGCTGGAAACCGACTCTCCACTGGACAATGTCAACTTCCTCTCCTTCGAGGAATGGAAGAAGCAGAACTTGGAGAAGGCGGGACAATCGCCAGATGGTGGTCAGCGGTCCGCAGGTGGAGGTCAGACACGTACTAGACCTGACATCGCCTTGGATGCGCTGGGAGACGAAGGCGAGATCGAGTTGGACTTTCGTGGATTCGGCAGTGGTTCACAATCAGAAGAGACTGCCAAGGGCGGAGCAAGCGACAGACCAGCACTCAATACGGCAGATGGCGCATCTTCCAACAGTCCTACGCTTCGTAGCAAGGACGCAGGCAAGACGTGCAAGGAAAGGAGCAATTATGCTTCTTTTGACTGCGCTGCCACCATCTTGAAAGCGAACCCGGAAGCCAAGTCGACCAGCGCGATTCTGATTGAGAACAAGGACAGCTATATGCTTAATCCTTGTTCTGCCTCCAACAATTTCATCATAATTGAGCTTTGCGATGACATCCTCATCGATACCATCGTCTTGGCGAATTACGAGTTCTTCTCGTCCATCTTTCGCACCTTCCGCGTCAGTGTCAGCGACAAGTACCCAGTCAAGCCTGACAAATGGAAGGAGCTCGGCGTGTTCGAAGCCACCAACTCCAGATCCGTCCAAGCTTTCCTGGTCGAACATTCGCTCATCTGGGCTAGATATCTACGGATCGAGTTCCTGACCCATTTTGGCAGCGAGTACTACTGTCCAGTGAGTCTTCTTCGCGTCCATGGTACTACCATGATGGAGGAGTTCAGAAACCAGGAGTATATCAATCGTGGTGAACATCTAGACGACGGAGATGATGATCCTCTTCCACTTGTGGACGACAAAGTTCGGGACAGTATTGACACTGCAATAGAGTCCGTCAGTGCTTCTGTTGTCTCAGAGAAGACTATTCAGTCATCCAACATGCCATATCCATCAGCCGAAGCAGACTCCAGAATGGTAGACGGCGATGATTCTTCTTCAGCCGCCCCACCCGCTGATGTCCCCCCTGCTCCTCCAACCTATAGCGCGTCAAGTGGAGGATCAACCTCAAGTGATGAAGTCGTGTCATCCTCGAGTTCTGATGATCCGTCTGAATCTCCAATCTCTAGCTCTCCTATATCTATCTTGCCACCGACTGTACAAGAGACCTCTTCCGAGCCACCACTACAACATCACGCATCCAGTGTTAAGACGTCTGCTGCCGTTGTTTCAAGTACATATCTGAATACAATCTTGACAAGCTCCCCGCTCCATCAGGGCCAAACTGCTGGAGGTACGACTTCTGTGATAATGCCTGGCTCACAAAAAGCTGAGCATGACAAGTCGACGGAGACTGTACCCGAGGATAAACCAGCGTGGAACCAGTCTTTTCCTTCCACATCGAATCCAGTATCCAGCACAACGAAAAACACTGCTACCGATTCCATTTCGATCAGACCTGATGCTGGACAATCATCGAAACACGGTTCTGCTTCTACAGCGAATACATCACACTCTATTGAGACACCGAAGCAAAGCGCCCCCTCGCCACCATCTTCATCACAACATGCATCACAGCATCAAGAACAGCAGAACCAGCCCAGGGCATCCTCAACGTCTTCATCCGCACCCGCCAATCCGACCACCCAGGAATCGTTCTTCAAGTCTGTTCACAAACGTCTCCAAGCCTTGGAGTCCAATGCGACACTCTCACTCCAATACATTGAGTCACAATCATTACTCTTACGTACTGCTTTCCAAGCTGTCGAGAAGCGCCAACTTAAGAAGACAGAAACCTTTTTGGCTAGCCTCAACGCCAGCGTGACGACAGAATTAGCGCGCTTTAAGGGCGATTATGAGCGGCTCTGGGAGGGAGTAGTCATCGAGATGGAGATCCAGCGTCGACAGAGCGAGCGCGAAGTACTCATGGTCTCTGAACGACTCAGACTTATGGCCGAAGAGCTAGTGTGGCAGAAACGAGTGGGCGTAGTGCAAAGCACGCTCATCTTGTTGTGTCTAGGTCTGGTCATCTTCGCTCGAAGCGGTATGGGTGCAACTCTCGAGGTTCCTCTACTGCAGCAGCTGGGTAGGAGCAAGTGGCGCGGCCAGCGCTTTCCCTCTTCTTACTATGGCGGAAGTCCCCCTCAGAGTCCAGATCTGGTCAGCCCTTCGAGCCCTCGCGCCGATGACATCGACTTCGCTAGTCCAACTTCAGACGACATGACGAGTAAAGACAAGTGGGATGGTCGTAGACAGAGGGGGGTCTTCTGGAGAAGGGGCAGCCGCGACACCCCAATCGGAAGAAGTAACAGTGAGTTTCGTCGCAGCACTGGTGCAGATCTGTCGGAAGGTACCGAGGACAGACCTGCGACTCGTGACGGAGCTGCGACCGCGAGCAGCCCCATCGATAGGCTCGACGACAGTATCGAAGAACTGTCGTTGCGTGTGCAAGCTGCTACGCCCGAAGAGCTTGACTCTGCTCGCGTTGAGGATGGCCCTGATGGACCGACTGACCACGATCTGTCGCGACTCGCTGCGTATAATGATGGCGCATTAGCTGGCAGTCAAAGCCTCGATTCAGGTCTGACCGAACAGGAGAGCAGGGGATTCGACTACGACAGTGACGGTCTCAATGTAAATGATGAGAGCGGTGTAGAATCGTCCATGCCCAAGGAAACTCAGTCCTCACCTTCCACACCTGGAGGCACTCGTGACCGGCCAGGGATCCTTGGTCGCGAGATTGAAATACCTGAGTGGCCTGAAGGCATGGCGCTCTGATGGAAAGATGTCTGTTTCTAAGTAGCGTAATGTTTGTCTGTATTTCGATATAGAGATGGTTTCCTCTAGTCTAAACAAGCACCTCCTCCATGTGGACATGACTGAAATGTAGGATCTTGCTCTAACGAATGCTCCAAGATTGTCCTATGTGTGTGCTTGAAGTTCGGCTTCTATACCATGACAATATCTTCATTACCATATTACACGATAGGTGAAAGGTCCCATCGTCGCAGTGATTACCGTCATAACTTCGCTCAAAGACTGTATCCCAAAGACCCTATCAATCGACTTCATCATATAATATGCTCACCCCCAATGGACCATTTCATCACACCAGTCTCCTACCACAGCAAGCAACGACGCCAACCAACCCCCTCCTCATCGAAACAGAAGACGAAGAACCTTCAGATCCACAAGTAAAGGTGGGTCTCCAATCTAGATCTCCACAAGCATCTCGGAGCGAGACAGGAAACCAATTCATGTGGGATTTAGCAAAGCAGCGATACGACAAAATCTCACAGCAAAAGGACCGACGACACATGCGCGATAGGATGGGATGGGATGGGAGGGGAAGGGAGGGTTTTTCTCCCTTTGTTCTTCCGCAAGTGGATGGTGCATCTTCGGAGGGATGGGCAGTGGGTTGTGGTTCTCTGTCCGTAGGGCCTTTTTTTCCCCCTCTCTTTTCATCGGATGAGGTGAGGGCTCGATTTGCGAGTCGTTGTCATGGATTTTTGTTTTACCCATGGTACCACAGCAAGATAGGTTTGCTTTTGAGGTGGTTGCGACTGTTGATGGTTCTGCTCTTCAAGAATCGTGTCGCGGAGTGCGCGATGGGTTGGGTTGACTTACTGTATCTCGCAGTTGAGATGCTTCCTCTCTATCATTGTGGCCAGGCTATTATTTTGACCATGGAGACTTCCACAACTAGATGATTGTGAACAGAAATAGACAATCGATCGATGAGACGATGGGAATCGTTCCTCTTCACAGTACTGACATTATTTTTGTCTACTCGCCTTTTCCTTTCGATCATACAGACGGAGTAAGAAACCGAACAGCACATACATATTCGGCTAGTTGCACAGTGCCAACACCGACCCACCGGTTCGACCTAATCAAACGCCTAGAAAAGAAACCCACAAATAATTCATCTGGGTGATCTAATTGTGCATGATTTGGGAGATGCAATAAAGTCCACAATTAATCATTTAACTCTTCGGATCTCGGGATCGCGGCAAAAGGCTCTTTTGGAGGGGTTTCTTAATCTGAAATTCACCGAGAGGAACGGGTTTTACGAGGATCCATCTTCTCACACTGCCAGAAGCAACATCGAAGGCATGTGCTCTAAAAAAAAAAAGGGCTGATAAGTTCGAACTACAGTATTTCCGATGCGCGAAAGCTTGCAAAACAGAAACGATACAGCACGGGCTGAAGAGGCCCCGCGAGCTACTACTACTACTACTACTACTACTACTCGATGACATACAGTACCCATAAGCAGACGCAAATTTAGAAGGTACCCAAAGTACAGAAATAATGGCTCCAACGGACCTGATCATCTGGTCAATCGGTTAGTCGGTGGTGGGTAACCTTAGTCAATTCATTGGTCAAGTTTTTCCAGTCAGCCTGCACCTAGGTGGGGCACCTCTTTTCTAATTTCTCTCGCCTGTACCTTTCGCAAGCGGGCTGGTGCAAAGTGGGGTGGTGGGTGAAGCGTAAGTTATGTGCGGATCAAGAGCCGACGGTCGCCTGAGGCCAATTCCATCTGACATGACATTGTCCAAGAAGGCGGCTACTCAGAAATAAACGATCAGGCCCCAATTATGCTAATTACCTTTAATCCCCATTCGCCAGTCTTATGTTCAATTCTTCCTGCTGTGGAACTAGTGGCAGACGGAGTACGACTCCGTAGTGTTTAGCTTTTGCAATTGTGGCGCGAGAGTCGTCAGAGCTTCACGAGTCGTGGAATCAGTACTGAAAACACGATGTGATGGTTCCATCTGCAGTGCTAGTCGATAATCGCGATATACGAGAGCTTGTCTCGGGAGCAGCCAAAGCATAATAAGGTCCCGACAGGTGAGATCCATGACATCCGCGCGCGCGCGCCTTTCTTTTAGCCTCGCAGTCCTTTTGGTCATGATTGCTGTACCCGAAGGCGATACTGTAGTAAAGCTTGGCTTTTTGGCTGTGCAGGAGGGCAAGGAGATTTTCTCTATTATTGCCCAAGGCAGGAAATCATGGCGTTCAGACAGGATCGTGGGATGCGCATGGGCACGGCATGGCCGTGTATAACATACTCTTCGCCCTGCAGCAACGGTTGGCTATAGCACGCGCAGCCTCTTGCTCTAGCCAGTCACGGGACGCGGCAAAAGGGAACGCGACGATTTTGGTAAGCGACGAGAGGGGGGGCGCAAGGAGGGGTAGGAGTCATGGCTACGGCTGGCAAGGTCATATGCAAACATGCATGGGGATGAGGCCATCATGTATCCTGGTATCTTCACCACAAGGCCATGTGAATGATAGTGGTTCCCTACAAATTATGACGGGATTTCCGCTGCTGACGTCTGTCTAAACGTGTTCATACATGAATCCCCTCACCCCTGTCTTTCGCCATTCGTCGATCGTCGACTCACGGTTCCTGCAGCTGGACCAAACGAGCGGGCGAGGCTTGCGCTTGCGTAGAAACTTGATGATCGAGGAGAGCATACATAGGGTACAAGTTGTATCGGATGAAGGTGGCTTTACCGTATTGTCATCAATTGAAAGATCACATCTGCACGCCAGCTGATTTCCTAATCCATTGGAGAAGCTGCGGTGAGTTTCCGAATGTCGAGCGTGTTCATGCAAGCACTGTTGACGTTCATGTTGATCTGGTTGTTGTGGAGCAACATCCATAGATTGAATACTTGTTCCGAAAAGCGGTGACCAAATATGAGCCAAGACAGCATGGCATTTACTTTTGACCAAAAGCTATAGTAAGACATAAAGTGAGCGTAAGCCACCTTAAGCATTCAACCATTGATACGAGGTTCAAGATCTTTGGTAGGAAGGCGTGCGGTTCCTAACGCTGATAGCAATTGAAGTCTTGGCCATCAAATTCTGAAGCAATAAATCATCACTTGTCCTGACGGTATGATGTCGAATGTCGAGTTGGGATTCGCCCATTGCGACGATCCGTCCTAATAATATCCGCGGGTGCCAACCCTCCCGGAGACCTCGTGCTTGGTGCTGTACAATATGGTAAGTACAAGTACATAGTGTCGGAGCTCATGAGGGAAAAAGTGGGACTTGGCTAAAATCGCAGATCTCAAACATGCGTTCGGTGGTAGATCGAGACCTCAGCGCAAACTCAGAAACCGAACAACCGCGACGAATGTCATCTTGTTGCGCAAGTGACAAGGCTATTGTTGTGTGATTGCAGCAGAAAGACGACATAATGTCTGGAGCGCTCCGAACCGTCTTAACAGGGGATCGGGATAGGTGTAGCGCAAAGTATGTGGATAGAGAAGCAAAACGCTCGGCCTTGAACGACATAGGAATATCTTATTCGAGCTTAGCTCGACCGAACCTGACGGGTGGTCGTTGGAGTGTCGCTTGATCATTGAGAGGTTGATAGACAACGCTTGCCTCAACGCAAATGCATCAATGCGTAGGAGCAGACGAGGTTCATCTGCAGGCAGCCGTTGGTTCAGGGAACCATTCGACTTGCGATGTTAGAGTAGTGTGTACAAGTAGTGTTAATAAGCGAAGACAAGGCTGGAGGTGCAGCAGGACTCGGACATTTCCTCGCTACGCTCTTATTTCCACTTGCACCATCGACCAATACTGCAGGCTCCTCCACAGAGTCCACAACTACAGTACACCACTAGTTAATCGTTGCGTGCCGACAGTAGTCTTAGAAACCGAGCGCCACTGATGACGGAGCAACTGGAGTGGCGGACGAATCATAGTCAGACGATTTGGCAGTACGCTAAAGTGTCAGAGGAGGTCAGTGAGGAGCCTCACGTGGACAGCTCAATTTTAGTGTCCGGGCGTCAGAGGTTCGAACTTGCTTGGTACTTTGTACCGCCGGTGCAGACGGGTCCAGATCCAGAGATGCGCCCAAGTGGACTGTGTGAGAGATGTTACCTGTCTTGGAAATCTGTTGGGTGAACACTCTGCTGACTGTCCAGATTGTCTAGACTTTGTTTGACCGTACTAGATGTTTAGGCCTATTGCCATACAACACACACATGACCATTGGTGACATCTAGGTGGGCGGGAAATTGCAAAAAAGTACGGAGTGCTGTACCTTAAAACCGTGGACGGAAGCCCTCAGAAGCCTGACTAAAGTGATGCTGCTGCTCAGGGCCGTGCTCGGACGATTGATGCACATGACCCTTCCTCCCCGGGAGGGGTCAAAGACTAGAAAGCTACCGTACCTTAATGAGAGTCGTCTCTGGAGGGCGTTCACAAGCAGATAGAGCAGGCAGAGCAGGCAAAGGTAAGCAAGCAACCAAGAGCAAGCAAGCGATGCTGCTGCGGGTCCTACATTATCTTGACCATACATTGGTCCTAGATGTGGTTTGCTCAGTATATTGTACTGAATGCAGAGTTCTGAACGTGGGAAAAGTGTCTGTGTTATCGCCCGTCATGCCCTTGTCTTACAGGAACCACCGCCGTTCTTCGTTACCCAAGTGAACCTGAAGCTCCCCCCCCCCAATAATTGACTTTGCAAACCTTGACTTGACGCCCGAGTCTGCATAAGGTGCTGTGTTATACCTTAGTTGTTCCACTCGTAATAGAGCGACTCGACCCTTCCAGCTGTGTTCTTTTTGGAATTGCTTTCTGATCACTTACGAGGGGGACCTTTGGACACGTCATCACGTGCAGGTCATCAGGTCCCGTCTGCCGTCCCATCTCGCACTGTTGCACATTTACCTTACCTTTTGCCTACCGAACCCAGCATTTTGGAGCGTTAAGGTTGTCGGTCTCGCATCTACGCAACAGGAACGATCAACACGGGAACAGCTAGCTCAGTGCAGCAGAAGAGCACAGCACAGCACAGCACACTCCACCATCATCCACGCACCTGTAATCTCCCTCTCAATACCAGAAACCCAAACGACCACACATCTGCTGCAATCGTCACCACCACCACCTCCACCACCACCACCACCACCACCTCCCACTATCATCACCACCGCCGCTTCCCCCATCTCCTACTTTTGTTCAAACTCACTCCCCTTGACCCCCCTTTCCTCTCTCTGTCGGCGCAGCGTTCCTTTCCTTCATCCTTCGCCGCGTGATTTTGCAAAAGTCATCATCCACACTCACCCCTCATCTCGCGCTCTGGTTCATTTCGGCGGCCTGCCAAGCCCCATCTCGTGGACATAGGGACTCCGCACACCATCCCATAGCCGTTCATCGTCTCCTCACCCAGCACCTCCCCTCTCCCCTCCATCTACCGTTCTGAGAGTGATTACCTCTCTTTGAATTTCACTGTTCATAGACAAATCATCCAGCCTGGTGACAATTTCCCTTTAAATATTGCGCACGACATATCGATTGGACACCAACCGCAATCATGTCGTCAAACAGGCCCTCAGCCTTTGGAAGCTTACGCATGGGCGGTCAGTCTCAATTCATCATCCCACATGCCCTCGTTCTTTCCTTGCTCTTTCTGTTCGCTTCTTTACACTCTTCGTGCTGTTTTCGCCCATTGCATCCGAGACGCCTGGTTCACGTACACTCTTGGGGGTTTTGTTACTGATGTGGTCATTCTCGACGTACAGAAGTCATTCGCGAAAAGGTCCAGGATGGGCTCACTGGAGAGACAAAAGAGATGCAGTATACCCAGTGCAAGGTGGTCGGCAATGGCTCCTTTGGTGTCGTTTTCCAGACCAAGCTCTCACCAAGCGGCGAAGACGCTGCCATCAAGCGTGTGCTTCAAGACAAGCGCTTCAAGGTAGGACTATCCAATGGCTTCTGACTCTGCGTACATCTGGAGTCTATCTGGACTTTCGATGCGCCTGTGTGATTTTATTGACTTGATTCTGTTACTTGCCTCTCCAAACCTCGACTGACACGTGCGATACCAGAACCGCGAGTTGCAAATTATGAGGATCGTCCGACACCCTAACATCGTCGAGCTCAAGGCCTTCTATTATTCCAACGGCGAGCGCGTAAGCAAAGAGCCCCTAGGCGCACAATGGATGGCGTCACTAACACATCCTCCAAAGAAGGATGAGGTTTATCTGAATCTTGTGCTCGAGTTCGTCCCCGAGACCGTCTATCGAGCCTCGCGCTTCTTCAGCAAGATGAAGATCACCATGCCAATCCTCGAGATCAAGCTCTACATCTACCAGCTGTTTCGCTCACTGGCATACATTCACTCCCAGGGCATCTGCCACCGCGACATCAAGCCGCAAAACCTCCTCCTCGATCCCAACAGTGGCATTCTAAAGCTCTGTGATTTCGGAAGCGCCAAAATCCTCATCGAGAACGAACCCAACGTCTCCTACATCTGCAGTAGATATTACCGTGCTCCAGAACTCATCTTCGGTGCGACAAATTACACAACAAAGATTGGTGCGTATCCGTCCTCCCACGCCTTCGACTATGTCGGGCAGACTGGCAGTTTGGCGAATCGCAACCATTTATAGATGGACGCCGCTGCTTCTGCTACCGCTACTGCTACTTGTGCAAGCATCTTCCGACGTCTTGCCTTGTCATGCTCCTGGTTTAATTGTTGTTCCTGACGGGTCGAGCTAACGATACTACACAGATGTATGGTCGACGGGCTGTGTCATGGCCGAACTCATGCTTGGTCAACCTCTATTCCCTGGCGAGTCCGGCATTGATCAATTGGTCGAAATCATCAAGGTCTTGGGAACACCTACACGTGACCAGATCCGAACCATGAACCCCAACTACATGGAGCACAAATTCCCTCAGATCAAGCCTCATCCGTTCAACAAGGTACGAAATCGCCCAAGGTCTACATTTGTGTATCGATCTCTAATTCTCTTTGACTAGGTCTTCCGCAAGGCAGATCCAAGCGCTATTGACCTCATCTCCAAGCTTCTGGAGTACACGCCGACGCAGAGACTTTCCGCAATCGACGCCATGGTCCACCCATTCTTCGACGAGCTCCGCGATCCGAACACCAAGTTCCCCGATTCTCGTCACCAAGGAGGAGCCCCCAAGGACTTGCCCGAGCTCTTCACTTTCACCCGTCACGGTATGTCTCAATATATATAATTGAAGAGGAAACCGACCACTGACGAGCATCTTAGAACTCTCCATCGCCCCTCATCTCAACCACCGCCTGGTCCCGCCACATGTCCGCCCAACCCTGCTAGCACAAGGGATCGATATCGACAACTTCACTCCCATGCCCAAAGAGGAAATGATTGCCCGATTGGACTAAGAAAGACCCCGCACGGCCGGCACGTGTCATCCACCTTTCCCAACGGCATGATGAAGCTTGAGTTTAGCGATGCATTACAATGTTTTGAGTCTTAGGTCGGGCTGTTGCTGCTGCTGCTGCTTCTCGACATAGACCAGAGGGACTCGAACGCATTTGGCGGGGAAGTCATGAAACCACTTATCTCTGTTTACAACCGGCGTCAAATTAGCCATGATGAGGGCCACGACGAAAGAAAAGACCTTTTTTTTGTTATGTCGGGATTTTCGAGAGGGAGGCAAGAAGAAGGATGAAGAAGCGGGGTCCACGGAGGGCCATCCTTCATCTTTTCTTTGCGCAATCTCGGGGGGCTTGAGAAAAGGAAGAAAAAGGGCGAACCGCAGGGCGGGCTGAGCAAGTGGGATGGTCCCTGTCTCGACTGCGAAGTCTTCTTGTGGGGCGAGTATGTTAATGTGGTCGACGGGGATGAGTGATACCAGAGGAACGATTACGGGCGAAAGCATGCAAAATTCTTTCAGTTTATTTGGATGATTTGGGAAAGGGAAACAAACAAGCAAGGGAGGAGGACCTCTGTGAGCTCGTGCAGGCAGGAGGATTGCAGCATGCGTTCAGGACGCGCGCACGTCTACGTGTGTATGGGTGTGTGTGTGTGCGTGTGAGTGTGTGTATGCTTGGGCATCATTTCTTATCGTCGCGGGAAGGAGGGTGTGGAGAGGTTGTGTTATTGCATGCATGTACCTTTGGACGATGTGAATGGACCTGAGCGGGGTGGTAGCGCCGCCCCCCTTTTTGCCTTTTTTCTTCAATTTTTTCTTCCTCTGTCAATTCTTTTTTTTTTCTCACTGCTTGATCTTTTGTCTCTTGCCTTGACCATGATGACGATGATGCTTTGTTGCAGGGCCTGACTGAGGTACATGACTTGGTCTTTCCCTGACGTGTGTGCGTGAGGTTGTTGTCACCACGTGAGGAGAGTCGTTCAGTCTCGCGTGTGATGAGGGTTGCGAGAAGGAAAAGGGGCAAGAGACGAGTGACTGACTGAGGACATGTTCGGTAGGTCAGGTAGTAGACAGACGGATGGTATGTGTGGGGGCTCTGTGATATGAGGTATCAATTCACACTATATTTACTATTTGTCTATGTCAGGCGATCTAGGGTTGTCTTTTCAGTCATGTTCGTTCTCTTCGAACTGTGATGAGACAAGGCACTATTGTCTTCACTTATTGCTGGTCAGCCATGGAGAAAAGGCTCAGGAAGGGGTTCACTACGGCGCTCATTCATTTGAGTATGGGCAATGTCGTTTCTTGCTTTTATGATTTCTCAGATGGGGGGTTCAGTCAAGACTTCTTGTTCACTTTCTTTACCAAGAGGTTGGTTGCTATTATCCGACCACAGTACGATGAGCACGAGGAACACTATCTCGTATGTCTTGTGATATAGCTTCCACATCTATACCATATGTTCACAAGAGTCACATACCGGGGCCAAAAGAAGAAGAAGAAGAAGAAGCAGCTAGTATAGAGACAAACATCCATTCAAGAGGTCAACATGGGCATACACGAAGACATGACGATGGTAGATGAAGTCAGCATGATCCTGGACAGGGTGACCAGTGTCCCCGAAGCGACATGGCAGCAGGGCAGGCGAGAATTCACGGAAATGCAGATCGAAGAAGGCGAAGTTGTGCAGCAATTCTGCGGCGGCAACGGGAACGACAGAAACAAGACTGCCAGAGACCTTGGTGCCGTGGGTACAGTTGACATGACTGGACGGACAGAGATCAACGAGTGCATAGAGATGGGCGAACTCATGGATGCATTGACACAAGCTGGCTGCGCAGGAGAAGACACTGACAGCAGAGGCAGAAGCAGAAGCAGAAACAGCTCTAGACCTCGAGGCTTGGCATCGATGCAGACACAGAAAAGAGCGAGAGCGACGGCAAGAGCAAGAGCAGGACGGGCTTGGCACTCGACAGACGCCGACAATTATGTTCTCGGAAACAACAATAATACCATGACCGATCTGCCACAACCATCGTCTTCTTTTGCATCTTCATCATCGACATCGACAAACTCTCGTCGTCCTCCAGCAGCAGACGATATGGCTGATCACGACCGTGGACACCGCGAAGACCGCCCTCACGGCGACAGAGAACGAGGGGGAGGTGGTCATCGTGGAGGAGGTGGAGGAGGATTCAATCGCAAGAGGAGATTCAGAGGTGAAGACCAGTATCCTTCTGGATTCTTCTGGTTCTAGTTCTATACTGACTCGAGATGTCTTGCAGAGGACGATGACTTCGAGGGCCGTCGCGACAGCAGACCGCAGCACCAACACCAACGCAGACGCTACGAAGAGCCGCCGCCAGGCACAAGACTAAGAAAACAACTCAACGCCATTGCCGAGTCTCCCATGCGCAACCCCGAAGACGAGGTCCGCGAGATTGCCAAGCTGGCGTATGAGAACTGGGAAGACAACTACGTCAAGGAGGTCTACTGCGACGTGACCCTGGCCCTGCTCAGCGAACAACCCTTCAAGATCCCCTACGTCGCAGCGGTCGTCATGCACGCAAACAACCACAAGCCCGCAGTCGCCGCCGAGATCGTCAAGCGCAGCGCCGACTTCTGCCAACAACACATCGACACTGGCAACTGGAGGATCGTCAAGCTTATTCTGCGCTTCCTGGCCTGTCTCTCTCCTCTCTACAGCGACGACGGCATCTTTCCCCTGCTCGACGAACTCTTCGGCCGCGCCGTCGACCTGCAGACTGCATCCGCCGAGGACACGCTGGGTCTGGAACTGGTCAAGATCATCCTGCTCACCATCCCCTACGCCCTCTCGTCTTCGGCTACCGGATTGGATCAGAGAGTTGGCGAGCTGCTGGAGAAGACGGACATCGTTGCCTCGACCCCACATGCCCTCGAGGCTCTCGTGGACCCATACCCTGCCCTTGACGGCGGCGAGAACCAGAAGCCCGTGACATGTGGCAGTTTCCTGCGCGTGCTGCAGTCTCAGCTCCAGGCAGAGGCCAGCAATGGCTGGAAACTCGCCTGCATCTCCCGACTCTTCAACACTCCAGACGCCAACATGGACGGCGCCGACGACGACGATGACGAGCAGAAGACGTCGCAAAAACACCCTTTCCCGCCTTCCCTGACTGTTCCCGCCGTCGTCGTCCCCGGTCCCAAGCCTCTGTTCCCTGAGCTTTACTTTTCCCTCTTTGCCGACCAGGACATCGAGTCCGTCCCTCCCACCTCCGACATTGCCTCTTCCCTCATCCGCGACGCTGTCATTGACACAATCAACATTCTCGACTTCAACCGCAACGCCGCTGCCAAGTTCCTCATCGACATCGACTGCTACTGGGCCGAGGGCACCTTTGTCAAGCGCGCCACCGCCTTTGACAAGCTGCGAGACGTCCCCGAAGGCCGCTCCACCTGGAAGCCTGAGGATGTCGTCATCGACGCCATCTTCAGCCAAGTCTTCACTCTGCCTACACCCGAGCACAAGCTCGTCTACTACCACTCTGTCATCACCGAGGCCTGCAAGATCGCTCCCGCCGCCGTTGCCCCCAGTCTGGGACGAGCGATTCGTTTCCTCTTCAAGAACATCGATGTCATGGACATGGAGCTGGCATACAGATACATGGACTGGTTCGCCCATCACCTGAGTAATTTTGAGTTCAGATGGAAGTGGACCGAGTGGACCGATCAAGTCGACACCTCCGATCTCACCCCGAAGAAGGCCTTTATCATTGGCGCACTCGACAAGGAGATCCGTTTGTCTTTTGCAAAGCGCATCCGCGAGACTCTGCCCGCCGAGTACGCTCCTCTGATCCCCGAGGGCAAGGTCAAGGACGCCCCTGACCTCAAGTTCCTCGACGAGGCCACTCCTTACGCCGCCCAGGGAAAGGAGATCTACCAGCTTTTGCGCAAGAAGGCCCCCGAGGAGGAGATCCAGAAAGTCATGGATCAGATAGAAGAGATGGCCCGCGAACAGGGCGTCGAGGACCCTCTTGTTCAGTCCACGGACGCATACGTGACCGGCATTCTCCACATTGGTAGCAAATCGCTCAGTCACGTTCTTTCGTGTATCGAGCGCTGCAAGGAGCGTCTCTTGGCCATCGGTCCCCAATCCGAAGCCGCCCGCCGCCAGATTATCTCTTCGGTCATTTCCTACTGGGAGTACCACCCGGGCACCGCCGTCAACATTATCGACAAGCTATTGAACTACACCATCATTACTCCCGAGAGCGTGGTGCACTGGACACTGAACGACAACGTCAACCACGGCCGCGCCCTCGCAGATGCCAAAATCTACGAGATGGTCACCCTGACCATGAACAAAGTGTCGAACCGCATGCGCCAGATCGTCAAGGCCAGAAACGACATCGTGCTGGCCGGCCCATCGTCGCCCGAGGAGCCGAACCCGCTCGACGAGACACTTGCGCGCGAACGCCAAGCGATGCGCGACCTCTTTGCGCACATTCTCGATGTCGTCGAGGGCGTCAAGAACGCATCGGCGGACGAAATGGTCGAGAGATCCGACGGCGAGTCTGTCGAGCAAGACCTCGTGCAGGCGTGGGGCAAGAGATGGGCGGGCGTCTTCGGTCGCCGAGCCGCTGTCGAGGAAGCCGTGTGTGGCGAGGCTGCCGTCGAGGCTGCGGATAAACTGGCCGAGGAGTCCCGGAGGAGGGGCGAGGAGAGCGCTGCTGCTGCTGCTGCTGCTGCGACGGACAATGGGAACGGCAACGGAGACGCCATGGTCGATGGACCCGAAGCCGAGGCCGCAGAAGTGTGATTTTGTTTCCCATCTTATTTGCATCCTATCTGCAATTCGAATATCTCAAAGAATGAAGAAGAGAAATAGCATGATGCTTGGGGACAAGCCTTTTCTCCTTATCGATCTCTTGGCTTTTGACAGTGGTTGTTGTTGTTGTTGTTGTCTATCTACCTCACCTGCTGTATTCACCTACTACCAGGTTCATCGACCCCCGTAGTGGCTACCTAGCAATGATGATGATGGGAGGGTATAGATACAGGAAAGAAGAGCAACTAAAAAGCATATAGCTAGCTAAGTCACATTACATGAAAGTATTTCTTGGGTTTTCTGAATCTACCTGATATCCACCATTACCGGACCTTTTATTTCTGTTCTTATCCTTTCAGACGCTTGAGAGGGAGTGAGTGTGCTCTTTCCCCTTCTGCTGTTTGCACTGAACAGCTACTGTGAAATCCTTTTAGGAAAGAGCGGCCCCTCTTCCATTTTCACACGTCTCTCCTCTATCTCCGTCCTTTTACTTTTCCTGAATGTTGCGAATGATATACATGCATGCACTTGTGAAAGATAGACATACGGAGCGGTACATGTAGACAGGATCAAGGAATCGATGTATTGGATTTCCGACTGCCTGATAAACCTCACTCGTCTCACGGCTTGGACGGAAAAACCCACCCGCTGCCATTTGGGAAGATGTAGGATCAAGGACAAAGCGAAAAGAAAGAAACAAAGGAAAACTACCTCCTTCTAGGCGGATTCCTGGTCTTGGGAAACTCAAGCGGCAGTTTGAGTTTGGCGACTCTGCGCGTGGCCACGATGGCCTTGGACCCCGAGGGCATTTTGAGCTCCGTCTGTTCGCGCTCTGTCGGCGCCGCTACTCTGCAGCCTAGTTCGAGAAAGTATTGCGACATTCTGTATTTTTTTTTTCTTGTCAGTTTCTGTGATTCTTGGAGAGAGGAAAGAGGGGCTCACTGTTTGTTCTCGAGGCGCAAGTCTTCGCGCAGGTCAAACGTGTCGGTGCGCCAGTTGTCAATGTACAGCGAAACGGCGGCCATGTGGGTGGTGATGTTGTCCAAGTGCCACTTGTTGAGCTCGTTGTTGTCGGCGAATCGGCGTCGTGCGGCGTCGATGAGGGCGTCGGACCACTCGGGCATTTTGGCCTTGAGCTTGTCCTTGATGGGCACTTTTTTGCCGCCGCGCGACGGCTGCAGCGAGTTGTAGAAGTCGAGCAGCAGCAATAGATATCGCAGGGCTTTGAGCTTGGCGACGTCTTCGCTCTTGACGATGCTGCGCAGGCGGTTCGCCACGAAGCGGCTGCTCGTCTTGACGTCTTCGTTGGCCTCGACGGCGTCCTGCCAGTCCTTGACCGCCAGAGCGCGCATCTCGCCGCTGGGCACGAGCACAGAAAGAGGGTAGGCGTCCTCGATCTTCTGGGCGTGCAGGTTGGGACGCGGGATGGGTTTGCTCGCGAGGATCGAGTCCTGCAGTTCTTGTCTCTCAGGCATGGCGGCGGATGCCTCGTCAACGGAAGCCATGACTGCGGCCTCGACGGCATCGAGTTTGCCGGCGACCTTGTCCCTGTCGGCGCCCGTGGTGATGGCGTTCTCGTAGCGCGCGTTGAGCGCCTTGCGGGCCTTTTTCGTGCCGAAGGCCATGCCTAGCTCCTCACGCTGCCGGGCGAAGGTGCGGGCGGCATTCTGGGCGGCGACGTCTTGCGTCTCGGAGCGCAGGCTTGTGCGGAGCGTCAGAGGATGGGCGGGCAGGACTTGCAGCGTCGAGGTCGCCTCGTCGTAGACGGCTATGTAGTCGGATCTCGTGCCGGAGGCTTCTTGCTGCGCCGTGTAGTCCAGTCGGGCATGTGCCGAGGAGTGGAGGAGGAGAGAATGTGAGGACGGAGTCGGCGTGTCTGAGTGATTCGAGCATGTCGTCATGGTGGGTTTGCTGTAGGTCTTGAAGGTGGTCGAGGGGATGTTGAGGCCGGGAGACGAGGCTGAGTGCGTGTTTGGTTATTTCTTCTTCTCTTTTCCGACTTTTCCGTCTCAATTGCCAAACAGAGACCAACAAGACTCACCGACGATGGGATGTAATTCGTCTTTCAATGCGGGAAAGTGGACTTTGATGGGTGCTGAGGACTCCGTCTTTTTGCTGCGTCTTGCCTCGTGGCCCTCGTCTCTTTTTCTCTTGTTGTCCTTGACTGCCATTGCGTTTCGTTTGTGTCGGAAAGAAACAGAGGTGTGCGGTCGGTGTTTGATTTCCGATATGCTGACATGTGAAGCTCGAAAAATAATTGATTTCAGGGTTTGAGATGGAATTGGTATAGAGGCTGTTTGCAGCGTTTGCTTCAACTTGTGCATGCACAACATGCCAAGTCTTTGCTCTTGCTGGTTCAGTCAGATGCTGATGATCTGAAGTTTGCGCGGGGCAGGCGCCGACAAGACTACGTCATTGGTTGCATCTTTCCCAGCTTCCTTCCAAGATTTGCTCCCAGACTCCACCATCTCGCAAATACTTGTACACAGAGAGTCCAGCATTGTAGGCCGCCCCCACTGAGATGAGATGCTAAGTATCAGATTGTCTTGTCATCTATAAGCAAGAAGCACGGGGATCTTGTACTGCCTTACGTTCAATCTCGCTTCAGGTATTGTGCATCGTCACTGTACGATCATGACCCGGTAATTTGTTGCATCCACCTCCATCTCTCAGGTACCTGTAGTCTTCTTCCTGCCTTTCCCCAATCCAGCCCTTGCAAGAAACAGACTACCTTTGAACAACCCCTGTAAACTCTTTTCTCTGAACACGCCTTGCTATTGTTCTTACTAGACATCGCCTCGACGAGTCTTTCTCCTTTCCCCTTTGTCCTTGTCCACCCCAAACCCAGACAGCGTCGGCTTGATCGACTACCCGTCCAAACATGTCTGCCGTCTTGGGCAAAATCGAGGGCATCGGCAACCTCGTTGCCTCCAAAGGCAAAGCTCTCATCGACAGTGTCTTTCCACCAGAGAAACGATCAGAGTTGCTGGCAAAGCTGCAGCAATTCGCCATCCGAAACCCCAAGCTATCAGTGAGTTTGTCGAAACAAAATCTAGCTGCTGCTTGTTGATTACTGACCACCAACCCCAAGGCTTTCCTCCTGACAAACTTCGTCTTGACCGGTCCGCCACTGTTCCTCTTCATTCTCTTCACCGTCACCGTCCTCATCTTCGCCATCGTCGTCGCCCTGATCGTCGGTCTCCTGGTCGCCGTAGGCTTCACCCTGTTCGCCGTCTGTGTTGCGCTGTTCGTCCTCTTTCCCACCGTCTTCTTCACCACCCTCGCCGCTTCCTTCTTCTTCCTGTGGGGCCTCGGCGGCTACTACCTCCTCAAGTGGCTCAACAAGGGCGAATCACCCGCCCCAGAAGGCGCCGCACTGGGCGACAAGCTCAACTCACTCACCGGCGGGCGTCTCGGTTTCATCATGGGCCCTGCTCGCGAGGCGGAGAAGAACGGTGACGTCGGCAAGCAGCCGTCCTCGGGCTCGGAGAAGGAAGGTCACAAGGAGAAGTCGGCTCCGAAGAAGCTCAATGGCTCCGCGAACGGCAACACCAACGGAGCTGGAGGCTCCTCAGGCATGAAGAAGAATGCAGACGTCGGCAAGCACGCGGAAACTATCAAGAAGAACGCCAATATTGACACCGTCACCGACCAAGCAGGACTGAACGGCGCTGCCAAGCAGGCCAACTTGGACGGTGTCCAGGGCAAAGTGGGAACGACGACCGGGACGCTCAAGGGTACTGTGGGCGGCGCCACGGGTCTGGCGTGAGAAGAGCTTTTCTTTTCCGTCCTGTTTCTGCTTATCACAAGGACAAATGGATTCCCCCCCCCCCCAGAGCCTGCTAGTATTGCCTTTTTAGCCTACACCAGAGACTGATCATTCACGGCGTTTTGTTATGATGTTGTCGATTCGTTAATAGGAAGCACATAGGACATGGGGGTAGCGAATGATTTGTCCAGCGACAAGACACGGCTCACGATGCGACGTCTATCTTATTCTTGTAGCCTCATATAGCTGAAATTGTAATCTATCTTGGAGCAACTTCTTGTCGCGTTGGTATGCATAGCGGGGCATTCACAAGCCATCGAACCGATGGTTCGTGCTGTACACCTGATATGTAAACGATGATGATGGAGCGGGTCATTGTCGGCAGATTAGATGAAGCTCGAATGGACTCGTGAATGACTGAATCCAATGAATGAATGTGATTACTGTCGCCAATAACAATAATAACAATAGCACCTGAAGTGACAAAACTCTTCCATTCGCATGTGCTGAGGTCCAGAAACAAGGAAGCCGGACTCACTTTATTTTCTGGTGCCAACAGTAAAAGCTCAACACCAACGCCCACTGACACAAGCGTGACTCTTGCATCTTCGTGAAACAACCATCCATCACTGGCCTTCAACCATCTGCTTGCTATTGGATCTGGCAGCTGTCGAATGAAGACACGTTGGATGACACGCTTCGAGTCGCGACTGACCACGGCCTCGCGCCAAACCTAAAAACCCAAGCAAGAAAATGCCGCCAGGCCCTGGGAAGAGAAAGAGAAACGATCGCACCTTCTCTCAAGATGACGGACAAGGCAGGCCCTCTCCTCACAGGCCGGAGTCGTTGAATCTGGCTCAGCAGAACCAGCGGTATGATGGACCGGGAGGTGGCGCCGGCGGAGGCGCAGGTGGAGGTGGAAGAGGCGACAGGCGCAGAGGAAGAGGAGGAAACTACGCTGGTCCCGTGAACAGCAACAGCAGTCACCATCGCAACCACGCCTCTCCCTCACAGCACCAGTCACAATACCAACAGCAGCAGCAATACAATCAACATCAGCATCATCAGCAGCAGCAGCAGCAGCAGCAGCAGCAGCAACAAGGCTCCACGGCGACATCCACGCCCTCACGCGCAACACCTGCAGTCGCTCCTTCATCTCCAGCGCCCGCTCCTGCCTCTGCAACTGCGCCTTCGACTGCTCTCCCGTCGGCGCCTTCCTCACCAGCGCCGGCGCAGTCCAACCGACCCACTCCTGCGCCCACTCCTGCTCCTCCTGCTGCTCCTTCGGCACCTCAATACCCTCCGCGCGCCCAGTCACCTCGGCGAGGGCCACCGGCGCCCTACACTTACGAATACCTCACCGACGACGTCGTGTCGCGCTGGCAGGAGAGTGGCAAGCAGTCTATAGTCGACGCTTTCGCCGCTCCCCATGGCGGTCAAGAGCACGAGGACACGGGCTTGGTGGCCAGTTCCGTCATGCAGGAGCTCATTCGGAGCGCAGTCGACGCAAGGCTGCCCGCCCAACAGGCTGGTGCCGCGCTGGAAGAAGTGCTGGAGAAACAATCCGACAACGATCGTCAAGAGCTGCAGTCTCTGCTCGCCGACACAATCAACGTCCTCGACGAAGGCGACTGGAAGACCTCGGCCCTGCGCAACTTCATCTCTGCCGCCGGCGTGTCGCCCAGTGTGCTGCGCGAAGAGTTGGATGTCGAGACCCTGCAGGCGCTGGGCCTTGTGCGCAACACCTTCTCCACCATGCGCAACCGCAAGACGACCAACCTCATCTATCGCCAGGCAAACTTCAATCTCCTGCGCGAAGAGTCCGAGGGCTACTCCAAGCTCATCACCGAGTACTTCAATGTCTCCCACGTCCCGGACCTGAACGAGCCCGTGGCCGAGGATGCCTTTCAGCGTATCAAGGCCCTCGTCGGATCCTTTGACTTGGACGTCGGCAGAGTCCTAGACATCACCCTCGACCTCATGTCCAATCTGCTCATCAAGAACTTTCGCTTCTTTGTCAAGTTCCTACGAGCCAGCTCCTGGTGGCCCGAAGACAACATCCCCGAAGCCATTCGATGGTCGGGACAAGGCTTCACATCGCTGCCCAGCTGGGCTCTGCCGCACTCGGGTGCCTGGCATACTCCGGCCGACGAGCGCGAACGTCTTGCCGCTCTCAAGCAAGTGCGTGACGTTGCATTCTGGGACCAGTCACATAAAGACGGCATGAAGGCTTTCTTCGAGCTCGGAGCTCGCAGGATCACGAACATGGACGACCCTGTCATCAGAGACATGCTGGAATCCGAGCTGCAGCCAGAGTTGAACGCCCGTGGCCAAGACACCAACAAAGTCCGACGTACACGACTAAACAATGCGCGGCAGTGGATGCGCGAGACTGGCTGTCTGCCGCCTTCTGGGAACCCTGACGCCGCTCAGATCCTGGGCTTCAAGCTGGCCTTTTATGCTTCAGACGCTCGCAACCAAAAAGATGAGATGCCGGAGAATCTGATTTGGATGTCTGCTCTGCTCATCAAAGTCGGCTTCATCTCTCTGCGGGATCTGTATCCCCATCTGCACCCTGCCGATGACAAGATGGCCGACGTACGCACGAAGCTACAAAAAGAAAAAGAAGAACGGGAGAAAGCCTCTCGTCCCGGCGGAAGCACGACCAACGCCCTCGCCATGGCCGGCGCTCTGGCCGACGACACTCTGCCCACGCCCGCAGTCCGCGCCTTGCGTGATGCCGACAAAGGCGCCAAGTCTCCCAAGCCCGATGCTGCTGCTGCTGCTGCTGCTGACAAGGACGCAGCAGATCCTGCCGCAGAATTGCCAGAACCGCCGAACCAAAAGATCCTCCTGCTCAAGAGTCTGTTGCTCATCGGTGCTCTCCCCGAGGCTCTTTTTATTCTCGGTAAATTCCCATGGCTCGCCGATCTCGTCCACGATCTTCCAGACTACATTCACCGCATCCTGCACCACATGCTGATCAAGGTCTACGAACCCATACGACCGCTTGCCGGCCGAGAAGGTCTGTGCAATGCCAAAGACCATATCGGAGATGCTGCTGGTCTACCCAAAGGCTCGCTCAAGTTTGTTCCCGCGAAGCGCCCCAAGTCTCTCAAATGGGCCAACCTTGAGCGTGGAGATCTGGGCGATGAAATCGAGTACAGATACTACTGGGACGACTGGGCGGACAACATCCCCGTCTGCCAGAATGTTGACGACGTCTTCCAGATGTGCAACACAATACTCAACTTCTCTGGAGTCAAAATCGGCAGAGATTCAGCGCTGCTGATGAAGCTTACGAGAATCGGAAAGAAGAGCTTGGCCGATGACCCTTCAGAAGCCAACGCAACGCGATGGGCGGATCTCTGTAAACGGCTGTTGGTTCCGGCTCTCAGCTTGACCAGATACAACACCGGAAATGTCAACGAGATGTTCGAGCTCCTCAAGGTGTTCCCCATCGACGTCCGCTACTCTATCTATGCAGAATGGCATTTCGGCGCCACTTCTCGCAACCCTGACATTCAGTCCGCCTTCAAACTCACCCAGGCCGAGACGAGAGATGTCCTCAAGCGCATCAGTAAAACCAACGTTCGAGCCATGGGCAAAGCTTTGTCCAAGGTCGCCTTCTCGTCTCCCGGAGTCGTCATGCAGGTCGCCATACACCAGATGGAATCGTATGACAACCTCATCGACGTCGTCGTCGAATGTGTACGTTATTTCAGCATGCTCGGGTACGACGTGCTGGTCTGGTGTCTGATGACCGCTCTGGGTGGAGGAGGTAGAAACAGAGTCCAGGGAGATGGCATGTTGACCAGTGCTTGGCTCCGGGCTCTTTCTACTTTTGCTGGTTCCATCTTCAAGCGCTATTCGGCCGTCGATCCGTCACCTATCCTTCAGTACGTTACCAACGAACTGCGAAGCGGGAACTCGACCGACCTCGAGATCCTGGATCAGATCATCACTGGCATGGCGGGTATCCGGTCGGACGTTACTTTCAACGAGGCTCAAGTCCTCGCCATGGCGGGCGGCAAAGTGCTACAAGCCCAAACCTTGATCACTGTCGCAGACGAACGTCACAAGATGGAAAAGACGTCGCGCCGCCTGATTAAGGCGCTGACCGAACATGGACTCGCCGGCCAGCTTCTCATCTCGATCGCGCAAGAACGACAAATGTACGCCAATCACGACGATGCGAAATTCGCCCCTCTCAAGGTTCTGGGCAACAATCTCGACAAGATCAACGAAGTCTTCCAACAGTACCTGGACACGCTGAGAAGCAACCTCGCAAACAAGGACTTTGACGCGGTCGTGCCCGATACGATAAGCTTGATAGCCGATTACGGCCTGGAGCCTGCCGTTGCCTTTGCCATTGGCCGTGCCAGTATCACTGCAGCGGTCACTGAACATGACATGATCAAAGAAGCGGCACGACAGGAAGAGAAGGCCAGGTCGAAGGAGGCTCATGTCAAGGTCGAGGGCGCAGCCAACGATGTAGATGTCACCATGTCTGACGCTGATGGAAAGTCATCGGCGGCTGACCATTCAGCTGATGCTGCGAAAGACAAAGTATCTGCCGAGGATGATGCAAAGGCTTCCGACAGTGTTGACGCTGAGATGGCCGACGCCAAAGAAGTTCTCCAGGCTAACGGCGCACCCGCTCCGACGCCGACCCCTGCTCCAGAGCCTGGCCAGGACTCTGAATCGAACCACTCTCATCCTGCTCTGACTCCGTTGATTGAGAAGTTGCAAGAAGTCATGGGCAGTGAATTTGCATCTTCCATGAGCACTTCTTTCTACGTGACCTTCTGGACCCTGTCCCTTGAAGACATCCTCGTCAACAGCGCCAGCTATGAACAGGAGCTGACCACGCAAAATTACCTCATCAACCAAATCAATCACGATCGCTCCGACATGAGCGTCAAGGCAACCAAAGAAAGAGAGACCCGCAAGAAGGCCATTGTTGACTTGAAAGAACGTCTCACTCAGGAGATGCGCGATCAGATCAAGACCTACCAGCGTGTCCGGATACGGCTTATACGCGAAAAGGGTCACTGGTTCTCGTCGCTCAAGCTGGACGCTGGAGACCTACAACAGAGTCTTCTGCAGAACTGTTTCTTGCCAAGACTACTCTTGTCACCAATCGACGCCCAGTACACTTTTGTTATGATCAAGTTCCTGCATAATAACGGCACACCTGGTTTCCGAACAAGAGAGCTCTACGACCAGCTTCTACGGAGGAATCAATTGGCTGCGTTGATGTACCAGTGCACCACGAGAGAAGCCGAAACCCTCGGCCGTTTCCTCAATGAACTACTGAAGGATCTGCAGAGCTGGCACGCCAAGGAAGATCAGTACGAGAAGAATGCTCTAGGAGTCAAGAAGACTCTACCTGGATTCGCAGTGGAGTGGAACGAAGATGGCACTCCAAGCAAGTTCCTTGAGTACGAGCCTTTCCGCCGAGAACTTTACAAGTGGCACAGTAACCTGCAGAAAGCCGTTCTTATATGCATTGAATCGGGAGAGTACATGCACATGCGCAATGCCATCATTGTCCTGAAGAGCGTCACGCAGCACTTCCCCGCCGTGAACTGGATGGGAAACACGGTCCTGGACAAGCTCACCGATATTGGTCAGAGGGACCCGAGGGGGGACCTTAAGCTGGCCGCCAACAGCTTGATCGGTAATCTCAAGAGACGCGAGAAGGCCTGGATGATGCCTCAGGCATTCCGACTTGTAAGTGTTGACCATACCCTTGTGAACACACGGTTATCTGACGTCAAGCGAAAGAACGATACCAGCTCTGCGCCGAAAACCACATCGTCCAGATCCGAGACCCCTGCCACTGCCGGCAATAACGTGCCTTCTTTGAACCCTGCAGCCTCTGAGTTCCAGCCAAGAGACTCAGACTCGGCTCCACCTGATGGCGCACGATCGGAGGACGGTGAGGTTGAGGAGGAAAAGAAGGAGGCTACTGTGGAGGAGAAGGAGATTGTGGTCCGCAACGATGATCCAAGCAAGGAAACCCCGTTGGAAACGCAAGCCACAGCTAAGCTACCAGCACACCTGCCGAAGAAGGTCGAAAAGTCAAGATCGTCCACGCCGACCGCTGCAGGCCCACCCGTTCCACCGTCGACTTCTCGACAGCCGTCAACACAGACCGCAGGCAGAACGCCTCATGCTTTGCCGAGCAAGCCAGACAACCGTGCTCCACCCCCTAGAAGTGCGTCGGACCTGCCCTTGGATCGAACTCGACCACCGAGACCCGATGGTCGCGAGCGTGCAGCTTCAAAGCAAGATTATGGTCGACTTGAGCCTCCAGCTGATCAGGTCCGAAAGCCAACTTCCCGCTCGCGAGAAGTGTCACCGGGCAGGCGGACGCATGGCAGAGAAACCGAAAAAGACTATGCTCCTGACAGGCGCGAATTTGGCACGTCTGTCAACGAGTCGAGGGGTCCTCCAAGACCTGATCATGACACTCGTATGCCCGACAGAAGTGGATCCTACGGCCCTTCGCAAAGACGAGCCCTGGACTCGCAAGGTTCTCAATCTCGGAATGTCGACCCTCGAGATTACTCTAGTTCGAATGGCTCCATGCCGCCCCCATCTCAACAGGAGAGAGGCCAGGGAAGATACGAACGGAGCGGTCCGCCTGGATGGGTGGAAATGCCTCCGCAAGGCCCGCCTGCCACGTCGAACAGTCAACCACCAACGCCGGGTGTCAATCCTGAACGGCTGGCCATGATTGAAGGTGATACTGTCGATGCACGGAGGCCCAGAGATGACTTGAGGCGTGAACGTGACGAGCGCAAGGATCGGGGTTCCAGACCGCAATCTCCGCGTCGCGAGGGAGGTACTCACAGGGCAGAGCAACGACAAGAGCCACGAAGAGCTCCACTTGATCCTAACCCATTCCAGTCTCAAGTCGAAGGTCGTGACAGAAGGGACGAGCCACGAAGACCTGAACCCGGCGATATTGCGCCTACCGGACCTCGATCTGGTCGTGCTCCGCGCAATGAACCTCCAGTCGCCAAACGTGGTGGCGATCTCTTCGAAAGTAGCGGACCTGCACGTCGTCCGATGGATCCCACTCACGGTCGCCTGAACAAAGAACATGGGCCGCCTCAAGATTCGAACTACGGCCGTCTCAACCCTAATGCAGAACCCCCTTCGGCGCCTCGCAGCTTCGGTGGAGGCCCTCCGTCACAAGCTGGCAGGAATTTTACTCCTTCAGGGCCAAGTTCCGACAACAGACCAATTCCAAATGTAGTCAATCAGCCTCCACAGTCACCGTCAAGTCATCGCGCCATGCCGCAGATGCCAAACGGTCGACGACAGTTCGGTCGATCGAACGCGCCTGCCTCTGTTCCCTCAGATGCGGCTTCGTCTCCTCAACAGACGCCGGCTCTGCCAGCAGTGCATCCGTCGCGGCTTGCTCATTTGCCACCTGATGCTGTACAAGGCGGACCACCGTCCGGACCACGTAGCAACGCCGCACCACCGACCGGGCCGGCGACACCCATGCAGAACATGGGCCAGCAACCCGACCGGATGGCAATGCCGTCCGGTCCTTCGTCAGGATCAATCGCAGGCGATCGAAGGAAGTTTGCCGGCATCAACGAGACACTTACCGGAGCGGGACCTGGACCAAGAGGAACCTCTATCAAAGGTCAGGCGAACAGACAAGGCAGCAACATGATGCCTCCGTCTCCGTCCATGCCCGGTGGGGCCTTTGGTCCTGGCAGTGGTCCTCCAGGCGGAAGAAACCCGATGCAACAATCGCAAGGGCCGACACCACCCATGCATCCGAGCCGGATGGACATTATCACAGGTGCGCCTGTACCCGAAGCGTCTGATAGGTCAATGCATCGCCGAGACGACGACAGAAACGACAGACATCGTTCTTCTCGCGGTGACGAAGATCGCAGCAGCAGCCGCTACGGAGGAGGTCCATCGTCTGAGACTCGGGACGACCATCGCGGATCTGAACGGGATTCTCGAAGCGGTCGTGGTCCACGCACCGATCGAGATGGCAGAAGCGACAGAGACCGCAGGGGCGGCGGCGACAACAGAGGTGGACATCGCGAACCACCCACTATTGCCTCTGCTGTGCAACCGCCATCGACTGACAATTCCGGTCCGACCTCTGTTGTTGACTCTGAATACGGCCCTGCTCCATTCTCGGGTGGGAGAGGCGGTAGGATGTACGACAACCGCGGATCATCGTCTATGGGGATGGGTCGAGGAGGTGGAGACTTCTCTCGACGAGACGCACGCATGTCCGGTCAAGGAATGGGTGGTGGAGGACCAGGCAACATGGGAGGACCAGGACAAGGACTAGGTGGATCGGGATCCAGAGGGGACGAAAGAAGCGGACCTCCGCGCGACGACAATAACAACAACAGCAGGGGTGATCGTGGAGGAAGGGGAGGATCGGGACCGGGAGGCAGCGAGAGGAAGAGAAGAGGAGAGGAGATGATGCATGATCGGGAGAGAATGGATAACAAGCGACGTCGTAGTGGGATGTGAGGCTTCTCTTCTTTTTTTTTTGCAGCTAACAGTCTTTTGTATCTCCTACAGTCGTCTTGTGGTTTCCTTTTTCCTGTCGAAATTGAGAAGTAGAAAGCGTCTCTCTCTCATGTCTTCTCCATCTCTTTTCTGTCTCTCTCTCTCCTCTGCTTTCTTGTCTTTTGCTTGTTCTAGGGTTAAGTCTACTCATCAGATCACCTTGAGTAGAATCAATGTCTTACTCACTCGGCTTGTGTTGCGTTGCTCACATACATACGTACAGCCTTTTGTCCCTCCACTCAGTGCAGGTAGGACTTGTGAATAACAAAATATGAACGAGAAGAAGAAAAGAAATTCTTCCGCAAGAGTGTCGTAGAACGGGGGTCCCTAGTCCAATCCCTTCCTCTCCCTTGCATCCCTCCCCCGATTCCAAGCAACACACTCCCCAAACACACACCCCTTGCCCCCGAAAATATCCAACGCGCTGCCAATCGTCAGATCCACCGCGCCCCCACTGAGTTCCTCGACGAGATCCAGATCCGAGAGATTCCTGCCGCCGCCGGCATACGTCACGGAGATAGGTTTCGAGGGCGACGATGTGGACGATGTGGACCCGGCGGCGGCGTGACGGATCCATTCCGCCAGCCGCCGCACGAGGTCGTGGTCGATGCCTTGCTGCAGGCCCTCGTTGTCTGCTGCGTGGATCAGGAATTCGCTGCAGTGCGGCGCTAGCAGGGAGATTGCTTCTGTGAGACGGGGGGCTTCGTTAGCGGGCAAGCAAGCTATCGCGGCTGGTATCACGGCTAGAAGAAGAAGAAGAAGAAGAAGAAGAAGAGAGGGAAAAATTCACCTTGGTTCAGTTCCATATCTGTCAGCGTCTGCCATTTGTTCATGGCTACGAACCATGTGTCGTCGCCTTTTCGGCGGCAGCTGAGGTCGATGACGAGTTTGGAGACGTCGTTGTCTAGCGCTGCTAGCACGGATTGCAGGCGCTGCAGGCTGAATTTGCCGTTGGGGAATAGGAACGAGGTTATGATTACCTGGGAGGCGTGAGTGCGCTTTTTTTTTTGCTTCTTTTCTGCTGATTGGGCTCGTTGCACTCTTTCTTCCTATCTCTGATTCATAGGTACTCGGAACTGAAGAGGGTATCTTTGTGGAGAATACAATACAAGATATCGTATCGTGAAATGACGAGATCCACAGATATCACAAAACAGACACATACATGCACACATTTACAAATCGAAGAAACAGACGAAGAAAAGTGATTTTTGGAGAGCGAGAGTGGAAAAGAAAAAGAAACAGAAAAGAAAAACAAACAAACACACCTTCTCAGCACCCCTCCGGATCCACTCAGCAGCATTCGCATCACTAATCCCACCTCCAACCTGCAACTTCCCAGGCCACGCCTCACACGCCGCCGCGGCAGCTTCCTCGTTCCCCGGCCCCAGCATAATCACATGCGCACCAAGAAGGTTCTCCTTGCGATATAGGTCCGCGTAGAAAGACGCCGGGTCCGACGACACGTAGTTGGTTTGCAGATTCGGGTCGTTCAGCGTGTCTGTCAGGGTGCCGCCGACGATTTGCTTGACGCTGCCCGCGTGCAGGTCTATGCATGGTCGGAACCGGGTCATTGTGGTTTGCTGTTTATGTGTTCGCTGCAGTCACACTTCTCCTGAGTCGTGTTCTGGTGTTGTGTAAGAAAGGGAGCTTTTGTTCTATTTCGTAACCCTTTTTTTTTGGGAGGATCTTCGAACTTGCTTCAGTATTGGTAGGTGGTGGTAAGTAGTGGGGTTATACTTGGACAAGGTGGGATGCGTCACTTGGAAGCAGCGACAAAAGAAGTTTAGCGTCTCTCTGCGGAAGAAAGTCTTGGCTTCTCCGGCCGGAGGTAAAGTTGCCTTCAATATCTTTGTATCATAAGAAAGTCTCTAGATTACACAAGATTCGCACGCAAATCCACAATCTACCGACATGTCTGGTCTCCTTGGAAAGCGCAAACGCCCGGCCGATGGGGTCAAGTTTTCTTCTTCTTCGTCTTCGTCTTCGTCTTCGGCGGCATCGCTAGCAGCAAAACTCGCTGCCAAGTCTGCTCCTAAGCGCGCGCCCGGACAAGTCGTCAAGAACAGGCCATCCACCACAGAAAATAAGCCAAACGCAACCAAAGTGGAGAAGAGAGAGGAGGAAGAGGAAGAAGAAGAAGAAGAAGAAGAAGAAGAAGAAGACGAAAACAGTGAGGCGCTACGGCGCATTTTCCAGCTTGCGTTCGAGGCCAAGTTCAGGCCTATCGATGGTCTGGTAAAGAGAACCAAGGTCAAAGAGAGCAGCACGGTCAATGATGAGAACGACGAGAACGAAGCCGAGGAAAACGACGAGGATGAAGTTGTGGAAAATGACGACCAAGACAAGTATGCGCATCTCTACGTGGACGAGGGCGCCGAGGACGAAGACGAATGCGACTTCGAAGGCTTGTCGGGAGGCAGCGACGAGGTCGAGGTCGTCGAGGTCGGCGACTTCAAGAGGGTGGCAAATGAACGACTCGACAAGAAGCAGTTCAAAGCATTCATGGTACGCGACATTCCATCAGTAACAATCACCATCGCAGATAACTGACAAGACAATCATCACAGTCTGCAAAGCCTCCTTCCTCAGACACGGCAGCAGTTCCGACCAAAGGCAACAACCAAAAACAGCAGCAGTCGAATTCTGACAAAACCGAAGATGACGGCACCGATGCTGCAAACCTAAAAAACGATCTGGCCCTTCAACGCTTGCTAAACGAATCACATCTCCTGGACTCATCTTTTACCTCGACAGATCCAAGTGGAAAGAACCGGCACAAAGCCACCGACCTCCGTCTGATGTCACTGGGTAGCAAGGTCTCCATCCTCGAACAGAAGAAAATGCCACAGTCACATCGCATGGGCATCGTCGCAAAGAAGGAATCAAAGGAGTCCGACAGACGCCGCGAGGCAAAGGAGAATGGAATCATTCTGGAACGAGCGGCTTCCAACAAAAAGAACACGGTCGGTCCGCCGGAGAAGCGAGCACGAGGCATCGGTGGCCCCAGCGTCGGCAGGTTCAGCGGCGGAACTCTCAGGTTGACCAAGCAAGATGTTGCCGGCATCAACGGTCCGCCTTCGCGTTCGGCACGAGGAGGCAAGGGTGGAAGGGGCGGCAAAGGGGGAAAGAGGGGAAAGAGGTGATTGAGCATGCCCGCTGTGACAATGGTCAGAAAGCAACACAGAGTGACTTACGAATCCCTCACTTTCCACCCTATTCCAATCGCTCCCTGGCGCTCGGGATCGACGCTATATCACACGGTCTATCCTTGTTGGACTCTGACGCTCCCCCGACCCTAGCTTTCTCTTGGTCTCTGAGGGGTCTAATGCAGCCATCTCGAGATCAATTGACTGCAGAGAAAGTTATACAATGGTCGAGTACGACGGTCTCTAGAGAACAGAGTGTCATATGGGTTGTAATGTTGTAGCGACGTAAGAGTAATTCACAATCTTCATACGCTGCGCAGGCGGGGTCGAGAGAGTCGTCAACCACCTGCAATAAGGTGCGGTGGGAGCAGCGCAGCGCGGCGCGGCGCAGACACCTCTCCGACTCCCGAGACCTGACACTCGCGGTTCATCCCAAGGACGTGTGCAGCAGCAACAACAGCTGCAACAACAAAAACAACAACAGCAACGACTTCTCTGTCGATCCCCAAGACCATATATGTGCAGACATGATAAAGAGTCATCAGGAACAGAAATGCCGACTGATCCAAGCGATTATCAGGTCACCTGCATAGTCCTTCGGCTTCTGAACAAAGTGAATCCCCAATCCGACCATTATCGCAACCGCGCAATGATAGGGGGCTTTACAAATTGGCCGAGGCTCCCTAAGTGCTTGTTCGATCGTGATTGGGTGAGACTTTGGCAATGTTTCCTATAATGCACATCTTAAGGCCACACTGAGAGAGGAGACAGCACGGCTACAATTACAGTAATCACCATGTGTTGCGAATGCAAGCAGACCCTCCTCATGCATAGGGCACACCATGCTGAAGATCGGGTCTGGGCATTGTTCTTTAAAGCCCCCCCCCCTCCTCTCTCCCCGAGAGATCGGCGTCTTTTCAATTTACCTGAAACTGGAGTCGCAATCAGCGGATATACACTTTTACTTACAACGCCAGCTCAGGGCAAGGGGGCCCAAGGCCTATTTTCCTTGGGAACCTTTTTGGTTGCTCAGAACGCACAATCCCTTCGATCGTGTCTGATCACCACTTCCCTCCCGGATCTACTTACGCAAAGTGCAAATGGTGGCAGCTCATGCGAGTCAGAGTAAAAGCGGACCGTGGGATTGTCTGATCTCTCCACCACAGCAACCTAAGCTTCTTTCTTTTCTTGCTCTTGGACCCGAGGCGGGTCCGTCTTGCTCCCTCATTGACCTGAACGTCCCTTTAGGGTCGTCTTGGGTTACGTACGGACAGTCGTGGACGAATTAGAATGTTTAATTAGCATAATGTCGGTGGCCGCTTCTTCCCGGCAAACGCGTGAGGGATGATGTAGCACTGTGGGTGATGGGTTTAGCACCTTATGCTTGATAATGGTCAAATGACAAAACACAAAGATCCTATTAGCGATAATTCTGTGGCTTGCAAGGTGCACACATGGCAGTGCCTGTCGTGTACCCGGTACCTTGCTTGCACACCTTGTGCGACTTTGAATTATCATCATCATCGTCATCGTCATCGCCGTGCCCTTTGTACAATACTTTGACCTAGGTATGTTGCAGGAGAACAAGGCGAATCCACCCCTACTCGATCACTGGCAGCAGTACATTAAGGTAGGTATGAGGTGTACGGAGTACATTTCCCGCATCGGAGGCCACTGACTCCTACAGCAAGCCACTCAGTCGTACACAGCAAGCGCCCGGACTACTGTGCCTGCAGCAGTAGCAGCATCAGTAGAAAATTCACCGACTGGCCAATCCCAGCAGCGGGGTCTCCGTGCATCATGCGTCCCCGGCTGAAAATGCCCGACGACGCCAAACAGGATGAACCACCGCACAGCGCTTCACGCGGTCAGTGTTCGGTTATTGTTCCTGCGATTTAGCGCCTTTGCTTGTCTCTCATCGGAGGGAAGCTCATTTCGATCAGAGCCAGAAGCGTCGCAGCTCCACAGACTGTAGTGTTCGAGGAGCATCTTCCTTTGCTGGTTGTTTGCTCCGAAGGGCACTTTCACCACAGGCGGCGCGAACGCGGCTTGCAATGACTAGGTAGGTACCTTACCTTAATCAAATCGTCCTTTTTCTGCGCGTGTGTACCTATCGTAAGTAGACAAGCTTCACAAGTCACCGACACGAAGACCAAAAAGCATAAGAGAGGTCAGCCACGCCAGCCCTGTAGCCTCGGCCGAGTCACCGAAATTAATTCCACTGTTGTTGGCTAATTGGATAACCATGCGCTTTTGGCGGTGTAATGCATTCCTTCAGCCGTCCCTACCGAATTTCAGTGCGGATTCTTTTTCTGGAAGAATCTCTCGAAAAAGGAATACTCAAATCTCCGGTAGCGATGTTGGCTACGAGGAAAGAGGCGTGAGGTCGAGTAAACCCTTTTTCCATGCTATGAAACTACAAACAAGGTTGCTGGCTCATGTGGTTACTGCGACGATTTGGTTATGGTCAGGGCTTTTCTAGAGTGGTTCACAGGTGGCCTCTGAAACACTCGACCGTTGAAACGGCCGCCGAGCAGTTGCGGTGTTCCTGCATAAGGCAAGGCACCAAAAGCCCCCAGGATGCGGCCGTCATGCTGCCATCCATCATGTACAAGCAGCAAAATGCGGGTGAGGCCGAAGGGGTCCATCATGCAGGTGACAAGGAGAAGAAAGAAAAAATTGGCCTGAATAATTGGGTAGACAGTAGTCTATTTGACTTTGCCCGATGCAAGGCTACCAATGTACTATACTCCAGCTGCCGTCGGCCAAGAAGAGAGACAGAGAGAGAGGGTTGTCGACATGACTGCTTTTCTGTCCCTCGATCCGCGCGACACGAGGCCGTCGTCTAAAGATCGTTAGGTGACAAAGCTAACGGCCGACAAGGGAAATGTCATGTGGCTGGCGACCGAATAGCCTTCCCGAGTTTGGATAGAGCAAGATCAAATGGAACTATTGGAGTAGGCTACCGAACGTTCTTGATTCAGCCGCCCGCCTGGGAGCGTTCTGTGATGCGGGCGCTCGTAAATGCTGTCGGCCACTATGCTGCTGCTGCTGCTGCTGCTGCTGCTGCTGCTGCCACGCTCATCTCATCACGTTTTCTCTCTGACTAGTAGCTAAGGCAAGGTACCGCCGCCCACTAATTACCTTACTGTACAGTAGAGCGGAGTCAGACGGCGCGCGCGCGGAGAGCAATTGCACACAGAACAGGAACGAGGGTCAGTGCTCTTGTGAGATTGCCTGGTTGAGGCATGGTAATCGTGGTCAAGGGAAGAAGTGACAAAAGAAAGCATTGGCGTTGTTGTAACCATGATTGCGCCGCCCGCACGCGCTGAGGGCGTACGGTAGGTAGCACTAGGTTCCTACCTACCCGACCTGACCTTACAGTGCTTACCTACTTACATGCTGTACCTGCCTTGCCTACTTCTCAAAGGCGAGAACAAGAACGAAGAAATCCAAAACAAACAGCGCAGCCTAGCTCCCGCGGAACGGTTATTACAACAGTATCTCAGATGGCAGGCCAATGTCAATGTCGAGCTAGAACCAAAAGATAAGGGTTCGACCCTTTGGAGTCAGAACGGGAGTCAGAACGAGTATGGTTTGCGTGCTGCACCACAGCCAAAATTAGACCATTGAAACAAGAGTTGCAGCAATTTCCGTCTGTGCGCCGCGAGTTTCATCTTCTTTTGAAGCCGCCATCTTCCCGCAGCTTCAAGTCCGTCTTGATCTTGTTTCTGCTCCACCCATCTCCCATTCAGCAATAGCCAACATCATCATCGAGCGCATCGCCCAGCAAATCCCTCCTTCTATTCTCATTATTTCGCAACACCTTTAACACACTACTCTCTCTCACACGCCCTTCCAACACCTCTCTCACACACATCCTCCCATCTCCTCCTCCTCCTCTCCCCCACTCCATCCCTATAGAGGCCGGCCCTCGTTTTTTCACTCACGCTCTTTGTTCTCTGCCCTCGTTTTTGCCCCTCTTGACACCCTTCTTGCCCTTTAGTAACGCTCGTTTCATCGAACCTATCCCACTCCGCTTGCTACTGTTCAATCCTGGCCTGTGGCTTTGTTTTCTCCCTGCCCTTGGCTGCCTTCCTAAGACAATTCTGTTTATAATAGACACCCCCTTCCCTCGACGCGCTGGTTGTCGCGAATCCCCAATCCCATCATCTACACTCGGGCTCTTGACCTTGGCCATCATATCTGTTTGAGATTGACAACTAAGGTCCTTTATTTGTTCTTTCCACTTAAGCGACCCTGCCCACCCTCCCCCCCCTTGTTGCGTAGGCATGTACGGAGCTCATCAGGCCGTCATGTCTGCCCCACAGTCTCGACCAGTGGCACCGGAGACCTTTCTGCTCGATCAAGACACGCAACAGTCACTGCCCCAGGACTCTGTCGTTGCCCTACAGCAGGTTGACAACCGTAGGCTTCTCCCTTTTTTTTCTTTTCTGATCATGCAGAACCTCGCGCGCCTCCCTTCGGATGCTGACGGCAATCCAGTCAAATACTTTCTCATCTCTGCGCCTGTCGACTGGAGTTCGGATCAGTACATCCGTCGATTCCTCTTGCCTACCGGCGAATACGTGTCATGCGTCCTATGGTGCGTGCTTTTCCGTGGTGCAGCAGACGTTCTTTGATGCGCCTCGTCTCTCTTCTGCTTCTGCGGACACCGCAACTAAACTTGTCATCTAGGAACAACCTCTTCCACATTTCCGGAACGGACATTGTACGATGTCTCTCCTTCCGCTTCCAGGCCTTTGGCCGACCAGTCAAGAACTCGAAAAAGTTCGAGGAGGGCATCTTCTCGGATCTGCGAAACCTCAAGTCTGGCACTGACGCTTCGCTCGAAGAGCCCAAGAGCCCCTTTCTCGACTTCCTGTACAAGAACAACTGCATCCGCACGCAGAAGAAGCAGAAGGTCTTCTATTGGTACAGCGTGCCGCACGACCGACTCTTCCTCGATGCGCTGGAACGCGACTTGAAGAGGGAAAAGATGGGCCAGGAGGCGACGACGGTGGCCGTCAGCGAGCCCGCTCTGTCCTTTGAGTTCGACTCGAGCCAGTCGCTCTACGAGCAACTCACCAAGGCGCAGCAGAACAACTCGACCTTCGCCAATGCTGCTGCTGCTGCTGCCGCCGCCGCCGCCGCCGCCTCGTCGTCGTCGGCTCAAGCCGCCGCTTCGCACTCTTCCGTCTCTCCCGTCCCTCGCGCCGCCGAATCCATGCCGCCGCCGCCTCAACAGATGATGATGATGCCGCCGCTGCAGATGGCCCAGCAATCCACCCCTCAGCAGGTCGCTGTCACAAGTATGCCAATAGCCATGCCACAAGAGGAGATATTGACTCATATGCCAACGTATACGCAGATGGCTATGAATCCTCCCCTGCCGGCTCAGGTGCAGAAGACGCGTGAGCAGTCGTATGGCCCCGTCATGCACTACGACCGCAACGGAGTCCCGCTCAGTCAGATCCAGAACCGACACAGCTCCATGCCCGCTTACATGGAATACTCGCCTGCACCTTCGTTTGTCTCGTCGCATTTCGAAGACTACAGCACGCGCGGCCTCTCTTTCGAGCCTCTGACGCCGCCGCAGAACTCGATGCCTCAGCCCTCAGAAACTGCCTACATCGCCAACGAAGACACGGGTCTGTACACTGCGATCCCCGACAATGGCATGTCTCAGTTCTACAACCCTCTGATGCCCATGCAAGCGCCCAACATGGGGGCTCCTCAGTATCCCTCGATGTTGCGACCGCTCAATCAGCCCGCTCCCGGTGTCTACTCCGGACTCGAGGGCTCGCCAAACTACAAGCAGCGCAGAAGAAGATCGTCTTTGACCATGCAAGGCAGCGCCGGAGGCAGTTCGTCCATCCACTCGACTCCGCACGCTGTCCACCGACCCAGCGACTTGCGCCACTCGTTGCCCAATCCCGCCATAGGACAAGACGCCGAAAGTTCTTACCACGACTCACCCGCCAGCGTACACAATGCTTACAGCACCCCGGTGCGCCAAAAGGACATGATAGATGCGTCCAGACATGCGACACCCATGGAGGACGCGTCCGCCATGGCCCCCGCCATGCCCATGGTTCACACCGAGGATTTCGCATCATTCTCCACCGATCAGCCGCAACCCCCGCACCCTGGCCAATTCAGACCCATGCCCGCAGCCGTGACACGCACCGCCAACGGTGTCTACCGCCGCGCGCGTAGTGCCACCATCACCGAGCTCGGCGCCCCGTATCCGCAAAAGTCCCACTCTTGCCCCATTCCCATGTGTGGCCGCCTGTTCAAGAGATTAGAGCATCTCAAACGACACGTCCGAACTCACACGTCCGAGCGCCCTTACGTATGCCCTCTCTGCAACAAGGCCTTCTCTCGCTCGGACAATCTCGCTCAGCACCGTCGCACCCATGACGCCAACCCTGACGGCACCATGCCTAGCCAGGAGGACATCGAGGAGGTCGACGAGGAGATCGAGGCCCAGGATGACGCTGATGCCGAGGCCGCCGAAAGCGCACAGGCAAGCTATATTCCAATGGCGACCATGCCTCCCACTTCCATGCCGAACAACCTCGGTATGCAACAGTCTCATCTCCCGACGCACATCGACATGCGAAGCTTGAGCAGAGATCCCGAGTCCTACCACCAAAGCGGCATCACTGCCGGAGGCGACTACCACTGAATACCCAATACCTTTTATATACGGCAATACCACGGATTTGCCTTGATACAGCTATTTCCTTTGTCATGGGTCGGGTCATCTTTCCTTTGTTGGTAGGGGGGACAATTTCATTTGTTTCGGCGAGCAAGAGACTTAAGCAGGCCACCCGCCAAGACGGACGGGGCGGAAGGACTGAGAATAGGAAAACGATAGCCCACGTACGCTTTTGGTGACTTTGACGAAAAATTTGGGTAGCTCTGGCCCTGGGGTTCATCGGCTTCACAAGGCAAGCCATGAAGATTGGTTTTGAGAGAAGAAAAAGGGGAATCGCAAATGGATTTTGGATTCGGCAGCCCGGACCTGGTGTTTGTGTGTACTAATACAGCGAGCTGTGTTTTTTTCTATTTCTTTTATCTGTCTCTGCTTTTCTGCGCGCGGCTTGAGCAAAAAGACTCGCCGGCTTTGTTGACTTGTTTCTCGAAAGCAAAAACCCCTTTACCACCAAAAATTGAGTCCTATACATTTCGAGTGAGAACAAAAGCATCTACTTCCGCCGCTGGATTCCTGATAAATGTGCATATGCACCGCAAAGCGCTGCGTCTTTTTCCCATTAAACCCAAAGACCTGACCGAGAAGGGAAAGTGGATTATAGTGGATTCTCAGCTGCAAGGCATCGATCAATTGATCATTGCCAATCTCCACACTTTTGCTTGGAACTCTTTTTCTTTTCTCGCAAACAGTATCCCCACCCGGTTTTTAGGTAAGGGAATTGGATTTTGGTGTCGACGACCCCCTGAGACTAATCCACTCCCGCTTGACTCCATTATGACTCCGTAGCTCTACAGTGCAGTGTAGCGTAGGCCTGGATGGTGCCTTCTAGCGTACATGCTATTCGAATGCTGATAGATTCACCTTACCTACAGTAGTAATGCTGCACTACTACTACAGCACGTATACTTTATGTACAGGTAGGCAAAGGTTCGCCACGGCTCCTGTGTTCGGTCGTTTATTGTCGTCGTTGTCTATCCTGACCCATTTCCTGTGTCTTTTCTAGCGCTGTCGAGAGAATGAAATGCCGAGGATTAATGGGTAAGTAGAGACTCGCAGGAGAGAAAGTCTTTCTCGTAGAGATGTGTAGGGGAGGATGGGAACAGGGTATATTCGAGATGACATGATCCAAAATTTGAAATCGCTGCTGCAGTCACTGGCCTCGAAGAGTCTTTGTTCGCTGGTGAATTGGATCGACTTTTTTGATAGCGCAAGAACGGAATTGGCTATCTTGGGAGGATTAAGCGTTTTTCTTCGTTATGTGTAGCTGAATGTCAGTCCCGAAGCAGATGCCCTATCACAAGACCCTTGCAACATGAAACATCTGATTGATTCACTGGGAAACGAAGGTCTGGATCTGAGTGGTCGTGCGTGTCAGGAGTACAAGCGGAAAGGGTCTATCACGGACGACTCGGTATCACTTTTGATGGACCATGACGTTGAACGCAAGTGAGAAGCAGCTATGTTTACTTCATTAAGCCCTATACTTTCTTTTACGAGATTAATATATCTCTCACGAATAGAAGATATGCAGCGAATATCGGTCGTGCAGCGTGTATGTACGGACAGGGTCGCCCTGCAAGACGTACAGAAAACCACGAGTTGTGGTTGGAGGTGATGACCCTTGATGAAGCAGACTACAGGTCATCGATCGAGACGGAGAGGACTATGATCACGTATACACATGGTAAATCAAGTATACCGACATATGTGATCGAGTCTGAGACGCTCTGATCCAGGGATCAACACAATTGCGAAAGCAAATGTGGACCATATGTACACACGAGTAAGTGCAGACAAGATTCGTGGTGACAGATCACGCGCGGCACAGGTATAAGTAGCTGTATACTGCTCGAGTCAACAAGCACTAGACGGTGAGAGGGACCTGCCACCACGATGTGGTGCAGTCGAGTCATTGCTCCGACGTGGATGCGATTACGATCGAACATCATCCACCAGCAACCTACTCGCAAGCACGGAGGTACCCGTTCGAGCACTCCGTACAAACGTTGCCATCGCGATACAGTACCGTACTGTATGTGCAAGTCACGCTTTTTGATCGACAGTCTCAAGTAGATGTAAAACAGGCGTGACAGATGCACAGAAGCATGCTCATTCGTTGACGTTACCGGCCCTACGACCACTAGGGCATTTCATCCTGCTTGGCTCACGTTGGAACACTGCTGCAATCTGCAAAGGCGAGAGCGAGGACTTTGTTCCATGTGCATCGGCGATTTGACTGCATGCTCAGGGCGCCGTGGTCGGTACGTTTGAGAAATGGAAGTGCCGGAAGACCGAGATTTCGCAGCGTTATCACAAGAGACGGGACAAGCTCGCATTACCGGCATGTAAGATTTCAGGTCGTTTGGTCGTTACTGAAAAGCGTCCACATTGGAGTCCACAGATTCATGGTTCACATATATATAACATAGCAGAGGTGACCATCTTCAATGGATACAATATGAGTCAAGCGGATGGGATCACTTCACCAGACACGCTGGAGATTGGATTGTTCTGATGCGTTAGCCGGAAAAGGGCTGTACAACGACCCTGTCGGGTAAAAACCAAGCCGAATACTACCACGTTGAAACTTGGCGGCCTCTACATCTGAGCATGTGGGCATTTAGGTTATATCAGATCTTCGATGCTATCTGGACTGCGTCGGCGGTGGCTTGCAGGGCGTTGCTACCAAAGTCAGGATGAAATGAACGTAGTACAGATAGTCATTCGCGCTGCCTCGTGCCGCATGATGTAAACATGATGGGGGAAATGGGGCGTCTATCGTAGGAAAACCCAGCTGTGTACAACACCTGCTGCACACAACACAAACGAACGGAACAATTCTCCGGCGGCTCTACGGATTCTGCAAGTGGATGAGATCGGATGTATCGAGATGAACGACGATCAATTCCCTGCACGTGGATAGTTTTGCTATTTTGCGCTACTGCTCTAGCGGAGCTCCAACCTTAAAAACAGGCTTGACCAGGCCTAGACCGATTTGCATCCACGCGGGCGTGTTTCGACATGTCTGTTCACAAGGTGTCAGCGAACGTATTGTCCGTAGAATTCTTCGAGACACACTGTAGAGGACTTGTATCTCATACCGACTGGACGCTGGAATACTGAATAATCCCAAAGAAAGAGCAGCGGAAGGGAAGGTATGCGTTTCGTCGATAGCTCAGACATTAAATCTTGCTTAGCGGCTTTCCAAAGCAAAAGTTGGGGCGGAATCGAGGCTCGTACCCCGCCGTCGCCCCGGTGCCTGCATTGGCCAATTATTATCTCGCCTGCCTCTACAGCATTCCTGGCTCTCTTCCCTTCCGATGTTGTTGACAGAAGGTGTTGATATCCTCACTCGTGCCGGTGACCTGTGCGAAAGTGGCGAAAACACCAAAAGTAAGATGGACGCCTCTAGAGGCGCAAGGCCCGCACAGGGACCATCGTCGTCTGTTGCATCTCCATCGCTTGCTTCGATAGACGGAGAGGACAAGAAAAAAGCAGAGCGAGTCCAGGCCATTGATCACCAGCCAGACCAAGACGGAAAGGAAGAAAACAATGATGACGACGACGACGACGACGATGAAGACGATGCCGACTATCCTGCGCAGCATCGCAACAGGCGACATCGGCAAGCGCCGTCTGTCCGTAGTGAGGCATACCGACATTCCGAAGTGATGCGTGTACGGGAGGTATTCAGATATCTGGAACCGTGGGAGAGCAACATCCGACCGACATTGATCGCAAAGGCGCCCGATGGATCTGATCCTGCTCCGCTCGAGCCTGCTAGTGACTGGACTCCGATCGGATGTGAAGACACCGCACTGGCCGCTTTTGCTCAGCTTGGAGCCATGCGATTGAATGCGCAGAGGTGCATGATCTCGCTTGTGTCAAAGGACCAGGAAATCATCCTCGCCGAATCCACAAGGACTCTCTCACTACAGTCTGATGAAGTGCACTCCAAAGAAGACGCTTTGTGGTTGGGAACCACTAGTTTCCCCCGGGAGGAGGGGATGAGCTGCCTAGGACTGGGGCGGTGGAAGAAGACGACCAAGACCCGTCCATCGCCCAGTGAAGATGACTTTTACTACACGGATGGCATCTCCAAGCATTGGCACATCATCAGTGATATGCGCCAGCAGACAGCGCTGCACAATCGTTTGTTTGTAAGGTGTGCCAAGAACCTGCGCTTCTACGCATCTGTCCCCATCAGGACGCCGTCAGGAAGCGTCATAGGAAGTTATGCAGTCTTTGACGAACGTCCGCGATTCGGCATCAGTGCAAGAGAAATGGAGTTCATGGAGGACATCGCTGACACCGTCATGGGTCATCTCGAAGCCAAGAGAGCAATGGTACAGCGCCAGCGTGGCGATCGCTTGGTCAAGGGTGTCGCTCTGTTCAACGGGGGCAAGAGCAGCCTCCGGGAATGGTGGATGGCCAACTACAGTCGCAATCAGCGCGGCGAGGGCAAGAGACGAAGACGCGGATCGACCAGCGAGGAAGAGCTGAAGAAGGAGCGCGCCGACGAGGAATTTGGTCAAACATACAGGAAAGAGCATCTCGACGCGCGAGGGAGACTCATCCCTGGCTCCTCGTCAACTTCCCCAGTCCGCCAGGACGGTGAAGGTCATACTCTTGAAGCCTCGGATGCCGAACCACGCGAGGGGCATGCAGCCAGCGACGCCGAGCCTATCGATCAGCAGCGACAGGATGTCCTGCCGACCTCAGTTGACATTGCCGCAGACACCATCGCTAGCACGCAATCACCATCGAAGAAAACCGAGGCGTTCGATCTGCCTAAAGAAATCAACAGCGTATTTGCTCGTGCCAGTAACCTCATCCGCGAGTCTTTGAGCTCGGAAGGTGTGATACTGGTCGACCTTGATTTCCCACGTTCTCGACGACAACGCCGCGGAAGGTACGAGAAGAGCGAAAGACACCGTAATGTGTCTGCCACTGAAGGGGAGACAGACTCGTCCCTTTCATCATCCAGTCTCACAACCGATCAAGGCGCAGACGACACGGCACCCAGTCATCGTTCTACATCCGAACATGAGGCCGAGGACGCTTCATCAAGCACCTGCAAGGTCCTTGGTTTCTCCACAAAGATCAAGTCAAGTGTGAGAGGCTTCCAAGCTTCGCAGAGGCAGCGCCAGATTCCCACGTCGCTGATGAATAGACTTCTCCGTCGATATCCTCATGGAAAGATCTTCAACTACCATAACGGCAGGGCACTGAGCTCAAGCTCCGCAGGTGAGGGCACAACGTCCACCGCAGGGTCCGCGGCCGACGGCATGGTCGCTCCTCCGTCAGCTGTACCCAAGGCCAAAGCGAAGTCTAAGGAGGCTCAAGATGCGGCGGCCCTGGCCGAATTCACGGCCGAGCCCCGCAGCATCGCGTTCCTGCCTCTTTGGGATGTAAGTGCACCTTCCACTCCCGTTCTTCTCTGTCCTATCCATGTTTTCGATCCTCGACTATCACTAGACGTCTAGCACTTACTGACCTTCACGTACAGGACCGTCGTGATAGATGGCGTACTGGTGTGCTCGTATGGAATGTGGCTCCTAACAGATTTCTCGACCTTGAAGAAGATGTAACTTACCTAGCCGCCTTCGGAAATAGCTTGATGGCAGAGTTGGCCCGCCTCGAGGTTATGGCTGCCGACACCGCCAAAGCGACCTTCATTTCTTCCGTTTCCCATGAACTTCGATCTCCCTTACATGGTGTCCTTGCTGGTGTAGAGTTTCTCCAGGAGAGTAAGCTCGATACTTACCAACGCGAGATGGCCACTACCATCAACATGGCCGGAAGAACATTATTGGATACAATCAACAACATCCTCGACTTCACCAAGATCAACTCTTTCACGGACTCTCAACGTGATGACCGGAAGAGTAGAGACCTCACTCGTCATATGTCCTTTAAGAGTGCCGATGTGGGCGAGGTTGGCGTCACGAGTAACGTCGACCTTGCCGAACTCACAGAAAGTGAGTGCTCAATCTTCGCATCATTTTAATGCCTTTGCTGACGTGTTAACAGACGTTGTCAATACTCTTGTCACCGCAAATCAATTCCGCGCATCTGTCACTAAGAAGTCACTGCAATCTACGCGGAGAAGTAGCACTGCTTCAGGTTTGTCTAACCTGTCTCTGCCACGATCTATAGATCTCGATGAGCCAGATATCCCGATCACGGTTGTTTTGGACATAGCAAGCGCTCCCAGTTGGCACCTGAAAACTTCACCTGGTAGCTGGACACGTATCATCACTAACCTTCTCGGGAACGCCTTTAAATACACAAAATCTGGAACCATCACCGTCTCACTAAAAGCTGCAGAGGGTAAGAGTAGGAGGGATGGAACGACCAAAATCTCCCTCACCATCGAAGATACCGGTCAAGGAATCTCCGAGGACTTCCAGAAGCACCACCTATGGACTCCGTTCATGCAAGAGAACACTCATGCCGTCGGGACCGGTCTTGGTCTGAGTATCGTTAGACAAGTCGTGCAAGATGTTGGTGGTCAAATCCATGTGGACTCTGAAGTTGGCCGGGGTACGAAAGTAAAGGTGTCGCTCGACGCCCAACTGCGTGAGTATGATGCAACTAACAACGAAGACGATTTCAATGTCGACATCGAAGGTCCGAGGAGAGCCAGGATCGCATTTCTGGGCAATGCTGGAAAGTCGGAGCAAGGGCGGCGAGACCAGCGCATGCGATCTGTTGTTTCCAAAACCTGTCAAGACTGGATGGACTGCTCCATCGAGACCCTGGATGGATCCGTCGAGACTTCGTCCGCGAACGTCTGTGTCATGTTAGAGTCCGAATTTGAGCAATGGTGCCAGGCAAAGCGTATGAGGGGCGATGGGCCGGTCGAAAAGCGTTCTTATGGTCCTCCCATCCTTGTCTTAACCCCTGCAGCCGACCTTCAGCAGCGCACGGAAAGTCTTCGAGTCTTCGACAATGTTTTGTTCGTCAACCAGCCATATGGTCCGCGTAAGCTCGCGCGCGCCATGAACGCTGTGCTGAGGAAGAGGAAGAGAGATGACACTAGACAGCCGCGCAGCCCTCGTGGTCATCGCGGCGATGCTCAAAAGCAGATCAAGGACAGATCGCAAACGTCCACACCCGATTCATCCATGTCCACAACTGCCGAATCCAGTCCAGACAGAGAAGGCTCAGAGGAGCGCGTCTCCAGTCCTGAGCATGTTTCACCTATCAGAGAGACTTCAGAGCCAAGATCGCCGAACCCATCAGCAGGTCGGATTCTGCTCGTCGAAGATAACACAGTGAATATGAAGGTATATCATCGCCCTCACAAATTGAGGTTTCTTGAGCCTCGCTGACAATCTATCTAGCTATTGATCGCAACCATGAAAAAACTAGGACGTGCCTTCCAAACCGCGGAGAACGGCCTCGAAGCCGTTCAACAATACGCCTCTTCACCTTCTGCGTTCGTCCTCATCCTAATGGACATGAGCATGCCAATCATGGATGGCTTCACCGCGACCGAAACCATACGCGTGCTCGAGGAGAAGAACAGATGGCGCAGATGCATGATCGTTGCTCTGACAGGAGTGGCCAGTGCCGAGGCGCGACAGAGAGCCTTCAACGCTGGTGTGGATGTTTTCTTGACCAAACCCGCTTCCATTCAAAAACTGAGGGGTATCGTGGAGGAATTGGAGGGGGAATAAGCGTCCAGCCCGAATAACGAGATACACGAGGTGTTACGACTGTTTCTGATTTTACCGAAAGAAGAACGCATGATAAACCAGCTCCGGGGCAATACTACACAACTCTCGCGAAGAATGAACTTTCCGCATAATTCGATATGTTGGGCGAGCTTGATGATACATTGAGCAAGCTACAGAGATTTTAGATAGTCGTTGATTCCTGTAGGCATTTGTCTCGACTACGGTTCGGCGTAGCTCCAAGTCGATGCCTTCGATGCCTTCGTTCCTCATCGACGGCGACTCGGCGGGTGACTTTCCAGCATTACGAATCAAGTTTAGTCTGATACCCATACAAACTTGGACATCGCGTGCTAGAGGTTGGAGCAGCGATGACCCTGTACTATGTCGCCAGAGAATACAATTTAAGCGAGACATGTTGCTTCTATGCTCCTTCGTGCTTGCAAGTGTGACGCTACTCGAAAGATCCGTAGCAAGATTAGAATTTGCCCAAAAGTAAATTTCCAATCATTTCTCGTCCAGTCACCCAGACAGTCCTCCAGAGAGTCGGGAAATCAAGCGTGCTCGTCAGTGTGTCCGCGAAACCAAACGCCAGCATACCGGGGATCCAGCCACGGGCATATTCCAGCGCGAAACATGCTTCGTCCATCTTGTACTGTTTGACGTCTCCACGACGCAGATGATGGACGCTTCCTTGTGGGTAGATTTCTGGCTCGTATGATCCGGGAGTATACGCCAGCTGGGTTCCCTTCAAAATATGGAAATAGTCGTCTGCCGTGTGACGACCCGTATGGCCTTCTGTGCCGATCGCGGTACCTTTTCGCGGTGGTCAGACTTGTTATCTATAAACGACTTTACCTATTTTCACATGTCCTTACCAAAGATGATCAGATACTCAGTAACACCTAAGTAAAGTCATATTCAGCGGGACCAAACTTGAAGACAAGTGATTTTATCATCACCATTTGGCTATTTAAACCTACTGGCATGAATAATATACATCCCGCCCATCGCACCACCAGCATTATTGAATATCCATTCCTCATCAAGATTGACATGCGGGCTCACGGCAGAGCCCGCAGCACTCAGTTCATGGACTATTTCGCGAACCACAGCCCCAGTGTCGTTTCCATGCGCCGCGATTGCTCTCTGGGAAAGCTCATGAAGCTGCGTCGGCTCGAAAATGTAGAACGACTCTAGGCGCGAGTCGAGCATGTACACGGCTGCTGAGAGCAGGGCGAAGATGACGGCAAATACACTGAATCTCTTGCTTCGCCCAGCTGCCGTCGCTGGGGCCGAGTTTCTCGTTTTGTTCCTTGCCATTATGTACCTAGGTAGGCCCGAAAAAGTAGAGGACGGAGCGGTATCGAGCACCGAACAAAATTTAGAGAAAATCAACAATAGGTCAGAATGGGGCAATCACAACATTTCTTTTCGTAAAATCTCTATATTAAACCATCTCGAAGTCGAGGCTTTTTTTTTAATGGGTCTACAGGAAAGGGCTAAGAAATCGAACGATGTCAAAGAGATCATCAAACTGCAATTTCGGGGCTTCCGTGCTAGTTCCTCGACAGAAATGTCGGCTACGTGTGTCGGACATTTGTAGGTGGAACCGCGGTGAGATGCATAGATTATCTACGATTAATCGAAATTTGACAACACAGAGGGCGTCTTGTACCAGTACATTGAGGCGACTCCAGCGCAATTTGGATCTTAAGTTTGTATATGATAATTTGTCGTTCGTTCGGAGCCAAAGAGTGACTTGCATGCTTGTCTGTGAAGCGGAACGAACATACTCCGGATTTCAGCCGAAAATTGTAAGTGTAGAGCATTCACACCGCTCTGTCCTTGCGACCATGTCGTCGGCGTAGCCTCTGTGCAGCACAAACAGTGAATAGCACATGAATTTTTTTTACAAGTACCATCTGGCGGGGTATGCTTCAGCTTTCCCGTACTTATAGGTCGAGAGATTATTGCCATGAAGTCATCGTCGGGCACTGTCTGGTAAACATGCACTTCGTTAATTTGGCATACACCTTCTGCATAAAATGAAATAATCATTACCTGGCTAGAAAAGCTTGAATTCGACCAGTCTTGTGCGCTGTCCTTCTGCTTGAGAGAAGGCAAGTCTTACCTGACTTGCAGACAGGGTAGCCCAGCTGGCATAAGTGATGCCATTAGCCAGAGGGGCGTCTTGTTGAACACCACTGATATTGACCCAGTTCCCATTGACCAAGGTCTGTATGCTATACTGAGTTGGAATCTCGAAGGTGGCACTATCGCTAAAGAACGCGATCTCTGCCCGTGAGACATCGGTGTTGGATCCGAAGTTGATGGTGTACCATTGATCTACATCACTGCCAGCATCTGTCATCCATCCGTTGGGAAGTTCGGAGAAGAACCAAATGCGACCGTCGATAGCATCGTGGACATTCTCTACATCCGTGCCGCTCGACGCATTGCCCACAGGATATTGGGTGTTGCTCTGCAGTTGAATCGATTTGGCGATCGGGCGATAGATAGGGATGATAGCTTTCCTAGGATAAGGTATGACAAGCCGTTCAAGTGTGGCAGAAGTTCCGATGACCTCGCCATCTCTCTCGATTCGAAGACCGGCACCTTGACCGAAGTGGCTCCCATCCGAGTCCCACTGCACCGCGATGTTGGCCCCGTGATACGGTACCTCCTCGGCGCGGAACCAGGTAATTGCTTGGCTGTCGCTCGTGGATGGAAGAAGAGGATTGATCTCGAGAAAGTCATCTGCACGAGGGCGTATTCCAACAAGACCGGTCAGAATGATGTCAACATAGCCAGAGTGGAAGTAGTGAGGGCTACGATCGAGGCCCACGATGATGTCTCCAGTGGCGGGGTCGTAGTCTTCCTCCAGATTGAGGACGTCACCGTCATAGTGAAGCTGCGTGTATTGGCGGAGAAGCCTTAGGAAATCGCTTCGCGTCACGATAGACTGGTCATAGTGGTCCAGTAAATTACTCATCGCGAGAAGTGCTTGAGTTGTCTGGAATGGCCAAACAGGACCATTCCATTGACATTCACGACGGGATCCTTCATAGCGATACTGACGCATATAGTACTCATAGCTTGGTTCAACAGTGCGGAGGCCGAATGGTCCTCCGAGCTCGTCAGGGTTCAAGATGTGGCTCCAAGATTCCGCATAATCCCCAGAGTTGTCCACCAGGTCGAACATCCACGGCAGAACGCCAACGAGTTCACGGCCTCGGATGAAATCCCAGTACTGGACGTACTGGTTGGAAACTTGATAGCGATCGATGAAATGTTGGAATGTACTGTTCCAGAGGTCGCTCTGGACATGAGACTTGATCGAGTCGGCACGGGAGTTGTAGTCGTCAACCACGCTACTGGATTGCCCTGCAAGCTGAGCCATCTGAGCAATAGCACGTGCGTTGGCATACATGTATGAGTTGATGGAAGGGCGGAAAGCATCGCCACCTGTGAACCCATCTTGGCCGCCCGAAGCATCGATGGAGGAAATAGTGTACTCTGTTGCATCTAGCAGTGGCTCTATATAATAGAGTCCCTTGCTAGTATCGAAGTGATCGTCCCACTGTGCATAGATTGTCTTCATCTGCTCAACATATCTGGTTCCACTAGCTGCATCTCCGTCGACAAGGTAGCAACGCCAAGCGGCATCAGCCATATAGTCAGTGAAGTGTCGATCATTACCACCAGACGCATACATAAAATCAAGATAGTCATCTTTGAAGCGTCTGTCCCGATTCCATCTGCCTTCGCCCAGATGGAAACCCGTAGCATCATTGAGGCTAGCCCATGGGTTCAATTGCCAACCCACATCATCGAGGAACTCTGTCGAGATGTAACCTTTTGCTCCAAGATCACGTTGATGTGCGCGGAAGATCTTCCATCGGTAGTAGTAGACATCATTGACCTGTGAATCACTCGAACTGAAGAATGGTATGCGACCCTCGTACCAGGGAGCATCGTTACCGAAGTATTGAGTCGATAAAGCTCCGATATCAAGTGATCTCTTTGGGGTCGTAAAAGACGTAGGTGCCCCCACCGAACCTGCCACGCCAAAGGCGATAGTGAGGAATGTAGCTACAGTCGCAGGCATTTCTCCAATTGAGTGATGTTCGACTGCGATAAAGCGGCGACATACATATCTTTAAATACTTCGCCATATCTCTGGTTGCTGGAGGATATGCTTTAGTGTCAAACATACTCTCCTTCAGAGGCTGAATGCAAGCAGTATTCTACCGAGACTCACGACCACTGACGTCGAACGATCTAATACCTACCTTAGTGTTGAATTTTCGACATAATATATAGCACATTTAAGCTAAGGTACCTTAAGTTAGGTAGGCAATGTGCAAGGTAATGTCCTGCGTGCGGGGAATTGCCTTGTGCTGTGTCGATCTCCCGGTGGGGAAATAGCAATGGGCTAGCATAACGTACTCCGTGGAAACTTCATTTACCGTGTTCCTAGAGATTCCTGCGTGACCAACCGAACGAAGTGCGGTATTACGCACAAAGAGATGTGTTGATACAAGCAGCTCTCACAGGCACCTCCGATGTGACATTGATATCTCATATTCGGTTAAGGTGTCTAACATGTGCCGCCTTGAGCGCCCGCCGCCCCCACGACGGGTGATCCTTCGCGTTGCAGCAATTTGGAAACTCTATATAATGTGCACTGACCACGTGTGCTGGCAATGTTCGCATCACAGTGTCGACTCTGTTGAAGGTACACTGAGATACGGCAATGTCGTAGCCATGATATCCGAGAAGTGAACAGAACACGTGGTACGCTTTAGGACCTCGGTTTCCAGATCGAATGTGCAGGTAAAAGAACAATCGTAGGTAAGAACTCCGATGTTAAAAGCAACCTTGACATTCATAGCGGTCCCTGCCATCGATATGGGCACAGGATCAACTGGAAATCTTAGCACCAACATCCGTCTAGCAATGACACGCTATGTTATCCCGGTGCAGGGGTGTCTGCCTTGCGAGCGACAACTATGTGGAATCTTGCCTCCTCATGCACCAGACCGTCCGCACTAGCCATCGATTGAAACTGTTCTACGAAAGCTCGCTCTGCACGTTCTCTGATCGATTGTTCTCCAAATCTGCGAGACATAGGACTCGCAACTGATCTTGCAAATAGATCGAGCGCAGCGTCGACCGAGTAAGTGTTAGATATATAGGACGGGGTTGTGAAAGCATGGTCAGCTATGAGTCCAGCATTTGTTGCTAGTCTCTGAAGGTCGTCATACGTATCCGCGTAGGAGGACTCCCAGTTTTGCGAGAGCCCCAGCTCTTTCTCTAGCTGGCCAAATATAGTAATGGGGATGTTAGATAGCCGTTTCGGCATGTCCGTGACCAGTCTCGCCCCTGGGGACATAACTCGGCTCTGGAAGAAGTCATACTAGGTAGGTTTAATGGTACAGCGCCTTTGTACGAGTGGTGGACCAAGGTGCTTTGCTTCCATACGAGACCGGATTCTACCTTATCTGATCACATGCCGCATCATACTGACGGTGGAGTGGAGACCCGAGGCAGCCGTATGTAGCAAGTGGTGGAGCATGCGGGATGTGCCGTTACCAGCTCGCTTTTGCCATATCAAGGATAGGCAGTGGAAGACAATGATCCGCTGCGAGTGTGTTACCCCAGAAAGAGCCGGACATCCGATGAATACACTAAGGTACTGATCTTTCGTCCTTGCGCACCTTAATGTTGTGCTGCATGCTGCACACTACTGCAATTTACCTGAACAATCCATGGTCCCATGAAGAAGTACGTGTTCCATATCCATAAAGTAACACTCTTCACCGGTTAGCCCATCACTGTTTGCATAAGCATGCGAGTCAACGAAATCGAATGTGGGACTTATACCATTGAATACAAAATTTCCTTCATGAATTATCTGTGATCAGTCACAATTGAGACCGTGACCATGACTACCTAATATAAGTGGTGCTAAATGTTCCACTTCATTGCTTTCCTCAATCTCTACGTTGACATTCGAGATGCTCTCTCCATGGTAATCTTATGCCTGCAGCTCGTACAGGAAGCACGCTGATATCGTAGGTCTGGAACTGCATCATACATGTGGTATGATCGTCCAGCGAGGAGTGCCACTGCTGGCCCAGATCTTTGCATGCATGCATTCACGAGACAGCTTTGAGCCTCAAAGACCTCATGATGCTCAGATGCACATCGCCGTGGTACAGTACTAAGTAATGGCAGTAAAGTAACCACCTCACGGGCGCCGCTAAAGGTTGATCCTGATCATCAGCCGTGTATAGCTAAGTTATATCCACAGGCTGGATAGCGCAAAGGCCAACCCTGTTCGATCACCAGCGTATACTTGTACTGCACAAATAGCCTCCTGATCAAATCACCTCTGATGCATGCAATAATCGCGAATTTCAAGACATGAGGCTCGTCTGAAGGATGCCTCACAGCTTCGTCTTCCCCTTACCTAGGAGTGAAGGAACTTTGCTATTGTTCTCTATTTCATTCGCTCTGCGCGAAGGAGATTCACGAGGACTTTGCCAAGAATCCACCCTTAACACTGCTCGGAATTCGGATGCCGACTCAGTAGCGTCTACTAATCGCAGTAAATGCTCGATTCTTTTGAGAGCTAGAAGCAAGACGTGCTTTTGTTTGTCTTCTAGAACTGGCGAGACACAAAAGACTCGGTCTAGCGCCAGCGCTTTTCACCGATGAAGTATGACCTGGGAGCACACACAAACTCACTTTTGAGACGGCCCTGTGTTTAGCGTCTTGGAGCGACCACAAACAGACCCCTTGGGACAGCGCCATGCCACGTGTGGACACATACGACGTTTGGTCTGTGGACGTGTGAAGTCTGCTTGGCATCATCCGTTGTATGGAACATTAATGGACGCTGTCTCTTTTTGTAGATGGCATTCGCGAAACTTGCACTCAACCAATGGTATCGGAGGTATCACCGAGCGTTTCTCCGATCGGCATCGGCCGTACCACACCGACTTGTCCGTAATATTATCGCAAATCTGATGATCTGATCCGGTGATAAGATTGCAATATGGTCAAAGCAAGCATCCCAAGCCTTTTCAAGACACTGTGCCAAACACTTTGCTTTTTCTCGGGGCAACCGTAGACGAAGTCCTTAACAACATGCCAGAACGAGAGCGGAAGTGGAGTTGCCGCGTGGAGGTAACGCCACTTTGATCAAGATTTTGCAGCTCAGCGCTGGTGTTTACCTCCGCACTTGGAACCTTCAGAGGAGGAAAAAAAAAGAACGCGGAATGGGTTTTGCGAATCGTATCCTTGCTCGCCTCCTATGGACAAGCTTATTCACCAATCACAATACCATGTCTCTGTAGCCGAGCTCGGGTTGGTCACCGTTGCTTACGATATCGGAGTCAGTCTAGTGTCTAGGGCTCCGTGTATCGCTCATACTATTGAGTAATTATGCTGGATTGCGACGATCCGGACCTGCAAGGGAGCTTGATCCTGCGATCACAAGATCATCTTTGGTGACTTTTCTGGAGGGGCTGCATCGGGTGCGGTCTGCTACTGATTCGCTGCACACCTACAGGAATGAGCTTGAGCTCTTAAGGGCAATTGAGTTATCAGATCGGCAATAAACAACGTCGAAGGTGGGCCGTGGCTTTCATCAATCATGATCAAAAGATCAAAAGAGGTGGGGCTACGGCTGGAAAAGTGCCTGCGGAACCGCAGTGAGTCCCACAACTTTTGCTGAACAGCCGTTGGGCGTAAAGTGTAATTGAGACAAGCAGCAGGGTTATCTGATCCAATAAGCCTCGAAACCCCTTCGGATTGATTAGCGCTAGCAGAAAAGAAAACACTCGGGCATAATGCAAGTACCCACAAAAGACACGATGAGCGCACATTCGCGCTATCAGAAAGGCCGGCTACTCAGTACCGTTGGGGTGAGCGCTCGAGTGTCTCGGAAATGAAAAATGCGCAAAAATCGATCCTTGGCAGACGCGTGAGTAGGGAATAAATGCTTCGCTCCCTGCCCTCCTTGCAGTGAATCTTATCAATCTCGGGTCTGAGCTCACCTTACACACGACTATCGTCTTCAGGTCGTTGTTCATCATGGGCTTCCTTGACAATCTGAAGATTCGTGGCAAGACACAGCCTGTCGTCGAGCCTGCTTTCACCACGGAGGAAAGTTTCGGTCAGAAACATGAGACCGATGTCGATGTCGGTACCGACAGCAATTCCAGTCGCCTCAGTCTCGATGAACGAAACGAGAAGGAGATCCAGGCACACCCCGACCAGGTGACCGAGGATGCTCAGGTTGGTCTGAAGAAAACCGAGGCTGCTGCTCTTGTTTGGAGCAAGAAGGCCGTCTATGCAACATACGCTTGGTATGTCGGCTCAACTCTCCAAGTCTGCCAGGATCCCAGCTGATATCGATATTCAGGATATGGGTCTGTTTCTTCATGCTTGCTTTCCAATCAGCAGTCGGAAATCAAGTCATTGCAAACGCATACGCGGATTTCGCTGCTGCACCCGAGATCTCCACTGCCAGTATTCTAGCAAACATCATCGGCGGTGTGATCAAGCTGCCCATCGCCAAGGTTTTGAACATCTGGGGACGTTCTGAGGGATTTGTCTTCTTCGTCGGAGTGTACCTCCTCGGTATCATTGTCATCGCTTCTTGCACCGGACCAAGCGGTTACGCCGCAGGATACGTGCTTTACTGGATCGGCTACGATGCGATCTACTATATCTTGCAGGTCTATGTTGCCGATACCTCTGGACTGAGAAACCGAGCGTGGGCATTCGCCTTCGTCTCAACACCATTCATCTGTACTGCCTTCACTGGTCCCCTCGCCGCCTCCTCATTCTTGACCACCTCCAGTTGGCGATGGGCATGGGGCGCCTTTGCCATCATCATGCCTTTCGTCTTCTTGCCTCTGGCTTTCGTCTTCAAGTTCTACCAGAGGAAGGCTGAGAGAATGGGCTTGTACAAGAAGGAGTCCAGCGGTCGCAGTATCGTGCAGTCTACCATTCACTATATTCACGAGTTTGGCAGTAAGTCATGAAAATAATTATCTCATACGAGCTGAATGCTAACTTTCTCTTCAGTTGTCGGCATGTTCCTCTTGATGGCGGCTTTCGTCATTTTCCTCCTACCCTTCAGCTTGAACACTGCTGGCAAAGCACCATACGAGGGCGCAACCTTTATTGCCATGGTAGTCATCGGCTTCCTGCTTTTCTTTGTTTTCGCAGCCTGGGAAAGGTTCTTCGCCCGGGTTCACTACATCAGATGGGAACTCCTCAGAAACAGAACTGTACTCGGAGCTTGCTGCCTCGCCGCAATTTCCTACTTCAGTTTCTACTCATGGGATCTCTACTACTACTCTTTTGTCATCGTTGTCTACAACCTGAACTACAGAGATGTTGGCTATATGACACAGATCTACAACGTCGGATCCTGCTTCTGGGGCGTGGTCGTTGGTGTCTACGTCCGCTACACAAAGCACTTCAAGTACCTTGCCTTGTGCTTCGGACTTCCCCTACTGATGCTTGGTGCTGGCCTCATGATCCACTTCCGTGGAGCTGATGAAGGTATCGGATATATCATCATGTGCCAGATCTTCATTGCTTTCGGAGGTGGCACCCTTGTCATTTGCCAGGATATGGCCGTGATGGCTTCTGCTGATCACGATGGTGTACCCATGATGCTTGCTCTTCTCGGCCTCTCCTCCAGTCTTGGTGGAGCCATCGGTCAAGCAGTCAGTGCTGCCATCTACGGCGGCACCTTCCCCGAAGCACTCCGAAGAGCGCTACCAGACAGTGCTAAGGCAGACTGGTCCACCATCTACCTAGGTGGATATGTCACTCAAATGACCTACCCTCCAGGATCCGAGGTCAGAAACGCCATCGATTATGCCTGGGGATACAACCAGAAGTATTCGTGCATCTCATCCATCGCCATCCTCATCCTTGCCATTCCCGCAATCGCCATATGGAAGAACCACAATGTCGACAAGAAGCAGAACAAGGGTGTCCTTATCTGATCGGCTATCTCGGCTTTACATCAGTACAGGGCAGATTTATCCTTCTGCCTGACTGGAAGATGCACCGGCGAAGTGTGTGTCTTCCAAGAATTCGTTATGAGTGTTCCATGAACATGTCTGGACGTATACATCCAAGAAGATATGATTAATAGTGAAATTATACCCAATAAAATGCATTGTGTTTCTTCATATAACGATCCCTTTCTCTTTATTTTTTGGTGATCTAGCACGACTCCAGCAGGCTACAGTATGATTCATTCGATCCTTTTTACCTGTACCTCGTGCAATTCAAATATGCCTGACCACACACACAACTTGCTAGCTCCAAATTCGTCCTCGACAATGCTCACAATCAAGAATTATGTCCATAAGGATCTTATGTGTCTTACCTCTACACATGACTGTAGCTAAAAACCTTACAATGAGTAATTGAATGACATCATAGTCGAAGATCAATGATTTCCTAGTGAGTGGTCATTGACTGGACAGTGAACAGGTAATGACTCGACAATGAATGGTCAAGAATTCCTTATCTAAGGGTTGATGATTTTTTAGTGATTAATCAATGACATTCGACGAGCTCTTTTGTACATGTACATTCCTATACTGTCACAGATTATTCTGCATGCATGTTTTCCACATGTATGCTTACGTCGGTAACAAACCTTATAGATGTTCTGTTCCCTGCTTCTCTATACACGAAGATGTTGTAATAAGCCATCTGCAATCCAAAGTATACCTAAGTGTTAACTCTCTGGTTATTAGTTCGAGCAAGTCATCTGACCTTGCCTAGGGCGTTAATGCAACGTGTAACACTGGCTCCCGATCAATAAATCCCGAGCAACAAGTATGTATCAGCTCGGTCGTGAGAGAATCTGTACGAAAAAGAATTAGTAGGAGCGGTAAGTTCATATTCGAATCACAGGCGAAGATCGCTCCTGCACATGCTTTCATCTACGTCATACAAATTACATCTGGAGGGCGACAGCCGATGCTTTCGACTGACCACGCGCTTGAATAAGCGGTGTTCATCCATGTGGAGCCGTCGTAGTTGCAAGACTTGTTACCAACATTATTCGAAGTGTAACACAAACCAATAGTACAAGTGTATTCAAAAAATGTGGTCACTAATATAAGTCGCTGTCGTCGACCACGTGTGTGCCACGTTGTCGTGTCTTTCGGCAAGGGATCGAGATTCATATTGAGAAATGAGATATCAGCCACGTAGGCTATGTGACTGTTATGAGTGCACCTAGGTGACAGGAAATCTGTCCAAAGGGACAGCCAGCTGTCTCTCTTATAATGGATACGATAATGCATTGATCGAGACTATCAACATACGGCTAAGTACTACGTCGACCACGAGTATGATTCTAATGTGGAAGTCCAGACTGACGCGCGAAGCAATCGGCAGTAAACAAAGTTTAAGCACTGTCAGTAATGTACACTTGTGAGGGTGTGAAGTTCTGGACAGGATTCGCGATGGTATATGAATATAGAAAGCACCCTACTTCTATACCTGTCTGATTGTCTCATCACAAGACATGTCAATTCAGATTCACTGGTATTTAGCTGACGATGGCGCTGTTTCTCTTTGCTTACGACATGATATCGATGGGGTTAGATTCGTTGGTGTGCAGACGGATTCAGGAGCTATCAGCAATGCCCTGCTATAACGGGGTTTTCATAAGTGGAACTCGTTGTAGTTTGCGTGTTTTCACTTTCACAGGGACTCCTACCACGATGATTCAGATCCATACTGCGGAACAAGGCGTATCTCTGAGAAGAACCCTCATGGATATGTCGCGGAGATTTTGGCTGGATCAAAGCAATGCTTTTGCTGGTAGCATATTGAATACGGGATCCAGCACTTATGCTACGTACGTAGTCATATACTCAACTCCAACAAGGAACAAGCAGCCACAGTCGATAATGCTTTCATCATCACTGCAAAGGTAGTTCGCCACCGCCATTATATGACCCTGACTGAATGCTAGAGAGGAGCATGCTTGCCCGAGAGACTATGATATGGTTTGGGGAGGTTGAAAGTCCTAGGGCTTGATGTTCTCTTAGGGCAAAGGCGCTACCACACCCGCTTCCCCACAATTCCCCACAACTAAGGGCTCAGGGCTTGCTAAAGGCTGGCTAAAGCTGATTCCCCTCATGATTAGGGCACGCTCTTAGGTACAAGAATTCCATGCTTAGGGAGCGGCAGAGCATTAAAACTGCCCTCCATCACTGATTGAGCCTTATGATTGCAAGTGGATGAAAAAGGCAGAGAGTCAGGTGTATGAGGGAGATATGTGGAATGCAATGTGTTCAGTAGCCGCCTTGTTGTGTCGTTTCCATCGTAGAGACAAATGCTGTTACAATCACCACTTGTGCGTCATGCGCTAGGGCTTAGAGTGCTGCAACAGGGACAGACCACGAAACAAAGTTCTCAATATGAGTAATAGTGAACTCTATGTCTTTCTAGTTTGTTTGATGAGAAGTGATGTGAGATGTAAAATCCGTATAAGTCTATAATTTGAGTTAGGGCTCGGAATCTTGTGGAGACATAATATCAACCATACTCGATGACCTTATTCAGACCATTATGACTTTTGGCTGGGGACATAAAGCGGGAAAGACCCCGTGTGTATTGATGCGTATCATTGTCCGTCTTACTCCTAAGACAGTAGAGTCCGAGATCTCTTGCGATGCCCACTCTACTCCTGAAGATCGTCGCTTCGATAGCTCTGATCACCAGTCAAGTTCATGCGTTTTTCTTGGTGGACGCACTCAAGTCCTTTGACCATGTACACGATCAGCCAGAAACCAAATGTCTTGTAGGATCCGCAGTCAATACCACGAGTGGTATGATCATTGGGCATCCTGCCACTGAGGCACCTCTGGTCTCTGAATATCTTGCGATTCCGTTTGCACAGCCACCTATCAGTGAGTTGCGTTTTGCACCTCCAAGTCCTTACCGAGGGTCTGGTATCGTGAACAGCAGCTCGCTGCCACTCAATTGTCCTCAGTCAAAAGTCACTTTCCCAGGCCTCATCGGAAATGCGTCCACTCAATTGAACGAGTACCTCGTCGCCGTTACAGCAGGGCCGAACGGATGGGCGGAAGACTGTTTATACCTGAATATCTGGACCAAACCACAGACCGGCGAAGCCAAGAAAGCTGTTATGGTATGGTTCTATGGAGGAGCATTCAAGGCCGGAGGCAGTAACAGTGCTGTATACAATGGACAATACTTCGCAGATCTTCATGATGTATGACAGGGAGTTCCGGTTGCACTTCAAGGTCTCAATTGCTAACACTCTTCAGGTCATCGTTGTAACATTCAACTATCGCGTGTCTGCTCTTGGCTTCTCAGGTGCGCCAGGTCTTGAGCAGAATGTGGGACTTCTTGATCAACGACTCGCTGTAGAGTGGGTCAGAGACAACATTGCAGCATTCGGCGGGGATGTTGATCGTATTACCCTCTTCGGCGAATCAGCGGGGGCTGCGAGTATTGACTATTACAATCATGTATATATGGATGATCCCATCATCGCTGGCTCTATTATGGAATCGGGCAGCACGACTCTTGGTAATGCGACCAGCAACATTACCGCAGCTGCTCTCTGGAAAGGCTTAGCCGCCAATTGTAGCTGCGGCACGGGGAACGAATCTCAAGTGCTTGCTTGTATGAGAGATGTACCAATCGCACAGCTAGTCGAATATGCTGCTGCATTTCCATTCAATCCCAGTGTGGATGTACGTACATCATCTGATTATCTGGAATATATCGCTGATCTGTCCCCAGAATCAACTAGTGTTCCAAAACTACACAAAACTCCGGGATCAAGGCGCGTTCATAAAGAAGCCAGCACTGATAGGCAACAACGTCTATGAAGCAGCGTGGTTCAAGCTGAAGACTGGACTGATAAAAAGTGAGAGCTTCTGGGATGCCTTCAACGCCAATGTCTTCACCTGTGTCTCGAATGATCTGGCTCAGATCCGCAGGCTATTCCATGTTCCTGCCTGGCGATACCAATTTTTCCCCAGCTTTCCAGACACGGAGTTGCCTTATAATGCTTCGCTGGCAACTCATACTTCGGAGATACCTCTTGTTTTTGGTACATTCAACGATGCATTCAAGTCCACGCCTGGAACACCTGAAGAGCGATCGCTGAGCAATTTCATGATGGCATATTGGAGTGCATTTGCAAAGAACCCCTACCGTGGACTCACCGAGAAGGGTTGGCCGTTATACAACCAAACACAGAAGTCGCTCGCACTTCTAGGCTTCCAACATCGTTATAGCAGGAGCACCCTGGTACGCCCTGACTTTATCGATCATGTTTGTGCTTAGGCCGGGATCTATATTCACTCTTGATTACGAGATACACGGGCAATCTCAATAAAAGCTTGGTATTGTGACCATCGATAGCGTTCAGAACTCTTAGAGCAACTGAAGATCATGTCCGAGCGTATGAGTGTATATGCTCCATGACAATTCTTACAATCAATTATCTACAGTAAAGCATTCACCACACTTCATCCGATAAATGAGCACCGCGTCTCCTTGAAGGGAACCCGTAGGCGATGAATGGGTATCATCAGAAGATGCGCATTCAGGGATTATATGTACCTTCGTAACTATTATTCGACTCCGCCTAAGCACAATTCCTCGATTACAGTCGGCGACTTGTTCCCTTCCACCCGTCATCCTCTTTGCTGCTTCAGATATGTGTTCGCACTTGCAGAGTAGACTTAGTGTGGAATAAATAGGAAGTCGTGTACCAGGGCCCTGAGCCGTCGTGTGTTTTGCCGTGGTGTCCATAACCGGGGCCCACGTATGTATGATTGCCACTTCGGCTACTGGGCGCGAGTGGTTGGAACGATGTTGTGGCTCTAATGTCCCTGCTAGAATAGCCTACGAAGACTTTGATCTCGCTTGCACTAATGATCCAGTCCTGGATCACAATGTCCCAGTAACGAAGATCCCTGCGCATCAGGGGAAAAATCACCTGTTGGCTTTCACCCGCTTGTAGGTAGGTCTTCTCGAATCCTCGTAGCACCTTGATCGGGGTAAGATCATCGGGCCCATCGCTAGGCTGGGAAAGACCAAGGTACAACTGCGGGACGGCGTGTCCAGCAACCGAGTCGGTGTTGGAAACGGTCGCAGTGATCTATTTAATGTGTCAATAAATAGTCATTCTGGCTTGTAGCACACAAGTGGGCTGCTATACCGTGTACAAAACTTTCCAGAGGGCTGGATTGTCTCCAGGCTGGGTCGGATTGGCCGGAGGTGCAGACGATATGTCAACGGTACCAGCAGCCGCAACAGATACCTCAGAGAGGCCGAAAGTAGTATATGACAACCCGAAGCCAAACTCATACTGAACATCCAGATCATAAAAGTCAAAATGACGGTAGTCTATGAGTAGGCGCTCACGAAAATCTGATTGCCAGGCGTTCGGAGTATTGATTAGCTCGGATGAGTTAGTGATGGCGACAAAATTATAGTCATCTTCTTCAAGTGGAATGATGTATGGTAGATGACCAGATGGATTGACATCGCCGTAAAGAACATCAACGATGCTGTTGCCTGTCTCCTTACGACCGAGATGAGCAGCTACAATAGCTGTCACGTTGGTGTGATTAGCGAAACTAGACGATGGAGTCAGCATTGACGTAGGAGGATAGGACTGTGACATGACTCCCACGGCAGAACGTTGAGGCCCCCTGAGTGGGTGACTACGATTGTGTTGGCACAGTCCGCGGCTACTACTTCTACGAGCGCAGTCCCATTCCTAGGAATGATCAGTAAGGCTAGTCTGGTTGTGAGAACAGACGGAACCAACCAGTCGACGAGCAAGGATTCTCGGTCTGAGCCTTCGCTGGCCCAAGATTTCAAGAATACCAGACACACATCCGGCGGGGTTGGGTACGTAGGCGCCCTGTTATGGGTGTCAGTGCAGTGTGATAGGCATTAGGTCACTCCATGACCAACAGGGAACCAGAATTAGCAATCTCGGTGTTGTTGAGTAGATACTGAACAAGCGAGCCGTCTCTAGCAGCTCTTTGTTTGATGGCGTCAAGACGTGGAACAACGTATGTCAATCTTCCTGTGCCACTTCCACCTCCTGCAGCAAGCACGCCATACTCATAACCAGATGGACCCACACTGAATCCACCCGCAGAGTAGAGGCCGTTCACCAAGTCGCCTGCATCATTACCAAAGATGCCGATATTGTTGGGCTTTTTGAGCGGCAACGTGTTGTTCTCGTTCTTCAAAAGGATGATGCCAGCAGCGCCTAATTCGCGAATCAAGGCCGCATGGTCATCGCGAACATCAACGGGAAGCTGAGTAGCATAGGTATAGTTGTAGTGCAAGGCAGAGGCTTCGAAGTATTAGTTCAGAGTGTTCATTAGCAAGATTGGGGTATCCATTCTTCCGTCGGGAGAAACCCAGATCGATGCCGCTAGGGTCGACCGCGGGGAAAGAGGCCGCGTTCTGGTTCAAACGAAAGTAAGGGGTCATGATTCTTCGCGCCATGTCATCCAACCGTTCGATGCTGAGACTACCATTGTTGATGGCTAAGAAGAAGTATTAGCATACTGCGGTAAAGTCGTAAGGACTCCACTTGCTGAGCCTTTGGTTGGAAGCTAGGAGATGCACTAGGAACGAGGCGACTAATTGTCGACCTCAATCGCTGACCTCTGGTGTTATTGCCTCCGAAGAGAGAAGTACTATCGTCTAGGAAGCCGATTCCACCTGGCTGTTAACATCACGGATTAATATGGTTCATGTATAGATTTTCAGCGTGCTCACATACCATGTTAATGTCCAAACCTGCTTCAATTGCATCTACACCGGCATGTACAGCGCCCCAACCGGACATGACATCTATGCAGATCAAAGTTAGTCAATGAAACCGGAAGAAGTCTTGGCAAGTAGACGTACAGCCCTGGAAACCTAGCTCTCCCTTGAGTAGCCCGTTGACAGTCTTGCTATTCTGACATCCATAGGACCCATTGATGCGGTTATAAGAGCACATGATGGAGGAAGCGCCAGCTTTGACACCATTAGCGAAAGGCCAAAGGTAGAGCTCATGCTGGATCTCATTAGCTAGATCAGATGCCGTCACTTGAGAGCTATTCAGCATTACCATAGTCCTGTCGTCTATGTTCGACGATACAGCCTCAATCGTGGTGCGGGCGGTGCCAGACGCACCCGCAGACCTTTCAGGATTACGCATCGTCTCTTGCTCGTTTCCAATATAATGTTTGGCACAGGTTTGGGCGCCGCTTTCTTCTATACCAATGATGGTCTCGGCAAAGAGTTCGCCAGTAAGATATGGGTCGGGCGAAAATCCGTCCCAGTTTCGTCCACCATAACCGCTGCGACCGAGGGGGCCTGCGACAGGTCCAAGTGCGATATGCGCCCCTTTGCCTACGAGTTCAGCACCAAGGTCTTGACCTCTGACGTGAGCCAGGTTCTTGTCAAAAGATGCCGCAACTGTGAGGCCGGCAGGAAAGACGGAAGCATAGTCGACCGCTCTGATTGCGAGCGGACCGTCCTGGAGGCAAAGTCCTCGGAACCCAAGACGGTCGATGGGACCGATATTACCAACACACGGTCCGGGCGTGCCAGTCACTAGCCTGATTTTTTCCTCCAACGTCAACCCGGCCACCCAGCTTTGGGCCTGATTGAACGCGTCTTGCCAGCCGATGCCAGTCGCGTTTGCTGACATGTTTAGTCAGTACCATGCTCATATGTCCGAGCTGGCGAATGGCTTACGTGATGGGTACACTGGGGAAGATGTTGCGAATTCGGATTCTACCCATTTAGGGCTCGTGGTCGAGTTACCCTACCCATTGACCAGATGCAAAGCAGCCAACAAGAGTACGCCACCAGATCGTGTCCACTTCCGTAACATTGTGACGGCAGAATAATTGATATGAGTAGCTTAGTCCCTTATCGGTCCCTGAACTTTACAAGGGAGTTGGTTTATTGATAATTTATTGTAGGCCACCCACGAAATAGATATACAGAGACAAGTCACCTACCAAAGGTATTGGCGATGCGTGTATATCATGCAAATCGCGATCGGGATTGTCAAACCCCGAGGGCTGTTGCAGCTCCAATATTGCTGTATGATGGTTATACATCATATACTGCATTCACAGGTTACTATGATCTGAAGGATCATGGAGATCAGCGGGGTAGGAGTAGCAATGCGTAAGATCAAGCGGGGTAAGTTCTTGGGGTGCAGGAGGCTAAGAACGATATAGTGAATGTGTTTGCAACCGATACTACACAAAACGTGCAGACTTCCACTGTAGGCTCGACAGCCACGTCCGCAAACTCTCGGTGTGTTCTAACGATCGGCTCCATGCAAATAGATTGGCGACGAAGCCACGATGTCACCACGAAATCATTAGGTGGGACCTCGCGCAGCCTACAACTAGCATGTGACATCCTATTGGCTGTATCGCATGACGATGTGGTAGTCAGTGATATGGTGATTTCGCGAAGGGCGTGGACACCAGCCAGGTGCGAAATTGGTACAGGCCGACCTCTGTCTGGAATATGGGATATCCGCGTTCCGCTAAGCAATATACGGATACAACTCCAGTGAGCAGCTCCACAAGTTGAGAAATGTGGCAACCGTGCCGGGATAGTTCAGCTACGGTACGGTGCCTCAAGTTCATGATATGAGGGCATTACACCTGTAGTCCGTCAAGGCACCTTTGTTGATCAAAACTAATTCCAACGAAGGTACTCTCTTCTCTGCGCCTGGAGTAACACCAGCGACGAGTTCTGGACTTGCCTTGCGGCAAGATGTGATTGCACAGAGTCCTGTTGCAGAAATTTCTCTTGCTGAGAGAGATAGAATTCAGCGCCGGGACGACGTCGCAGTCGACAACCGGAAGGGGAAGTGTAGGCCAGCGATAGTCGAGTTGAAGACATCTTGAGGAGCCGCGCGAAGACAAGCAAGCGAACCAACAGCATATAAGATCCGAAGTACGTTGGTCCACCTCCAGACCTCGAGATGTCTTTGCGGCATCGACTTACCGGTATCCCGAGGTCTAAGGATAAATTGGCGTTCCAGACCTGTACACAAGAAGCGATCGTAGCTCAGCGCATATTGTTCATGAAGGACATGTATTTGCAATCTTCTTCTAATGAGGAGACATAGGTTGTATCGGATGTGAGTAATACACAATATGAAGATTTTCTCGGGTGATTGTTTCGAAAGGCTTGAATTAATGACTTTTTATAATTATGATTGACAAATAGAGCGCGAAGAGGCTCAAAATGAAGTTCCTAGTCGACTTGATCTGTGGCGACTGGTAGAGCATCTAGTATCACATATTATTCTGCCACTTGTTTTATTGTTTGAGTGAAAATCCAGATTCGTTTTATCATAATGAGCATCACAAAAATTCCCTGCCTCTATGACGTGCAGCTGTCCTTCCATCTAATCAATCATTGAAACCCACTGATACATCCTGTCTAGCCGTAAAGGTCGACCGCCGGTGCGTTGGTCTCCTCAAGTCTGATTACAGCCTTGTAACAAGGACCAGTAGCGTCGGCAGGCTCTCCAGAGACAGCAGCAAACACCTTCAGCGGCACGCTGTAGTACTCGCAGATGTACCAATCATCACCATTCAACCTCAACACATCGGCTCCAACTTCGGCATCGGCCTCGACGGTGAAGTTGGTGTGGAACTCATGTAGGTACACAGAAACAGAGTCTGGCTGGGTGTACGCCAATCCACCAGAGAACGTATAGATCTGCTGGCCTCCACGTAGAGAGCCCATCCACATGCTGCCGTCGTCGCCGGGGCCAGAGAGGATGGTGGTGTTCTTGCTGGGGCAGTCCGGGTCCCAGTCTGGGCAGAATCCGGTGGTTCGGTCGCTGATATCGAAAATCCCGTAGGAAGCTGTGATTGCCTGGTCGTGGATGGCAGGTGCTGAAGTATTCCAAGCGTAAGGGATGTAAGCTTGGGCCTGAACGGCCGGGAGCAGGGTGAGCGCCAAGCTGGCGAGTACACTGGCAGAGAACATATCGAGACAAGGAAGATAATTTTATTGAAAGTCAAATTGCAGATTTGGTTGCGATAAAGTGAGACCAGCATCTTGGAGGACAATCGACAGAGCTTTATATACTCTACAGGCGCTCCAGTTCACTTCGTCATTCATCATAACATGTCCTGCGCACTGGACTTTGCCATGACTCGAATAATTCCCGCATACGGGCATTCAAATAGCGCATATGCACTCGAGGAAGTCGTTACGAGACCACCTGTCATTTAGCTTATGAAACAACGAGATGGTCCGGTTTGCGCATACATTAGTGTCCTAGTACAATACGAGGATAACAGTGTCATTGATAATAATAGCCTTAAGCACCTGTGCACCTTGGTCACAGGCAAGCTCGCTTCCTTCGACGCCCGGGCTTGGCGTTGCGAGCGGGACCGACGGGAAGGAGTTTTTCTTACATCCGCCGCAGTGTTTTACCTACCTAGTGCCATCAGCTGCTCGTGATGGGTCTGATTAGTGGTTTCTACAAGGAAGCGAATCGTAATCGATACAGGATACAGAGCAGCTCGTCTCTAGATATCGACCTTTCAATAGGGAGATATCGACTGTGCATTGGGTCAGTCACGACCATTTTCGACAAATCGTCTGCAGTTCACTAGGGAGTCATTTGACATTCACTTCTGAAGCATTCATGAACCAGGTCTTTAGCGACCTTTTATTAGGAGTTTCTCACTACCCATCAGGTGGTTACTGACTGTTCGCGATGACTAGAGAGGAGTTCCCTTGTGCTTCATCGTCGTATTCCAAAGTGTGCCAAGGTGCCCCTGACAGTCTTCGGACTAAGTTAGATGCATTTAAACGTACTTTAGTCTGATGCACGGTTCTATCTCAAGTACCTACTTATACGATTCCTTGCTTCTATTATTGTGCTAGGCATTCGATTGTCCCTAACATCCATCTTGCCTACCTTACCTGGCGCATACAGGGTGGGAACGATAGTGATGAGGACGGTGTTGGATCAAATACATCTTGGCACATTCTTTGGTGATCTGGTCGGACATGTTGCAAAAAGCTCGAGGCTGCAACCTTTGGTCTCCACTCCTGCTCAGCAATACCCCCTAACGTCATTGGGATATCATTTTCGGGTGGCGATTACCAGTTCTTCTATGATCATTCCTGGTCGTGCGCTTCGTGGCTATGTCGCTTCGATTCATCCTAATGCAAAGATGCAATATCGAGAAATGTCCCATATCTACTAATGTATGGTTTGGGCCGAACGCCTATGAACAGTTGTTCGCAGTCGATGAGATGACATTGAACAATCAATATATACGATACATCTAACAATTCTTACACGTACGGCCACAGGCAGCTGAGAACTGGGCATCCCGTCCGCTCTGCCAGACATAAGCAGTTGACCGGCAGACTAGTACTACGGTGGGTGACCACGTGGGAATCCCTGCTGCTGTACGTTATCACTTTTTCCCATTTTTATTTTTTCTTTTTACCTCAAATGACATTGGTCGCCGATGGGCAAGCATAAGCAATCCATCGTTAATGGAGGGGATACTAGGAATGCCAATAGTCCCGAAATCTGGCAAAGCTTGAAACAATGATAGACTATTCACATGACAGCGAAGCTCAAAATCGGGCTCCGTTCTACAGTAAGTCACAACTTGTCGTCAAGAAGGGGTGTACAAATCCCAATGACGAGCTGTCTACTCTACAGCATATGACAAGCAGGACATTGGCAGCTGGCGTATCGTTAACCTGGGTCACCGTTGTCAGAAGAGCAGGGCAATAAGGCGTCAGACGAAAATGTGCAGCTGCACATTGAGAACGCCAGTTCGGCTGAGGCTGTGCCAACTGTCGCGTCCAGGCCTGGTGGGAGTCTAGACGGACAGTCATCTTGACATGTCGAATCTAGAGCCTAGCTCTCGCTGTGACAGCAGTAGCTGTTCCGTCAGGCAGAGCAAGCTTCCGTCCTCTTCGTCCTATCCTCACCCCGCTGCCTCGGTATTCCCGGACAAGGCTCTTCTCAAATTCTCATATTCCTTGCGACTTCACTACTTTTACAATATTCAATTTTTCTTTGAAATTGATTTCATTGCTTCATTCATGTAGAAGAGCTAGCTTGTGCACCTTCTCTACATATGTTGTTTACCAAAAAGGTTGACGTCGTCCTCCAGCCTATAGCTTCAATTATCGAATTCTTCGATGGGTATCATTATCGCTGAGATGAAACGGATGTCTACTCATCATCGTTGATATCAATCTCCGTCTTCTTCCACTTGCGAGCTGGAATGTGACGCTTGAACATGATGTCAATCTCACGGTAGGAACGTCCTCTCATCTCAGGCAGACAGAAGTAAGCGACGACCAGACAGAACAAGCCGGTACCACCCCAGACATAGCCGCACTTTCCGCCAACTGTGTTTTGTTAGCGATTGGCTAGACACATACTCCAGATGGGAAGTAAACTTACGATTGCCACCAGCGGGGTTTAGCATATAGGAAGCGACTGTTTTATCGTCGTTAGTCATCGCGCCCTCGTGTCGGTGTCAGGTTGTCAGAGACTTACGGAAAATGCAAGGAATTTCGACAATGTAGTACGTGGCGCGACCCATGCCAGTGGTGAGGGGCCTGAGGCGAATGGCGGATGTTTCTCCAATGATAACCCAAGAGGCGGGCGCCGGTCCCAATGTGAACAGGACCGAAACAATCAAGCCGAGAGACGCCTGTGCCAGTGATGCTGCAGTGCTCTTGCCGACCGAAGCTGCGACACCGAGTGCGATGAGGAGTACGGTGTTAGCGGCTGAACCCCAGAGGTAGATAGAACGACGACCGAAGTAACTGGTAAGGATCCAAGAAAGCATGACGAAAATCATCTGTAGGGCGGACGTGATGAGACCAAGAGCAAAAGCCGTGTCCGTTGTAATGCCGGCCTCTATATAGTTGATCAGCATACTCGTCTGTCTGCAAGCATCTAGAAAAACCCTAACTTACGTTCGAAAAAGTAAACGGCCTGGTTAGCGATGAGATTGCCAGTAAGATTCTGGGCTGCGTAGACGCCACAAACGATGAGGGTACGGCGGAGATCGGTGCCCTTGAACAATTCGAGATGGCTGGGTCTCTTGTCGGAAGTCTCGAGCTCGATGACACGACGCATCATGGCCACAGTCTCGGGGGCGTTGACCTGCGACTTGCGTCCAAGGCGCTCGACGGATCGCGCCGCTTCTTCGTGTCGTCCCTTACGAGTGAGCCACCACGGGCTCTCTGGTGCCAAAAAGATCAGGATGGCAAGAGGGGTGGGGAACATCCATTGGAGCGCGATAGGGATCCTGTTCACAACAGTCAGTGAATGATTCCAAATTACATGGCTTGGATAGACACATACTGGTAGGCCGCTGCTGTGTTGTCGGTGTTGTAGCGGTAAGTCACGGCGCCGACAATGATGCTGCCGATAGCCCAGAACATTTGCAGCATCTGGGTCGCCGGGGCTCGGAGCTTGATGGGCACAATCTCACTGCAGTATGCTGGGGCGTTGGCGATGAAGATACCCCATGGGATACCCTCGAGAAGCTGAGCGACAAAAATGATCGGGAGCGAGCTGGCGAAGTAAAAGGCAAAGATGAAAACGTTCAGGAGCATGAGACCCGTCAAGGTCGCCCAGCGGTAGCCGATGCGACTCGTCAGGGGACCAGCCAGGAAGACACCGATAAGGGCACCGAGCTGTCCAGAGACCTGAAGGGCAGATTGCCAAGCGGGAGCGATGATGTATTCGCCGTTGTGCAAAATACCATACTTAGTTTTGAAAGCAGGGAGGGCGACGAAGTTACCGATGAGGAAAACATCGTAAGACTCCATGATCTGTAAAAGAGGTCAGCTGCATGCTATTTATTAAGAAAAAGATAAAACTGACGATGGTGCAGGACATGACAAAAGCCCAGAACGAGGCCATAGGGTAAGCCTTGACCGCCTCGATCACGGTCATGTTATGTTCCGCATTCTCGGCCTCGATGGCATCCGCCTTCATCTCAGCAGCGCTGGACTTCTCTGGAAAGGCATCATGGTGCTCGATCTGCTCCGAGACCTGAAGTTTGGTCTCGTCCATGGTGACAAGGGTTTTCAGTAAGATGTATGCACGGCGTGTGGGGAGGATCGCAGTCGGGTGATGGTGAGAGATGTGAACACCGGGTTGGGAGTAGAAAGAAATCGAGACGACACAGCAGCAGGTCATGGGATATTAGTGTCTTTCCAGACCACATGCATGCTCGTGTTTCCACTGTCGGTTAATATCCATATCTTCCGTGCGTAGCGGCCCCCCCCATACAAAGCGGGGCGGGGTCTGGGGAAACGGTTTAGCTGGGGTCATGAACGGGCAATATCGAGATCTTCCGGCCTCTCCATGCTACGGGAAAGCGGGGGTCTGGGGTAACCGCATCTGGGGCAGAAGAAAACGTCGTCTGCGCTCTCCTCTGTTCGCAGTCACATGAGTTGGCCAATAGAAATGTATGAGGCCCTGCTTAATATTCGTGTTCGGCACAAGAGGAGAAAGCTTTACAAAGAGACTTCGTCATGATAAGCCTTTGCCAAAAATGCAAATGCCAAATAAAGCGTAACAGTCTTCGCCGCACATGCCTGGCCGGCCCTATTGGCGAACTCTAACGGTGGGCTGCACACCTCGCTCAAGAGCTCCCTAAGCTCTTCGTGCCAAGTCCACACAGTGTTGTAAGACCCCTGGAAGCGTACTTCGATGTCTATTTAGCCTTATGAGTGAACCTTATTGCCTCATTGGCTCAAGAATGTGCGGGGAGCAAGTGTACCTTTGACAAGGGGCAAATAGGTAAACCACCAACGACCCGCGCGTGCGCCAAGGGCGTCAATTCGTGCTTCCGCACGTTGACTGAGCGGCAGCGCGAAGCAGCGGGTGACTGAACACAGTGGCATTCTTTTGAGCGTCAGCTTCGCTTAGCTTTTTTCGATGCAAGACCGCGGGTTTGGAGTTGCAAATTAGGGTCAGTGCTCTTGGAATACGAACCGGTGCTACAGTACCTAAGGCAGCTAGAAACATACACAGCAGTAGCGGTTCATTTTGAACGTGGTTTACGGCCGGTACTGCGGTGTACAAGTGTACACGTATCGCACTAGAGTGGCATTTCGAGATAGACTTTCATGCAAGCACAATTGCATTTTTACAACAGATACCAGTGAGATAATTGGCCCATAGGATTAATGTATTGATTTCTGAGTCAGTCCGTTGAATGACCAAGGAGTGATCGTCGCGTTCGAAATCCAAGCGGAATAGAGTGAGGTCCTTGTACAGCTGGCTAGGTCTCGCACTGAGCAAGCCCTGCATACAAACTTCGATGTAAAAAGCCGTCAATGACAGTCTGTCTGGGTCAGGCAATTCAGTGCCTGACCCAGACATCACTTCCCGCAAATCCGAAACTAATCACGCGGGCCAGCACCACCTACCGTATACCATCTTACCTCATCTGTCATGCCTTGTGTTCAGACTCTACAGTATAATCGTCCTCGTGGATGAATTTACCCGTGTACAGTCAGGCTTCGGCCAAATCCGAGCAAAATCTCGCCGAACCGAGCGGATGCCCTGGTACTAAACTTGCACTAGCCACTTGCCGCCAAACCTAAGAGACCGCGGCACATGGGGAAACATCTTCTAATGCGAGAGGATTTGCCTAGAGGTAACTCCCACAGAAATATATTGATGGCCAACTGGCTGGAGCCCGCTCTTGCAGATGGTAGATCGCGTGGGAAATGGGTTGTTGTTCGATTTTCGAATGATTGGTGTAGACTATTTTGATTCATGATAACGCTTCTACTGAGAGATTCAAGGCTCGAGTATTGTGTTAAGGAAATCTAGTCAGGCGTAATTTAGTCTACCGTACACGGGGTTTTAATGCGCAGAAAGGACAATGCCCACGCACTGAAGTTCCCGGGTGAATTTCAAGCAGCGCTGATGGGCATCTAAGCGCTATCAAAGCAACGCATGTTGAGATATGCTTCGAGTGCGAGATCAGAGTCGCTTTCAGTTTGTGGCTGCACTGGTAGGTTCACCTTCACCCGCTTGTCATAGTTGTCGCTGGCTGCGTGCAGGATCACAAGAGATTTAGCCGTTCGATAACAGCATGTAAGGCATTCGCACAGCGCTGACTCCCTAGACATTCTGTTAGAACATCTAGATTGCTCCTTGTAGTCTCTTCTATGTTACATGACAATTTCTACCAGTCGTCCGCGATTGCACCCAATACGCTTTGACTCCCTCTCCGGTCCTTCTTGTCCGATATAAACGTCTGCGGACATCGACACCTGACACTAAGTCGAAAGCCCTAGACTTTTATATTAGAAAGAGATGCGTTTACTGAGTTCATGCGTCGATGACTTCCAGAGGAGATTGGTTGAAAATGCCATTTTGATAAGATATTGTACGGTCACTGCTGCAGAGGGGTACAAGTAACGCAACCACTGACTTCCCCTATCGACTGCACGGATCAAGAGGGTGCCGAGATCAAGGCTATTCCCTTAAGAAGGAGCAACAATTGATCCTTGACGCCTTGTTGACCGTGCTAGGAGAATGCTGAACTTCTTGGAATACAGCAGGCTGAGGCATGTCGCAGATGCAGTAGCTGCACAGATAACGGAGTCACAGTTGGTCTTGACTGTATCGAATTTTCTGTTCCATATCATCAGGCTCGCGACCCTATATTTTACGCAAGAGAAGGAGGACCCTAGCTCTAGAAAGGTCATGACCACCTTTGCCCTTCAGCAGGGTTACTTCTAAAGGATCAGTACGTAGTTATACCCCACTACAACTGAGTGCCCCAAGGTACTGGGACGAGTCGCTCGCCCTAGTCCGGTGCAAAGAGAATCAGCTCTCCATGGCCAAAAGTTCCATCTCTCATGCATTATTCTTCTCTGCCTCAAATTTGGCGACTTTCCGTGGATTGCCCTCCAAGCCATTGAGAGTTGCTGCGGAATTTCCAGGGATCTTCATCTCAAACGTCTGCGTCACGCGTGCGTAAGTATAGTAACCACACCTTGCGATAGGCTCCGTTTTCTGAATGTCGAGCAAACCGTCCGTGAGAGCATCATCGGCAATATGAACCGCTTCGACTTTACCGATGATGATGTCGACGCTACCCATCGGAGGATTACCTGGTAGGCGCAGCGTGGTGTGGTAGCTGCACTCGAAGCGGACAGGGCTCTCCTTGACCATGGGCACATCAGAGAGACGAGCCTTTTCCTTTTCTAGCCCAGCCTCCTCGAATTCATCGACGCCGGGGGGAAATTGCTGGGCTGTGATGTTCATAGCTTCGCGAAGAGGATACGTTACGAGGTTCCAGACAAAATGCCCAGTCTGTTCCGCGTTCACTACAGTGTCCTTGCGCAGTCCTTCTTGCGTCTGATTAGACGAAAACATGACATATGGCGGATCGAAAGTCACGTTTGTGAATTGACTATAAGGGGCAAGGTTGGCTTTTCCATCCTTGGAGAGAGTGGAGATCCAGCCAATGGCGCGGGGTACCACACATGCCTGGCATTTCATCAGTATGCAGACACTATAATTCTATTGGTACCAGATGACTGACCTTGAAAGGATCATGATCGAGCCCGTGATCGTCAATAGCAGGTCTATAGAACATTTCTATAGTGAGGAGGAGTCGAAATAAAATTTCTCTGCAGTGGATAATCAAAAGAACGTGCCGTGCCTGTACTGTATATACCCAGCGCCATTTCTGTATTTATGATCTCGGACAATCAAACACAACTAGGTATACCAGGGACTCCAAAGTCAACTAGCCGGTTACCCGGACTCTTGCAGACCGCTCTCACTAGCAGATCGGTTATGATGCGGATCGTTGCGCGTTGTAGTCTGACATGGGGGTAGAAGCGCGGACTTATTACTCTCGGAATCTCGGGAGGTCGGGATTCCGGGGTGTTCGAATATGGTATAGCTCCGATCCTCTCCGACCAATCGTGTCCTGAACAGCTGAAGCAGGGAGTAAGAATGAGGAAAGACGGTACAAGGGCTGGAGTGTTATCAGTTGATGATCATATGCACTTATTTTCGCATATGTCCTTCGTGAGGAGAAGCTCGGGGAATCATTGTTCGTTCGTCATGCTATCCGGCATGTCCGGAAGCACAGGCAAGAGGAATGATAATGAGGGAGGAGGTCTTTACTAGAACATGAGGCACAGCCATAGCCGTCATTTTGTCTTGCCGCGATGCCGTCGGTATGGCCTCGAGTACTGGGCCCTCCGACGTTGAGATAGATGGTAGCTGAAGTCAGCAATCTAAAACCGCAGTTGATCTAGATAGCGATCGGAAAAAGACCGAGATGCCAGTGAGAGGTATTAGGCGGGTTGCGATTGAACATAATATTGGTGAATGCCACTATTATGAAAATCACCCAGATTCACTCCGCCCTTTACTTGACCGTGATCTCGGGACGCGCCGCAGACTCTTCGCCCTCATAACGATCTATTCAAGGTACTTACGAACAGTACTAATATAGTGGGCTGTTGCTTTCCCCGCTTCTGCTGCTCTTGCTACTCGTGATGCTCTGCGGCTGATAAGTCTCTAATTGAAGTTCAGCGAATACTCAATGACTCTTCGGTGAAAGGTTGATGACATCCAGGTAAGAACGAGTCGCTCTGTACTCCGTTCTGTCCATTGTGTATTCAGGCTCAGCCAGGGTTGCCCTTGTTTTCGGGCAATTTCACCCGTAGAATCAATCGATATAGTCGTAGATACCTAGAAGCCACGACAAGTGAACATGGACCAAAATCATAAGCGTGTTTACTTCTCAGGATTGCGCTGTAGCAATAACTTGGCCGACAGTTCCAGGTCGCCTCTGTAAATACTGAAGGCACTAGAAGCACTTCAAGGATCATGCGGGTGGGGGAGCTGGATGTGAAACACAGTACTTTTCCCGGACAGCTTTGCAGCTGCCGTTGATCGATATTTATTAACGCTTGATGCGTGTGTAGAAGTAATGTCGCCTCTTCGTCGTATGCATTTTCTCCATCAAGTGTCCCTCCTGCCCTTGCGTCTCCAGTAACAGTCACGGTAGTAGCTTCTCCGCGTTCTAGACGTTTGCCTGCCAGCAACTCCTCGCTCCTAGCCACATCACCACCATATCCCAGGATTATTGAAAATCAGGACTGTATAGACAATCGGATATCATCGACATCGGCGAGCGGAACAGCGAAGGTGGCCTGATAGAATGAACGTCAGCACTGCTGTAAGGAACGATGTGCTGGGGTCGCAATGTCCCTGAGGCTGTTGCATCAATATGCCAAGCTCGAGCCTGTTGCGTTAAACCTTGTAGTTAAGCTTTGAAATTGAATCCAGCCAAAAAAACTCAAAGTAAACTACAGTACACCTTGAAGCCTCAGTGGAGATTTCATGCCCTCGCAATTACTGGCAATTGCAGCGCTTTCTCACTAGCTTTGCGCGACCATCTACACAGCGTATGAGATGTTGCAAAACCAGCCTCGACAGTAACATGTACTACTGACACGCTTAGTCTGTTGCGTCATTGTCAGACTCATCATAGATCTAGCTGTTGCAATGTTGCGATCTTGGAGGTTCGCCGTATGCATAAGTCTGGTAGGGACGTCTTTCCTATGCCGACCTTCTGAGTCCAGGACATAAATTGAGGGTAGTCCACACACCAGTCGAATTGGCTTGTTCCAGCCAATGTGATCATAACTTTAGGTCCTTTCTGGCTGTTGCGTTCACTCATCGATGACAGGGTACTGTCTGTCACCGTCATCCTTACCGTTTGTTAAACAAGATATCTGTTGATACCATGGAGAAGTCGAATCTGCCAGCTACACGCATGTCTGGCGTATCATCAACTCTGTCATTCAGACCTCAACCTACCCTGGCCGTCAAGGGCGAGATGACAGAGCATTCTCGAACTCTCAATACCCGAGCCATTTACAGGACGTTCCCCTAATGAGACCTGCCATGCTTGAAGCATGAAGTCAAACACGTCTTAGGGCTCACACGAAACGTACAGGTTATCTTTCAGATATGCCTCCATCGATGAGAGTTACGTAAGCCCCAGAAGAAAGGTGTTCACATCTCGGTGAGGAATCTCATCCTTATTAGTCCTCGTAGTCCAAATTACGCAGCTTATGTGTCATTGCAATCATCTAAAGAACCGCCTGTTGCTCTCACGAGGATCGGGCTGCTCGCTCTACAGCAACACTAGCAACTGCGCCATCGAAGACAGAACTAGCATCAATGCCAACAGCTTTCGTGTACATTGGTTCGTCTGGTCAGACTACTCATCTGACAACTCGCTTGACGCTGATCAATCTCTCATGATGGCTACGTACGCACGTCTGCGATGTCTTTGGTACAGATTGCTCCTCTGGACCTCCGACGAGATCTCCTGCTGGATGCTTAACAATTCATTGCGGATCGCCGTGCCCCGAATCCATTGGGCAAGAGCACTGAACCCTAAATTCCAACTACGCTGGCCATGTTTCATGATGACTCCCTCTCCCTTCAATGCTTTCAAAGGAACTACCCATTCGTATAGTCGCTCCGGGAGGATTACGGCACATGATCCCATGATACACTCTCCGGTACTTGGCGTGCTCCCTTTAATAAGATCCTTATCTACTTACACAAAATGAGGCAGTGTATACCTAGGAGGATAAGTCACGACTCGCTGTTGAGTTGTCTACGCCTGCACGCCACGACCAGGGAGGCCCCCACAGCAGATCCTTGCAAGAACTAACATCACAACATATGTCGGCCCTCTTCGGCACTGCCTCGACTTACTGCATGTCCATTATCTAAGGTACCTAACAGAGTCATGTTATTCAAACCTTAGTCGCGGCATGGAATCAAGCAAAGCCGGCCAAAGTTGAAAGGCTCTGTGCGATAGTCGCTAAGGCACTCTTCCAGCACCATCATACATAGCCTGCTTCTAACCCAGAAATATGACTCAGATGTAGCAGAGTGTTTTTCGCGTGACACATGCCGATCGCCGCTACCGAAACGTCCATTATGCGCATGCTGTTCCATGCAAAGGGCTTAACGCCTCCCGTCTGATGTTCCCTCGGTCGAATAACCAGTGACGAGCAACATACAATCAAGAGATAATTATTCGCGCACTGGATGATGTCTACAGCTTCCTTCCGTTCCTGATTGCTATACGACACGGCTTGTTTGCCCAACAACCGCCCCAGTATCGCCTACAACTTTCTTTTTATTGCTTTGCAATATGCGCCGAATCCTCAAGTGGAGTAATTGAGCTTAGTACAGTCCTCACTAGTATCAGTTGTCGAACCTGGAGCTGGAAGATGCGTGGCTGTATGAGGCCGCGTCCATCGTGGACAACGTGGACCATCTTTAGATCCAGGTGGCTTCAGCCATAGGGAGCATTTGCTGCAAATACATCGATGGAAGACATGGATGAGGAATCCGGACATTGTGAGACATCAGTGTAGTCACGGGCTCCCATATGCCCGAGCTTTCGTGGACAACTCATACCGGTGAAGGATGAAAATGGGTCTTTTTCGATTTTGGAACTGATGATCCCAAAGCAATGTAGAGGAGGAACCCAGAAGTGGTAATACTGTCAGTCGATGTGGCTGAGCTTCCTTAGGCACCCAATCCGGTCAATAGATTGAAGTGGGTCTGTCCGGGCTTTCGTCCGCAGAATTAATCTTCGAGATGGGATCGACATGATGACTAACAAAAGATCTGCGAACTACACCATATCCGTGCTTCGAACATCATTCCAATACAGACTACTGTCAATCCTTCTACGAATCCAGGACTTCCTAGCTTAGTTGTTGTAGTATGCCTGATAACTAAATTCGGCGAAAGCTACCTAGCAGTATCAAGAAGTGAAACCCGTACGAGGAGTCATGCGACCATATTGTCGTGGTCAAAGCAGTGCTGGCGACCGATTAGGTAATGATCGATGGGGCTGATATACTATCCTAGGACTCGCAAAGTAATCCTTTCTGTCGACGATGGTATATAAAGGGATAGCTTGCAGCGATGACTTCGATACCAACAACAATCTCACAAATAGCTCTTCGACTACCAAACTTACTACATTACTGTACAACCTCTCCACATTATCCTACATTCATCCACATATACCACAACGATCCACTTTGCAAACCGACATCATGAAGTTCTTCCAATCCTTGTTCGTCGCCACCGCTGGCATTTCGGCAGTTTCCCAGGCATATGTCGTTGATATTTACGACACGAAGGACTGCACCGGCTCCGCTCGCTCTATCAACGTCTATGACAACACCTGCAAGTACCCTGGCGGGTTTCAGTCTCTGAAAGTTACAACTCAGGGAGGAAGTTCCCAGCAGTTGACAGCCTATTCGCGCCAAGCTTGTGCTGGAGCGCAGACACTCCGCAAGTGTGTGCATGGACCGGACAGCGTGCCAGTCGGCCAGTGTTTCCAAACTACCAACGGCAATGGAGGCTCCAACGCACTCAGCTCATACTCTTCTGCCGGTGATTGTCCCAACTAGGCGAGACGTAGCGAGATAAACCGCTTCGTATCATCGCTCAATCTTCGTAGAGCCAGGCAGCACAGACAACAAGAACGACGACTGCCTGTCATCCATCAGAATGGCGCATCGATACTTAGCAGTGATGCATTATGGTTCAGCAGCTTCTGACATTCCTTTAAAGAGCTGTCTTCTGGAACCGACGTTCATTATCAGATCAGGTGCGAGGAACGCGAATTCGAATGGCGATAGTTCGATTCAGAGGACCGATGGAGGCAGCGGCACGTGCGTTGAGAGGTCCGTAGAAATTGTAGCTATGTGACAGAATTGAACATTCATCCATGGAAGCTTCCATATTTGCCTTCATTACCGATTCAGATATGTCCCAGATATATTTCAGACGCCAATGCTAGCTCAGTCTCTGAGAAGCAACTTCACGGGCTACAGAGTCATATTGGTCCTGAGATACCGTCGGCGACAATTGGCGGCGATAGGTACCTTAGCATAAGACTTGTATACAACTGACACGCGGGAACATTCCAAACTCAGTTATGGATCGCTATTGCCTTGTCCAGCAGCAACTTGAAGTTTTGGTATTTCTTATTTCACTCCAACCATTATACATGTTTTCTTCTTCTTACGAATCACCACGTTTTCGATTTGTAATGTGCTTACATATTTTCTCAACCAACTGCAGCACTGTCACAAAATTAAACTCCTCTTGAATGTTCACGTCCGCCATCTCGTCAAGTATGTCGCCGCTAAAGTACATTTGCAAGCGAGGTTAATGAGAGACAGGAGCTGACTATCAATCGATACCTGAGTCGATGATACCCACGTCGCCCAATGGAACACTAGCGCTATAGGTCTCTTATCTCAGATGGAATTCACTCACGACCCGATGCTGACAATAGAGAGCAGAGCCTGATAATATGGATCACGAGCCACAGTTCAAGTACCTTATGAGCTCTCCGCCAATGCGGCCTGCCTCTGTTAGACGTGACTTGCGCTGCACTCAATCGATCTCATCTACTATGGCGCCTCCTGCCACTCCGGTACATCATACAAGTGGACAGACGAGTAGCATGCGCCCTCCTCACCCCCTACACCGCCGTGTGAATTCGCAGCCCAGCCCTGAGCCGTTTTCGAAGGAATGGAATAGCTTTCAAGCACGAGCTCAACCTTCGCTCATCCCTCAGGCCATGCAGGAAGATAACTCAATCACAAGTCTGTCAGAGCGAGTCAAGATTCTTGAGAAGGAGGCCAAGATCCGAGAGGAGGATTTCAAGACTCTGGAGAAGGACGTTGCCTATCTGAATACGGCCATGGTCAAAGTTCTGAGCATGTTACCCAGCTAGTGTTTTAGCCTACATAGTGATGATTGGAAAATTTCGAAACCCTGCTTGATCTCATATCCTTGTGAAGGCCTGTGGTTTTTGCGATCTGTGGAAAAGGAACAGTGAATAACGGTTCCTAGGTAGTGCCAGCACAGAACCGAGGGAGGACAAGCTGTCCGCAACTATGTTACCCTCTATATATGCTATGCAGCAGAGATGTATAGCTAGACTTCCCTGGATCGAGCAGACCTGCGTCATCACAGAGGCGAGAACTGAGATTAGACATAGCTATATCCTCAATGTTTCACCGAAAGTTTGTCAACGGCGACTTGATAGGGTGCATATGAGCTCGGTATATATTTGGCGCGGTGAGCAGTGCTGACAGTGATCAGTGTTACTGAGATGGTCGTTCAGCATTGCTGTGTTTAAAGGGATATTATGTTGTTAGAATTAGACACAAGCACATACGGCCACAGGCAGCTGAGAACTGGGCATCCCGTCCGCTCTGCCAGACATAAGCAGTTGACCGGCTGATTAGTACTACGGTGGGTGACCACGTGGGAATCCCAGCTGTTGTATGTTTTGTTTTTGCCCTTTTGTTATGTGTGCTGATCAAATTGTTGCAATATTTCCCATGCAACTAATCAGTATAGCGTGCAGAGATAGTCTTCCAAGACTAGTGCTTACTCTAGCGTCGAAGCTGTTATACAACATCAACGAAAGAGTCATTAGTTGGTCGTATGATTGATCTCCCTCCTGTGAACGGCAGGGCCACACATTCATCGAACCTCATCGAGGTCGCCTGGGAGAAAGGCTGCCCTACGAAGGATCGATGTCAACGACATGGCCGCCGAAATGCCACGAGCAATCAACTCATTGCGTTGATAGGAAGACCTGTAGATGAGCGAAAGAACTGTCTCGTAAACGGCATACACCAAAGAATGTGGCCTGTGGTTCTCGAGGTATGAGCGCACTGTGAGTAGCACAATTCATCTCATATTATTGCATCGAACGTCCGAAATCGTCGACCTACATGTTGGTCCCTCGATGCATAGTTGTGCAACTACCAATAAGCGGAGCCTGTTCTCCATACAGCCCTGTCATCATGTAGACAGTCGGAGTTGAGGTTAGGTGACTTGGGATGCGACGGCCTTGTTTAAGATCTTACAACGAGGCCGGAGGGACAGAGGGGCCTGCGCGCACGCCGTGCAGTGATCAAAGTTTCTCCTCCACTCCAGATCAAACATCTCCAACAACGCATCAACGTTCGATCAAATCTCGCCATTTAGGTCATTACATAGATTATCAACAATGGCACGAACCAGACGCCTCGACCCTGCAATCACCACATATACTGTGCCACCAGAAGATCTTCCAGATGCTTGGTCAGAAACATCTCAAAAATACCAGCCGTCAATGCCATCCAAAAGATTGCGAAGCCCAGTGCCAAACGCAGATCACCATGCACCAAATTCGACGTGATGAAAATCGTTGGTCACTCCGTCAGATCTGTAGGCCATTCGTGATCAGCTTCGCGTATCGCGACGCTTAACTTGCTGACGGTTCGCTATTCCAGGGCGACGATGGAACCGAGGTCTTCTTTTTCGTCAAGTGGGATGGTTATGTCAGGATTACCGAAGAACCATTTGACAATTTGTAAGTTGTTTTGAGTCTCGGTATCAGAATCACACTCATTCACCGGCGTGTGGACTCTAAATCGGAATGTCTACTGATATCTTTTCCCCAGCTTCGGTCGTCCCTCAGAGCATCTGATCCGAGAGTACTGTAAGGACCAGGATCGTCTCAGTCAGGGCGATCTCTCAGCTTTTGCCTTCGACGAGGAGTGACGCAGGTGATGCAAATCACACCTACAACGATTCTGTATTTACCTCGAATGTATGACTTTCTGGGCCTGGTACAGGCAACACTCAACTCTTCGTACGATCTTGTACATAATCTAGGATGAAAAGTCTCTACTCTTTGCGTATGCATCTTTGTACTTCCAGTCAAGAAGACTATTCGCTCGTTGTTGCAAAGACTTGTGGCCATCACTCGCCGATCTTGCTGCTGGATGGCCGCGCACCACATGGCTCTTCACACCCCACCTCCATCATGACCAGGAATCGCCCATGTCTGGCAACATAATGTAGTCAAGATGCCCAAAATATGCACACTTTCCAGTGTCATGGTCTTGACGACCACCCATCCCCTCAACTCCTCGCAATAGGCTAGATGAAGCTTTCGAGACTACCTTTGAAGATATCAAAGATGCTATCCCACGACCAGGAGAACATGAAGAAATGCACATATCACATCCATACAAGATACGATGCAAGTCCCAATCAGTCACGCAAGGTTTCTTGTAATTTTCGTACTATCATGCATGTCCGAAGACATCAGGCCACTTGTCAACCACCGAAGCCAGCACTCCAGCAAAATCACCTCCCTGGGCGGTGGCGTACGACTGATCAGCGCGCTCGCCCCATGTTTGGACCTGCCAGTCTTCTTCGAAAGACATTAAAGCTTGAGTCAACGCTGGGTTGACGCCATCGCTGGATGTGCCGTTGCTACCTTTGAGTAGATCCTCCACAAACAGAGTCCAACGAGGTATGTAGTACGATTTGACCAAGCCACCCCATTGCTTGGAGGCGTAATCGCTGATCTGTCCGGTCGGTCCCCACAAAGTGATTTGGTTTCGCGCGTTGTATTCATAGAGAGCCGCAATGTCACTAAGGCGGGTACAATTGATGCTGGAAGAGCTGTTCATAGGCTTTGGAGATGCCTGCGCTCGTGCTGAGGCTATCCAGGCGGCAAGCGAGAAATGAGGAATGTCGCTTGCAGCCAGCACTGTGTCAAGATCTGACAACAGTGAGAGCATTGACGATCCCGCTTTCGCAGCTGTTGTTGGAGAGTATGACGTATTGAGTGAGCTATTTGCTGCTGCGACGAAGGTTGCATATAATGGTTGGAAAGCGTTGGCCATGACTTGTCGCGTGACGTCGACTAAATCGAACTTGTAGGCAGCGCTCTGCAGTAAAGTCGGATTCATGATGGAAGCTTGGTGAAAAGCGTTCCATGCTTGCACTAGGGCTTCTGGTCGATACTGGATAGCGGTAGAATGCTCACCTATCCGACCAAGTCCTGTCGTGTTTGGTATCAGCTCGAATATGGATTTCGTGACAGCGATCGCAGCAGTAAGGTTAGTGTTGTTGTAGACAGTGGTACGCATACTATCCCAGGCACGGTATAGATGCTCTGGAACGGGACCATTCCCACCATAACGGGTAGTCACCCAGTCATGGAAGTATATCTCGGTGTTTAGCGGCGTGTTGGACCAAGCCTGGTCAAGGAGTAGGTCGTACATGATCTCGTTCCCCTCTTCGCCTTCCATAGTCAAGCCAAACCCTATCAGAGAGCTGGAGTTCGCAATAGCCTCGATCGGATTATTCGTGACGTTCTCTACTTGACCGTACAGGCCCATGTTCCCACCGTAGTCGTGTAATTGACACCAGATCCATGGTTTGCCAAAGTATGAATTTGTTCGTTGCCATTGTGGTTTCGACTCGGAGAAGAGGTCTAGGATCAGCATATCGCTATCTACCTCGACTCCCGAGAGAAATGCTTCAATGCGTTCATCGGTCCAGAAGGAAGAGGAACTGTAGAACAACCAGCCCTGCATTATCCAAGTGGCGTGCGGATCTGCGTTCTTCAGGCTCCGCCAGGTGTTGTATGTGACATTACGCAAATAGTCCAACTCCCCTGAGTAGGGATTGTTTTCGTTGTATTGATCAAGCGTATAAATGCTTGATATGTTTCCGTAGGCATCTGCCTGCTTTGAGATGAAACTCGTTTGCAGCTCGGCAAAATGAGGGTCCATAGGCTCAAGGAATGTCACGTTAGTGTATCTGGACGGAAAGTGACTCCACTGTGAGCCATCCACGATAGACGCATTGGGGTAGAGTCGAGTGGCAGATGATGGCACGAAGCCGGTGAAACAAGGTAAGACTGGAGTCATGCCAAGCTCTGTCATCCTCTTAAGAATCTTCTTCTGCAAAGCAAATTGGCTGTCGATCCAGGTTGTAGGAAGGCTACCATTCCATGATCCTTGTATATTGCCAAATCGGTTCCAAGCCTGGAAAGCTGGACCACTGAGGAAGGAAAAGATCTCGGAATCTTCGAATCCTGCTTCAGAGAATACATCATAAAGAATTTTCTCTTGTCCTACCCAGGCCAAGGGTAAATTTACTCCCCTGAGAGCGAGCCAGTCCAGTTGAAGCTCCCAGTCCTCCCAGGTCCAGAAGGCTGAAGTGTAGGAAAAGGTCACAGTATTGAAGTGGTATCTCCATGGCACTATGCTCGAGCTGCTGTACGAGGCGTTGATGCGGGGAAGATGCTGAGACGCAAGATGCAGCCTGCTTCCGATGAACCAGTGAATGTCGACATTGGCCACCCTTGCAAGGTACCAATGCAAACTAATCGCACAGTCAGATCTTGCTGTACTCCCGATGCAGTCTTCATACTGACCCGCTAGCCAGCGCACTCAATGAGTTGCCTTGAATATCTATCGTACCATTTACTGGAGTATATACTGTGTAATGATCGTTCGCAGCGACGGTGATATTGGTGCTTACACTGGCAACGTTGATCAGAGTGAAGGAGAAGTCATCCACGTGGTTAGGGAGCCTTCTCTTGACAAGATCTTTGATACCATCTGTCGAGAGCAAGGATGCCACACAGCAGACGATGGTCGAAAAACACAGCACATGATATCGCAAGAGATGCATATTTTGTTTTTTAACATTGAAGTGAATCCTCGATAATGGTATGTACAATACATGGCAATCGAAGCCGTGAGCACTCTCGTACTTGTAGTGTTCAGGTGATATAAAGAGACTTATCTAGACCCTCGTGATTAAATCCCACATCGTCAGGTACCTACCTCGATCATAGCGGTGAACGAGATAGCAGGTCAACATGCACGATAATAGATGGCTGACGTCATCAAGGCTCCAGCCTCGATGCCCTATCACAATAAAGATGAAGGCCTTCGTCGATGAAGCGATAACCATGCAGGCACATTGGCTATCTGATAACGGAACCGATAAAGAGATATGAATGATTGATGCCGAACGACACTAATCCACGTAGAGCTCTTTCAGATCGATTGTTTCTTTCTCGGACTTCTCAAGATAGCCCTTCCTCATGAAGCTACTCATGAACGGGGTGTAATCGAAGATGGCATCGCGGATCCAGGCCAGAGGGCGAGGAACGCTGTGAAACATGCGCCCAAGGAAGCGCGCAAACTCCATGTTGTGATTGACGAAGTCGACTCGTTGCTTGTTATAAAGGTCGAATCCTGCGCTGACTGCCTTGATGTCTCGCAAGTCAATGCCATCGAGCTGCTTTGCAAGGTGATAACCGTCCTCAATGGCCATTCCCATGCCGTAGGCTGCGTAAGGCGAGACAGGGTGTACAGCGTCACCGACGCAGACGATTCTGCCTTTGGACCATTCTTTCATGGAAGGTCGGTTATAAATCTCCCAACGATAGACTTGAGAGTCGAAATCGGTGACTTCCGGAAAGCGAGGCATGGGCTGGGCCCAATCTTTCAAGATGTTCGTGACATGCGAACGCACGTCTTTCGGCACCGGTTTGCCTTCCCACGACGGCTCAACAATCCACCATTCGAAACCCGGCTTCCCGTCGTGTACCATGGGGAAGAAGCTGGCCTGGTACTGCCAATCGTGAGAGACATAGCCGTAGTTGGGTGGGATGTCCGGAATCTGGTCGCACCAGGCAAGCCACAGTCGGATACCTGTGTGGAACAAGCCAGGGTCGCCGAAGGCTTGAGCCGAGACTTTGGAGCGAATACCATCTGCCCCAACAAGAATGTCGGTCGTGACCGTCTTGCCGCCTTGGAACTCGAGCTCAACGCTGTCGTCGAGCTCCCTGTAACTCACAAACTCATGGCCCGCGTGGATGACGCCGTCGGGCACAAGTTCCAACATCTTTTTGAATACAGAAGACCGCAGAACACCATAGTGCCAGCCTTTGATGCCCATGTGCTTCTCGACTCGTGGATTGAAGGGCAGCTTGACCCGTTCAAGGCCACTCTTGTTTTTGAAGTAGGTGACAGTGTGCTCTCCAACAACATCTAGGTCCATTCCGTATGACCGTAATATTGCCAAGACCGGACTCGACAGGAGCACAGCGCCACCGATAGCCTTGCATTCTGGTTGCCGTTCATAGATGCGTACGTCGAAGTCTTTCCTCAAGAAAGCAAGAGCGGTGGATATCGCGCCTGGACCGCCACCAACGATGGCGACTCGTTTGCCAGGGCGCCATTGATTTGAGGTCATGTCGTCGGTCCAGAGGCGAATCAGTTGGGTCGTTACTCGTCAACAGGAAGTCGCGGGTCTGGAAAAGAGTGCTTCCAATGCGAGCACTTATGAGGTACGAATGAAAGTCTTTTTAATGACCATGGAAGGTACGCATCGACCTCACAAGTGCGGGGTTCGGGAAGTGGACAACCGATAGACCGCCGGACATTTGTGCCATGACAACAGACAAGGACCGCCATGACTATGATTCAGAAGAAGACCGCTATGATCCACACTCACGAAATACCTCTTGAGCGAGCAATTGTTTGTTAGGCACAGACTTCCAGCGCTGGAGTCTCGATGGGACCTGAGAGATAGAGTTATGCAGTAGGGCAACGCTAGCGCGCGGCTTACTCCAGTATGCAACGGGGACGACCCTGAGTTTAATTTGGCTGGGGAATCGTGTGGGCCCCACGAAATAGCTGCCATGCCCCAGCTTTTCCGCCATCATGACCTCTATTCGTACTGCTCACCGACGACCATCCATGTACAACCCACCAAAACAACGCGACGATTCTGCTGTTCGTACAAGTGAGATAGCGCATCCCCGATACATCGATGGTGTACGGTCAGCATTCCGTTGTTGCTGTCACTATGATGATTCGGATAGGAAATGTGTCTCGGGATCACGGTCATTGTTGCTCCCGGGAGTGAGGGAGACAAGAATCACCAGACACCGATCGAAGCCTTGCACCGGCAATTTGAGACCGAATCACAGCGACAAGGGGGTGAACGGGAGAGCTCGGCTCCATCGATGCCTATCATTCATTGTATATGTCTATCTGGGCGTTCTTTTGAGCATCCAACGCCTGGATCATCTTGGGCATAATGTCACGTTGAGCTCGCAGCGCCGTATATCCGTGGTCAAAGCACACTTCACAGACGATGGAGGCTTTGCTTTCCATGAGCCGAAGGTGGCGATGCATTACCTCTTGCATCACGTCGGTATCCGGTAGGAAATACTCACCATTGGTGTCCATCTGCCACAAGTCGAGCACGTGCTTTCTCTGTCTCTCGAACATGACTAGCGATTCAAACATGGCAGTATCACACGAAGTATTCACAATCGTCATCCACGCGATCAGGTCCGAGGTCTCGTGTAGCAACGCGCCTGGTCGAGTTACACCCGAGCCGGTGACTGGGAACGGCGCTTTTGGCTGCGGCGCTGTGTCATTATCAGGCTCGAGCTGAGAAGCTTGCAAGACAACTAGATGGTTGGTTCCCCTGACTCGAGTCTTTTGGTATAGTTCAGCATCATCTCGTTTCGCAGAGGCACCGAGGCGGAATAATAGAAAGCAAAACTTGTAATGCACGAGGGGGTCATATCTCCACACAGTCGTCAGCCAATTGGGCACTTCATCGAAGAAGCGGAGGCTCGGCAGTGAAGAAATGGTCATGGATGGGGCCGTGAGTGTGGCATCCTTACTGGCAGTCGCCCTCCGCGGTGATGGTGTTTCACGTATACCAGACGTTTCGGACCTTGGCTCGGGATGCGTGGTTTCTCGAGCAAGCTCTGAGACAAGGCCCACGTCAAGCTCTTCCGGCGTGCTGCTTCGAGGGACCAGCACAGCGACGGGTGGGCTACTGGCGGGCACTACGGCGTTTTCTCTAGTGGGCTCAAGCGAAGCACCATGCGCGGTCGCAGGTAAAGGCTGTCGCTCGCGGGTGCTGACAGGGTCTGACCTTGCCCGATCGGGCCGGTTGGAGGCAGAATACACAGGAGGAGGTTCTGTCGCGGCGGCGGTTGGTTGTGCGGACGGGGCAAGATAGCGCGGGGGTGGCTGCGGCTCCTGCGACGCTTTCCGCTTGCTCCGACGTTGTGTGGGGCTGCCGCAGTGCCAGCCCTGCTCGGCCCACAGGTTGACTCCCCCATGGCGATGGCCGCGATACATGCCTTGTAGATCGAAGCCTGGCGTAGCGTATGTTGTATTCCTCAGCTTTTCCTCCAGGCTGACGAGGCCGAGCTGCGCGTATGTATTGAACTGGAGGTAGAGATCGAATCGAGCGCTATGGGCAAGCGACTTGAACGAGTCGAGAAGGGACAAGGCGGTGCCACGGACTTGGCCTTCGTATTGGCGAGCAGGCATGATGACCGAGGATCGGTGCTTGGGGCTCTCCAGCGCGCAGCTGAGGTGGAGATAAGCGTTGGAGTTCGCTGAGCGTGCGTCACTGGGTCGTTCGAAGAGTGCTTCGGGGACTTGGTCGAGTGCAAGCTTCTGGAAGGCGGGAGCACACGATTCGAGAGACAGCGACTCGGCAGGGACGACAAGAAACATGCGTCGGGGTCGAGAGTGTGAGGAAGAGGCGAGCTTGACGGACATTGTCAACATGACCAGGAGCTCTTGCGTGGCGTCCAAGGCACCGATCCAGAGACGCAGCGGGCTGTCTTTGCAATTGAGGGGGGACGGGCCTCCGAGGTAGCGGCATCGCTCGTCGTTGTGCGAGTCGGAATGTGTCCATCGTGCGCCGACTTGAGCGCCGGAGATGATCCAGTGTATGCCATCGGGCCCGAGATTCAGTCGCAGCTCGTCAGCGTCGCCATCCAATCTGAGCTTGGGCCTCGCATCGGCGTTGCGAGAATCGGTGGATGCCATCATGTGTCGCTAGGGTATATAGGGTGTCAGCGACTCACAAGGCAGGCGCAAGAGGTATACCTTTCCCCTGCACAGAAAAGTGGTGTCGGCGGCTGTACAGATCCCACCCACCCAGGCTTTTGCAGCAGTCGGAGGCTCAAGCAGCCTTGACTCTTGTCTTCTAGACACACACCGACGGGGCTTCGACGCGCAATCGGGAGAAGGCAGACCGACGTCGACGAGGTCTTGTCACGCAAGCCGGGACAGGTCAGACCTCAAGCCCGCGAGACTCAGCCACGCATGTGGGACGAGCCAGGTAGACAGAAGATGAGACGCTTGCCGCACGGATGGGATGGACCAGGACGAAGGTTGGTCGACCTTCCTCGCGCAAATGGGCCGAGCCAGATCGGTGAAGCCTAGTCGACGATGCAGAGACGCGTCCGACGAGCGGCGATGATGGCGTGCCGTCTCAACTGAGATTCGGTGATTCGAAAAGTGAAGATCTAGTCTTTGTCGCAATGAGAGATGGCAATACCGATGAATCTGTGATGAACCACGTCATGTCTTGGTCATGTCTTGGTCATGGATGATAACAAGAAAGTATATAGTGGAGATGGAGATGGAGATGGAGATGGCTGCCTGAACCGGCTTCGGAACATAGTCGGGCCGCCACAGCTTGGCACGCTCCAGTCTCACCCGGCCGGCGAAGCTCGTTTTGGTTCGAGATTCACTCTACCTTACTATGAACAACAGTCGATGACTCTGATGGATGCCTTCGTCAATGACATGGCGCCCTGATGAAGAGTCGATGAGTCTCTGATCAATGGGCGGTAACTCACTAATCGAAGGTCAGTGACGCCTCAGTGGAGGGTCACTGACTTCTCAATGACAAGCACCGAGGTCCTTCCCGATAGAGAAGCTGCCATTTGTTGTGGTTTTGTCAAGTCGACTACGGGTATCCTAGTACATTCATCCTGTCACCATGACTGAATCACCATCGCCAGGGCTTTCTGGTAGCACTGCAACCCACACTCTTAGCAGTCCTGAATTCTTCCGATCTGCATGTTTCTTCCATACACTTTACCTCTACAACCATGAGCACACCCACTGGCTTTACACCTTACTTGGCAAATCGTTACATCTTCTGTAATCAAATAGACTGGACGAGCATGCCCGACAGAACCCACGTTGTGCCAAGGTATAGCGCTCGCTTTGGAACTCTCACCTTGCTTGGAACAATGTTCAGAGTTTGGAATTCAACCATGTCCTGCAAGCTACACAGCGGCGGCTAGGCAATCTCTCGGTGAGGATACTACTAGTGTAGTGTAGCTTGTATGGAAAGCCTTTATGCTGAGACGTCCCATAGCTTTCTGAACCAACCATCAGGTTTAGATAGCAATTCTCTTGGACTCCCATATTCCATTACTCGGCCACTATCGACAACTGCGACCATATCATAATCGAGTATCGTCGCAAGATGGTGAACAATAACGAGGACTGTCCTTTCTTTCCACTCGCCAAGGATGATACGCTTCACGCTCTCTTCGCTCTCCTTATCGAGACTACTTGTCGCTTCATCAAGGATGATGATGCTGTTCTCACGAAGCGAAGCATACGCAATAGAAAAGAGCAGCTTCTGGCCTTTCGACAACGGGACGCTGTCCATCTCGGCGTCTGAAGTGCCCGGAAGGCTGAAGATATCCCCGAGTCCGACGCTCTGTAGTGCCTGCAAGATCTGCGCATCTGACTTTGTTGACGAAGGATCGGCATACAGACGTACTGTCCCAGGTATCGCGACCGGATCTTGTGGTAGGAAAGTCAAACTCGAACGACATCTCTCGCGGGGAATCTCATCAATCGGTATGCCATAGATAGTGATGGTCCCAGACGAGATATCGAGTAGGCGCGCCAGTAGGAGAATCAGCGAGGATTTTCCGGGACCTGATCGGCCACAGATAGCGACTTTTTGGTGAGCTGAGATGGAGAGATTTAGCTCGCGGATCACAGGCGTATCCTCGGGAGATCTGACGCTACTACGTTGTGGAGCACGATGTTTCCCGAGGTAGGCCAATCCAGAGATGGCGTCCTTGGTGTCACCGGGTCTGATTCTGCCTCTGTGGCCGCAACAAAGTTCTTCATCCGCACAATGGCTCCGATCGAGGTCTCCAAGGTAGTATAGGAAGTTATCGCCTGGGCGAGGACTTGGTTAAAGCTAAGAATACCGACAAGCGCAACTCCCACAGAGCCACTACTCGTACTACCACTAAGCCCTATGACTAGCGATACCGGGACTACGGCCAAAGCTGCGATCAGTAGGTCTAGAGCAAGACCGAGCCATCTCTGGATGCAGAGGAACAGGTAGACAGGCTTTTGCGAGTGATCAAGCAAATCGAGACATTTCTTGACTTGATGCTCTTGCCACCCGAATGCACGGACGGTATCTAGTCCACTACTAGTCTCGGTAAGGTGGCCGAAGAGAGTTGACTTGGCTTCAAGATCCATCAGGCGCATCTGGGTCGTACTTAGCGAAGATACACATGAATGCGGTAGGAAAGGATGTGAAATACCTGGCGAGATAGCCTCAGGTAGAATTTCTGCAGCAGATAGAGAACGAGTACGTAGAAGGGATAGTGATCCCCATGGATTTAGAGCCGGCTGCGATCAGAACACCCCCACCGATTGCGCTGGCCACGGCAGTCGAGGTCTGCAAAAATACCGATGGAAGCTGAGAATCAACCAGCGACATGTCCTGACTAAATCGATTGAGTGTAGTCCCCTGGTCTGTGTTGAAGTGGAATGAAAACGGTGCGTTCATGACGGCGGAGAGGAGGTACGCGTGTAGTCGGCTTGCAGAGCGTGGGACGATCACTATGAACATCTGCAGCAGCGCGCAACCCACGAACAGAAGTGCAGCCACGGCGAACGCCACGTAAACGCCGAGATATAGTCTTTCGTCCGTCCCTGGAGAAGACTCGTTTGCCTGCGCCCAACGCTGGAGCCAGGTCTCTGGAAGTGGAAGTCAGTGGAAGCACAGTCACAACCCCCGGGACCAGCCTACGAGCACGAGACTTAGGACAGACGACACTAACGAGGATATTGAATGCATAACACGCGAAGCGCGATCGAGATGGCAAAGACAAACGTCTGTGTATAGCCAAGAGCCAGCAAGTAGTACCGGTACGCCGAGAGATCGCCAGTCCTACGAGACACGTCTCCTGGGACGATCGGGACGCTACGCCGCAAAGGCGGCAGTGGGTCGAGAGGAGCAGCTATAGGCACCGGGGCATTGGCGCCAGGCCGAGCCAGCATCTCATTACTGCCGATCCGTGTGAGGTTGCTTTGCGCAGCGAAATCATCCAACGGTCCCTGATAGCTAATTCGACCGTCGCTGCCGAGTGCGATGATCTTGTCTGCCAGTGGTAGGTAATCTGCTAAGAAAGTCAGACTTGGTTCGACTGAGATCGTATGTACAGGGAGATTGGGATGGTGAAGTAATTCGAATATTACTTGAATTTGTGGCCAGAATCACCGCGCAACTCCCATTCTTCAGTAGACCGCCGTGGCCAAAGAGCCCATTCATGACCCTTGCCTCCGTATGAGCGTCGAGACCGCTAAGGGGATTATCGAGGACTATAATCCTCTCCTTGGAGTATATGGCACGGGTCAGAGACTTCTCGACGGTCAGCAGCTAGTAGACAACATCGCGGGCTCAAGAGTTGATTCAATCAGCTCAGCACTTACAACGCGTTGCCTCTGCCCTCCACTAAGGATCAGCCCCATTGAACCAATACTGACCCCATCGCGAATGAGTGCCCGAAGCTCTTCGTCGAATCCGGAGGCGTCCAACACGGACGCAAACCATTCCGGATCGTAGTGGTTTCCTGCAACGACGTTCGCAGGTATCGTATCATTTGTAAGCCAGGGCTGATCGTTACAGTATGCCACTTTCTTGGATGCAATCGTAATGGTTCCAGCTGAGATATAGACCTCCCCTAGTAAGGCTCGTAACAATGCTGATTTACCAGAACCAGTAGGACCTACTATCATTGTTAGGTTCGAGAACATGACGTCTATATGTAAGTCTCTCAGGGTAGGGCTTGAGTCTGCTCTAGCGGAGATCTCGGCATGTCTGATCGCTACAGCAGTATTAGTGATATCGGAATACCTCCTGGTTTGTTGTGTTCCGCTCGTTTCGTCGGTTCTTCGATCCACGAGATCGGACAGGACCAAGAAGTCCTGAATTCTGGTGAAGCACGTAGCAGCTGATGCTAGCAGATACATGTTCGTGAGGATCTCAATTAATGGTCCGGATAAGAGAGCTGTGATTGACAGTGTCGTGAAGGCTTTGGATACAGTGAAGTGGTCGACGCTGGTAGCGATAAATATTTCAAAAACAAGGACGGGAAAGAAGACCAGCTGCGAGTTCACTACGAGTACCAATTAGTCTACGCGATGACTCAATGATGGGTATCACTACCGAGCAGATTGAGAACAACGTTGATATATCTGTATCCCTTCGAAAGGTTGATCTCATTAGTTCGGCGGTCTCGCACAATGCTCGAGACCAAGGGCTTAAGACCCATCATCTTTATGCCCTTGATCGAACCGAGCACGCCAGATGTGATAGAAACCCTCTTCTCGATGGCCCTGAACCACGCCTGCTGGTAGCGAGGAGACTTGGCGGAGATGAAAGAGGTTACCAAAGCCGCAGCTGTGGTCTTGGGATTAGCATTTCCTCGACGTCATGCTCTGCTTATGCTGGTCGGTTTCGCACTAACCTATTCCAAAACACAGGGGTGCCACAGCCGCAAGGCCGACTTCTCGTTCCAGTAGGACCATTGCAATCACAACCTCAATTGTGCCAGCCCACAAGGAATTCACCTGCTCGAGTACGGTGCAGATGCGGTCAACGTCCGTACTCATGAGAGTCACGGCTGATCCCCGCTGGGGCGAATCGCTGCGAAGCCGAAGCATCTTTTCGTAAATCGAGATGATCATGGTTCCTCGCACCATGACAAGAACCCGATTGAACGCATGATTTGCGTGCACGTTCGAGACCGCAATACCACAGTATACCAGGAGGGTAGCACCGATAAGGCCGTATCCGTGGTTCTTGTTACCTTCTTCAGGGGGATTTCCTGCGAAGTCCACTATCTTGTTGATCAGAGCTGGTTGGGCGTAAGTGAAAGCTATTAAGCAAAGGCGAGGTAGTACGACGCGCAGCAGCGGCCAAAAGAGGAGCCTCGTCGTGGCCAGCAACAAATCATGCCCCTTGCCACGACGAATGCGGCTTTGCAAGCTCATTGCCCTTATATGAGAGCTCTCGGAAGACAGCTCTTCGTCTAATGCATACAGGTCCTTGTGGTTGACGATACTTCGAAACCCTTTCAGAAATAGACCGTTGAGCCACCAGAAGACGCTCCGGTTCAGAATCCCAGCTATGCCTTCCGGTGGCAACAGCGAATACATTGTCCCCAGATACTTCCTCTTCTCACTCGCCTCCATAAACAGCATTGCCACGTTGATGCCAACGCCAGCTGTGAACACGCATCTGCGACGTAGCACCGAGCCACATGGTACGTGCAATGACCATGTCAAAGAGCAGCGAAAACAAGAGATACATATTAATGATGGAAGCGGGTCTGATCGTTCGACAGTGCTCCAAGCTCGAAAGCAACATCAACAATACGGAGCTTGCAAAGGAGAAGAAGGATGAAGCTAATGCCGCTACGAAGGGTTCGTTGACCCATAGGATGGCAAGAACGAGCTGCTGACAACTATATATACAGACACAAGCCTATTTGAGGTCAGTAGGCACAGGTGCAGGAGGCCAAGAGAAACACACCAGCTTCCCTGACCGGACGGAAGTGGTTGTTTTCTTTGTGTATCCTAACAGCCAAAGCACTCGCCATGGGGAGACGAATAGAATCAGGACGCATGGCATGATGAGCAGAAAGACCTGCTCGAAATACAAGGTAAAATCAAATCCACCTCTGCAGTCGGGGAGCACAATGGGGCCGAAACTGCCATCGTTCCGGCAGAAGGCAGTCGAGGTATTCGTAGCCGCAAGCTGGCCTATCTTATGGTGTACAATCGTGTTTGATCGTGTTAGATTTAATTGCTATGCTTCTTTTCGTTGCTCAAGCAAAGTATGGAGCTGTCTTAGAGATGGAAGAGGCAAGCTTGACACTGTAATGTGGTCGTGTTGACACGCATATCTGCGTCGTGATCATTTTATCTCCGTGATAATCCCAGCGTATGCTAGCGCAGCCGGAGCTCAGAGCCATCTTCCTCTTATAGACCAACCATAGATTATCATGCATGAATCTACTTCGGCTCTGCGGGCATTGGGAACATGCAAATTTGATCTGTTGATCAGAAGTCTCGGATTATGGGTAAAGGTGACTCGTCTTGCATTAGATCAAGTAAAGTCCTCGTACCACCGCGACGTGGCCCTATCGACGCGTAAATCGTGTGTCCGCATCACCAGCCTGCCATCGGTGGTTGAGAACATCCGATGTTATAGGAGATCGATGCTTCGAGAAGTACTACACTGTAAGTATCAGTTCATGTCGCGGGTTCGATCTGTCCAAAGTCTCGACTTTTGCTCAAAGATCAAGTTGACATCGTTGCCCCCAGTATGCAGACGACGACCCAGCTCAAAACATTTTTCGACGAATTAGAAGAAACGAACGGAGACGATGAATGCAGAGCTTTGCTGAACAGGATATTTGATGCAAAAGTCGAATTAGCATCGTTCGTTGCTGGTCGCCGGAAAGGCGGTAGAGCCACGGAATATGTCGGTTTCCTCAAAGGCTCTTTTGACTTCAGCTTCCGCTACAGATCCAGCGATGGAGGGCCGGACGCCATCATTCGATTCCCCAAGCCCGGACACACATACAGCACTGATGGACGAGAAGGTTACGAACGAGGTCCAGGTGATGGAATATCTTGCTGAGCACACCACAATTCCTATACCTCGGGTCAAATAGCTGGGGTGTGACTGCTGATTGTCCACAGCATTTTGGCCTTTTCATCATTATGGACTTTGTGGAGGGTACCCTTCTTTCGACCGTCCTGAAAACACCCTCCGAGAATGATCAAGACGTCGTTGTCTTGAATCCGGATGTCGACGAAGTAGCGTTGAACAAGATATACGGTCAGATCGCGGAGTATCTGCTTCAACTCTCCCAACTCGAGCTTCCTCGAATTGGAGCTGTCACGAGAGATGATGATGTAATGAAATGGTCTGTCACTAAGAGACCATTGACCTATAACATGAATGAACTGGCAAGTGTTGCTGGCTACCCATATCGCGAGCTACCAACATCGACATTCGAACATTCGAGCGACTATTTCACGTCCATGGCCCATATGCACCTGACCCATCTCCGGACACAGCGCAACTTGGCGGACGATCCCGAGATTGCTCGAGCACGATTCATCGCCCGACATCACTTTTCGCAGCTCATCTCAAGATACTGTAATGACGATGCCGGGCCGTTCATACCTTTCTGCGATGATCTTCGTCCCTCGAATATGCTTGTAGATCCAGAGACACTGCAGATCACTGCGGTGATTGACTTCGAATACACAAACGCTATGCCTGCTCAATTCACATATGATCCGCCATGGTGGCTGCTTCTGTCAGGTCCAGAGATGTGGCTAGATCGTCATGCGATGGAGCAATTCAAGCTACTCTACGAGCCAAGAATGGAACAATTTATTCAAGCTCTGTCTCAAGTCGAGAACAAAGTGGTACTCTCTTCGGGGCAACTAACTCAACCTCGCCTTTCGGCGCGGATGCGTGATTCATGGGAGTCGAAGCGTTTTTGGTTTGATTACGCGGCAAGAAAAAGTTTTGAAGTCGATGCAATCTGCTGGGCTGCCTTCAGTAACGAGGACGATCTTTATGATCTGCTTGACGATGAGACACGAGCAGAAACGGAAGAACTTGTGAAGGCGGAAATGACACAGCTCAAAGCGTCCAAACAAGACTGCACCGCCCGTTTTTCACAAGTCGACAACTGAAAATTTCTCAATAGAGCAGGGCAAGACTTCATAACTACTAATTGACCCTGTCATCTGTCCTGACAATGTCTTGTCTATGGTAAGCGCACGCTGATGGGGTTCGTCTTCGAACCACGTGGTTTCGAGTAGATGAGATGCTCTCGTGGCAGAGCAAGGAACACGAGACAGCATCGATAGAGCCTAGATCCGTCATCGCAATTTCGCGAGCAGACCCAATCAGTGGATCACTCCCTCGGAGTGAAGCTTTGTATCGCGTGAGTGTGTATGTCTTCATATAAGTCCGGCCTGCACTAAGCATGACTGCAAACTGTAGGAATAGTAGCTCGAGAGAAGTACAAGCGGAACTCTGTTAGCCTTTCGAACCTACAAGCGCGTTTTGTCGGACTCACCTTGTACCACAACTCGTGATCTGCCTGGAGCTCTAATAAACTCATGGTGTCCACGACTTCTCCTGGAGATTTTGCATCAGTGGGAACAAGTCTGCCTTTGGGCATTTTGATGGCAGACGGACATGGTTCGTAAGTTTGTTGATAAGAAAGAAGGAAGATGGTGTTCGTGAGATGATGGTATTTGAGAAGCGCCGGTTCTGGAGCTGGCATGTAAAGGAAGTTCGCCGTCTACCTTTGGCTTTCCTTGACTGCCCATTAAGCTTCCGCCCCGAGCTAAGGTGAAATAAATGCGCGTATTCAGGTAGTCCAGATGATCTTGATTCGTGCATTCCATGCTTTCGAACATACTTCAAGTCAAGGTCGCATAAGGCTAGAAGCTTGTTGCAGCGAAGGTAAGGTAAGGTATCGTATAACAAGTTCCTTCCCAATCGGAAGTACTTTCGACTGTATCGTGACTTCCCATCATCAAGCAAGTATGTAAAGTTTTAGGTCTTGTAATGGGATGCTAAGGTACTCTGTTCTCTTTTCTCTGTTCGTCCGTGACTAAATCTCTGCACTCGCTTGGGATCATGGCTAATTCGAAGATGAGCTGCACTTCAAGTATGAAACCGCAAGATGAACAGCTCTGGTTCATCGTCAGAGAACACATGGTACTGCCCCGATTCGTGCAGCAGCAGCAGACTTTTGCGGAGATCAAACGACATGGAATCACCATGTCGGACTGCTTGAGTATGCTCAAGATCAGAGACGATACTAGCAAGTATGCTTTCTACTTGCACACGGCAAGTATGGCTGCTGCGGTCCGTCTTCTCCCCGAGGAGAGCATCTTGGTGACCTACAACCTCTATTGTCAGAAGGATTACGTGGTTGTGATTATGGTGCGCGGACTTGATAATCCTTCACCGAACCCTTCGAAGGCTGCAAGCCACGAGAACTCTCTGAAAGAACGGAGAAAGGCCTCACGAGGAGCCCTTGTTCCAGATGTCTTCATACGACCAACGCCCCAACATGCCTCTGGAGCGATCGACGTCAGCACCATGGAAACAATAGCCGACGAGAGTGAAATGATAACTATTGAGCTGGGCGAGGGTGAATCTGTCATACTCAGCAAGGACTACCTCACTTGCTGGATATCTTCACAACGCGACGATGGCAGGGCTCCAATTGACATCGTCGTGCAATCCTTCGGTTCTAACGGTGTGATGCTCAAAGATCGGTTGACAGCGGCAGTCTGGCAACGTTCTCTCATCCGTGGGCCATGGGCCGATGATTTCCTTCCCCTGTGGGACTCGCACAACCAGATCCGCCATTCTCGTGAAGCCATTCTCACCGAACTCTGCCGGCAAATCCCCAACTTCGGTCAGATGTGTGAGAATTTCATACATGATCTTCGCACGTATGGCAAAGATAACGGGGCACAGAAGAGGCTCGATGGTACTGGACATGGATTTTTTCTTGGCAAACCATACTTCGATGACGAGACTCGAGACAAGATCTTGACCATTCCGACCAGAAATGACACATTGCAGACTGAACTTGACCTTCTTACTGTCAAGAGAAGCGAAGGCGAAGTGTGTGCCGCTCGCGACCTCACTCTTCTCTACGAGACATGCTTGGACATATACTGGGACAAGAAGAATGGGAAGACTGTTGCTCTACAACACCAAATGGGTGGCTTGACTTTCAAATCGCCTCAATCTCCGCTCAAGTCTAGCAAGGCTAAACAGCTGGTCAATAAAACTAGCAGAATGTTGGAAGGTCCTTTCCAAGCCAAGAGAGGCGGAATGGGCAGGGATGAGAACGAGAAATAGGCTAGACTATGGGCGTCATCCTTAGATACGAAGAAATCAGGGAAAGCTAGACAGCTCACATCGATAACCACCGTCTCAATCCTTGCTCGCGAGTAACATTCTCTCTGCCAAAGCGCCAAATTTCAAGCCTTCGATAGGTCAATAGCCGAAGAGCGTCTGGTTGTTCAAGGCCGATGATATCAGACGAGCTCCGCGAACCTGAGAGTTCGCGACTGCTTTGTTAACAGTGCTCTTCAGATAGCACGCCGAGCCCGACAGAGATGCATCGACACAGCCCGCAGTCTGCTCGCAAGCCGCAATGCACGCCTGGATACCCCCACTCACGTAGGTCATACTGATGACACCTCCATAATGATCTATACCACATTCGACAATGAAGTTGTTGCCCGAGGTAGTGTTGAAGATGGTGTTGTTCCACGAAGGGCAGCTCGGTGCAGCAGTGAGAACGGCGTGAAGCCCTGTAGGCTGGGAGGTCAGACGAGCGCCCTTTGCACCGGACTTGTACACGGCTTTGCCGACAGAACTTTTGAGATAACACGCTCTACCCGAGACTTGAACGTCGGTGCAGCCCGTTGTGCCCTCGCATACCATGATGCAATTGTCAAGGCTGTTTGTGGCATTGACGTAGACCGTAGAGAATGGACTCGAGTTGTGATCGATGCCGCACTCGATGGCATAAGTACTTCCTGTCGACGCAGTATATTGCGTGTTGTTCCAGGAAGGGCAAGATACTTTCGCAGATTTGTTGTATGCAGAGAGTCCCATCGCATCTAGCATAAGACCAACATTGGGCAGTCCGACACCGGTGACCGGGTCCCACCCAATGGTGGCGTTCCAGCTAGCAAATGCAATAATAGACGATCCGGGCAGCGTTTTGCCAGTCTGAGAATTGACTCCTGTGCAACCAGTAGCTTGGCCTAAGGTTACATCCAAGAAACCTGACTTCATAGCGTAGAACAGCGGATTGGCGAATCCAAGGGCGGGTTGGCCTGCCTTGAACCTTGCATCGTTCAAGAGTCCGATGATAGCCCCCCATGCTGGCGCCGAGGCTGAAGTGCCGGAGGTGAGACCTAAGCGGCCATTCGAGTACGTGGGCCAGCTGCACCATAATTAGCGAAAATCAACTTTGCCTCCAAGACCTGTACTTACTAAGGGTCGGAACTGTGGGCCGAGATATCAGGGAATCCACGACCGCTGAAGTTGGTGTATGGGGCGTAATACGCCTTCACCTCAGGACTGATGTATTGATCAAGATAGGCCTGAACCGCGGACTTCTGATACCAAGCCTGAGCAAAATAGTTACTAAAACCACCTGCTGAGCCAGTCCAGGCGATCTCGGGGTCGATAGATTGTGTGCCGCCTACACTGACGACGTACGGACAGGAGCCAGGGAAGGTAGGCGTGAACTCGGCAGTCTTGTTCGGACCATTGGCCTGGCAAGGCGCACCGACACCTGCATCGCCCGAAGACTCTAAAATGGTGATGCCTCGAAGCCCCATCATGCCGATCATGTTGCAAACACGCTTCGCATAGTCGATGGGAACGGTTTGCTCGTCATCGCCGTAAGAGTTTGATATAACCTGCGGCAGTTGTTCATTCGAGCGAGACAACAGGTAATCGTAGTATTCTAGATAAGGCTCATTGGAGTTATCTGCGTCTGTAGGCTCGTCCAGGTTGGGAATGAAGGGTGGAGAGCCGCCTGTGATAAATTCAGTCACAGGCAGTGGGTGTCCCAGCCCGACCATGTTCTGGACATCCAAATTTGCTTCACCGACAAGCGAATAATTAGGATCCTGATTATCGATGCCGCCATTGATCAGCTCGACGCTGAAGTTCTGCGTGGGAATACCATATCGCTGCTCGAACAGCAACAGGTCGTTCTGACTGGCGGCTTCGTTCAGAAAACTACCAAACCCAATTCTGCTTCCAGTTGAGGCATCAGGGACATATGTGATATTGTACACCTTTTTCCAGCAGTCAGGAGCGAGATAGCGATTACCACTCTTCGAAGTAATGACACAATCTGTGGCTCTACGACCAAGCTGCGAGGCTTGGTCCTCAACATCTGTTTCCACGATCTCAAATGCCGCAGTAGGGGAACCACCGAAAAAGGTCGTCGGCGTCAGAAAATCCACGTGGGCGTCAAGAGAATCGGGGACAGAGTAACTCAAAGTTCTCAACTTTTCATCACCTGTTGCTTCGGATCTATAGTTCAGGAAATTGGCGCCGAAGATCTGGTTGGCATCTCCTATGGTCGTCTTGAGGTTGAAGTGCGAGAATTGATCAATATTGTAGTCGAGGTCGACCCCTCGAGACCACTGCTTGACTGTGTCCACAGAAGAACTTGAAGGAGCAAATATGGCATTAACCTGATCAGCCGTATAGTACTGGCCATATTTCGGGCTCAAAGGATCAGAGACAGAAGCTAGCAGACTCTCTAGCTGGTCGACATTCTGCTGTTTCAGCACCAACTTGAGCGTGATCGGTTGAGACGCAGCAGGTGTACTCGAGACAGACCAGCCGGAAGGTGTGCCTGGCAGCTGGTCACGGAGCCTCAAGCCTAGGACGCACAAAGGGCCCAAGGCTGTCAATGTGAGAAGCGAGGCGAAAATCATCGCGAACACACGATCGGGCAGGTTGTGAGGATTGCCCGCAGCGGAAAAATTTCTGTGGAAAGAGAGACGACTGTCGAGCTTCGGTGGACTGTCTCACCATCACATATCTCAAAGACTTGGTCGCCTTCAGCATCTTATATAACTCAATTTGCACGCGGTGCTTTGCAGATCAACTTGTGGAAGTGTGATTGACCTTCCAGATAGGTCAAATCCCCTATCCGATACGAGCGTGTTTACTGGCACTCACGGACGCACTACTCACATAGAAGTGAGGACTATCAGCTGTTTGGTACTGGAAGATTAACAGAGCACGTAGGAAATGCCTGTTGACCTTCCTAAAAAGAAAAAGTCTTGAGGCCGGGAACTATTAGTTCAAATGCTCTACTCTAAAACCCAGTAAGGTTGGGGGTTCAAGAATTTAGGTTTCGTGTAGTTTATCTCCAAGAACGTAGACGAGCTTAGGGTGAACTTTATAACAAGCACTTTGGATATCTGAAACTCTAATAAATGATAGAAGATCGCGGTACGGTCAGCGATACAGCGACTTGATTGAGACATGACACCATCTTTTCGTGTGCAGGACTTCGGGTGGAATTGTCCGATATTGTTATCCCATTCCTGCTTTCCATTCTGAGTAATGTCATATGTCAAGATTATGATAGCCTTTGTCATTTTGGAAAGGCAAAACATCAAGCACCTCCGCATCACTTCGAGTAAGGCTTTAGGCAATGCTTAGCCGAAGGAAACAGTCGCCTATCTCGAAGGGGTACACATGATCTTGTTACAAGCATCCACCAGCTAAAGATTATTCTAGCTTAGCGAGCACTTTCTTCTTGTTTACAAAGCATTTTGAGATTTGCGTCAAGCAAATACCATCTTCTTTCTTAGAATTGTGGTTCGAGGGGAATTGTTGTAACTGAACAGCTTATATACTATTTCGATCATGCGTAACGAGGCTTATCACCCTAGCCAAAGCAGTGGCTTGAACAAGTCAAAGACCGTGGGAATAGAAGCCATTTGTCTTCTTGGTGCGCTCGCAAACCTTCTCTACTATTGATGTGACTTATTCATATTTTTGCCCTGATCTTTGATCAGATCCGAGATAGTCGTTTTTATACGGACTTGTGTAGAAGCCTAGATTATAGCAAGATCTTCGCCGTAAGACGCGAACATAGCTCTGATGAGGACAAGAGCCTCTTCTATTGACTCACACATTATCGCCCTCGCTCATATCTCATCATCTCTATTCATACCCTGATACATTTAGTTGGGAACAATCCTACGATAACTCTACCATTGAGCAGGAACGATACAAGGGTACTACAGGCTCGTGAAAAAACTCCCAAAAGAATTATCGTTGCGACGGCAATGTATTCAGAGAGCCTTGCTCCTAGCCTGAAACTTTGTCTCCACCGATGGAAGAAGAATGTCTTTTGTCGCAAAATGAACTGACGATGGCCACTGTCTACAGCATCGTTCTTCCAAGTCTAGGGAATCACTCTATCTTGAATTCGTGTATCGCCTTTACATTTGCTCTCTGCTGAGATACCGGACAGTGACATAGCAGGCGACAGTGGCGTTATTGAGGTTATTACCCGCAGTCGCATGACACAATTCATCGTCTGGAGGGTTCCACGCCTACAAACACAAACTGAATGGAGTACCGGCATTGCACTGAACGTGATATGCATGCTGTCCGCACAGATGATATAGCCGATAAGACGCAATTGACCCGCAACAGCTACCACCGCGGCTCCTTAGCTAAAGTAGAGCATGGCACTCATACATCAGCGAGGAGCCTGAGCCATCTTAGCTCGCCCTTGCTGGCTGCGGCGACAAAATCCTGATAGAAGACCACGTTCCGCGATAGACATTGCCTACTTCATACCCAGCTTTTTCTGCATCCTCTTAAACGCTACTATGTCCCGAACCATACAGCATTAATGCAGTAGCTCAGACCCGACAGGTAGCACGGACAGTCGGTAGAGCTAGAACCTCATGTTCTCCACCAAGCTCCCTCTCTGCGCACACAAGTAGAACAGTGTTATCCTTTTTTGACCTCTCGTCCTTGATGGCAAAGATGTCAGTTATAATCTCCAACTCTGTATCCTCGCGAAGCTTTAAGAGCAATTGGTGACATTCTTGAGGCGTCTTTTGGATAAATGGAGAGTTTGGATTGCCATCGATCTCTATCGGTGCCTCTGAGGCCTCGTTGTAGTAGTCGTCAATGCTGTCAACAAATACAAGTGGCCACTGGTCCTCGTCGACTGCTTTATCCTCGATGAAACGATTCATAATCTGCGGCCCTTAATAGGAGTCAGTGCTGAGCTGATGCTAGGTAGAGGGCAGATGAATGCCACTGACCTCTTTGCTTAGCGGTGCGGCGCAGACTACAGGAAACAAAAGACCCCCCATCTTTGAACCTTCGGACAAGATAGACGAGTTGAGGATAAGACAATCGTGTTATAGCCTTGACAGATAGCGATCAACAGGATCGTTTCTTTACTCCACGTTATTCGTATGTGCAAGACTACCGACAATACCTCATGTTGATCAAGCGGCGAGTAAAGCAGGTTTCCATTGTCTACTTCACCGGGCGTGCCCGCAGCCGATGGATCGAACTCCGATTCTAGCCCCAGGCTGCGGCACTGGCCATCGTGTGCATGTAGCCTACCGGCCCCACTATCCTCATTGGCACCAGCACGGGCGGGATCTTCAGCTGCCTAGCGAGTGACAGAAATCTGACGAGTGAACAACCCTTCAACCATTCAAGCCTCCGTTGAATCGGCATATTCCTCTTTCTCCTGATTTCTGGCCAACTTTTGTCTTCGATAATCTTTGCAAAGAAAGATCAGGGCGAGAACAGTGCCTAAGGCCGTCAAACCAACAGAAAACCACAGAGTACCCCGGAAGCCATAAAGCAAGTCTGCCTTAGTGTGTCCACCGTTGTTAATTTGAAGCTCAATGGTACCCGCGAAACCAAGACCTAACGATATACTATAGACAACAATTGTCATGATCACACTGGATCCCTTACCCTGGTACTGTCGAGGCACCGCGTTCGAGAAGATGATTGTGGCAGCGGGCAACGATGAATCCATTGCAAAGGTGGCAAAGATGGTGGCGAAAAATAAGTACGTCCAATACGTCGAGTGTACGGGTCGCAAGGCCATGAGAAGGGAAGTGAGGAAGTAGCAAAACATTGCAAACAACATGATGGACGCGGCTGGAACCTTGGTGATGATTTTGCCAACAACCAATGCTGTTATTATGCCGGTGATGAGGATGGGAGAAAGCCAAGCAGCCAATTCGATGGGGGTGTGGCCACCGATGTTGAGGCATATTTGCGTGACGTAGAAAAGCTCGACATAACGTTAGTTTGACATGATTTGGGAGCAAAGATCAGTACTTACCCAAATGCCAGATGTCGACCAGCCCGCTGCTGTACAACCAAATACGAAGGGGATGTCGGACGTGAGGACAGCAACAGGTAGGATTGGATAGCTAGCTAGGCGAAGTTCAATGTAGAAGAACGCCGCCAGGAACAAGAAACTGAGGATCAGGCATACGTAGACGTCAGGTTCATTCCACGTGGTGACCAGGCTCTGATTCCAAGCGAAGTTGAACAGAACCAGAGCTGTCACACCGCTTGCACCGCCCGGGAGATCAAGGCGGTCCAAAGTTTCGCGAATCGGTCGTCGCTTCTTTTGCTCACCCTCGACAGGCATGTTTGGAATTGCAACAATAGCGAGGACGAAGAGAAGGGCAACCCCCAAAGCCTGACTCCAGTATATCCATGGCCACCAAGCCATGGCGAAGAGAGGTCCGAAGACGAGACCTGCCATCGCGCCGGCTGGGGCTGATGGAGCAAACCATGCGAACCCCATGTTCCGAGGGCCCTGAGAAAAGCTTTTGCCCATGATGGCGAGTGCATTAGGCACAGTCAGGGCCGGACCAAGGCCCTGCAGGACACGAGCAAGGATGTAGACGGGGTAGCTGGAGTGAACAGAGACTCCTGCCATCATGCTGGTCAAAGCAAGCCAGCCCATACCGATGACAAAGACTGCCTTGTTGCCAAGCTCATCACCCAAACGTCCTCCAATCAAAATGAATGTGCCTAGAGACAAGCCGTAGCCAGAAATTATCCACGAGAGTTCGCCAGGAGCGGTGACACCGAAGGAATCTCCGATGATCTCGAGCGTCGTAAGGCTGTTGCATAGGCCTAACTGACTGGTGAACATGGACAAACACACCGTCATGATGAAGATGATCTGCCGAAGCAAGGAGTAGCCATCAGCAGTGTAGACCTGTTCATCTTTCACAGTCTGTGCATTATCTATACGTTATGAATTAGTCAACGCGTCCAAAAGGCCTTCAACTTTTGCAGCCAGCTTTTGCAGGATATTTTCGAGGGTTACGTCCTGTCACCATGCCTTAATCGTGGAGTTTCTAACTATAGGTTTTGATTTGATTTGATTTAATCTATAAGCTATTTGTAGGCTTATGCCTATATGAGCTGTCCTTGAAGATAACCTAACATCTAAACTCCGCATTGCCTTTGTCTCAACTAAGTTCCCACTCTAACTTAATAACATACTGGGGACGATGTTATTACTGGAGTTCCTTTCTTTTTAGTTTTTCGTTTTTTTTTTAGTTTTTTTTTTTTTTATGCGTTTCAACCCTGCTTAACTTGCCTCGTCGTACGGTGTCCCTTCCATCCTTTTAGTGTGTTGTAAGAAGTGTATTGTTGCCTTAACCATTTGTAAATTTGGCTTCCACTTTGTCTTATCGCCGTCGATTAGTTTCCCTGTCTTCCAGTCCGTTCTTGCTGTGTAGCCCCCTAACATATATGATAAGTCGCCCCATCTCGGCCCTGCCTCTCTCTGTAACCTCGTACGAAGGTCCCTCCACTTAGCGCACTCTAAGAGAACGTGGCGAACCGTTTCCCTCGCGCTGCCGCATAAGCACTGTGCTGATGGCACTGCTTTAATCCTTGCTTTAAAGTCCTGAAGGTGAGAGTGGTTTGTCCTTGCCTAAACAAGGATTCTCGCTTGTTCGGCGGTAAGGGCGTTGTATAAGCTTATAGTGTGCTTCCCGGGGAGAGCCATATCTAGGCGTCCAGTGTATTTGCCCCAGGGCCCTAACTACCCAGTATTGATTGATTGATTGATTAGTCTATCAAGCTATTCACGGTCTTATCGTCCGTATGAGCTGTCCAATGTCGTTCCCTCATTTTCTTGTCTGTTGCTTAGCCTCACGGATAATAAAAGAAGAACCCTAACGCCCCTTGTTCCTTAATCGCCACCCTCCTGTTGCTGTGAAGGAATAGCTGCCATCCTGGTTGTCTGTTAAAGAAACCGGACCGTCGCTTTCACTATTTTCAAATTCAGTCTCCACCACTTAAGCGGGCTATCTACTAGCTGATCTGTGTACATTTCTCGTTTCTTACTGTACCCTCCTAGTAGAAAGGACAATTTACTTCATCTGTTCCCTGCTATCTACTTAAGTTCTGCTTGTATACTTGTTTAACGCTAGCACCGGAGAAGCACGTAAGCTACTGTCTTGTCTTCCTGCCCGCATTCGCATTTACTACTTTCCTCGACTTTAATCTTTGCTAGATAGGATTAGAGATAAATATAGTTCGTTCTTACTTGTACGAGAATACCCGCTTGCTCGGAGTTTAGCGCTCTGTAGAGCTTAAGCGTGTACTTATTTAGGAGAGCTGCATTTAGCCTCTATGTGTATTAACCTTATCTATTTGTTCTTAATGTCTAAGCTTCTAGACGCCTTTGTTCTGCAAGGTTCTTAATAAGGAGTGTTTAAACTACTCCGCTCTTTTTAATTCGGACGTTAGAGTTCCTAAATGGTTTCGTGCCTGTCTCTGTAGTAGTCTAGGCAGCTTAATAAGCACATTCGTTTCCTGCATTTCTTGTATGTGCTAGTACTTAAACAAAGGTCACGTTAAGTTTACTCTGTTCAGCGTCTCGAAGCGTTTAGAGGGTACCTTGAAGTACTTCCTTACTTCGCTTAGTACCGTTGCCCTTCACTATAGCTTAAAGTGCCTCTTAGCTGTCTGTAGTAATCACATACTTACAGTTCGGACCGTGCAAGGTAAGGATATAATCTAACGCTATCTTTATTGCTTATAGCTTCGTAGATAGGACCGAGCATGTCTTAGTTTATCTAATAGTCGCCTTGTCCACAACTTGTAATGTAGACGAACCGACCTTTCTTACTACTGCACACCTGCTTACCTTATTCCGTACGGAAGCGTTAGTATATAAAACTACAGGCCCGTAGTTCTGTGCTGTACGTAGCTGTCTCCTTACTTCATCTATATCTGCAACGCACTAAGTGGACCGGTCTTGCTATGGAGGTGCTATCCACGGCTGTAGTGGTATTTGTGTCGGGCTGTTCTTTAAAGTATATCTCGCTTTATGCTGCCGCTAAGTCCCGTGTAGTAAGGACTACTATGTTTCTCCTTTAAATTTAATGTAACGGATACTTAACTACGCTAGGTTAGGGTTAGGGTTAGGGTTAGGGTTAGGGTTAGGGTTAGGGTTAGGGTTAGGGTTAGGGTTAGGGTTAGGGTTAGGGTTAGGGTTAGGGTTAGGGTTAGG